>NC_086445.1:504370876-504978376 GCF_028390025.1 Pseudophryne corroboree
ACATCTTGCTAACATCATGCTATTGCATAACTGTCATTGTGGGGGCTCTGGGGACGGTGGAGTGATTGGCTAAATGGTAAATAAAGTTAATCATATGCTAGCCCTTTGTTATGCTAGGGCAATTTTTCTAGCAGTGCATTAAGGAAAATGTATCTACTTCTGTCTGCAGGAGACATATGAGTGCTCTGTATCTAAACTGGGCACGCTCAGCTTGTCCTCAGCAGCAAGGAGTGCATGTCATTATCACATTATTTAGAGAATAGATGGTTTGGGAGAATGTGGTTTTTTCTTTCCCAGGATCCTGTAGATAGTTAGACTTATAATACTTACAGGAATTACCATTCTTGTCACATACATATTTTAGGCATAGAGGAACTCCTGCTGTTCAGTATCATGTTCTCAGCTGGACTTGTGTGGCTAAATCTTTGAAAAATATTTCTGTAACTCCGGGAGTTTTCTCTCAAACTTGATTTAGAGCTTTACTGGTTTTCAACTACTATTAAGTAAGATGGCAAATTTTCAGTGGTTTCCAAAATATGTTGTTTTGAAGTGTTAAAGCTTTATTTTAACTTTCATTTCCTACTGATTTTTCCATTTTTCTTCTGAACATCTCAGTTGAACTTTGAGCAGTATCAGCCTCTCTCGCCAGAATGGAGAACTTTATGATGGATTGCTGAGTTACAGTTCTTAAGTCTGGGTTAACTGAATCACCTGAGCTCAAAATAAACTTTAAGGGCCCTATTTATCAAAGTAATTCTGTCCTTAAGCCATTCAGCATGCTTAAGGCAGACTTTAAGTATCACCCCTATTTGATAAGGCCTTACAGAAGGAGATATCTGAAAGTAAAAAAACAGCAACAGTGCTGGCAACAGCTATACTGCTATAAACTTATGTTGTTTTTGAAAAGGCTCCAAAAGGTTTAGTTTTTCAGAGTTTTTTCCCCCCTATGGGGATAGCCCAGCTGGAGAGGGATCTTCTAATGCCTTCCCTGTGGGTTGGACCTTTTCATGATGCACATCACAACTATTTCACTTTGCAGATGCAAGGCCTAATGGCTGAACGTGCAGTTGGGTAGCAAAGTCCAAACCCAGGCAAAAGTGATAGCATTATTATTATTGTTATCATCCTTTAATTATGTGGCTCCGTGAGGGTTCCACAGCGCCTAACAAAGTACACAAACAAGAAAAGAGTGACTTACAGTACAAGACAATGCAAGACAAGTGCATGGTTTATTAACATTGTTGCATCAGCGGTCATAACACTCAAATAAGCAGCAGGGTGGCAGATACCAAGGGTTTGGTGTTTTAGGGAGTATGGAGTAGATGATGGTTTAAGTAAGGGAAGGAAAAGCACACAAGGGAAGTGGGCCATGCTCGTGAGGTTTATATTCTAAAGGGGAGGGGCAGACAGACAGGGTTGTATGAGAGGTGGATGGCATTGATTAATTGGGTTTTGAGAGCCCGTTTTGAAGTTTTGTGGAGAGCTTGGTAGGGAGAGGGACAGAATTCCAGAGGTAGGGATCAGCATGGGCAACATGTTGGAGGTGGGAGTGGGAGGAAGTAATCAGTTTGACGGCTTTCATTTGTGGAGCAAAGAGTGCAGGTGGGAGTTTGAAGGGAAATATGGTCAGAGATGTAAATGGGAGACAATTAGATGAGGGCTTTGTAAGTTAGTGTGAGATGCATGAATTGGGTTTTGAAAGGGAAGGGGAACCAGTGTAGGGTTTGTAGGTGAAGGATGGCAGACATAGTGTGTTCTGGGAAGAAAACGAGCCTGGCAGCAGCACTGAATACTGATTGGAGTGGAGAGGTGTGGGAGTCAGTGAGGCCAGATTGGAGAGGGTTACAGTAGTCCAACCTGGAGATAACCTGTGAGTGGATGAGGGGCTTTGTAGCATCCAGAGTGAGAAAGGGTCTGATCCTTGAAATATTGTTTTTAGATGAAAACGGTATGACTGCGACAGGTAATGAATGTGTCGTTGGAAGGAGAAGGAGGAATTTAGGAAAACTCCAATACAGCTAGAGGAGATAGTAGTGCCATCAATAGATATTCAAATTGTGAGATCTGAATTTATGCGAGAGGGTGAGAAGTTGATCATATCAGTGTTATACATGTTAAGTTTAAGAAACCACTTGGACAGGAAAAGATAGTAGAGAGACAGTTGGAGATGCGAGTGAGTGGTGAGAGGACAGCCAGGAGAGGGTAGACAGAGGGAGTGAATAATTTGCAGGAGGAGAGGGTGGTCCACTGTGTCAAAGGCAGCAGAGAGATTGAGAAAAATGAGCAGAAAGCAGTAGAATCTTTTTTTTTAACTTTTACTCATCGCCAGGTTAGGTTCTTATCAGACCCGTATTCCAGTGACTAGCCGTTGATAAATTGCGCTGATAAACATTTTATAAATTTAAGTGATATGTGGTTTAAGTAATGTTAATTTTCAGTCTATACCTCAAATTGTGGTGACTAGGGGGGTCATTCCGAGTTGATCGCTCGCTGCCGATTTTCGCAGCGCAACGATCAGGTGAAAAAATGGCATTTATGCGCATGCGTATGCCCCGCAATGCGCACGTGCGACGTACGGGTACAAAGCTCTTTGTGGTTGTTTACAGGTTCTAGTGAAGTTTTCCTTTGCACTGACGGCCGCAAGAAGATTGACAGGAAGGGGGCGTTTCTGGGTGTCAACTGACCGTTTTCAGGGAGTGTGTGCAAAAACGCAGGCGTGTCTGAAAAAACGTAGGTGTGGCTGGGCGTTCGCTGGGCGGGTGTATGACGTCAAATCCGGACAGGAATAGGCTGAAGTGATCGCAAGCGCTGAGTAGGTTCAGAGCTACTCTGAAACTGCACAAACTGGTTTTTCAGAGCTCGGCTGCACATGTGTTCGTACTTCTGCTAAGCTAAAATACACTCCCCAGTGGGCGGCGGCATAGCGTTTGCACGGCTGCTAAAAACTGCTAGCAAGCGATCAACTCGGAATGCCCCCCAATGCCCCCTAAAGTCTTAGTAAACAGATCTAAAGAATAATGGGCCTTATTCAGGTTTGTTAGCAAACAAAAAAAGTACACTAACGGGCAAAATCATGTTGCACTGCATGGGGAGGGGGGGGGGGGGCACATGTAACATGTGCAAAGTGATTTAGATTTGGGTGGGGTGTGTTCAAACTGAAGTCTAAATTGGAATGTAAAAATGAAGCTGTCCAATATGTACTCTGCACAGAAACAAAATAATTATATATTGTAATCATAGCCTAGATTTGGCCAAGTGAGACAGCCACTTGCCTAGTGTGTTTACTAACTTGTATTGCTTCCTTAAATCTTCAATACAGATATGCATGACACATAACAGACAGACAGGGATGCATTAACTAAAGATCATCCCACTTATTTTTCCATGACACATTTTACACTTTACACACATTTATCTTAGTATTTATTTACTAGGCCGCCAGATTACCATGAGAGGGAAGGTCAGCAATGGAGGTAAATATAACTGCAAGGGGATGTAGATAGATATGGACATGTTGTAAGATGGGTCAAAACATACTTACCTACTCTCCCGGAACAGCTGGGAGGCTCCCGAAAATCAGGTGGTGCTCCAAGCCAACCCAAAAGAGTGGGCGAGTCTCCCAGAGCCAACTGCTACTACCATCTAGCCACCCATTTACTGAGTGAAGTGGACAGATTTGGATGTCGATAACAGTATTCGCGCTGTATTGTGTCATTGTAGCCCTCCCCTCCCCATAGTATAATGCTGGTAAACTCGCCATTGTATAGTGGGGGCATGGCTATGATGTTGCAATCACACAGCCACGCCCTGGCATGGCCTCACACTTATGGCAAAGTGGTGTCAAGAGGGCCAAACCATAATAGCCAGGCAGGCAGAGGCCGTTGCACAACTGAATATAAAAATAATATTCTCTAATCGTTTCTGTTGTTTAAACCAAGGAAAAAATTACTGAAATGTAAAGAAATGCTGATAAAAGTTACATTTGTAGTCTAATTTAATGAGTTCCACGAATGTTATTTTACATAACCACTGGATGATTTCACAGTTCAGTTTGTGGTCTGGACACAGAAGACAAAGGATCTTGGCCCATGCATGTGAAACAGCTGCTTTGAACATTGTCAGTTTCCATTAGCCATTTTACCGGCGGAAATCATAATCCCTTCATTCTGCGTTTTTGTCTGAACAGAATAGAAAGAGTTAACGGCAGCAGGCTTGTGAGTCCCGATGTTTGTGATACTGATGTCCTGATTTTTCCATCAAGCACATTTGTAGTAATACATCCACATTTCCTCCTTATTTTCTTTTTTTTTTAAACTGTTGTGAAAGACATTCAGATTGTGTTCATGTAATTTGGTCCATCATAAGAATGAATACAATGATGATATCTGTCAGGGAGTAACATTGAGAGACTCACATGGAGCTGCCAAGTTTTGAATCTCTTACACATAACTCCCTGACCCAGCAAACTTGCATGAGTCCATTCACATGATTTAGGAATTGACATGACAGCGTTATCACAGATCACATTTTGGTTGTTTCCTAGTTAAACAGTTGGAGAGTTTGGTAACTGCAAAAGGTTAAAACTAAGAATCCCTTCTCCTGAAGTTTAATATCTAGTTATATTTTATATATCGATAGCATATAGTTTAATTTTGTTGTTGTTTTTAGCCTTTATTTAGAATCCGTCAACAACTTCAATACATGACAAGATATTAAGGGGCCTATTCATCATCTGATATGAGCTGTTTCCACATGGTTTATGTAATCGGCCTATTCGCTATTATCAGCAAACTTTGAAAACTGAAAGTTTTCAGACTTTACCTGCAGGAACCAATGCCTACTGCTTCAAGGTCCATACCTTTCTGGGAGGAGGCGGGGACTTAGCAGGCCGCGATTGGGGAGAAGGGGTTCTGCTCCACATGTTCTGGTTGTCTAGGAACACGTGCTCATTGGTGAACTGATTCATTAGTGGCAGCTGGTTCCTTCTCTGAAGAACCAACTGCTAGCATCTGAGCAGCAGATGCCCAAGTACTCCCACCCCTCCCTGAGACCCCACCCATCACTCTGAGTCCCACCCCCTCAACTCCTGTACCCCGTCTATTTATTCTGCTACTCATTCCTACCCTTGTCTGTGACACCACTTCCTAATCCACAAGTCCCCACCCCTTCCTCTCCTGTGGCTTGTCTCCATATTCCTCCTATCACAAACTGAGCATTGCAGTTAGAGTACACTCTGGAGCTCTACAGGGACCAGACTTACCCTCCCTTTAGATAGGTAAGTGCCAGTAGAGGTGTGAAAATGTTTGAATGTTATCTAGGGAGGTGGTATATTTAAACAATAGGGAAGGTTGTGTGTGTTTTTTCTGGAGGGGTTGGTATGCGTTTTACTACTGTCTGTGGTGGGGGAGGTAGGGGTGTGTTGTCTCTGTGTTTGATGGCAGTCACTGCAATGCTCCCTGTATTATATGGTGGTTACTGTAATGCCCCTTGCATTATATGGCGGCCATTGGGGCACGCTCTGTATTTAATGGTGGTCACTACATTGCCCTCTGTAGTATATGGCATTGCAATGCTTTCTACCTTAAATCAGCTGGCCACAACTCTTCAGCTTTGCACCGCCTCCCTTTATTGGGCCCCTACCATTGTATTTACTCTGTGGGCCCTTCATACCCCAGTCACTCACTGTGTGGACAGATATTTTTGCTAGAGGTGCATATGCAGTATGGGCAATTCAGAAATGTATCTTCATTGCCTTCTCTCTCTGATTTTACATCAGACTTCCAGATGTATTGGGAGACCTCCTACCCAATTGAGTAAGCAAAGTTGATGCATTTTTGCATCCCACTTCGAATATGCCAGGTTATGTCCATATATTTCTGCTTTACCAACTTTTGTTGTTCCCGGCTATGTGAGCGACGGTCGCTGAGGTGGAGCTCGTCCTCTCACAAGATAATGTAATCATCATCTCATGAGACTGTGTCTGACGCAGGGGTCTGAGTCAGAGGTACACGCAGTCCATGTCAAACACATTAGAGTGATTTATTGCCACTGGGCAGACACCAAAGTTGCGCTGCACAAGTGACAGGTAGTCAGCTTTAGAGGGAGGTAATGGGGGTGGCTAGAAAAATGCAGCTGTGTTGGGACCCTTTTCTGGGCATTAGCATTATGGTTAGCGTCTTAGCTGAACCTCTCTGTCTGAGACAGCATAGGGTTTTCCAGATTACCGATGGTCCAACCGATGTGCTCCCGATGTTATCTCTTATGCGTATGAGCAATGGATGTAAGACGCTGGCAGTGGGCATTTCTGGCCACGAGAGTGTTGCTGAGATATTATTGTACTTTTGCAAGTCCATTGTGAAAGCAATCTCAGCTGAGCATGCACCTGCCTGCACCTCTGACTCTGTGTCTACTAGGGGCTGGAGCAGCTGTGGGACAACTGAAAAATGAAATACTAATTGAATTTGCACAAACAGTATGTTGCACAGAGTATATTGGGTCTAATTCAGAGATGTGCATAAACCCGATGGCCTGCGTACATCTCCAATGGCGAGGGGCTGCGCTTGGGCACAATGGGCCCTGCTTCATCGCAGTCAGTGCCCCCTGAGCTGCAGCCAGATTAACAGGCTGTGGCCATTTGGGGCCACTGACGGCCTCCGTCCCAGAAAATCAGGAATGTGTTATCCTCATGTACTAGGAGTGCCAAGAGCAGAATCTGCTTCTTCCAATGCAGACTTCCTGGCCTTGGCTACAGAGCTGAGAGGGTAAATCGGAGTAACCTCAGGGTTACTCAGATGGCCAATGATCTCGTAGATGATCCAATACTGCGTCATTTCCCACAGACACCGCCTGCGGCATTACCATGTTTTCACATCGCTGCTGTGTTCAAGGATGCAGCAGCATTGTATACCTCCAAACTTTCCAAATATTAGCGGGACAGTTCCATTTTTTGGGCACTGTCCCTCTGTCCCAAGGCATCTATTCACCGGGAAAGAGGGACTGGGGCATTGGAATTTCTATAATGGGTGTAATATGTGCATTGCACATGGGGCCCACACCGCACACACTGCACCCATGTTTTAATACTTTCCTGTCCGGAATACCGCATCGGGCGCAGCAGCAAAATCACTGCCAAAATGGCTGCCACACATGCGTAGTAGTAATTAGTCTCTGAAAGATGGCAGGCACCATATTTCCAGAGACCTGCACATGCCCAACACAATGCCGGAGTTTACTGCGCATGGAGAGAAAGGGGCCCACCCTGAGTCTGCACACAGGCCCCCTCCTCTGTTACAATGCCCCTAGCCTCTAACCACGCCCCCTCCCATCTGAGGCTACACCCCCTTTCTGGAGCGCACTCGCACCTACATAATGCAAGGGTCCCGATCGATGGAGGACAAAAGTTGGGGGGAAAGGCATTGTGAACTGCCTCCTTCTCTGAATTATGCCCATTATTTCTCAAAGGTAAATTGATACTCGGTCGAGTCACATTATTATGAGCACCTCCTACATTTGACATCGGCAGCAAGTAGCCAATGATATACAGTATGTCACGTGTCATGCACTGGCTTGGTGGGTATATAAGGTGTGCGATAGGCGGTCTGCACACACATCACTCATTGCTGTCATGAATAAAAGGTGCAATTTTATCCGAGTTGCAAAAAAAGGAGGATTCTCGGCTTTCGGGCCCAGGGTGGCAGTATTTCTGAAACAGCGCAGTTTGTGAACTGTTCGCGTGCTGATGTGGTGAAGGTGTATCGTGACTTGACAAATGGCACCACTGCAAATAACTGACGTGGAAACTGCGGAGCACCACGTGTTATTTATATGAGAGGTGAACGCCGGCTACGAAGGGGCGTGACGGCCGACCGACACGCTACTGTGGACAAAATGTACCTGTGCCAACCTACCAGCACCTTTTTGAGTCACTCCCAGCCTGTCTAGTTGCTGCCCATCCTGCACACGGCGTTTACTCTGCCTATTAGCTTGTGGTCATAATAATGTAACGCGATTATTTCTGTACACCGTGCACAACACACCACCACAGTCTATTACACAATTTGTTCATCGCTACCTTATCTCTATGTTAATAAAAGGAAAGCTGCATGTTGGGACTTCCATCCCTGTATGTGTTTATAAGCAGGTTGCTATCCACAGTATATTTACATGTGAGAGTAACTTAAGGAGAGACCTTACAGCTTCCTGTTGGCTATGGAGTTACACCCCCATCTGGCAGACATATTCATCTGGTTAATAACTTAAGCAAACACTCATTTTAGAGAAATGGATGAGTCCTGGAAAACTGCATTACCTGTTCCTGGGTCTCTTCTAAATGAAAGAGAATGTGTGAGATATTTATGGGAAATGTGGGTTGGAATTTTATTCCAGGTGACTGATCCCACCATACCTTGAATAGGAAAATAGTCCCAATAGTGGCATATCTATGGCCCAATGGCTTTGCAAAGGTTGGCTCTGGCAGTCATCCAACTGAACTATTTGTGACCCATAGGACAGATCTCTGCAGTGGGTCAAGTAGACCACGCCCCCTTTTGGCAGCTGCGACTGCGGGGGTGGTGAGTGTAAAGATGCAGCGTGCGCACTGGGTGTCACCGCACGAAGTGACGCCTATGGGTCACCCTACTATTTGTTGCCATTATAGGGAACCTTTTTGTTCTGGTTATTCAAGGATTACTTGCCTAATGTCTGATGAAAAAGACTGAAAATGAGTTCAAGTGATGAGTCTTTATCCTGAGTCTTAGTACTTCCTGTGTCAGACTTATTTTAAGCTCTATCCTCATTAACAGTATCTAGAAGTGGCCAGTGTGCATAATACATACAGTGCTTCTTTGTCATTTGAATGTCCATATCACATGCTTCCACTTTTCAAGACACTTTTTATTTTTAAACAACTTGCGGATGGATCTTATCAAGACTAATTAAGCATCCTGTGAAACTGTGACTACTCATCGTACATTAGTTGAACAGGAGGCGTCACATGTATCAGGCTCCCTTGTAATGTCTGACAATTCCGGGCTAGAGAGGAAAATGAGTGTCACGTCTCTCTGATTCACTTTCATCTTTCTTCTTTGTCTCCATGTGCAGAGGTTTGGCAGGACTGCACACAGCTATATTATTTATTTACACTACACCCTTTATTACAAGTCTGCATTCTTCATTATGGACCGACTTCCAGTTGGCGCTACTGCACATTTGATGTTACCTTTTATGTGCATGTTTGTTCTGACAGTGTGACCACGAGCACAGACAACATGAACTCGTATCACCCATAAATTAACGACTCTCAAGCCACCCGCTTATCATTATACTTCCAGTAAATCTGATTTAACTTTGCTGTAGGAGGATTAATAAAACAGGAAGGAAAAAAAAAACCCCAAAACAAAACACATTTTGGATGCTAATAGTCAGCAAGTGATTATGAGAAAGAGAATGAAGAACAGAGGGGAGATTTAAGAGAGGCAAAGGGGGGTTATGGATTTCATCAGCTTCGTAGGCATTTTCCACTTTAAGTTCTTCTATAAATATGTCTTTATGGATGTTGTTTTACTAGCTTAAAAACATCTAATTGAAACCAGTTGGCTAAATCTCCTTGGATCAAGAAGCAGTAATAAGCAAAGAGAGTATCTTATCCTTGCAATCCAGAAATACTTAGTGACTGCTATACTTGATGCATATGTAATCAGTTTACTTTCTGACCTGCATTTCCAAATACAGTAACATATTTACCAGGAATATATATGTGCAAATATAATAAATAATAATTATGTAATGTTCACATTTTAATTTCAGTGATATGTCCAAAGATTTGTAGTAGTTAGAGAAGGACACAAAAAATGTGTTAGAACGTCACATACGGTGTGTATGTTGTCGTGCATCACAGTCATATACATACTCCTGCAGATCATAAGGTATAAATGATCATAAACACAGCACGAAAACATAGTATCAAAGGAGAATGATAGAAATATAGGCATCAAACGTTTTTGAGTCCAATTGAGATTATTAGTACCTATAGAGATCTTGGTTTAGAGGGATTTTGGGTACCAAAGTGGTATTTTCTATCTAAAAGATAGTTTTGAAAGTAACAGGTGCACTGACTGTTGAAGAATACTGTGCTGTGAATTCATTAATGTGTGGTTGCTTTGTGATGGGTGTCGATGCTTCATTCTCCATTAAAATGTATTTCCGTATTACTGGACTTTATCATCATCTGACTAATATCACCAGAGAAGTTTCCCAAACGGCAACCCATCTGGTAACAATAAAATAAGTTCTGATGCATACGTATGTGTACAGATTTGCTGATGTGAGTCAGTTTAAGTAAAATGAAGAGGTGAGTTTGAGTATAATTATTGCTGGGCAGTATAGAAAGTATGACCCGTGTATATGAAATGTGTGAGATGCATACGACTTGCTTGTAGCTGCTCTAAGGCTGGGTGCACACTAGACGATAAAGTGGGAGATGTGCCCTATTCCGACACATCATTCATTATATCATCTAGTGTGAATGCACTATGTCGCTGATGATGCACGCTTCCAAACGTCATCAGCGACATCGCCCGTTGAATGTGCATACAGGTCAATCCAGCAGTATCGCCAGTGAGGGCCATGTTGCCGAATGCAGCATGGCCCCCGCACCACCCCGCCGTAATTTTTCGCTGCCGGCATCGGCAAGTGTGTTCCGTTGCTGCTGATATCACTGGGAACACACATCGTTTAATGTGTACCCAGCTTTTGATGTGGAATAATCGCTAGCTGCGCCCACATTCAAAAATGCGTACAGTTTATCTTATACCAGTCAAGTAAACAGTGCATATAGGGGGGCAGATGTATTAACCTGGAGAAGGCATAAGGAAGTGATAAACCAGTGATATGTGCAAGGTGATAAAAGCACCAGCCAATCAGCGCCAATATGTAAATTGACAGTTAGGAGCTGACTGGCTGGTGTGTTTATCACCTTGCACATATCACTGGCTTAGCACTTCCTTATGCCTTCTCCAGGTTAATACATATACCCCACTGTATGGTATCATCTGAGACTGTGTAACTGAGACTGAGTGGCCACTGGGCTTAGCCTGACTGGGAGAAGTCAGCAGCAGCCACTTCACCAGTGCAGCATGATCAATACATTGCCGTCAGTAAGTTAATATTGTCTCAGTCAGCAACAACGATGGATGTGGTGCCAGTGCTTTAGATTTTATTTTACACACATGGATTATTTTATAGACATTTGCATCTTAATACCTTAATTTGTATTGATTCTGAAGCATTATCTGGTATACTACACATAATAAAATGCTTCTTGATGTTCTTAGTGTATCTCTTTTCTGTATATTGATATTCTTAGCAAGCCATTAAAAGTGTTCCTCGGTTATTTCCATATAACTGCTAATGATGGGTTGCAAATTATGAATTTACTATTTATATATTCTAACATTTAAATGTGTAATTCTCTCAATAGGGTTTTAGGCATAATTCACAAATCATATTGCGAACAGCTGCAAATAGAGGTGATTTTCTTGGCTGGAATTATGTAAATGTTCTTTTCCTGCAATCTCCCTTTGTAGAGCCAATAAACAGAAAAAGCATAAGAAGTATGACCTGCCAGTGGTGCACACATTCATTGAGCTGTTTGCCCTATTGACTTCCCAGTGTCCCCATCTCCAACATTGCCATCTTCCCTATCTGTACAAGCAGTGGCGTAAATTAGTTCCAGTCGACCAGAGGCAAGATAAATGTTGGTACCCCCCCACTCCACAGATAGATATAGAGATAGACAGACAGACAGACAGACAGACAGACAGACCGCACTTACTGCAATATTAATAATTGGGCTGGCTGGCTCTGGTGGCAAGGCTCCTCAGTCCTCACTGCTGCATCCCTAGTGCATCTGTCCACTCAAAGTCAGGCAGCTAAACTCCGCTCTGTCCCTCCTCCCAGCATGCCATGCCAGGCCAGCAGCTGAATTGAAATATGATGATTGACCTTATCACCCTTCAATATTTAAATTGATGACACCAGCGCTGCAGGGTAGGGTTAAGGTAAGGCTGCAGTAGGGGAGGTAAGGGAGGAGGTTAGGACATGGCTGTGTGAGGGGAGGTTAGGGGAGAGGTTAGGGTAAGGCTGTGGGAGGGGAGGTTAGGAGGGAGGTTAGGGTTAGATACCGGAAGAGAGTTAGAATAGGGCAAGGTTCTCTAGCCCACTTGGATTTAGACTTAACCTGTAATGCTCCTGTGCAGGACTGCACAGCCAGCGCTACACACGTAATGGCAAGTATGGGACTGGTGGCACTACATTCAGTAGCCCCCTTGCCTGCAGCAAGGCACTGCTTGCCAATAATGACTTTTTACTACATTCTTAATGCAGGCAGATGGTTACATCATCTAGGTGTAGCAGGTTATCTGTGTCTGACTGCAGCCCACTCCCTGCTCCCCTTTACTTGCTTCTCCCCTATTATAAGCTCCATTCCCTTCTACTCGCACCAACCTGTGTGAGCCACTGGCAGGTGAATCTTCATGACTGTCATTGGCAGGGGAACTGATGAGGGAGGAGCAGGTTGAGGAACTCCTGGCTCTGGCTGGTAGCTGCTCCTCAGCTACACCTCAGACAAGCTGCTCACAGTGTGGGTGGGAGCCTATGCCTGCAGATTGCTGGTCATTGGTGTGGTAAAAGCTGCATTGGAAGCTGTCTGTGTACTCGGCTGGGAAGTGAGGACGCGGAGACCCATGAGGCTGTTGCTGTTGATCATCATCTCCACGGGTCAGAGGCATAGGCGTGTGCAGCTAATTTTATTAGAGGGTGCCCCACCGGTGGGGCATGTCTAGCACCGCCTTTTGGGCATAGCTAGCACCGCCTTTTGGGCAAGACTAGCACTATTTCATATTCCCTTAGTAAAATCACATGGCTTAATCTAATTTCTCCCTAGTTCCTAATAATAAAGTAAATATAATACACACCAGAGAAATAAAATAAAACATAATGGTGCGACCACCGTCTGGTACTGACTGTCCGCTACGGCATAACCCTGAGTCCTAGCTGCCGCTGCACCCTATTGCTGCTTACACTTCCCCAACCTATCCCTGACTCGGAACAAGAGAGAGTTGGGCCTAGGTCCATATGCATTCCCCTCCCCCCAAACTCCACCCCTTGCACCCCCCAGCACCAACACCCTGATTTTGAGTGGCCTATTCTGAATAGCACGGGAGATTTAGTGGGCCAAGCATTTGAGTTTTAATATAACACAAGCAAAGTTTAAAATGTACACATGTGCCATCAGAGCCACAATGCCATCAGAGCCACATTTGCCTCTTTCTATGCCATAAGAACCCTGCTCTGCAAGACACCAGCATTTGTCACACATGTCCCCATGCTCACCAGCTACTGACAGTAGTGCCCCTTATTCACATTACACCACACAGTATGAGCCGAAATTCACATTACACCACACAGTATGAGCCACATTCACATTACACCGCAAAGTATGAGCCCACATTCACATTATGGGCCAGATGCATCATCGCTTGGAAAGTGATAAAATGGAGAGTGAAAAAGTAACACCCAATCGGCTCCTAACCGCCATTTTTCAAACACAGCCTGTGACATGGCAGTTAGGAGCTGATTGGCTGGTACTTTTTCACTCTCCATTTTATCACTTTCCAAGCGATGATGCATCTAGGCCTATGCCACACAGTATGAGCCCACATTCACATTATGCCACACAGTATGAGCCGAAATTCACATGACGCTACACCGTATGAGCCGAAATTCACATTACGCTATACAGTATGAGCCACATTGACATTACACCACACAGTATGAGCCCACATTCACATTATGCCACACAGTATGAGCCCACATTTACATTATGCCACACAGTATGAGCCGACATTCACATTACGCTACACAATATAAGCCGAAATTCACATTACGCTACACAGTATGAGCCACATTCACATTACTCCACACAGTATGAGCTCACATTCACATTATGCCACACAGCATGAGCTGAAATTCACATTACACTACACAGTATGAGCCGAAATTCACATTACACCACACATTATGAGCCAAAATTCACATTACGCTACACAGTATGAGCCGAATTCACATTACGCTACACAGCATAATCAGAATTCACATTATGCCACACAGTATGATCCGAATTCACATTACGCCACACAGTTTGACCCGAGCTCATATTACGCTACACAGTATTACCCCAACAGTGTCAGAAACACATAAAAACCCCACTCAGGAAGCTACTGAATGCTCGGATCAACTATTATATTTATATAACCCTTTTCCTACATATTTTTCCTGAGTACACCTACAGATTTTTTTTAATTTGGGGGGGGCAACTACATGTACGGTATATATACAGACAGTACATATATTCTCCCTGTCTCGCCCATTCTCTTTCCCCTGCAGAAGCAGGCTCAACTGCAACACTGCAATTTACTTACTATTTACATTGACTGAGCTGGTTGGTGACAGTACTTTCTCACTATTAGCTGACGGTCTGCTGAATTTGTCCTCCGGGTCCTCGAGTCCTCCTGAGAGGAACGCTGTGCTGCTGTGGCACCAGCAGCTTCACACAAGGAGAGCGAGTGAGTGAGTTAGCGGCGGGTGCATAGGGAAGATGGGCGCGCGGTGTGAAACATGTCACATCGTGGAACAGGTAGGAGATGTTCACTCCAGTGCACTGTGCTCCCAGTGCGGTCGCCGGTCAGTTCCGTACATATCAGTCCGTCCTGACCGCACGGGCGCAGGGGAAGAGGTACAGGTATAAGCAGCAGGTGATCATTGTGCTGCAGGCGTACGGGTGGTGTCGGACATTAGGGGGTGCCTGTGCGCACCAAGCACCCCCCGTGCTCACGCCTATGGTCAGAGAAGCATATGATGGGCTCCCCACTAATCAGAGCCCAGCACATGCTTCTTTGACCCCTCTGCTGATTCTCCTGGGATTTATTATCCACTGCAGATTCCTGTGTGCTGTGCCCCAATCCTGTTGCTGTCGGGCCCTATTAACCCTTAAGGCTCTGGTAGCTTGAACATTGAAAACTGCGACAGAAGCAATCGCCAGACGGGCCCCTTAAATCCGTCAGTCTTGCTTCTCTCCGGTGTCATTAGTTTTCTTTGGATGACAATGGTTAGCATTACTGCCTCAGTGCCTTACAGCACTGAAGTAATGCGTTCAGTTCCCACCAATGTTGTATGTGTGTGTCATTTGTATGTTCTCCCTGTGGTCATGTGGTTTTCTCCAGGGGCTCCAGTGTCCTCCCACAATCCAAAAACATACTAGTAGGTTGCCTGGCTTCTGATAAAATTCTGGAGTCTCTTGTTGCCCCGGATTGTAAATCAAAGCCCCAAATTCTACGGTTTCTTCACTGCAGCTGGCCTTGCTAGGGGACCAACAAGAAAGTTATGGGTAACTACAGTGATTTGTTGCAGTCACTATGACTGTGGTCAATGGTCAGCAGCCCTTGCTGTTGATTACAATCTCAGTTGGTCCGCCGGCAGGAGAGAACAGCGTCTGCCTGGTACCTGTGTAACAGTAGTCTATCTATATAAGCAGCTGTTGCTGGTGCGAGCTGAGTGTAAGAATTTTTATTAACACACAAAAAGGACAATACAACAAAATATAGGCTAAAAAGTGGTTGAGATATATATATATATATATATATATATATATATATAAAACATCAAAGTAATGTCTCCGTGGATAAATATGATCTAAAGGTAAGTATAATTTATATAAACTAAAAGCAGCCTGTTTAAATAAATACTGTCAGGATCCCAAACACAATTCCTCAAAGTAGCTCATGTGACCAGTAAATGTGCTGTAGTGTTACAGATAACAGTCCATTCCTTGGACTTGAGTAAGTATTGTTCAGTTGGAGTAACTGGTATCCATAATGATTTGGAGGATACTATAAAGGTATGGAAAACAGCACACCCAATAAATATAGGTAGGGCCTACTAGTTGCAGAGAGTCCAGTGTTCACAATGAAATAATACACCGAAAACAACATATTCTCAGTCGACCCAGCAAGAAATATATGCTTAAGGTTGAATTCACAAAAGGTCAAATTGCACTTGGAATTTATTGTATGGGCTACTATCACAGTGAATAGTTGCAAACAAGAAGTCAAGTTTTGCAGGCATATGTTCAAAATTTCCCAAAATACTAATTTGTTATATATATCTATAGCAACAAGCATTTATGCATATACTGTATATTCCCGTAGGTGTTGGTAGACATGCCCTTTGGGTGAAGCATGACACGCCCCCTCACTGGTATGGAGCAGAGGCGGAACTCCGGGAGACAACGGAGTCATTTGCTGCCGGGCTCCACGCCTCAAGGGGGAACTATCTCCATTGTCCCCCATTGTATGTAAAGGAGCCCCGGAGCTGAGCGCCGATCAGCATCTGTAGCGCTCCTTCTCCATGACCTGGACTCGATGGCGTGACCTGCTCTGACTGAGGTGCAGTCACAGTGTGGCGGTGCAGAATGAGGACAGTGTACCTCTGACTGTGGAGTGCGTTCAGTTCCCACTGGGTATGTACAGTCTAAACTGTCAGCCGCGGCCCTGCAGGGGGAAGAGAAGCTAGCTGCTGCACTGCTCCGTTGGTGGAGTGAGGGGCGAACAGAAGTTGCCGCTGCAGTGCTCCATTGGTGGGGAGAGGGGGGGAGAAGTCATCCGCTGCAGTGTTCCATTGATGGAGTCACTGTGTTAAGCAAGGTGTGCCGCTGGTGTTACTGTGTTGGGGTGTGGAGGGGCAGCGGAGCTGTCATTGTGTTCTGCAAGGGCGGGGGGGTAATGCTGCTGTCACTGTTCTGGAGGGGAGGGGGGGTGGTCAGGGGAGAGCTGCTGTTGTGACATTTATATATATATATATATATATAGTAGGGGGATAAGGGTACCGGCGACTATTGTTGTGTGAGTACGCAAAAGGTTACTGTTAAAAGGTATGATTCATGAGCCAAAAAATATAAAATTTGAACAAACAGTTTTAATAGCACATATAGATAAGATGTTTAAAAAGGTCATAAAACATCCAAAGACAAGTAAAAAAGGTAAAAAGATAAAAAGGTAAGGACTTAGCTTTTTAAAATAGGCAAGGGGGTCGCTGCAGGGAACCCAACGCGTTTCGTCACATCAGACTTCTTCAAAGGGACCCTTTGAAGAAGTCTGATGTGACGAAACGCGTTGGATTCCCTGCAGCGACCCCCTTGCCTATTTTAAAAAGCTAAGTCCTTACCTTTTTATCTTTTTACCTTTTTTACTTGTCTTTGGATGTTTTATGACCTTTTTAAACATCTTATCTATATGTGCTATTAAAACTGTTCGTTCAAATTTTATATTTTTTGGCTCATGAATCATACCTTTTAACAGTAACCTTTTGCGTACTCACACAACAATAGTCGCCGGTACCCTTATCCCCCTACTATATATCCTTTAGGCAGCATTGTACTAGTGTTGCAACCTTAAGGGGTGGCAGACACCTTTAACAAGGTGGTTGTGTTTTTAATTAATTTTTTTAGCATACGATTTTCATCACTGAGATTTTAATCCACAAGTGGCGCGGTATCATCCTTCGCATATATATATATATATATATATATATATATATATATATATATATATATATATATATAAAACCCTGCAACTTTTTGGATGCTACGGTGTGTGCAGTGTTTGATATATATATATGTACCACACGTACTGGTACTCCGCCTTCTCCAATAAGATGCCCGGGTGCCCTGGTGCCCTCCTAGGATCCTTCACGGAGCCAGCAATAGTTTCTCAGCAATGGGCGGCACTTGCAGGACTTATACAAAAGCAAGTAGAAAGGAGACACGGAGACTAGTCCTTAGATAAGTCCTGCGAATGCCGCCCATTGCTGAGAAAGTATATATATATATATATATATACATAGATAGATATTTATTTATATATAAAAAAAGAGTAGAATAAATGGCACACGCTGTAGCATCCAAAAAGTTGCAGGGTTTTATATATATATATATGTATATATATATAGTAATGGCTGGAGCTGGCGGCACTCAAAAGCTTTTTATCCAGACACAAGAACTGGAGTTATGGACTAACTTTCAACATTACAATTTGTGTGTGTGTATTTGTATACAATACTTGTATCGGGATGGAGGGGGCACCAACATTTATTTTGCCTCCAGGCAACTGGGAAACACTTATACAACCGGTGCAGCATATTCTACTACCAACTATAATCTCCCTGGAACTACGGTCGTTTCAAAAGAAGGTAAATAAGGTTATAAGACACAATGGGGCAAATGTATTAAGCCTATAGAAGTGATAAAGAAGTAATAAGCGCAAGGTGATAATGCACCAGCCAATCAGCTCATAACTGTCATTTTTCAAATCCGTAATGATTGGCTGGTGCGTTATCACCTTGCGCTTATCGCTGGTTTATCACTTCTTTATCTCTTCTCCAGGTAATACATCTGCCCCTTGGGATCCCTATGGCTATATGCATCTTTCAAATGTTTCCCACGGCCACTTGAAAGTATATATATATATATATATATATATATATATATATATATATATATATGTATGTATGTATGTGCCAAACTATAACTGCTTAGGGAGCGGTTGCATTTAAATGCAAGTCAGTTTTATGACCTGCCTCTCCGGCAGTGCATGTCCACTTTAATGCTGCGCTCATAGATGTTTTTACAGTCTCCCTGAAATGCTGTTTCAAAAGTAGTCTAGTATGGATATAAGTTTCACCTAATTAAATATGCCTCTTTATAGTTTTAAATATTATTTGCCTCAGCCAAAGTCTACAGTCTCCGGGTATAGCAAATCACCGGGAAAATGGCCATAGCGGATATATACCTTGTGATATCTACCAAGCCAACATCGGGCCTACAGAGCGGTCTGTATGGGTGCCTGGTATGCTGTGTGTGGACCCCGGGGCCTACGTGCACTACACGTCCTGCACCCATTATAGATACGCCAGTGATTAGCCTGTAGTATATTTGCAGTGCAGATTATAAATGTATAAAACAGAAATATGTTCCTCAAGCACAGCGTGTGTGTTTAGACCGCAATGTTTCATACAGGCTGTTTACTCACAAGCCGCTGCTGTACTATTTAGTACTCATTTCTGAAATACATCCTCAATGAGCGTGAGATTCAGTAGTGAGTTACATTATTTGTAATACTGCATTAAGAATTGGGTAAATTAGGTGGGACATAATGTGCAATGACACCTCTGTAACAACTGGGAATCACATTCACGAGCAAATAGGTCCTACTTAGCAATATGCCTCAGACAGTAAAGGCTTAAGGCTATTTGTTTTTTCACTTGAAGAGATTGCCTTTAGGCTTTTAGGTTTCAGTTAACTGTTAATTTTGACTGTGTGCAAAATGCTCAATGTAATTCTTACAGTCTCTTGTGGGCAAATCTCTTGGGTTTCTTTTTTTTCACATTGTCCCATGTTAAACTGTTAAACTGAAGCAAAAGGCCTGAGCAGTGCCCATTTAATCCTGCAGCCTTTGTGAGGGCACATCATGCACATGGCAAGCGCCCTTTCTGGAGGTAAAGGTAAATTCTAAGGGATTTGCTACAGAAAGATTTCTTCTGCACTTTGAGAAGAAATATATTTAGTGCTCAGGGGCATTTTAAGAGAGGAGGGGGCCGTGTCCCTCCTCTCCATGGCGCAGTAGGCTCCAGCATTGTGCCGGAGTCTAGTGCACACGCGGTGGTCTCCGCATGCATGGTGGTCATTTTGGGAGTGATTTTTCGCAGCGGCTGCAGTGCCCGTTGCAGGACTCTGGAAAGGTAAGTATAAAACAACATGGGTGCGGTGTGGGGCCCCCCTGGACCCAGGGGCCTGTGTGCACCACACACGTTGCACCCATGACCGAAACACAAATATACGTACTGTATTTAATAGGAACAAACTGGTTTAGATTTTTTCGTTAGCACTTTAATTAACCCGTGTGTGTCCACATTCAATTTTGGGATAAGACAAATAAATGGTAAATTAAGTAATTAAAGGAGTAATTATGGTAATGGTTCCTCAATATTTATTACAAAGCGCAGAGATAATGCAAAGTTCAACTGTTACTAGAATGGAGTACTTAATATCCATTCTGTTCAATATATATTATAAATGTAAGTGCAATTGTGTTTGTTGTTCAGTGAATAGTTGCCCTTCTACCTAAAAGTGGAAAAGGTTTTAGTGGTCTATTTACCCAGGGCTATAACTAGGGTGCAGGTGCTCTGTGGGCGAAACCGGCACGCTTATACTGCTTCCGCTCCCTGGCCTCTCACTCCACCACTTCCCGCAGCAGCACAAAAAGTTCAGCTGCGCATCTGACTGCCTTTCTTTCACACCCCAATTGCAACTGGTCGCTGCCATGGGTTACCATGGAGCCCTCTGCAGCTCACCTCGCACACTGCCAGGCCGCCCTGCACTGCTTCACCGTCTTCCTGCATGTTGCCAGAAGGTACTGTACAGTACAGGGCCGGATTAACAATGGGGCGGATGGAGCTGCAGCTCCAGGCCCCCCATTGAAAATAGGCCTACAGGCTCCCTCTAGAGCAGACAGTGTTGACAGGAGAAAAAAAAATCCTGTCATCACCAGCAGCGCACTCACCTCCACCCCTGATCGGCTGGCTAAAGTCCGACTTCTGACTACCCCAAGGCCTGTCCAGAACGGGCTGCTTTCCTTGCCATATATGCCTGAGGCTCCGCCCCCAGTCACGTTCGAGTCTCCGCCCCCAGACCGCCCGAAGCTCCGCCCCCGCACTCGATGTGGCTTGTGGCACTGCCAGCACACAGTAAGCCCCTTCAGTTTACCCTGTATGGTGTGGGGCTGCACATAATAAATACAACAGTTACAGCACAGCAGAAGAGCAAGGTAGGTGGTGAGGTGGTGTCATAACATCAGTACATATATTAGAGAACAGGGGGCATAAGTTAAATAATGATATTGCAAAAGGGGGGACAGGAAGCTCAAGTTATACAAATATATAAAAGGAGGGTTAGTGGGCATAAGTTAAATATAAGGAGGAAATGGGCCACAATTTTAATATAAACAGGGTCACTCAGGAGGCGCAACTTAAATATAAAAGGGGGGATGTGGGTACAAACTAAATATATATCACGGGATAAGTGACAATATAATTAAATATGTATGGGGGCATGTGGCATAAATTAATAAAATCATACATTAATATATTATTTAAGATGAGATAGCTGCACAAGTTAAATATATAAGGGAAGGATGGGCACAAGTTAAATATAAATGTGGGGTGCAGGTGGCAGAACAATATCTAACGCTGGGACAGTGGCATGAGTTAACTATATAAGGGAGAACTGGAAGCACAAGATAAATATATAAGGGTGGGCAGGGGACACAAATTTATTATTTAAGAGGAGATCGGGGGTACAACTTAAATATATATATGTGAGGGGAGAGCACGTGACTTAAATAAAGTACACATTAAAATTAAGCATAAAAGGGAACAGGTTGCACACATTAATGAGACGTCATGGTCCTGATTCAGTATCGTTAGCAGAAGTGCGAGCACTTCTGAGCATGCACACCGCTGCGGGCATGCGTGAAGTCTAAGATTGTGATTGCACGCAGTCTAAGTCCCGGTGTGGGCGACGTTTTGGATTCGCTGATGCAGGGGTGCAGTCCGGGCAACGGAGGTGTTTCCGGACCGTTTGTGGGGCAGGCTACGTAATATTCATTGCAGCCACTGCGATCCAAAACATGTCGGCCCGGCAACTGACAAGGGGCTTCCCTTAAAATGCAATTAACGAAGGACCTGGCATGCGGGGCGGCTTTGCCCTGTGCTGGGCGGCCCCCCGCATGCTAGAGAAAGGAGTTTTAGTTTTGCGATTTTTCGCAAGACTACAACACAAGCTGAATCCGTGCCTATATAAGGAGTGAAGGCAGGAGGGATATAAGAATTAAATACTGTATAAATATTTTTTTATAGGGAAATTGCACAAAAATGAAATTGGTTCATGTTATTTAACCCCAGGTATTGTCAGAATTTGGTATGGGTCTAAATGTAGGATGTGCTTGGTATTGTCATAGAATGAAACTTGTGTCGATAATCTGAAAGTGTATAATAGAGGGGTGGAGTTCTCTCATATTAAAGGTCATTTATGTATAATAAAGTTACAGATGACTCCATTTATTCACAGCACTGAGGTTGTGGGTTTGATTTCCACAATAGCTCTGTGTGGAGTTTGTATATTCTCCCCATACTTGTGTGGGTTTCTTCAAGGTGCTCTGGTTTCCTCCCACAGGTTAATTGGTTCTTGGCATAAATTAACTCTAGTGTGTAAGTGTGTGCGTGTACATGTGGTAGGGAACATAGGGCTTTGCAAATGCAAAACTTAGCAATGCAAATGCAGGTGGAGGTGCATACCACCTCCTTCCTGCATTTGCAATCTCTAAACTGTGATGCAATCGCAGTTCTGGATGAACATAGCAACCATCGGTCACGATGTTCATCTGTGACTGCAGGCTAGTAAGCCTGAGTTTACTCAGACTAGCAGTCAGAGCAGAGCTGGCATGCAAAACCCGGCGAGTTGCAGAACACACCAAGCTTGGGGGTCTCCTCTCCCATATTTAAGTGGTTTCTTTGTCAGTAAGTTTAACTGTATTTTTTGTGTCAGTAAGTGGTATCTGAGTCAGTATGTGTGTGTCAGTAAGCGGTATCGATCATTAAGTGGTCTCCGTCTCAGTAAATGGTATATGTGTCAGTAAGTGGTATCTGTCGTGTGTGTCAGTAAGGGGTATGTGTGTCAGTAAGTGGTATCTGCATCAATAAGTGTGTGCATCAGTGTGTCAGTAAGTTTGACTGTCAGTATGTTTGTCAGTAGGTGGAATCTGTGTCAGTAAAGGGTGTCTGTGTTAGTAAGTGGTATCCGTAAAGGGTGTTTGTGTCAGTAAATTTGGTTGTCAGTAAGTGTGTTTGTCAGTAAATGTCCATACACACGGAGCGATATAGCTAAGCGATTTTGACTGTATAGTCAAATTCGCTCAGAAAGTGCATAACGCTCAGTCACAATCTCTCATAGTCAAAATCTCTCCGTGTGTATGCACCTTTAGTGTGTATGTGTCAGTAAGTGTGTCTGTATCAGTGTACCACGTCAGTAAGTGGAATCTGTTTTATTAAGGGGTGTCTGTGTAAGAAAGTGCCATCTGTCAGTACGGTGTGTTTGTGTCAGTAAGTTGTATCTGTGTCAGTAAGGGGTGTCTGTCATTAAGTATGTGCCAATAAGTGATGTCTGTGTCCGTAATGGGTATCTGTCAGTAAGTGGTGTCTGAATCAATAAATGTGTGTATCAGTAAGTGTTTGTCAGTAACGTGTGTCAGTATGTGTCAGTGGTGTGTGTCAATAAGTGGTGTGTGTGTGTGTGTGTGCATGTCTATATAAGTGTGTTTGTGTCAGTAGGGGGTTTATGTCAGTAAGTGTTGTCTGTGTCGGTGTGTCCCAGGAGCCCTCAGTTCCCTGTCTGCTCTGTATTGCCCCTATCTTTTGTAATCTTTCCACATCTGCTCTGTTTTGCCCCATCATTGCCCTTCATCCTTCTTTGCATGTTGATACAGCTCTCTGTATTATATGGAGGTCACTGCGATGCTCCATGCTTGATATTGTGGTCACGGATGTTCTGTATTATATGGTGGTCACAAACTTTTTATTGTTATAGTTAACTATTAAGTGGTTAAAGGTAAACACTAGCTATGATCTTCATGGAGATGGCCACACCCCCTACTTAGACCACACCACACTGGTCACATCACTAGTCACACCACCGCAGCGACTGTCACACCTCCATCAGAGGCACACAATAGGCCCTTCATAAATTTCAGCTCCAGGCCCATGTGAACCTTAATCTGGCACAGGTACAGTATAAACTGCTGCTTATATCTGTGCCCATGGGCCAACTGTCTCCCACCTCTCCCCGGCAGCAGGGACATGGTGTAACACAGTGCTTCTGTGAGCATGAACAGTCCCCACTGGTCGGTCCCTCTATGGAGTGTCATTGTTGTGTGTGACTGGGGGAGTACTAATTGGCAACTAAAGTTACTATTATACTACTTTATTAACAGGATTTTTTTCTATTTTATTTTGTTCTGATGTTGCAAGTTTTCACTTTCAGGTCTGGTAGTTATCTCTGTAGCCATTAGTATAAGGGGCACTACTACTGTGTGATATTATGTGTATGAGGAACATTACTATTATGTGGCATAATATGCTATAAGGAGGACACTTGTGTGGTGTAATGTGAATATGGGTGCTCTACTGTGTGGCATCATTTTAAATGGGAGTGATATTGTGTGGCTACACCCCTTCCCCATGAGACAATGCTGTACCTACTGGAAGTGTGTGTGAGGAACACCAATGCTCTTCCTGGCACAGGGAACCAAAATGTCTGGTTACAGCACTGTAACAATACTATATTCCCCATAAATCATGTGAAAACAGCAAATTCCACTTGATTATCAGTAAATTAGGTTAAAGTACTATTTATTAAGCCTATAACACAATAGACATTGCACATACCGTATCTCTTGTGTTACCGTCAGCACTGTAGCACACCACCATCCCCATGCCCATCCCCATGCAATGTATGGGGACACTGCTATTTCCCAATTTCTGAAAACATAAGGTTTTTAGAGCTTGATTTAAGCTTAACGAGGTTAACGTTAGCTATCCAATGTACATAGGGTTCAGAATGTGAAGAAGGATCCATTTAGACCCCTCTGCTTCCACCGTTTCCTACAGTACACATGTATGACCTAAGGTCACGTATACGCAGTAACACTGGGACAGGACTTGCCAGTGTAGGCATACGTCTCTGTCATAGGGAAAGTATAGTTTTTAAGATTTGTCAAAACTGGTGCCTACTGGAGTAGCTGCTTCAGCTCAGGGGCAATGATAAATAATGGTGATTAGGATGTTAGGTTTTAGGAAATTTCTCTCAATAAACAAGCTTCTTAATGTTATTATGTTTTTTAAAAAAAATTGAAAAAAGTGTCACCATATAGTAGCAACACTGGCCGATTCAGAGTGGGCAACTGCGTAGTCGGTTACTGTATTTTGCATAGCCCTACACCCTTATGGTCTCTGACTGATAGATGCAACAGCAGTTTTGCATGAGTTCAGCACTTGTTCCACCTCTTGCAGGCTGTCTCTCTGCCTTGAGCACTTCCTTTCCCACTTCCAGGTTTTTGCACACTGTTGTGAAGATACAGATATGAAAATGAAATACATATGGGCTATTCAGAAAAATCTTTTTTCTCTCTCTTTACAACACAGTTGCCCCTTTTCAGACAGAAGTGTAGATCCAATCCAATGTGAATGACTCTGCATTGACATTACTTGCGTGCACACAGTTCCAGAGCACAAGATATGCTACGTAATCAGCAGGGGCGTTTCAACAGAGGAGGGGGCCCGTGAGCACTTCCGGGTTGTCCCCTTCCTCTGTCTGGCACTGTGCCGATGTCTACTGCACATGCGCAGGTCTCCGGAAACATGGCGCCCGCCATGATCCGGAGACCAATTTGGCTACCTCCCATGTGCGGCAGCCATTTTGGCTGATATTTTGGTGGTGATTTCCGCCGCAATCGCAGCGCCCGGCGCTGGAATCCAGAAAGGTTAGTATTAAAATGGGTGCAGTGTGTGCAGGGTGGGCCCCCCTGGACCCAGGGGCCCGTGTGCTCTGCACACATTGCACCCATTATGGAGACGCCAATGGTAATCAGACTTACCTTCAGATCTGCATCAGCCTTATAGTGTTCTCGGTATTGTTTTAGGAACTTGCATTATTATAGTTTATCTCGCACCAACCATATTACAATACACAACACTGTACAGGAAATATATAATCATTAACAGAAGAACCTACCCCTGTGGAGTTTACAGTCTAATCTCCCTAACACAATATACAGATGTGTTCTCATGCACCCATCCGTTTTAGTGGGATATGGTATGAGACATAGACGCTCCGCCATGGGTAGCAATTCCATTGTGGCTGCACCCAAAGTTGTATGATGGGCACGGAGGGTCACAATGGAGTGGCGGTATGCATGGCGAGCCTCACCCATATTGGTCCTCTATCTTTTGCCTTTTTCCCCAGATTAGCATCCGAGTTGCATACCATGCCAGTGGCAGTGTCCAGGGTATTCATGTACTTTTGTTACATTAAAGATGCAACTAAGATGCACATCTGTTACAGAGCTGCGTGGTGGGACGTATGATGTGGCTTAGTTGCATTAACTGTGGCACACAAAATGGGGCTATTTTGTGCAATTTGAGGATACATGATAAATGTATGCTGACCCATCTGTACATATACACAATCTAAGGGTCCATTTGGTCAGAAATCCGTTAACCTACCAGTACGTTTTTAGACTGGAAGGAAACGAGTTTGATCGGAGGAAACTCATGCAAACATGGGAAAATAATTTTGTATGGACCTAATAAAAATCTTTCTCCGCTTTCAAACCGTTTTTAATCTGGAACCTAAAATAGTGTAATACCTTAAAAACAGTGACATTGAAAATGTTAAATACGCTGACAATTTCTGAGATTTATCACATTTATGCTGTCCTCATAGTGAACTTTTTCTCCAGAGGTCATAGCAGTCTTCACTAATGACCATTACACAATCTGTGTGCCATCTAAATGCTGTATGAGAATGTTCTGATGAAGCATGGTAGATGACACACAGAACGTTGATAAATCACTGGAATTCTAAGTTTAATTCTTATGGATTTCACTATTATAAGGTTTTACACTATACTAGATTTTATTTACAAATTTAAAGTCCAGATGAAATAGAACTTCTTCACCGGTGTGGGTACAACAACATACATTGAGCACTATGGAGCTGATGCAGAGCTGCACACAAGTTGCACTAATAGCATGGAACCCACTGGCATTCAATAATAGGTGCAAGGTATGCAGGCCCTCCCTTGACCCAGGGTGTGTGCCCCTACCCTGGTTTCAAGGGGGATCCACACACCGCACACCCTGCACCCAAATAATTATACTTACCACTCTGTTGGCACAGCACTGGCTGCACGAATCACCAGGAGAATGGCTGCAGAGGGATTACAGTAGAGCTGTTCAACGGGAACAAGGAACAGGTGCCATGTTCCCAGAGTCTTGTACACGCGTACTAGAGTCTGTCACAAATCCAGAGTCTACTGCACCGCCAGACAGGAGGGGCCCCACACGGAGCCTGCACATTGCCCCATCCTCTCTTACATCTCCCCTGATGGAGCCAAATGCCGATATTCACCCAAATGCCAAGATGTATTTCTCTATACATCCGCTTGTGCAAAAGCCATCATCACTATCAGCATACATTTGCATCAGCCCTATACCAGGTTTAATAGATCCTTCTGAAATGACACAACTCTGCATAGTCTGCAACTTGCTGAAGGGTCACTGTTCATTTCAAATCACAGGATCCCAGCCATTCCCCAGGACACATGTTATCACTACCCCCACAAGAAATCTACTTCAAAAGCCTCTCACACAGAGATTTTTCACACCTATACAATAGGAATTGGATTCTAACACCTTTCCACAAGCCTGCTTTGTCCTGGAATAATTGACTAAATCAGCAACAGAAAAAGCAAAGTTATTTTATTTATCACTTGTTTCAAATATACCCATTGGATAAAGAGCAGCAATAGGTTATAGCAATAACTCTGTTCATGAACCCATTATCATTTTTGGATCACATACCGAATTGGGGGAAAAAAAATACTGCTTTCTCTCCCTCTCTCATCATCATATGCAGCTCATACTTACAGTAATCTGTCATTGTTGACCCAATGTATACGTATTCCTCCAGCTTAATTTTTTCACTCCGCCCACCACATACTGTAGCTCCTATTACACCATCACAGGCTTCTATTCTCCAATCCCTTGGCATTGAAAAAAAAAAACAGGCACAATTGTGGGAAGCGAGCAGGCCAGAAATGTCTTTTCCCTGGTAACCACCTAAGTCCTTTCCCCACCTGCTCACCCTCAGCTTCAAAGAACAATCAAATAGAAGTGATACCCAAAAGACGGACCTGTGCTTCAAAGAACAGAACGGTCAATTCTCACTTTGTGACTCCCATACCCAGAGCTTCTGCACTTAACATAAATAAAACTGAAGGCCATCTGGTATGCCCAATCAGGTCAGTCCTTTGTAATGCCAGATCTATAAGAAACAAGACTGCAACAATTGCTGACCTTATTGAATCTGCAGATCTAGTCTGTATTACAGAGACCTGGCTAGATGAAAATTCATCACCTATATTGGAGGCTGCGGTCCCAACAAACTACTCTGTCATCCACAACCCAAGACTGAACCGCAGGGGTGGCTGGGTGGCTATCCGCTTCAAAAAATAACTTAAACTTTGGGTCCACCCTATTGAAATTACTCGCTCATTTGAGTTCATTGCTGCCCGGGGTTCGACAGGATTAGGTTTCAGAGTACTTCTAATTTACCGGCCCCCTGGAGATGGAAAGATATTTCTACAAGAAATTGCAGACACTGATGCTGGCCTGGTTCTGGAACATCAAAGATGGCTCATCCTTGAAAATTTCAATGCATGGATGGGATGGTGAGCTCTCATGCCTTGGCCAAGACCTCCTGTGCACAATAAATGGTCTGGGCTTCACACAGGTCATTGCCTCTGCCACATATAAAAGTGGTCATACTCTTGCTCTTGTCCTTCAGATTGGATTTGAAGTCACTGACCTCAAAATTTACCTAGTCATCTGGTCAGACCACCACTCCCTTTGGTTCTCAGTTGCAACCCCTCAAATTAGATCTTTGCCCGTGGAGTTTACCAGGTATCTTCCAAGGAGGGGTATGACTCTGAATGCTCTTGCAGCAAATCTGGATCTCTCTGCTATACTGGGTGCATGTGAAGATCCCTGCTGCCTATAATAGGGAAGTTATGGCTGCAACTGATATTATCGCCCCTGTGTGTATAAGAACTCGTAAACCACAACATTGAGCTCCCTGGTTCGAAAACAGTGTTAGTGAGATAAAGAAAAGGGGGCGTAGACTGGAAAGACGATGGAGAAAGACTAACCTAGTGGATGAAAAAATAAAACTAATAAAGCATAATGAAGAATATCAATCGACAATCACCACTAAGAAATCACAGTTCCTGCCAAATGAGATCATGGCAGCATACAATAGGCCAACTCAACTTTTCCGCACAGTGGAGATGCTTTGCAAGCCAGCATGCCTGCAGACTGATGAAACCCTCTCCCAGGCAAGATGGAACGAGTTTGCAAACTTCTTTACAGATAAAATATCCACCATACGGGCTGGAATCTTCACAGTGCCATTAAAGGAGAGCCACACTACAAAGCCTGCCAATATAAGCCACCTGCCTTCATGGACCAGCTTTGACCCAGTGGATGTAAAGGGCATTGCTGAAATTTCTCGGATTTTGCGTCCCTCCACCTGTGATTTGGACCCTGCCTCAACCAAGCTTTTAATAGATTGTATGGATATAATTGGTCCTGTCTTTGCAAAAATTGTTCAATGCTCTTTGCAGACAGGCATTTTTCCTGGACCCCTAAAGGAAGCAATTGTTAGACCTCTTCTTAAAAAACCTAATTTAGATCCCGACTGCATGAACAAATACAGACCGGTATCAAACCTTTCTTTTCTAGGAAAAGTTATTGAGAAAGTGGTTGCAAATCAACTGGAAACCTGCCTGACAACCCATGATATTTATGATCCATTCCAATCAGGATTCAGGAGAAGACATAGCACTGAAACAGCCCTGGTGTGTGTGTTAAATGATCTTCTGATAGCTAGAGACAGAGGTGACTGTTCAATCTCAATCCTTCTGAATCTCTCTGCAGCATTTGATACCGTGGACCATGGGCTTCTGATTGAGCGACTGATGAATTTTTGTGGACTGGATGGCACAGTCCTAAGCTGTTCCAAATCATTTCTCACAGGCAGGTCACAGAGAGTATCGTCTGGAGTATACTCATTGCCATGTGGTGTCCCACAAGGTTCTATACTATCCCCCATGCTTTTTGCAGTATACATGCTCCCACTGGGTGAAATAATCAGGCGACATGGCCTGGTCTACCACTACTATGCAGATGATACACAACTGTACTTGTTCTTTGCTCTGGGCACTGATAACCCAATAGCAACCCTAAATGGTTGTGTAGCTGAGCTCCAGGAGTGGATGAGTGCCAGTTGGCTGCGACTGAACCCGGACAAAACAGAGGTACTTATGATAGGACCACAACATCAAAGGACAAGACTGCAGCATAGCCAACCAACTGGACTTACACTTGGGGATTCAGAATTACAATCCACTGATCGTGTGCAGAATCTTGGCGTTGTCCTGGATGGTGGCTTGACACTTAAACATCAGATATCAGCCACAATCAAATCCTAATTCTTTCACCTGAGGTACATAGCCAGAATCAAGCACTTAATTCCCTCAGATGATCTGCCAAAAGTCATATATGCATTTGTATCATCGATTACACTACTGTAATGCCCTCTACCTTGGTCTCCCAGCAAAAGAATTGCACCGCTTACAACTGGTGCAAAACACAGCTGCCAGGCTGTTAACCAAACAGCCCCGTTCTAGCCACATAACACCCATCCTCTACTCCCTTCACTGGCTGCCTGTAACATGGCGAATCATCTTCAAGATTGGATTACTGAGTTTCAAAGCACTATATGACCAGGGCCCAAGGTACCTGAAGCAGCTACTGACCCCATACTGCCCCACTCGATTACTGCGATCTGTAGATGAAGGACTTTTAGCAGTACCTAGAATCTCCCGTAATTCATCTGGGGGTCAAGCTTTTAGTCATGCGGCTCCGACTCTATGGAACTCACTTCCCCGTACAGTGCGAGAGGCATCAACTATAGAATCCTTCACAAATAGACTCAACACTTTCCTATTTACTCAAGCATTTCCACAATGTACCTTTAGTATCTACATGCTTCTGTATTTTATGAAAAGCTGTTCTGTACTTCATTGTTTCTGTACTATATTATGCTATGTATCTGTTAAGCGCCTTGAGTCCTATTGGAGAAAGAGCACTATATAAATAAAATAATAATAATTATTATTATTATAACTCCGTCTACACACCCAAGACATGCCCTCACTCAGCTTAGCTTACCTGTAGCCACAATGTTACTTCACTTTAGGTGTAAGTGAAGATACCACTGAGTATGTTTAGCTACAGATCATACATTGCGCTTATTTCAGCATCCATCTGCAACATGGGCTTATCCAACTAATTCTTTCTTTGAAACATGGGAAAACAACTGCTTTGCATGTTTAAGATCAGATTAGGTGCCACTGCTATTTACTAAAGATATCAGAGATATTTCCTGCTTAGTGAGCAACAGCATTTGGAGGATCTGCCCCCATGTTTTTTTATAGGAATGGCATTATGGGTCTGTTATAAAGCTCAAAGATGCTGTGGGAGCCAACCTACCAATCGCATTATCCCGTCATTTCCTATGTGTGAGAGGGGGCTCTTTTGATTCCACAACGGTAAGCTGCTCATATTCCTGATGCCAGCCACAACTATTTTGCATTGCACATGCATGGCCAAACTATCACTTTGCTACATAGGAGGAATTCACTTAGCCACAGTAAATTACCTCTTCTAATTGATCCTCGCAGGGGCTATTGGTCCCGAAAGCCGGCACTATGTGGGTTTATTAATCACCTGGCCGGGGGCAGATACAAAAAAAATCCCTGATAACTGATCCATTTTTGTAATTGCGGCTGCGATAATGCAGCAGTTTTTGAGCAAAAAAAGGGCTACAATTCAGAATCCGAATCCGAATCAGAATCAGCTTTATTGGCCAGGTATACTTGCGTATACTAGGAATTTGTCTTCGGTTTGCTATACAACAGCCAAGTAGGTAACAGGTAAGCAGGTGTGTGTGTGTGTGTGGGGGGGGGCAAGTAAAGTTACACAGATAGGTATACCGTAGGGACAGAAGTTAGTTACATGTACGTCTAGTCAGTCAATGTTCAGGAGTTCAGCAGGCGGACCGCTTGGGGAAAGAAACTTTTGAGGCTTCTGGTGGATCTGGCGGGGACAGCCCTGTAACGCCTGCCTGAAGGAAGCAAGTTAAACATGATGTGGCCGGGGTGTAGCTGGTCTTTTATTATCTTCATTGTCCGCTTTTTAGCTCTGGACAGGTACAGGTCCTGGACTGAGAGAAGGTCGGCCCCGATGATCTTCTCTGTGGTTCTGACCACCTTTTGGAGCCTGCATCTGTCCCTCGCGCTGGCGGAGCTGTACCATACGAGTATCGAGGAGCACAGTACCGACTCCACAATCGCGGAGTAGAAGAGGAGCAGAAGCTTCTGTGGGATGTTGAACTTCCTTTGTTGCCTGAGGAAGAACAACCTCTGCTGCGCTTTCCCAACAGTGGCGTCAGCGTTGGACCCCCATTTAAGGTCCCTGGAGATTGTGGTCCCTAGAAACTTGAAGGAGTCCACTAGCGATACCACACTGTCAGCAATCGAATTGAATTGCCAAATAATGACCTTCGGGCAAAAATCATGGTAAAAACTTGTTTCTTTGTGTGAAAATGTAATAGGCACAATTGAATTCCCCCCTTTACTCGTTGCCGGGATGGGCTCTTGTCAACGCCCGTGCCTAGGCAAAATATTGTTGGTAAATTTCCCTGATAAAACATTTCTTATTGCCACAATATGCAGCAAGAAATTAAACTTATTGGCTCTATAGCTATAATGAAGAAATTGGCCCCTAGATGCAGAATATTTTTCTTAAATTCCTATTTATCAAAATTTCTAGGTGAACACATGTTTTATATTTATAATTTTATCTCTTCACAGTGGTGTGCACTATTGTATGTTTTGTTTTTCCTTTTTCCTTATGTGATTTGTGGACTTACAATCAAAATTATTCACTAAATTGATTTTTTGCATTATTTTATTTTAAATATAATAGTACGTACTATATTTGTTTTTCTCTTTCTAACCCTCATTCCAGAGTGTGGGTTAACATGGGTTCTTCTATTTCATGTTATTCCATATTTTCGTCAATTATTTACAATACGGATTGATGGCTTGCATTACATCATATTGTTGTAATGTCAGAAAGACTCCCAAATTTTGGGGAGTTCTCTCAGACTCCTGGCAGAATAGGCCACCCACCTGGATCCTACCCATGTCCCCAGTGATGCGATTTACAGTAAATCACGCATCATGGTTCTTGCTATGTAATGGGAAAAAAATGTATTGCACAGTGGAGCCACAATGATGCTCCCTGCCCTTACCATTTAGTCCCAGAGGGAGAGTATAAAAAGTTGGCATGTTTGAGTCACACATTTGCACAGTGGGCCTGATTCAGATGTGGTTGGAGGTGCTTTTACTGCTGCTTACTTGGAAGCAGCGGTGATAGCGCTGTGTGGTAATGCAGCAGTAGGCGTCTATTACAAGCAGATGCCTCATTCTGCAGTAGTGATCTGACCTGCATCCTAGGGTGCAGCATCAGATCACTGGACTCACCATTAGGTGACTTGTGGCACCCATGGTGCGGCGCAAGACACCTGTCGCAGAGGCCAGGAAATCTCTGTCCTATTACGGAGATCCCTGGCCTCTTCCCTCCCCCTTAATGGTGGCGACAAGCTTCTATTTTCTTCTGTTTTCACAAACAGAAACCATCACTGCCACTCCCCGTCCTCCAGACGGGTTCACTACGGCTGGCCGGCGGTCGGGCTCCCGGCGACCAGCATACCGGCGCCGGGAGCCCGACCGCCGGCTTACCGACAGTGTGGCGAGGGCAAATGAGCCCCTTGCGGGCTTGGTGCGCTCGCCACGCTACGCGCGCCACACTATTTTATTCTCCCTCTATGGGGGTCGTGGACCCCCACGAGGAAAAATAAGTGTCGGTATGCCGGCTGTCGGGCTCCCGGCGCCGGTATACTGACCGCCGGGAGCCCGACCGCCGGTATACAGAAGACCACCCCTCCAGACGGCAGCAGACAGTCAATCACTGACAGTCTGCTGCTGTCCTGCTACCATCATCGCAAGACTCGTTTTACCGTGAGCAGATTGGGTCCTGCACATGTGCAAAGTACAGATAATCTGAAGAACCCCCAGTGTGCAGCTTCTGGTTTATGGAGCCGTGTCCTGAGAGTGTGGAGTAAGAAGCTTGGGTAGTAACCTGCGTGATGCGGCAACAGGTGAGATTCTATTGAGTCTGCCTGTCTTTTTTACATTTTAAAGGCAAAACCAACCCGATTTTGTATTTTAAATGTTTGCTGCTTTAAAAAATACATAAGGGCAGGCTTGCCGGAATCTTGTCCATGCCAGTATCTCGCAGACTATCACAGAAGCCCCTAAATGTGCTCATGGAAGTGCTCTGGGTTGAGGAAACAGACGCACTGATGCAAAACCATTTGTGGGGCACATCAAGTTTGTCTTACGTGTGATGCCTTCGTTTGTCAAAAACAAATGTGGAATAAGATAAATATTCTGCAGACTACTTGATTCCTATGTACTATGTATCATGTATGTGTGTATATATATATATATATATATATATATATATATATATTTATTTTTTGTTAAATATGAGTTGTGCTAGCTAACAACGATGCCATTCTCACAAACACACCAATCCCCATTACAACAATTGTTACATTAAAAGGGCATCTGTTTTATTTAGATGTGGGTGTTACAAATATCCCTGTTATTTGCTCCAGCGCCATCAATCTTGGTTTAATTATCTGGCACAGTGTGTTCAAACTTATCAGAGCCAAAGACTTATGCAGCCTACTTGGGCGTCTACTGTGCTGGTGAGTGCAGTGAAACCCTGACGCTTGTTACCACATCTGCAGTGATTGGCACCTTCAGTGATGGCATGTCCTGTTGCCAAAAGGGGGTCACTTGGCACAGATAAACTACATGGAATTATCTGTTGAATAGCTTGAGCTGGGGAAAAAAGGCCAGCCCTTACCTTACTTAAAAATGAGCTTTTGTTCAAGCAGCCACAGTTTGTAAGGCGAAAGAGAGCTGTTAAACTTTGTCTGCTAAAATACTTCTCTGATGACTGAAATAGTGCTCTGTACACTTCTTGTCATGTACTGTGCTAGCAGGAGGAAAAAGTATTCCTATAAATTATATATGTATCAGCTGTTAAAAAAATAATAATTTTCAGACAAGATCAGATTGTTGGCTTATTGTTCCACAGTAGTAATACAGTGTTAGCTTATCCACTGTCAGCTTGACGCTCATTCCTGCGGAAACTGTTCTTGTTACTCTGGCTTACTAGTTAAGTGAATGAATCTACACATTTTTCCTCCGTGAGTTCAGGCAGTGTTATATTGCACAGGAAATATCCGTGTGAAAAAGATGAATATGTTCACAAAACGGCAGCATCTCTGTGTTTTTTCTTAATAGGTAGCATATTTATTTAGTTTTAGCTCAAAACATGTTAATACTTCTGACTATTATAGCGGCATGTTCTCAGTACAAGTGTGTATGTAGTTGATCGAGATGTTTGTACAGGTAAGGGCTTTGACGTGTGGGCCAACGTAGTGGTGCAATTTATGCACCTTCTGATTAGGAAAGCTGGAGGTTTGGGCATTTCCATGCTCAGCATATACATTAATGTATCTATATACTACATGGTAAAACAAGATTTCAGTTTTTAGAAGGAAATGATATGATTAATGGTGGAGAAGCCATATTTGGCTGTAAAGGAGTTGGATTTCCCAGGAGGATGCACATCTTTTTACTCCCCTCAAAAATCTGCAATTTCCGTGTTACAGCATCAAATTCTGGCATAACCTCATCTAAAATGGGAATGGCTTACATGCACTGTGGCGATGACCTAAATCATCCAGAATTTGCAGACGGAAGTGTTGGCAGGTATGGTGTTGGCTATGGCTGTAAGCAAGTAGAGGAATAACCAGCTGGGTAATGGGCATGTTCAGTTGATCATGGCATGGCTGGGAACAATGGATATAATAATAATCCAGTATTGTTCAGTAGAGACATTAAGTGTATTTTCTTAGATACTTGTGAAGTTCTAAAAAAAGGAACATAAAGGTACAAAAAAAGAATAATAATGATGATGATGATGATGATGATGATGATGATAAAAATAAGGCGGTATAGCACAATGCCTAACAAAAGGCCTGAAGCAGCACTATAAAGTGGGAGTGCCTGTAGTATACTCCAGCATCTCCATTAATAAGGCAGCAATCACTGAACACCCAATCTCTTAAATACGTTTACTCAAATGTATGAAATCTGCCAAGAAAAACACTGTTCTTCAGATATAAAGAAAAGAGGAAATAAAAAAGTATGTTTCATATGTTTCCAATCGAGTATGATGAACTGGTGCTTTAACAATTGCTCACTAAAACATTTGAATTTCTTCTGTTATTACTATTTTACTTTTTATATAGTAATAATATAAGGTATTTATAGAGCACTTCTCATTTCCAAAACACTTTACAATTATGCTTATTATTCTCCCGAGTATTCATTCCTGGCCTTCCGGTCTGCAAGGCAGAAAGAAACAATTAGATTATTATTACAAGTTCTACCAAGTACAGATGGACAGGGTGAGGCACAGGGACATAAAGTGCTAAGCTCAAGATCCCATAAGTGATTGTGAATGGAAATTAACCTTTTGTTCATAGGGCCAACACCTTAACCCTTTTGACACCATAAGGGGAGTATTATTTAGGGCCCCGCTTTCCATCCTCTGAGGAAATTAAAGGGTTATTATACTGCACATAATCATATGTCCCTTTTAATAAACACGTCCTTGTGGTTTTGAGAGACATATAGCAGTGTAATAACAGACTCACAGCCACACTCTGTTTCGTGATGTTTTAGATTTGAGAGGACGTAACAGCAAGTTTCATTACAGTTTCAGTCTCTTGGACATTCCTAATTCAAGTCTATCTGTAATACGTCTGAAGGAAATCTACTGTTATTTTAGCTTGTGTTAACTTATACTGTAGAAATAACACTCACATAGGAGGGTTTTCTGGCCATTCAGAAGCTGTGCTGTATCTACAAGTCCAGGAAAGCACATCCTTCTCGCTGCTCATCTCAGAGAGCCTCATCATTTGTTGATTTTTTTTGTTACTGTTTATGTATTAGTAATTTTTTTTAGATCTTAGAACGTTTCCTTTTTTCCTTGTCTTTCAGTGATTTTAAATGTATTCAGTCACACACATGAGTGAGTGTGGCTGTAACTAAGGTTGTTGTTTGTTGTCCTGGGGGTCCCACCCCAGACACATGACAGTCTGGGAATGCAGATATAAATGACAGATAAGAGTTGGTTAACATTATTAAATACTGCAGTGCTGCTGTGCTACTACTTTGCAGTCTGAAATTCCATATGGTGAAAAAGGGGATGGTGTGGCAGACAATGGATAGTGAGCAAGGGATCTGCCCTGGGGTTGAGTGCCATTTTTATACCATTTTAATGCTTTCTTAGTATTTTATGTTAAATGTATTTACAATAAAGACAGCAAAAAATATTTATAGAAAGCCGTTTCCAAATCCTGATTGCTTAAGAAGCTATTAGTCAGTTGAGAAATGTAAATTATTACTACAAACCACCCCAAATTCTGTGATCATAAAAATGACATCATCAGGCAAGAATGAAAAGACTTTGGTAAGAGGCTGAGTGTCGTCATAATAGACAGATGGGCCACTAGCTATACAAAACTGTGTAAACTACAACAGTTCCATATACAGTAGTTTCAGCAACACTACACTTTTCCTGCAGCTGGAGACACATTTATTAATAATTTACTGGGTGATGTAAGATCTTCTGAATCCTTCTTAACTTACTGACTTTTATCCCAAGAAAAAGGCCCCAGCACCTCTTTTTTTGGCATTAGCATTAATCACAATTAAAGAGGAACTTTTTCCCACATTCCATCTTTACAGTTGAAGAACACTTAGCAATCTAGCTGGCTTCAATTGGCGAAGCAAAATGTGTGTACCTGGATCATCTGGGAATTCTGTGGAATTTGCTTCCAAGTGAAAAGATTTCCAGATGGAAATGGGCTGCTAACATGCACATCTCTTATTTAACTCATAGCTGAGAAGCACACAGAGAGGTTATGGTGGTGAAAAGTCACTAAGGATGTTTCGATGCACTTTTTACAGCAAATCATAGTGCTCTACCTAGACATATATGATGTATTCATTAGAACATACAGCATAGAGGTATTAGTAGTTTAAACTGGTGTTATGAGGGTAGCATCGGTCCTCCCTGGTTTACTTGCCTCACCCACTTTTATTTTTAGATACTGTCTGCATATGTGCACTTTAGATTGTAAGCTCTCTTCCCTCGTGCACTTTTCCTTTGGGTTTAGTTGACTGCTTATTATGACTGCTGATTCAGCAATGTTTATAAACTTTGTATTCCATGTTCTGCAATGGTCAGTGCTGTAAAGGTGTATACACACTTGCCGAGAAAATGAACGACGTTGCTCATTTTCACCCTTCCTGAGCGACATCGCTCATTTTCACTGCAAGTATGTACGCCGTCATAGATGCGCGGCCCTGCGGGTCGTTAACAACCCTCGCTGTCAGCCGTGCAGGCAACTTTATCTGGACGGCCATCCAAGAGCTGCCTTCCACGGCCCGGCCTCAATGTGACGTAACTGAGCGATATGAAGGTCATGTAGCTCAGTGTGTACGGCCGATCGCACGGCCAGGGAGGGGAAACACTAGGCAGCGTTGCTCATAGAGCACGTCGCCTAGTGTGTACCCACCTTAAGTCTCTTTTTATTTATTTATTTATTTTTTGCTCATAGTGTTTCTGTTTATGTACTCTGTAAGGCACTGCGAACCCCTTATGGCACTATTATAAAGGTTAATAATAATGATAAAAAGTATACTACTGTATATGACCTGATTTATGGCATCTACTAATATTTAGAGGCACTGATGTAGTGGGTTATTGAGGATATGATGCTATTCATGGGATCATCCTAATTTCTGGTGATAAAAAATGAGGGCAGACTAGATGGGCCAAGAGGTTCTTATATGCTGTCAAATTCTATGTTTCTATGTAGTGACCAATAGCATTAATTAGCATGTTCTTGTGTGGAGAGACCCATGTCGTTTGTGCAGTGGTTCTCAAATGGGATGCAGTGAAAATGCCAGCAGTCAGGATCCCGGATTCAGGAGACCTACGCAACGGAATCCTGGCAGCCGTCATTTTGCCGATGGCCGGCATACTGACACCCTCCCCTGTTTAGCACTTATTGGGTCCATCGTAGCGTGATGAGCGCAGCGCAGCGAGCCCGCAAGGGGACTCTGCATTCGCCACGCTGCGCTCAACGGGAGCAAGGGGACTCGCTGCCAGTATTCCGGCAGATGGGATGCCAGTATTCTTGCCTGCAGGGGGACTCGCCTCCAGTATTCCAACAGATGGGATCCCACTGTCAGTATACTGACAGCCGGCATCCCGTCTGTTGGTATATCTTACCGAACCCTCTTAAACGCAGTTCTCAGGACCACAAACAGTTCACTTTTTTCAGATCACCTAAAATGTGACAGTTGGTCATACACCTGTGCCCAGCTAGTTGACCTGGAAAACATTAATTGTTTGGGGTCCTGAGGGCCACGTTTGAGAATCACTGCATTAGTGAGCTATGAGATGGGTTGGATGATCAAGTTTGTGGGTTATTTCCATGTTTTTCAGTCAGATACTGTACAGTATGTTGTATGGCATAAAATGACAATCAGAAAATGTACAAATGCAGTTACTAAAGATCAGGAAATGTGTAAAGAAAAAGAGATCTCCTTCAAATAATGTAATATATATTTCACCGGACTGTGTATGGATACTGTAGCAAAAAAATTTGACCTTGGATTTTTTTAACTTGCTTAGCCATTGGTGTCACCCTGGCTTATATGCTGGATTTAGCTTCATAAAAACCTATGGTAAATAGTCTACTTGCTAAAGAGCAAGCAAAGTTCAGGAGGTTCATGTCTAGTGCCATTTGGGTCTTCACACCTTGATTTCTCAGCGGTGAAACCCAACCCCTGCTTTTTACAGGTTTTACTGTAAAATCTGAACCTTACAGGACTCTTGACAACTAAAGGATTTTGCAGGCAACGTTTTACTACCCTGGATGTCCATTAGCAGTTTGAGTTTTAGTTAAAAAAAAATTTGGAAACCTAAACAACTGTTACATGCAATTTGGTGCTAGTTAAAAAGATTCAAGAGGTGTTTAGAACAAAGTTGTTTCATTCTGTAACATTTATGGTAATTTTAAAAGGACCTCAAAAAGTAAAATACATTCAAAGCACATTGTAAATATTTTTTATATCTCATACTAAAAAGTATATCACATGTTTTGCATTAACATTCCATACCAAGTGTGAATTTAAATAGCGAACCTTCAAGATATTGAGTTCCAAATCTTTTATTTGACCTGTAAATGGTAACAATTGCTTTGTTATTTAGAAGGGTTTACAGTGGAAAAAGCTCTCTTCTTATTTGTCGCTAAGCTAAAAATAACATACAGTAGATACCTGGAACAAATGACAGTTATTCGTTTTGGGGTCAAGGCAGAGTTGAGCACCATGCGGCCATAATCGCATTGTGAGCGCAGAACTAAATACATACATTTTCCCATGTTCTTCCATTTGGCTTCATAGCTGTCATCATCAGTGTGTAATTTACAGCTGCTATATCCCTGGTACAGAAGACTCTGCCTTATCCCTGGTATAGAAGACCCTGCCCTTTACCTAGCACAGAAGATCCATCTGAAAAGATTACTATAGTATTGTATTCCTGTGCACACATGACTCTGCATAGCCCACAATTCCGCTAAACTTTCTATCTGTGAACACCCCACAAGGGCAAACGCAGGATTTCTAGAGCAAGGTTTCCTTGCAGCAGTAGAGCCAGCCCACATAAGCTGAATGTTTTGGGGGGTTTATTTGGCACGTGGGCACCTTCCACAATCCAAGTTCTCTGCTCTGCGGAGCATTGGATTAATTCCGGAAGTCTGGAGGAGTGGCAGAAGAACCAGGACATACACATTTGACTCCTCATACACTGGACAGTGTATTAATAATTAACAGTAATGATGGTCTATAGCAGTGTACAGTACTTAAAGTGGTCCTAGAGCGGTGTTGGAACTCATTCCCCTCGTGCCCCCCCCCCCCCTCCACCCCATGGTTGTGGACTGAGGGGATTGCGCGCGCTGCACAAAAGGATTGTGGTCTTGAAAAGAAAGGGGGGTGGTCACCCAAGAGTATCCCTAATTCAAACTACGCCGCACAGTAGCTCAATCTTACTCACATTACACCACCCTTATTAATGTTATAACACACATTAGTGCCCCTTATACACAAAGCCCACAGTAGTAGCACCCCAAATACACATAATGCCTACAGCAGTAGTGCCCCTTATGCAATATCCACTGTAGCAGTAATGCCCCCGTAGTTATGCCCCCAGTAGTTATGCCCGCAGCAGTTATGCCCCCAGTTTGTTTGCCCCCCAGTAGATATGCCCCCAGTTCCCTCCTCCAGAATAGCTGCTTACACACAAAAAAAAACCCAAAACCCAGTACTCACCAGCCCCGCTCCTGCTTCCGGACCGCAGCCTCCACCTGGCCGCCCGCTCCTCGCAACTATGGGAAAGACGTCATGACGTCTCTCCCATAGCGCCACCCAGGCGCACACTGTCTGAGCTGGAAGCCGGCTTCCTGCTGCCACTTAGGGGGGAAAAGCTGGCACCCGCTGGTAACACAGTCTCAGCGGGTGCCCGGCATTTACCTAGGTTAGGTGAAGCGGAACTGCGTTCCGTCTCCAAATGGAACTAGTGGAACGCAGTTCCGCCCCGTTCCGGCTCACTTTAACTTCTGGCAGTGTAACCCTAACAGTTAATTTTTTCAGATCACCTTTTTGACGACAGGTGTATTTATTACTTGCTGACACATTTTAAAAGATTCGAAGTTGGTGCTAATTATTTGTGATACTGAAGAGATCTGTTTAAGATGCAGCTCTACTAAAATTCTAAATATACTATTGCTATATTGGTCATGGTGTAAGCTAGGTAGGGGGATTTCCATGCAACCGGAAACCCCCTGTGTTTGCCTATGCCCCATTACTATTCAGTTACATCCCTTTGCTTGCAAGTAGAGATGCAGCTCAGTTACATAGTCTCAGCCTTGCTCCTATTTGCAAAAATCGGCTTCAAAGCATGTGCACAGTGAAATCATGCCATATACTATACATCCTCAAGGCATACGTGCGTCAAACAGAAATGCTGAGTGACTGACATAAGTGTGGATACATAGTAACTGCACAGTGACCTTGAGGATGACATCTAAAGTATAGTCAGCAAACGTGTGAATTGTGTGGCAGCCTCTAGAGACTGAACTTGTAATGCTCTGTTGTGCCTAATTAACAGTGTGTTCTGTATGATGTTAACAATTAAAGTAATGTCATTTGTAATCTTCAAGTCTAATCACAGGGAGAACCACAGTAAGTAGCTCTATGAGCAGCAGTGGTTGATTCATTTGATTCATGTTTGTTTAGGCAAAACCAGCATGCCACGAGACTAGCAGGGCTGACATCAGAAATGGGGGGGGGACGACTCTAGATGAAACAGACAGGGCCTCTCTCATCCTCTTCCATCCCTCCCAGCCTCCCAGAGGCTATGGACCTGCCTCTGCGCCTTACCTACTGTACCCTCATGATGGTGGCCACGGTGACTGGCAAGCTTCACTTTGCAGTACAGTATTTGGAGTGAGCCACAATAATTATTGTTAATTGTGGTTTACCAGTACCCCAAGCAATCCATGTTTTCAGGATCACTCGTCAGGGAACAAATATAGGGCCTGATTCTGAGTTGCCTGCAGTCTGCTTTTGAGATTTTTAGCAAAGTTTGTATGCTTCACAGCCTGCGCGCAACTTAGAGCAGTTACCATTGATTCAGAGTCATCTCATCTCCGCTTGCAGCTGAGTAGGTTTAATGGGTTCCAACTGGATGCTCACATCTACTATAAGTATGCCATGGTCATGAAAACTGAATTGTCGACTGTTCAGAGTTGTGCGTATGCTGAGATCCATCCGTGCAAATCTAGATCATGCCCTTTAGAATGTAACCTCTTACGAGCAAGGCCCTCTTCCCTCATGTGCCTGTCTTTGTCTTTCTTAAACCATCTTGTACTCCATACTCCCTTTCGAAGGCACCAAATTCCTAGGTTTTCTGTCACCCTAATACTTATTTTAGTGTCATCTGCTGATGGAGATATGTTTATATACCCTGTATTGTCCTACTTGTGTTGAACTGTACATTTCGCTTATGTACTATATCACTGGGAGCTGCGGTATCCTTGTGGCGCCATATAAATAAAGGAAAATAATAATAATAAAAAAGATATTTCCTGCTCTCGTCAATATAGTATAACAGGGCTCACATTATTATGCAACTCATCAAAACATGGCCTTTTGTGATGTTGAGGACATGCCATAAGAAGATGGAGCAATGTGAATACAAGGTGCTGAACTGTGTAAGCAGATAGTGTATTTTCATTTAGTTTATTATACTCTTCTGCTATATTTTACACTGACATTGCTGTAATTCTCAATTAACAGTATAAATTACTTCGTTTTCCCAAATTGGTTTTTAAGTGTATAGATATATGGTATATGTTGGCACATAAAGTATAACTAGTGTTTATAATGTTATAAGTGATATTATCCTCCAGTATAAGATACACTGGCAGGACAGAAATATTGGAGAACATAAAAACTACTGTATAAATAACTGCACTATTAGTCACTTTTATAGGTCTTCTCACCCTGGGCTCTGTGCATTCTCCCCACCGTGTCATCTCTATGATATAAATGAACATGAAGAGCTTTGGTTTCCAGGGCTGAGATTCTCATCAGTCTAGCACTGGTGTGAAGAAGAAGACAGGGGCACAGTTTACCTGAATACATGTAATTAGAAGGAACTGCAGTTCTACTTCCAAACATGTGGGGACCTCACTGTGTGCGTAATGGTGTAAGATGTGCTTTCAGCTAATATAGTGGAGAAATGACAACATTTTGACATTGAGTGCATTTTGGTCTTATACTTTCTAATAAGAGGAAAGGTTAGAAAAAAGTTTCCTCAAGGACTTTGTAAAGTATTTGTGTACTGCATTGCCTTCTATTTTCCAACTCAGGACTCAGCATTTAGCATTGCTGTGCTAAGAAAGCTGGTGATGAACTGTAGTGTAACAAATATCACACTTTTTAATAAACAGAGAAAATGCTTAATTTCCAGTATGAAGTATGATTATTCAGGCTTGCCCTGTATTTCACTTATTATCAAGTAGCTGATCATTACTGATGTTTTCTCTCCTCTGCCATTTGTACTGTGGTTAAAATAGTATTCACCCCTTTGACATATTACTTAATTACATCATGGAGTCATTATTTATTGTGGAATTACTACTGAAAAACACAAAATACTCAATAATATTGATATACAATAATGTTGATTATGTAAATATTTGCTTCTTTGTTACACCTAAATAAACCCTGTTGTAATCAATTGACCTCAGGGGCATTAGAAGTCTACCTGTTTACTATTAAGTAGACAGCTTGTATTTGAGCCATCCTAACACAATGTTAGAGCATCATCATGAAGATCAAGGAATATTAACAAAATCTGACAAAAGTATACAGAAAAGCAGCTACCAGGGAAGTATTTAAGGAAAAGTTTAATGTCCCCAGAGCACTGTCACAGAGATATAGTGAGTATGGCACACCCATTAATTTTTTACTAGAATATACCATTCTCTATAACTGATAAACCACCTGATAATGCTTGGTAGTGCCAAATGATTTCAATGAGATGGTAGACACGCCATGAGACAAAAGTAGTCTGGACACTCCTTAAATCATTATAGGAACTGTTAAAAAGTACACAGTTATTGTAAACTCACTTAAAGTTTTGCCAACAGTGTGTCATAAAGGTGAGACCAAGATTAGACAATTTGACCTCAATCCTATGCACAGCATTTAGAGCAAACATCCCAGTAACCTTGTCCCTACTGCAAAGCATGGTGGCTCTAGAATATTCTTATGGACATGAGTCTATGCCTCAGGGACTGTAAATCCTGTCAAAATAGAGAGCAAAATATATAGAGCAAGATATAAATAAAGTCTTGCAAAAAGAGTTATTTTGCAGCAGGACAATGCTTGAACTCATTATGGCAGAAGCTACACTTTAAATACTGAAAGATCAACGTAGTGGAGTGGCACAATCAAAACCTGGAAATCAGTCTCATTGGGAAGTGCAATATTTAAACCTGGTATAATCTTATGCGGGCCATACATCTGTGGCCAATTTCCTGTTCTGCTGATAACGATGCAATTGTCAGACATCGGCAATCTGTTGGGGAGTTGGCAAAAAACAGCATGTTTAAAATCCCAGATACTATAAAAAGGGGAGACAACCATTTATAGCTATCTGTGATAGCCATTTAGGCAGCATTATGGGATAATATATCTGATGCTTTAGAGACATTATAACGCCTATGTGGTTTTTTTTGCATACACAATATAATAACATTTGACATTGCTTTAGAAAATACAGAAAATACAGAGTAAAGGGCCCTATACACGGGAGAGATGTGTGCTGAGCGATGCGGGGGAGGACGGGGGGCCACTCATTTCACCCAGCGGGTGAAATGAGCGATGTGCTAGATTGGCCTGCATACAGGCTCAATCTAGCACCGGTGATAGCGATGTGCGGGGCCGCCCATCGCTATCGCTGTGAGGGCTACACATGAGTGATCTGTGCTTAAAATCTAAGCAATCTAGTCAGATTGCTTAGATTTTAAGCATGGATCTCTCCGTGAGTACCCCCCTTTACAGTGAGGGACAATACATCATATTGTGCAGGGAGATAGGCCACATTGCATATTCATTTAGATTGTAAGATATATGAGCAACATTCTCAGTCCTATTGTTGCATTTTAAATGTAAAAGGGGGGTACACACGGAGAGATCCGTTCTTAAAATCTAAGCAATCTGACTAGATTGCTTAGATTTTAAGCACGGATCTCTTGTGTGTATGACCCACAGCGACAGCGATGCGCGACCCCGCACGTCGCTATCGTCGGTTCTAGCACATTGCTAATTTCACCCACTGGGGTGAAATTAGTGCCCCCCCCTCCCACCTCCTCGCTCAGCACACATTGCGCTGTGCTGAGTGGGGGGAGAGATGTGTGCTGAGCGATCACTGACAGATCTCCCAGCACACATCTCTCCCCTTGTGTGCTGCCCTTAAATCATAGATTGTGTCAAAGAACAGCTCTAGGCACTAGTTTTTTCAATTAATCTGAAAATGCAATGTATCCATTTTGAATCTCCACTACGATCTACTGGAGTAATTTTACTGGAAGTTGCTCTCTGCACTAGTTTTATTCCTCCAGTTATTCTCACATCCAATATGAGAACACCTGTGGGTGGGGTTGATCATATCAGGTTAATGATTGGTCCTTCAAACACACCACCTCAGCCATTATTTTAAATTGAGCGAGTAGAATTTATTTGTTTGGTTCCTTAATACGTAACAGCGAGCCCTGGGAAACACAACTGCATGACGTAACATCCAGTTTGCCAGGTAGAGTAGGCGAAGCTTTGTAAATTTGGTGCAGTAGGTTATAGGACTAAAGTTTAAAATTGGTGGAAACGCCAGCTGATGGGCCAGTAGTATCTCCACAGCCATGAAACATAAATAACATTACCATGTGTTGAAATATTTATGATCTTGCTAACAAAGCTGTTGCTCTCTTTGTACTTTGTTGTCATTCTTGATTTTTGTTGCATAGGCCAATAAGTTTTGAATTTGTTCATAAACGTATCAGAGGAAAGATACCACACACTTGGGAAAAAACAATGAAATATGAGATAGTTAAGGACTAAATTGGGAGACCTCAGCTATTTCTATCCCTTTCAACGTGCTCCCAATGAAATTCACTTGACCTTTAAACCTTTCAACTTTACTTGAACTTGGGAAGAAGACTTGTGAATTGGCAAAAACAAAGAAGAAAATAGGGAAGGACTGATTATATGTTACGGTAGCAGTAATATTGGAAAATAATCCTTCTCTTGTGTATGAGTTTCTGCTACTGCAGGGTTATATGCTCACATGACATGCCCAGAGGTTAATGCTGGCCTCTGCTTTTTTGGTATATATTTAAACAAAGGCTGATTATCCAAAAAAGAATTTGGACTGCATCAGTCGGACCAGTAAAATTATAGTTAGTAAAACTTGGCGCCTTCTAAGCATGGAATGTTACAATTAGAGCCGGTCCACAGTTCTTAGCCAGCCTCACAGTATAATGGAACTGTAGATTTTTATCTTTCCTGTACAAAACTTAACTGTTTCTAGTAAGAGGGAAGAAGAGAAAAACTTAACAGCAACTTCTAAAATTTAAATCCCATTTGAATATGTCAAATGTCATGTGTCACGCATCTGTTTTGCTTCCTTTGAAAAATGATCAAAATCCAATTTGAAAACAGTATTTTCTACAGATGCCTACTTTCCCTCACGTTACATACTGATCTTTTTGGAATGGTCAGGTGTTAAATGCTGTATCTGAGATGCCTGACCTTACACAGGGAAGCTATCTGCCCCAGCTAGTTCCTTGTGTTCCACACAAAACAACCATACAGTCATGCCCTTTCTGAAGGACAACCAATAACCCTGCCTCCTTTAGCCACCAATCTAGCTGTATCATTGCAGACCAAATCATCATGGACTCATCGTTAAACCGAACTGCAAATATTGAGTTACAACTCTCCAAAGTTTATTGGCTTCATGTCATTTCTCTTCACTTGTATAATTCTTGCATTTGGACAATGCACACCTTTCGCAGATTCATGCTAGTTCCAGGATCACTGAGGTAAGCCGTATGCCCTCTATCATTCAGTCACATATTGTTTCTTCTCCTTTCTCTCTTTTCTTTTATTTCATTTTATCCTTCCATAAACAACCAATCACACATAGGGGGTCATTCCGAGTTGTTCGCTCGTTATTTTTTTGTCGCAACGGAGCGAATAGTCGCTAATGCGCATGCGCAATGTCCGCAGTGCGACTGCGCCAAGTAAATTTGCTATGCAGTTAGGTATTTTACTCACGGCATTACAAGGTTTTTTCTTCGTTCTGGTGATCGTAATGTGATTGACAGGAAGTGGGTGTTTCTGGGCGGAAACAGGCCGTTTTATGGGTGTGTGCGAAAAAACGCTACCGTTTCTGGGAAAAACGCGGGAGTGGCTGGAGAAACGGAGGAGTGTCTGGGCGAACGCTGGGTGTGTTTGTGACGTCAAACCAGGAACGAAACTGACTGAACTGATCGCAGATGCAGAGTAAGTCTGGAGCTACTCAGAAACTGCTAAGAAGTGTCTATTCGCTATTCTGCTAATCTTTTGTTCGCAATTTTGATAAGCTAAGATTCACTCCCAGTAGGCGGCGGCTTAGCGTGTGCAAAGCTGCTAAAAGCAGCTTGCGAGCGAACAACTCGGAATGACCACCATAGTTTGTAGACCTAACATATAGCCTGTACCTGTTTTACCTATTTTCTTAATTGCTATACTGTCCAAGCCCACTAGCACTACCTCAGTGGCCACCCCTGTGCTTGCTAAAGTGTGTTGCCTCATCTCCCGCCTTATGCAGACTAGCTCATAGCCTGCTGATAAACTATCTCGTCATCCAGGTTAAGCAGGAGGTTCTAAAAAGTTGAGAATTGGACAAGTTCAGAAATTGTCCATAGCAATAAATCAGATTCTACCTAATTGATAAATGCTAGACACAGTAGAAGCTGATTGGTTACTAAGGGCAACGTGATCACTGCTCCACTGTTTACAATCTTTAGTATATTTTATGCATTTTCCCTAAAGTCCTCATAAATAAATAATTGGGCCGAAAAGAAATGTATAGTCCCTGCAAATGAAGCCATTTACCTTTACTGTAACCTAACTGATCAGTCTTTCACATACTACTGGCAAGGCTTGCTCCACACATGTTAACTGAAGGCTTTACCAAACCACACAAGCTCTTTGTTTTGTGGTTCTAAATAACTGGCTTATTCTTATAGCCCCCATGGATTCAACAGTAAATGCTGTCACAAATATGTCCAGCATACCGCTAAGAGATTATTCATAATGATTTCTGTTGTCACAGGTATAATAGGGCACCTGCTATTTAGAGCTAAATTGAGGGTCTAACAGCCTGCCACCATCCTCCTTACCTTAAATTGCTATGCTTTATCAGTCAGCCTAAAAACTGCAAAAAGAATAAGAGTCTGCTGAGCTAGCCGCATACCCCTGCTTTCTCATATACAAAAGACATTACTCTATAGCAGAGCCGGCCTTAGGCATAGGCAAACTAGGCAATTGCCTAGGGCATTTGATATTCCAAGGGGCATCAGCAGCTTCTGCTGATTAAATGATATGCGGCATGCCTATATTCTGTGTGTAGCATTTCATATGCAGATACAGTCACAGTCTCACACAGTATATATGTATGCTGCATATCATTTTAATCAGTAGAAGCTGCTTGTGCATCCTAGCCACATAGCAATGCAAATAAGATGCATTTTCATTACAAAAAAGGTGCCATATGTTAGAATTGAGGCAATATTTATGAGGACACATCTGTATCCAAGCAGAGGTAGAGGTCACAGTGTTAGTGGCAGTGTGATTGCTGTGTGCATGTGAGTGGGTTGGTTGTGCAGTAGTGTTCGGAATATGTGTATGGAGCATTATGTGTGTCATGTAAAAATGCATTAATAATGTGCAACATATGTGTAAGGGGCACTATGCATGTCATTATGTGTAAATGTGCGGCATATGTGTAAAAGGGTACTACTGTATGTGTGTCATGTGTATTGGGGCACTAATAATGTGCAGCAAATGTGTAGCGGGCACTATGTGTGTCATTATGTGTATAAGGGCATTAATAATGTGCAGCTTATGTGTAAGGGACATTATGTGTAAAAAGACATTAATAAAGGTTGTCATCATGTGTAAGGCGCATTATGTTTATAAGGACATTAATAATGTGTCTCATATGTGTAAGGGGCATTACTGTGTGGAATTATGTGTATAAATGCATTACTAATGTGTGGCATTATGTGTATAAGGTGCTCTACTATGTGGCGTTGCATATAGAAAGAGCACTACTGTGTCGTCTAATGTGAATAAAGAGCAATAGGGTGTGACAGAGCCGGCCCTAACCAATATGATGCCCTAGGCAAGATTTTGGCTGGTGCCCCCTAGCACCACCGCTGGTTCTGCCTCTGACCTTACACCTCTTTCCCAGCACCATCACTCCTCACCCATAGCAGAGCTTGTACCCCCTATATTTTAAATAGGAACAGTTCGCACATTTGACGCACAGCCCAAAAAGGAGCATCTTCTCGCTGGTAAGGGGCATGGTGTTAGGCGCCGGGGTCCGCTCGGCCGTGCGGCCCGGCGCCTAGCAACCAGGGACGCCGTGCGCGTTCAGCCGCCGGCTCCCTGGCAACGCTAAGACGCCGGGCGCACGGAGCCGCTCTGACCTTAGCAACGGGGACGCCACGTTCAGCCGCGTTCCCCGTTGCTGGGTCTATTCTCATTACCCTGATTATGTGCTGGCCGTGCAGCATGCAAGCTGCACGGCATTTCTATTTGATTGTCCTGTCTGGATCCTGATTGGAGGGTGCCTGAATAAAGGCACCCTCAAGACTTCTTACAGACGCCGGTGATAGCTTCCTGTTTGCCTGTGTCTGCTGCAGAGAGTTCCCAGTCCCGGTCTTTTCGGTTGTTCCTGTCCTCAGAGATCCTGTACTCGGAAGTTACCATCTGTTCCTGGAGTCTGACCGAGCACCTTTAACATCTGGTGGTGTTCGTGAGTCGCGGCGCAGCCGTGTGTTGCGGCTTGTCCGCTTCTGTTTATTATTTTGTTTAATTGTGTTCTGGAGCTTTGCGGAGGATTCCGCTTCCACAGATCCACTCTGGTGTCCGGCGGTGCCGGATAGGAGTGTCGGATCAGTGGATCCTTGGTTGTCCTTTTTCCTGGCGGCTAGTCCGCACATACCTTTTGATTTAGTTAGTTAGCTTGTAACCCCTGGCCTGGTTGCTTAGTCAGAGGGCCCCTTGTTATCACCCTGTCTCGGACTTCCCCTTGTCTCCCATTAAGACCTGCGGGGGCATCGGGGTTGGGCAGACATAATCCGCCCTTCGAACGCGGCTGCCATGGGCTCAAGCATCCATAGTCTCGCAGGGGATTTCTGATAACACGGGCGAGACAACGGAGTTAGGGCGCCAGGGGTTACTAGGCTATCCAGCTCCCACAACCAGCTTATTTTCCTGTACTCAGATCCCTGCCATAAGATCTCCTCCGGTCTGGAGTACAGGAATCATAACATTATCACCGGCCTACAAAAGAAAAGATTTAACTTACAGTAAATTTTTTCACTTTTTAGTTGGGAGATTTTTGTCGGCCTTATGAATCCCACCGGTGTTGGGCCAAACCCTGGCCAGCTTCTTGTTAGTCAGATTCAGGAACTTACTCAGATGGTTCAGGATCTGTCCCTCCGGGTGAGGTCACAGGAAGATCTGTTACGGACTTCCCCGAGGGTCATCCCTGAACCAAAAATGCATCTGCCTGACCGTTTTTCTGGGGATAGAAAACAGTTTTTTAATTTTAAAGAATCTTGCAAACTGTATTTTCGTTTAAGACCAGTTACCTCAGGTACAGAGGCTCAGCGGGTTGGGATTATTATTTCTCTACTTCAGGGGGATCCTCAGACCTGGGCTTTTGGTTTAAAGACAGACGATCCGGCCTTATCGTCTGTAGACGCCTTTTTAAAATCTTTAGGGCTATTGTATGACGACCCTGATAGAGAGGCGTCCGCAGAAAGTCAGTTGCGTGCTCTTAGACAGGGTAGGAATCCCGCAGAGAATTATTGTACGGAGTTTCGCCGTTGGTCGAACGACTGTGGCTGGAATGACCCAGCCCTGCGCAGTCAGTTTCGCCTCGGCTTATCGGAATCTATAAAAGACAGTCTCCTCCAGTATCCCGCTCCTGAGACCCTCGATAACCTCATGGAGCTATCTATTAAAATAGATCGTCGGCTCAGAGAGCGGAGGGCTGAAAAAGGGGCATCTGTCGGGTCCTCTCCCTGGGTTCCTTCCATTCCTGTAGACATAGAGGAGCCTATGCAGATTGGTCTCTCCAAATTGTCTCCGGAAGAAAGAACCAGGAGGCAAAATTATGGTCTGTGTTTATACTGCGGAGGTAAGGGACATTTTGCCCGTAGTTGTCCAAACAAGTTGGGAAACTTCCTGACCAAGTGAATTGTGAGGGGGTTCACTTTGGTCTGCAGCTCATCTCCTCAAATAATTCACTGTTGGTTCCTGCTAAAGTTTCCTATGGCAGCCTCTGTTCCTCGGTCTCTGCTTTTGTGGACAGTGGAGCTGCAGGAAACTTTATGGATTTAACATGGGCCAAGGCCTTAGGTATTCCTCAGCTAACCTTAGGTAGGTGTATCACCATGCATGGTTTAGATGGGAGTCCTTTATCCAATGGGGTTATTTCTCTATGTACACCTCCTGTTTTGCTCTCGGTGGGAGCTCTGCATTCTGAAAAAATTTAGTTTTTCCTTACCCATTGTCCAGCAGTTCCTGTGGTTCTGGGTCATCCTTGGCTGGCCTTTCATAATCCCGTCATTGATTGGCAGTCTGGGGAGATCCTACAATGGGGTACCATCTGTGATAAAGAATGTATTACGCTTCCTATCCGAGTAGCTGCCGCCAGTTCCGCACATATTCCTGGGGAATACCAGGATTTTGTTGATGTGTTTTCCAAGGGCAATGCGGATATTTTGCCTCCCCATAGGCCTTATGATTGTGCCATTGAGTTAATTCCTGGTGCCACGTTGCCTAAAGGAAGGTTATATGCATTGTCTGGTCCTGAAACTGTGGCCATGAATGAGTATGTGAAAGAAAGCCTTGGGAAAGGGTTTATCAGGCCATCTAAATCCCCTTTAAGTGCAGGTTTCTTCTTCGTAGAGAAGAAGGATGGTTCACTCAGACCCTGCATTGACTTTAGAGCTTTGAATAAAATCTCAGTAAAGAATACTTACCCTCTGCCGCTGATCTCTGTCCTCTTTGATCAGCTACGTTCGGCTGTTATTTTTTCTAAGATTGATCTTAGAGGAGCATATAACCTCATCAGAATCAGGTCAGGGGATGAGTGGAAAACGGCATTTAGTACTCAGTCGGGCCACTATGAGTATCTGGTCATGCCATTCGGCCTATCTAACGCTCCGGCAGTTTTCCAGGATCTCATTAATGATGTGCTCCGTGAGTTTCTGGGAAGATTCGTCGTGGTCTATTTAGACGATATTTTGATATATTCTGACTCCGTGGAACAACATGTTACCCAGGTGCGTCAGGTGCTAAAGAGATTACGTGAAAATCACTTATATGCCAAGCTGGAGAAGTGTGAATTTCATGTCACGGAAGTATCCTTTTTAGGGTACATTATTTCCCCTCGGGGATTCCGAATGGAACCAAAAAAGCTCCAAGCCATCCTTAGTTGGGCGCAACCCACCAATTTAAAAGCAATTCAGCGCTTTTTAGGGTTTGCAAACTACTATAGAAGATTTATTCACTCTTTCTCTGACCTAGTTGCTCCCATTGTGGCACTTACTAAGAAGGGAGCAGATCCTACCAATTGGTCATGTGAAGCGGAGTTATCTTTTCAGGCCTTAAAACAAGCCTTTGTCTCAGCCCCTGTCCTTAGACATCCCAACCCAGAATTACCTTTCATTATTGAGGTGGATGCCTCGGAGGTTGGAGTAGGGGCTATCCTTTCTCAGAAGGATCCAGATTCCCTTGAGTTACATCCTTGTGCCTTTATGTCCAGGAAATTCTCATCTGCAGAATCCAACTACGATGTTGGTAACCGGGAATTGCTGGCTATTAAATGGGCTTTCGAGGAGTGGAGACATTGGCTTGAAGGAGCTACCCACACCATTTCAGTTTTGACTGATCACAAAAATCTTCAATACATTGAATCGGCTAAACGACTGAATGCCCGACAGGCTCGTTGGGCTTTATTTTTTACTCGTTTCAAATTCATTATCACCTTCAGACCAGGTTCCAAGAATACCAAGGCAGATGCCCTGTCACGCAGTTTCCTTCCGGTTCAAGACAACAGTCCTGTTACTCCCATACTTCCGCCTTCAGTCATTCAGGCAGGTCTCACACAGGATGTATTTTCCCAATTAAAGCTGCTTCAACATCAAGCTCCGGGAAATACTCCTGCTAGTCGTCTTTTTGTTCCTGAGTTTTTGAGAGCAACTGTTTTGGCGGAATTTCATGATAGCAAAGTTGCAGGGCATCCGGGAATCGCTAAGACTTTGGAATTAGTATCCCGCTCAGTATGGTGGCCTGGTCTTTCCAAAGACATTAAAGAGTTTGTTTTTTCGTGTCAGGTCTGTGCACAGCATAAAGTTCCCCGTTCTTTGCCTATTGGTCAACTTATGCCCTTGAAAGTTCCTCTTAGGCCATGGTCGCATATCTCCATGGATTTTGTGGTGGATCTCCCTCTGTCAGCCGGATGCCGAGTCATATGGGTGGTAGTGGACCGTTTTAGCAAGATGGCCCATTTTATTGCTCTTCCCCGATTGCCATCTGCCCAGGGATTGGCAGTCTTGTTCCTCCGTCATGTTTTCAGACTCCATGGGTTACCCACTGATATTGTTTCTGACAGGGGTCCACAATTCATTGCGCAATTTTGGAAGTCTTTTTGTGCTTCATTAAAGATGAAATTATCATTAACCTCCGGCTATCATCCACAATCCAATGGACAGACTGAGCGAGTTAACCAATCTCTAAAACAATATTTTCGTTTATACTCGGCCAAACTCCAAAATGACTGGTCTGAGTTTCTTCCATTGGCGGAGTTTGCTTATAATAATGCCTGTCATTCCTCCACCAATGTGTCTCCATTTTTTGCAGTTTTTGGTTTCCACCCCAGAGCTAATTCATTTTTTCAACATTCCTCTGTCTCCTCTCTGGCCCTGACCTCTCATCTTAAACTTATTTGGAAAAAAGTGCACCTGGCTCTCAGAAAAGCAGCTTTCCGGGAAAAAAAATTTTCTGACAGGCTCCGGCGGCCGTGCACTTTTAAAGTAGGAGACAGGGTGTGGTTGTCGACTCGCAACATCAAACTTCGACAAACCTCAGCCAGATTGGGTCCTAGATATATTGGACCATTTCTCATTATCAAAAAAGTCAATCCAGTTGCTTTCCGGTTACGTTTACCAAAAACTTTACGGATCGGAAATACCTTCCATTGCTCATTGCTTAAACCATATGTTTCGTCCAGCAGATTTCCTCGTAAAAAATCTCAGGGGAGATCACCAGTTAATGTACAGGGTCAGCAAGAGTTCTTGGTTGAGAAGGTTCTCGATTCCAAGTTGTCCCGGGGTCGGCTTTATTTTTTGGTGCATTGGAGAGGTTATGGGCCAGAGGAAAGGTCGTGGGTCCTGGATGAAGACCTTCATGCCCCAAAGCTCAAAAGGGCATTTTTTCGTGAATTTCCTCGGAAACCTGGCTTTAGGGGTTCCTTGACCCCTCCTCAAGGGGGGGGTACTGTTAGGCGCCGGGGTCCGCTCGGCCGTGTGGCCCGGCGCCTAGCAACCAGGGACGCCGTGCGCGTTCAGCCGCCGGCTCCCTGGCAACGCTAAGACGCCGGGCGCACGGAGCCGCTCTGACCTTAGCAACGGGGACGCCACGTTCAGCCGCGTTCCCCGTTGCTGGGTCTATTCTCATTACCCTGATTATGTGCTGGCCGTGCAGCATGCAAGCTGCACGGCATTTCTATTTGATTGTCCTGTCTGGATCCTGATTGGAGGGTGCCTGAATAAAGGCACCCTCAAGACTTCTTACAGACGTCGGTGATAGCTTCCTGTTTGCCTGTGTCTGCTGCAGAGAGTTCCCAGTCCCGGTCTTTTCGGTTGTTCCTGTCCTCAGAGATCCTGTACTCGGAAGTTACCATCTGTTCCTGGAGTCTGACCGAGCACCTTTAACATCTGGTGGTGTTCGTGAGTCGCGGCGCAGCCGTGTGTTGCGGCTTGTCCGCTTCTGTTTATTATTTTGTTTAATTGTGTTCTGGAGCTTTGCGGAGGATTCCGCTTCCACAGATCCACTCTGGTGTCCGGCGGTGCCGGATAGGAGTGTCGGATCAGTGGATCCTTGGTTGTCCTTTTTCCTGGCGGCTAGTCCGCACATACCTTTTGATTTAGTTAGTTAGCTTGTAACCCCTGGCCTGGTTGCTTAGTCAGAGGGCCCCTTGTTATCACCCTGTCTCGGACTTCCCCTTGTCTCCCATTAAGACCTGCGGGGGCATCGGGGTTGGGCAGACATAATCCGCCCTTCGAACGCGGCTGCCATGGGCTCAAGCAACCATAGTCTCGCAGGGGATTTCTGATAACACGGGCGAGACAACGCAGTTAGGGCGCCAGGGGTTACTAGGCTATCCAGCTCCCACAACCAGCTTATTTTCCTGTACTCAGATCCCTGCCATAAGATCTCCTCCGGTCTGGAGTAAAGGAATCATAACACATGGCCACACAATAGTAACCCCAATTCCAATTACGCCACACAGTGCTGCAACTATATTCACATTTTATCTTGCGATAGTGTCCATAATTCATATTACATCCCACAGTAGTATCACTTTACCTTATAAACGTTACTCCTCACAGTAGAGCCCCTTATTCACATTACATCACACTGAATTGCTCCTTATTCACATTACACCACTCCTTATTGCTCTTTATTCACATTAGACGACACAGTAGTGCCCTTTCTATATGTAACGCCACATAGTAGAGCACCTTATACACATAATGCCACACAGTAGTAATGCATTTATACACAATTCCACACAGTAATGCCCCTTACACATATGAGACACATTAATGTCCTTATAAACATAATGCACCTTACACATTATGACAACATTTATTAATGCCCTTTTACACATAATGTCCCTTACACATATGCCGCACATTATTCATGCCCTTATACACATAATACCACACATTAGTAATGCATTTATACACAATTCCACACAGTAATGCCCCTTACACATATGAGACACATTAATGTCCTTATAAACATAATGCACCTTACACATTATGACAACCTTTATTAATGCCCTTTTACACATAATGTCCCTTACACATATGCCGCACATTATTAATGCCCTTATACACATAATGACACACATAGTGCCCCCTACACATTTGCTGCACATTATTAGTGCCCCTATACACATAATGACACACATACAGTAGTACCCTGTTACACATATGCCGCACATTATTAATGCCCTTATACACATAATGACACACATAGTGGCCCTTTACACATATGTTGCACATTATTAAAGTATTTTTACATGAAACACATAATGCTCCTTACACATATTCTGAAAACTACTGCACAACCAACCCACTCACATGGACACAGCACTCACACTTCCACTAACACTGTGACCTCTGCCTCTGCTTGGATGTGTCCTCACAAATCTTGTATCAATGCTAACGTCGGGCACCTTTTTTTTAATGAAAATGCATCTTATTTGCATTGCTATGTGGCTAGGATGCACAAGCAGCTTCTACTGATTAAACTGATATGCAGCATGCCAATATACTGTGTGAGATTGTGGCTGTATCTGCATATGAAATGTTACATACAGAATATAGGCATGCCGCATATCATTTTAATCAGCAGAAGCTGATGATGCCCCTAGGCATATCAAATGCCCTAGGCAATTGCCTAGTTTGCCTATGCCTATGGCCGGCTCTGGGGTGTGATGTAATGTGAATAAGGAGCTCTACTGTGAGTAGTAACGTTTATAAGGTAAAGTGATACTACTGTGGGATGTAATATGAATTAGGAATACTATCGCATGATCAAATGTGAATGAAGTTGCAGTACTGTGTGGCGTAATTGGAATTGGGGTTACTATTGTGTGGCCATGCCACTTGCCTGCAAGAACACACCCCTTTTTGGGCTGTGCGCCAAATGTGCAAACTGTTCCTATTTAAAATATAGGGGGTATAAACACCAAAATAAGGACTGCTATGGGTGAGGGGTGATGGTGCTGGGAAAGAGGTGCAAGGTCAGAGGCGGAACCAGCGGTGGTGCTAGGGGGCACCAGCCAGAATCTTGCCTAGGGCATCATATTGGTTAGGGCCGGCTCTGCTCTATAGTTCTCACTTGGGGTACTCCTAGTGACCATGACCTATGCAAAAGATCCCCAAGATTCTGAGTGTTTGTATTTGGTAGCCTATGTATTCAGAACCAACAACATCTGACTTAACTCCACACTCAGTAGCGGCTCTTGCCACGGGCAAGCAGAACTTTTGCCCGGGGGGCGCCGCCACCATGGCAAGAGCCGCTACAAACTAGGATGGCGGCGGTGGATAGGGAAAGGTTCTCTCCGCGAAGGGAAACTAGACATGCAATGAGGTAGCATCTAGTTTCCCTTCGCGGAGAGGACCTTTCTGTGCGGCGCTATGGGAGAGACGTTATATATATCCCCTATTGTTATATTTTATGCACATACAGTACTTGTCTTTGTTCACTATCTACCTCTCTTTCAAGTATATGTCTTCCCGCTAGTGCTACTGTGTCAGCTCCTATCACGTAGCTACTTGGCTTTGCAAATATATTACTAGCTACCACTTATTGAGCTCTGTCATGTAAAGTATGGCCTGCACCATTTTGTCCCCTCCGAACATTTGCCCACAGATGTGTCATACACTGTTGCCCAAGTTAGGAGAAAAAACACCTCTTGGTGCGCCAGGTGCTGGATGAATTGACCACGCCAAGCATCTTTCTCATTCATAGTGTGTGTCTTACACTTTGAGTGGTATTTCACTGCATCTACGATTTGAATAAGACACAAAAATGAAAGAAAACTGTGGTACACTACTACTCTCAGAGCATCTCATTTGCACCAGGCATCTCGCGATTTATGGCATATAGATGCTAGGTGTATGATGACAAATCGGTTTAGTTGCATGCCCAGCGCCCATAAATGTTTTGAATTTACATTAGAAGATACCTGCTCTACTTCCCATGAATGTCTGCTACATTAGCTGTCTTATCTGGAAGTCCAGTGTCTACAGGCGAATGTGCCACAAACCATCACTCACATTTACCTAGTACCCTGTGCTCGGAAATTTAAGCCTGCTGTTACTTGGAACAGCATTCCTGTTTTCTTCATCCACCATCATGCCAACTTCATTGCCCTTGTGCATTAAAGTAGTAAGTTCTTGTTTGGCACATGCTGTAAACTCTCTTGACGTCAATGAAAAAGACAGCCAACACCAATAATACATTTGCAGCTATATATTAGCTATTTCTCCTTTTCTCTTGATACTACTTATGGGCATTCTCTTTTGTGCACACAAAGCCTGCCTGCCGACTTCTCAATCTGTCACAGTGACTGCACACCAGACTAGTTGGTGCCACCTCTTTCATTTATTTTCTCACTCTTAAACTGATCTTTGTAAGTCCCGTAATGCGTGAAGATAAGTTCTGAGCCCTCTATTTTGTTTTAACATTTTTTTTAATGCCTCTCCTCTATGGATTACTCCCTTGGGGTGACCTCTCCCCACCTTCTCTAAGGGACTCATCTCTTAGAGAAGACTTAAGAATGGATTGGTTCAGCTGCATTTCCTTTCTTCACTTATAGCCTCATTTAATGTTGGCAAGGACCCCACTATTTACTCAGCAATGGGGCATCAGAGACTGCTTCTGCAGACCTTGCCATAGCTTGTTCATTGGATTTCCCACCTCTAGGGAACAGTGGTGATACCAAGCACTCCAGACTTTTTTCTTATATCCTCTTCCAGCCAGCTTCCAATCATATCACTATCCTCTTCAGTGCTTTTGCAGAGTACATTGGTAATGGCTCCTGCAACAAAGTTAACCACCTGTCTATCAGAGGCTGCTGTTTCCTCTGGTGTTCTTCCTGCAGAACCTGTGACTGGTTCCATGTGGTTCCTGTTAGGTGCTGGGCTGAATTTAAAGGGTACTAGGTGCCTTAGGGGTCTAGGTACTAAGTCTTGGAGAGAGAAAAAGTGGATTGAGATAAAGTACCAGCAATTTAGCTCCTGTCATTTGTCAAACACATCCTGTAACGTGGTAGTTAGGAGCTTATTGGCTGGTACTTTATCTCCGTCCACTTTATCTCTCTTCAAGGCTTAGTGCATAGACCCATTAGTCACTCTTGTCATCCATGAACCCTTCATAATGTGCAGCCCAAAGGCTCCTCCTCTTCTCCCACCTCCCTCCACTTCTTCTTAACTTGTGTGAAGCGTGGGTATGTGGTTATGTATGTGTGTAGGGAAAACAGACTGAAGCAGGGTCAATAGACTGGGCCAGTGCCACCATTAAGTGAAGTACGGCACTGTGTATCAGTCCACACAGTATATATCTGCAGAATAATTGTGCCATCTGCTGTGGCATCTACTACTTCTTAGCATGGAAATCTGTTATGAAGGTGTGAAATAAAAAAACTATAAACACATTTAGCGAAGTATAAGCACTCTAGCTGTCATGTATATTATTTACTGTAGCTCTGTAATTCTATATACCATATAATGTAACATAAAGAAAATGTACATACAAATGTCCAGTAGAGGCCTCTGTCCTTTGCCATTAAATTATATATCTTGTTTATAATAAACACACAGAATGGAAAAATAATGTATTGCATCATGTAGGGTTAAAACGATAATGGCACATTTTTCTTGTGCATGTAAGCAGTGTGTACTATCTGCATTACTTTATTATTACCATTTCACACATACCGTAGCCTGTTACTGCAGCACCCCTTTCATCAGAGTGATCCCTAGATGTCTGTTAGCCACCTGAAAATTTGGAATTCTCTTTTGAACTCTCAATAATTACTTGTGATACAGTTTGTGAAGGAAATACACTCATCACACATGGAAAGATCTCATACACAGACTTCTCACAACCATACCTGCCTCAAATGCCATCTAAATAGGGGGTATATTTTTACATATGGGCCCTCATTCCGAGTTGATCGGTCGCAAGGCGAATTTAGCAGAGTTACACACGCTAAGCCGCCGCCTACTGGGAGTGAATCTTAGCTTCTTAAAATTGCGAACGATGTATTCGCAATATTGCGATTACTAACTACTTAGCAGTTTCAGAGTAGCTCCAGACTTACTCTGCCTGTGCGATCATTTCAGTGCTTGTCGTTCCTGGTTGACGTCACAAACACACCCAGCGTTCGCCCAGGCACTCCCACCGTTTCTCCGGCCACTCCTGCGTTTTTTCCGGAAACGGTAGCGTTTTCAGCCACACGCCCCTGAAACGCCGTGTTTCCGCCCAGTAACACCCATTTCCTGTCAATCACATTACGATCGCCGGAGCGAAGAAAAAGCCGTGAGTAAAAATACTTTCATCATAGTAAAGTTACTTGGCGCAGTCGCAGTGCGAACATTGCGCATGCGTACTAAGCGGATTTTCACTGCGATGCGATGAAAAATACCGAGCGAACAACTCGGAATGAGGGCCATGGTTTCACAGCAAAAGGTGCTTTAACCGACAGCAACCAATGCAATTTTGTTTTCTAATAGCATCTAGAAAATGAATGAAAATGACTGGCTGCTGCGGTTAAAGCACAAGAAAACCCTTGCATACTCACTAGTCGACCAATATACAATTAAAAAAGTCCTGTAACAGCACACTTGCCACATTTGAAAACTACTGTATTTCCACATTGATGTGGGACAGGTAACTTGAAATCTTAAAAGGGTTTGTTGTTGTTTTGCAGTGTTGCAGAATATAAAACCATAATGGACGATATCCTATTAGCTGCGGTGAGTTACCACAGCTAAAGGATTCCGGTGGAGCTATCCTATCAGCCCCATAAGCTGGCACTTATCGGGCTCCACAGGAGCTGCACCCCCTGCACGTATGGTAGATACGCCCTTGCATATAACACATATAACTGTGACAGGGAAGACAGGCCCCTCTCAGCTCTGGGCCCCATAGCAGCTGCATTCCCTGCACCTATGGTAGCTACGTCCCTTGTATATAACACATGTAACTGTGACAGGAAAGTGGGCCCATCTCAGCTCTGGGCCCCATAGCAGCTGCAATCCCTGCACCTATGGTAGCTACGTCCCTTGTATATAACACATGTAACTGTGACAGGGAAGGTGGACCCCTCTCAGCTTTGAGTCCCATAGCATCTGCACTCCCTGCAACTTTGGTAGCTACACCCTTGCATTCGGGGGATGCTTAATATTTGTGGGTCCCTTGAAAATGGGTGTTTTCATGGGACAGCCCAGAAATATTTTTTTGATAAATAGGCCTATATGGCTTTTCTTTAGCACATTATCGTGTTTGGATTGTGCAAATACATTACTACTACATTTTCAGGATGTAGTTACAAAGGCATTTTCACTTCCGAAACTGGTTCGGATCTACGGAACCTGCAAAGCCCTGCATTTTGAGATAAAACCTTAGCCATGTGGAATTAGCATCACTAGTACTTTCAACATCACACCAGCCTGTAAGAGTTGTTTATTTGGGGAATGGAGGAAATGAGTTTGCCCTTGTTTAGAATAGATGTTATAGATTTTTAATCAAGATAGCATAGCTTCCGAACATGACACCAACTTTTAAAATGAAAGACCTAAGGAGAAATTGCGGGTTAATGTTTACTCTTTTCACTTCTATTCCATCAGGCAACAACATGCAGCCTCTTTGAACTTGAAAGGGTTTCCAAAAGAAACATTTTACCTAAACACACATTCCATTTATACTTCACACTAAGTGAAATAAATGTGATTGTTTTTATCTATCTATCTATCTATCTATCTATCTATCTATCTATCTATCTATCGCATTATCCTTATTTCAGTTTTTCTGTTTATAGTCTTACATAAAAAATGTGATAATATAAATAATAGGTATTAATAGTTTTCAGTACAGATCTGGTTGTAACATTGTGATGGCAGAATGTTTGCAGTCACCACTTTTCCCCATATAGTTTGGCAGCTCTCCTCTGTCTACATATCCTTGTGGCCAACGAACCACCAATCTTCATTATAGGAGGCAGTACATGGCTTCTTGGAAGCTTCACAATCACAATTGAGGTCATGTGACTCTCTGTATCATTTTGTCACCAGTATTCCAATGGCCCAACTTTGAAAAAAAATAAAAAAATTAAATTAAATTTTACTCTAAAGGTGTGTACACACGGTGAGATCCTTGCTATGCCCGATTTTGACTATGCGATCTCCCTTGAACTCCCCCAGAGCCGAGATAGCACAGATAGTACAGATTTTGTCTATGTACCATTTTGACTAAGTGGCAATTTAGACTATACTTTGTACTAGATAGTACACTAGATAGTCTAGATTGACTTGCCTGCACAGTCTTTTTAGCCTTACGATACCGACCCCACGGGAGCGCGCATCGTGATTGAATCGGTATCGCGAGCTGCCTAACACCTTGAGATGTGCACTAACTTTACTTAAGATTTTGACTATATAGTCGAAATCTTACAGATTTTTCTCACCGTGTATACACACCTTTAGCAATATCCTACACTCATAATAAAATTATTTTTTCTATATTAAAACAATACAATATAATGAATATATATATATATATATATATATAAATTTAAAATAAGAAAATAATAGAATACAGTATAATAAGAAGAGATCAAAGTTCTACTTCACAATTCTTGTAATGAACTGTCTAGGCAGCCCTGACTGTTGGTGTTTTGGGGGGGTATGGGTTTGCCTATGATCGTTGCAGCTGAGATACATACAGTAGGTCTTATTGAGTAATTTTTAGTTTATAAGTTGACAACCATCATTAAGTAGGATCTACTAGCTGCCAGTAAAGGTAAAAAAATATTCTCAGTGACCTACCTATCAACAATGATGAGGTGGGAGTCGGGACACCTGCGCGGCAAAACGGTGCCCCAAAAGGGGATGTGGCCTCAGGGAAAGAGGGTGTGGCTTTGCAGGGATGCCGTGACCACAAGCCACTACTCCCAATTTTGTAAGTGAGGGGGCATGCCCAACGCTCTTTGAGCTGCTGGCATGCCTCCAGTCCCTCTGACTCCCGTGAATAGATGCTGTGCGCATAGCATCTATACACCGCTGCCCTGCTATGCAGAGCTGTGAGTGATGAAGTACCTCCCAACTGCCCCCCCCCCCCCCCCGCCCCGCCCCGCCAGGGACACTGCGGCCTGTGGGTGGGACAGTGCCCCAAAACTGGAAAATCGGGACAGGTAGGAGGTATGCAGTGGTACTGGGAAAATAAAGTAACACACAAACTAACACATAACTATGCCATGATTCTGTATGAGCCAATGTAGGAAAAGTTAAGCAAGAACAGGAAAGCCATTAGTTGTTTCTCTATCGTCCTAAGTGGATGCTGGGGTTCCTGAAAGGACCATGGGGAATAGCGGCTCCGCAGGAGACAGGGCACAAAAGTAAAGCTTTTACAGGTCAGGTGGTGTGTACTGGCTCCTCCCCCCATGACCCTCCTCCAGACTCCAGTTAGATTTTTGTGCCCGGCCGAGAAGGGTGCAATTCTAGGTGGCTCTCATAAAGAGCTGCTTAGAGAGTTTAGCTTAGGTTTTTTATTTTACAGTGATTCCTGCTGGCAACAGGATCACTGCAACGAGGGACAGAGGGGAGAAGAAGTGAACTCACCTGCGTGCAGGATGGATTGGCTTCTTGGCTACTGGACATGAAGCTCCAGAGGGACGATCACAGGTACAGCCTGGATGGTCACCGGAGCCACGCCGCCGGCCCCCTCACAGATGCTGAAGCAAGAAGAGGTCCAGAATCGGCGGCTGAAGACTCCTGCAGTCTTCTTAAGGTAGCGCACAGCACTGCAGCTGTGCGCCATTTTCCTCTCAGCACACTTCACACGGCAGTCACTGAGGGTGCAGGGCGCTGGGAGGGGGGCGCCCTGGGAGGCAAATGAAAACCTTTAAAAAGGCTAAAAATACCTCACATATAGCCCCAGAGGCTATATGGAGATATTTACCCCTGCCTAAATGTACTAAATAGCGGGAGACGAGCCCGCCGGAAAAGGGGCGGGGCCTATCTCCTCAGCACACGGCGCCATTTTCTGTCACAGCTCCGCTGGTCAGGAAGGCTCCCAGGTCTCTCCCCTGCACTGCACTACAGAAACAGGGTATAACAGAGAGGGGGGGCAAAATAAATGGCAATATATCAATATAAAAGCAGCTATAAGGGAGCACTTAATCATAAGGCTATCCCTGTCATATATAGCGCTTTTTGGTGTGTGCTGGCAGACTCTCCCTCTGTCTCCCCAAAGGGCTAGTGGGTCCTGTCTTCGTATAGAGCATTCCCTGTGTGTCTGCTGTGTGTCGGTACGTGTGTGTCGACATGTATGAGGACGTTATTGGTGTGGAGGCGGAGCAATTGCCAAATATGAGGATGTCACCTCCTAGGGGGTCGACACCAGAATGGATGCCTTTATTTGTGGAATTACGGGATAGCGTCAACTCGCTTAAGCAGTCGTTTGCCGACATGAGGCGGCCGGACACTCAATTAGTGCCTGTCCAGGCGCCTCAAACACCGTCAGGGGCTGTAAAACGCCCCTTGCCTCAGTCGGTCGACACAGACCCAGACACAGGCACTGATTCCGGTGGTGAAGGTGACGAATCAACCGTATTTTCCAGTAGGGCCACACGTTATATGATTTTGGCAATAAAGGAGATGTTACATTTAGCTGATACTACAGGTACCACTAAACAGGGTATTATGTGGGGTGTGAAAAAACTACCAGTAGTTTTTACCGAATCAGAAGAATTAAATGACGTGTGTGATGAAGCGTGGGGTGCCCCGATAAAAAACTGCTAATTTCAAAGAAGTTATTGGCTTTATACCCTTTCCCGCCAGAGGTTAGGGAGCGCTGGGAAACACCTCCTAGGGTGGACAAAGCGCTAACACGCTTATCAAAACAAGTGGCGTTACCCTCTCCTGAGACGGCCGCACTTAAAGATCCATCAGATAGGAGGATGGAAAATATCCAAAAAGGTATATACACACATGCAGGTGTTATACTACGACCAGCTATTGCGACTGCCTGGATGTGCAGTGCTGGGGTAGTTTGGTCAGAGTCCCTGATCAAAAATATTGATACCCTGGACGGGGACAATATTTTACTGTCGTTAGAACAAATAAAGGATGCATTTCTTTATATGCGTGATGCACAGAGAGATATCTGCACACTGGCATCACGGGTAAGTGCTATGTCCATTTCGGCCAGAAGAGCTTTATGGACACGACAGTGGACAGGCGATGCGTAGAGGAGTTATTTGGGGTCGGTCTATCGGATTTGGTGGCCACGGCTACGGCCGGGAAATCCACCTTTCTACCTCAAGTCACTCCCCAACAGAAAAAGGCACCGACTTTTCAACCGCAGCCTTTTCGTTCCTTTAAAAATAAGAGAGCAAAGGGCTATTCATATCTGCCACGAGGCAGAGGACGAGGGAAGAGACAGCAACAGGCAGCTCCTTCCCAGGAACAGAAGCCCTCCCCGGCTTCTACAAAAGCCTCAGCATGACGCTGGGGCTTCGCAAGCGGACTTGGGGGCGGTAGGCGGTCGTCTCAAAAATTACAGCGCGCAGTGGGCTCACTCGCAGGTAAATCCCTGGATCCTGCAGATAATATCTCAGGGGTACAGGTTGAAATTAGAGACAGAGCCACCTCGCCGTTTCCTGAAGTCGGCTTTACCAACGTCCCCCTCAGAAAGGGAGACGGTTTTGGAAGCCATTCACAAGCTGTATTCTCAGCAGGTGATAGTCAAGGTACCTCTTCTACAACAAGGGAAGGGGTATTATTCCACTCTTTTTGTGGTACCGAAGCCGGATGGCTCGGTAAGGCCTATTCTAAATCTGAAGTCCTTGAACCTGTACATAAAGAAGTTCAAGTTCAAGATGGAGTCACTCAGAGCAGTGATAGCGAACCTGGAAGAAGGGGACTTTATGGTATCCTTGGACATCAAGGATGCGTATCTCCACGTTCCAATTACCCCTCACACCAGGGGTACCTCAGGTTCGTTGTACAAAACTGTCACTATCAGTTTCAGACGCTGCCGTTTGGTTTGTCCACGGCACCTCGGGTCTTTACAAAGGTAATGGCCGAGATAATATTTCTTCTTCGAAGAAAAGGCGTATTAATTATCCCATATTTGGACGATCTCCTAATAAGGACAAGGTCCAGAGAACAGCTAGAGATGGGTTTAGCACTATCTCAAGAGGTGCTAAAGCAGCACGGATGGATTCTGAATATTCCAAAATCCCAATTAATGCCGACAACTCGTCTGCTGTTCCTGGGGATGATTCTGGACACAGTTCAGAAAAAGGTTTTTCTTCCCGAAGAAAAAGCCAAGGAGTTATCTGACCTGGTCAGGAACCTCCTAAAACCAGGAAAGGTGTCTGTACATCAATGCACAAGAGTCCTGGGAAAAAATGGTAGCTTCTTACGAAGCAATCCCTTTCGGCAGATTCCATGCAAAGGGATCTGTTGGACAAATGGTCAGGGTCGCATCTTCAGATGCACCTGCGGATAACCCTGTCGCCGAGGACAAGGGTATCCCTTCTGTGGTGGTTGCAGGAGGCTCATCTATTGGAGGGCCGCAGATTCGGCATGCAGGATTGGATCCTGGTGACCACGGATGCCAGCCTGAGAGGCTGGGGAGCAGTCACACAGGGAAGAAATTTCCAGGGAGTGTGGTCGAGCCTGAAAAAGTCTCTTCACATAAGCATTCTGGAACTAAGAGCAATCTACAATGCTCTAAGCCAGGCGGAACCTCTGCTTCAAGGAAGACCGGTGTTGATCCAGTCGGACAACATCACGGCAGTCGCCCATGTAAACAGACAGGGCGGCACAAGAAACAGAATGGCAGAAGCTGCCAGGATCCTTCGCTGGGCGGAGAATCACGTGATAGCACTGTCAGCAGTATTCATCCCGGGCGTGGACAACTGGGAAGCAGACTTCCTCAGCAGACACGACCTTCACCCGGGAGAGTGGGTACTTCATCCAGAAGTTTTCCACATGCTATTAAACCGTTGGGTAAAACCAATGGTGGACATGATGGCGTCTCGCCTCAACAAGACACTGGACAGTTATTGCGCCAGGTCAAGAGATCCGCAGGCAATAGCTGTGGACGCGTTGGTAACACCTTGGGTGTACCAGTCCGTATATGTGTTTCCTCCTCTGCCTCTCATACCAAAGGTATTGAGGATTATACGGCAAAGAGGAGTAAGACTAGTGGCTCCGGATTGGCCAAGAAGGACTTGGTACCCGGAACTTCAAGAGATGGTCACGGACGATCCGTGGCCTCTACTTCTGAGAAGGGACCTGCTTCAGCAGGGTCCTTGTCTTTTTCAAGACTTACCGCGGCTGCGTTTGACGGCATGGCGTTTGAATGCCAGATCCTAAAAGGAAAAGGCATTCCAGAAGAAGTCATTCCTACCTTGATAAAGGCAAGGAAGGAAGTCACCGCGAAGCATTATCGCCGTATTTGGCGAAAATATGTTGCGTGGTGCGAGCAGCGGAGTGCTCCGATGGAGGAATTTCAACTGGGTCGTTTTCCTACATTTCCTGCAATCAGGATTGTCTATGGGTCTCAAATTGGGATCTATTAAGGTTCAAATTTCGGCCCTATCAATATTCTTCCAAAAAGAATTGGCCTCAGTCCCTGAGGTCCAGATTTTTATCAAAGGAGTACTGCATATACAGCCTCCTGTGGTGCCTAAGGTGGCACCGTGGGATCTAAATGTAGTTTTAGATTTCCTCAAATCCAATTGGTTTGAACCACTAAAGAATGTGGATTTGAAATATCTCACATGGAAAGTGACTATGTTACTGGCCCTGGCTTCGGCCGGGAGAGTATCTGAACTGGCGGCTTTGTTTTATAAAAGCCCTTATTTAATTTTCCATTCGACATAGGGCAGAGCTGCGGACGCGTCCGCATTTTCTCCCTAAGGTGGTATCAGCGTTTCACCTGAACCAGCCTATTGTAGTGCCTGCGGCTACAGACGACTTGAAGGACTCCAAGTTGTTGGACGTTGTCAGAGCCTTAAAAATATACATTTAAAGGACGGCTGGAGTCAGAAAATCTGACTCGCTGTTTATACTGTATGCACCCAACAAGTTGGGTGCACCTGCTTCTAAGCAGTCGATTGCTCGTTGGATTTGTAACAAAATTCAACTTGTACATTCTGTGGCAGGCCTGCCACAGCCTAAATCTGTTAAGGCCCATTCCGGAAGGAAGGTGGGCTCATCTTGGGCGGCTGCCCGAGGGGTCTCGGCATTACAACTCTGCCGAGCAGCTACGTGGTCAGGGGAGAACACGTTTGTAAATTTTTACAAATTTGATACCCTGGCAAAGGAGGACCTGGAGTTCTCTCATTCGGTGCTGCAGAGTCATCCGCACTCTCCCGCCCGTTTGGGAGCTTTGGTATAATCCCCATGGTCCTTTCAGGAACCCCAGCATCCACTTAGGACGATAGAGAAAATAAGAATTTACTTACCGATAATTCTATTTCTCGGAGTCCGTAGTGGATGCTGGGCGCCCATCCCAAGTGCGGATTATCTGCAATACTTGTACATAGTTATTGTTAACTAATTCGGGTTATTGTTTAGGAAGCCATCTTTCAGAGGCTCCTCTGTTATCATACTGTTAACTGGGTTTAGATCACAAGTTGTACGGTGTGATTGGTGTGGCTGGTATGAGTCTTACCCGGGATTCAAAATCCTCCCTTATTGTGTACGCTCGTCCGGGCACAGTACCTAACTGGAGTCTGGAGGAGGGTCATGGGGGGAGGAGCCAGTACACACCACCTGACCTGTAAAAGCTTTACTTTTGTGCCCTGTCTCCTGCGGAGCCGCTATTCCCCATGGTCCTTTCAGGAACCCCAGCATCCACTACGGACTCCGAGAAATAGAATTATCGGTAAGTAAATTCTTATTTTTTGTTTGTTTATAGATAATTGAGACCATTCATTATAGCAGCACCTGCAACATGCACCGCCTGCAGTAATGCCATATACACTACATATAATGGCACTTCCTGCTAAATTCACTCCCTGTTGTACAGTGGCACACATACACACACACACACACACACACACACACACACACACACACACACACACACACACACACACATATGCACTCACCATTCCTAGATTTGGGATGCAACACAGTATGTGACAACATTGTTTAAAATAAATATATATATATATTAATATCACTATATATATAGCAGACGGGCGGCACTCCTCGGACTTCAAAAGAATAGATAGCTACAACAGCTTACGTTGATCAACCATTCAGGCGCCTTCGTCTTATGCTGACGAAAGGTGTACATTAAAGGCACCTGAAACATTGATTAACTTAAGCTGTTATTGCTGTCTATTCTTTTGAAGTCCGAGGAGTGCCGCCGTCTGCTCTATTTGTATCATGGCTCCGTTGGTCCGTGGGGGGGCACCCAGGTATTACAATGTTTAAAGTGGAGTGCCGGTCAAATTGGAAATATATATATATATTCCCTGTACTATGGCATCTCTTGCTATATACAGTGCCTATACTTTGGTATCTCCTGCCATACACACTCCCTGTACAATTGTTTGCATGATGTATGCGTTAATGTCAAATAAGTGCAAAAGTTCAAATTCTGTTAGGGTTCTTGTACTGAAAAGAGGTGAATAGCAGATTGGTGTTTTTATGCTTCTGACCTAATACATCTGTTTTGCAAACTTTCCTTTTACTATTTAATTTCCATTTCTACTGCTACCCCACTTTTATATCTGTCTTTTTCCATATGTTACATTGGGGTAGTTGTACTATAGTGGCACATATCGTGCCAGTATAGCTCTTCCTGCTTTTCCTCTTTACCGAGGAGAAACAGGAAGGTACAACAAGATGTATTACTATCTCTTCTGCTGATCCCTGCCTGAGCACATAGCGCATCAGTCTAGTGCCGATGCATTGCGTCTCCCCCCTGGCAGGCTCCGCTGGGCATACGTGAGATCTCGCAAGATCTCACATACAGCCGCTGCATCGCTTTCCCATGCTGTGGTGTATGGGGCAACGACACCTGCAGCTGTCGAAATCGATAGCTGCAGGTGTTGGAACGGTCAGTACCGTTCATACATTGCCCAGCACATTGGTACACATCTTACAGATAGCAGCGCCGATAATGACAGGTACACGTAGGTTAGGGTTGGGTTTGGGTCATAGGATTATGGGTTAGGGTTACCAACTCATCTCTTTAATTCTGGACACATATTAATTACACAGGTTCTGTGGCTGATTAAAACCAGGTGAAATGGAGTCTTGAAGTCAGCCAGCCACAGAACCTGTGTAATTAATATGTGTCCAGAATTAAAGGGATGAGGTGGTAACCCTAGTTAAGGTATAGGTTAAGGTTTACATAGAAACAGAATTTGATGGCAGATAAGCACTGCTTGTATAGATCCACGTGTTGCTCATCCCGCCCATGAAGGTTCCATCTGAAGAAGTCATCTGGGGCACACTGTGCAGGTTATATCTGGCAGGATGTGCAACTCTTACAAGTATAAAATCCAGGTGGAAAAAATAAACAGCTAAATACACAGGCATAAAATTACAGCAGTATAACACCTATGAAAAGGTTAGTCTAAAATGAAAAGGAAAAGTCAAGTAATAATAGAGTAAATTGTATTTGAGGAGTCACCAAGCTGCATACCTTCAGTACATAGTACCATAGAATTTGAGGTTCATAAATAAAATAAAAATATGAATATCATTAAATAATATACTGTATTAACTAACATTGAGCCCAACATATGTATCATATTTTAAGTGAGATATCTATTTATCATTTAAACCCAATGCTGCTGTAACACTACACTTCATAAACACAAATGAGAAATATTGTTTACAGGTTCAGACAATGGAATAGTAGAGATAGATTGTTAGATCATCAGTCATTTGGTTCTTTTTATACAAAATGCACAAATCATGTTATATATTACACTCCAGATTTTAGGTCTGTAATTTATGTAAATAAACAGGTGATATTTTTAACTAGATATATGTATTGAAATTTATATGTATATAGTCACATTCCTCTGTAATGTGGCTACTCAGCATATAAATTAAACAAGACTAAAATAAAACCACATGCTGTAAAATGTGGCACTGCTGAACTGAATCCAATTTCATTAATATCACATTTAAAAGAGAATGCCACATCATAGTGGAAATAATAGACTGCCAAATGTGCCCGCATTTCATAAAATCACATGTACAGTAGGAGTAACCTGATCAAACATCAATGCTGGTCGATTAACAGCGATCTTTAGTAAATTTACCTACTAGTCATTGGCGTTTCTATAATGGGTGCAGTGCGTTTAACGATTTTGAATTTTTTTTTCAGAATTTGGGGTCTATTTACTAAGGGCAACGGAAAGTAAAGTAATGCTATATAACATATACCCGGCTGTATAGCTGGTTTTAAAAGGAATTTTACTGTACAATGACACTGATGCTTGGTAAAACATGATGATCAATACAGCTGATAAATGATGACTGAAGCCTTTACAGCTATTTAGAACACAAAATGTAACATTAAGCTGCCAGGGAGGAGTAACCATGCCGGGGGCACTTAAAACAGGGCATCCCGGGGGAAAGGGGATGTATATTAGATTGTGCACACCTCCCAACATGACCCATTTCAGGAGGGACTAAATTCTCTCTACCTGGTCTTCCCTCTTAATATTTGATTGCTGTCACCTGTGTTGAACTATTTAATTGATTAGAAAGGTATTTCAACAGAGGTGATTGCAATCATAAATTAAGAGGGAGGTCCAGGTAGAAGGCATGTTACCCCTCCTTGAATGGGTCATGCTGCGTGGTATGGATTGTGTGTATTATATTTAAACCAATGGTGTATTTTAGATGTAAACTAATAGTTTAGTAGGCATTATTACTGTTTATAACTCCACCTAACTGAGAGACAACTATTTTATTAAGTTTTCCTGCAGTGGAACAAAGACAACTTAAACAACCTTAAAATACACATAGGAAAATAAAATCTATAATTTATCCTGCAAGAATGCAATAGCAGCATCCTCTGTGCTACTTACACACTGGGACAGGACTCTGGAGGACTCTCTGTATGTCTCGCTGTAGACCCAAATGCTCCCATTATATAATAGGTTACATAGGACCCAAACACCCAGGTGGGAAGGAGAAGCTGGGATCCCTGTGTCACTTACAGCTCTCTCACCACTCCTATCTCTTCTGGTTGTGAAGCTCCGTCGGTATCTCATGAAACTTGATACTCCTGTGTCTCTGACTGTACTGCATACTGTCCTGCTCACATTCTGGCTGTCTGGTTCTATTGCTGCACAAGAGGGAAAGCTATTGATGTCAGTGTGCTCTGGCCAAGGGGCCACCTAACAGAGCCTGAGATACAGTATGTCCTGTGCCCCTCCCTTTATCTGGCTATGCTGTGGAGCTCAGGGCGACAGTTTCCGTTGGCGCCCCCACTCTCTATACAAAACATGAACAGTGAGCAACAAAGGCCCCTTATACACGATGGAAGTAGCTGTGAGGTGAGTACAAGAGAGAGATGGGTAAAAACAAATGACAGAGAGAGAGAGGGGTGCAGACAAGAGATAAAGATGCATGCAAGAGAGAGAGAGGTGTGCGGTCAAGAGAGGGGGCACGGAGAGAGGGGGGGTGTGGATAAGAGAGAGATAAGTGTGTGGACAAGGGAAGGGGTGCAGATCGGAGAGGGGGAGTGCAGACGAGAGAGAGAGAGAGGGGGTGCAGACGAGAGAGGGGGTGTAGACGAGAGAGAGAGGGGATGCGGACAAGAGAAAGATGGGGGTGCAGACAAGAGAGGAGAGGGAGGGAAGGAGGGAGAGAGAGAGAAAGTCAGCCCTGGCAAGTATACACCTGCACTCACCCTGGTGGATGGCCGGTACACAGGACTCCTATCCCTTGGCTAAGAGTGGGCTCTTCGAGGCTGCTCCTGTCTCCCTTAAGGCTGCTGCTGGGGCCGGGATCTGGGACAGCCTGCATCCTCAGGGCTGGGGGATCAGGCAGCCATGCTGCACACCAGGTGTGTGTGGGTGGGCAGTCAGCCGAGTGTAGCTCCATGTGCCATTGCCCAACACTGCTGCTCTGTCTCCTTTCTCCCCCACAACTGCTCCCAAAATGCCCTGCGCGATGATTTCATGCACGCTCTGGCAGTCTGGGAAGGTGGGAGGGAAGTTCTCACCAACATTATATATAAGTGTAGACGGGGTGGCGCGTTGACTGCAGCCATTCCCTCAAGCTGTAGCACCCCAAGCGACCACCCTGCTTGCCTGCCCCTGGATGCCAGAACATTGCACCTGATACTTATAAATAACCCTGTTTCAGCTTGATATTTGGGGGTTTTGTGCCATAAAACAAAAACAAAAAATCTAAGTTTCTGTATACAGTAGACATAAACTCTGTCTGTTTTACCTCAGGGCATATGACTCCATAATTACAGTTAAAAGTATTTTGCGCCTTGCTTGTTACATGGTTTGCTCTCTTTTACCGGTACCTTCTAGCAGAGCCGGTGTTTTAAACATCTCTGATTGGGTTCCCTTGGCAAATATAGAGCAAAGTGACTCTGGATGACCGCCAACCTTAAAGCTAGTTCCAACAGGAAATGAAAAATATAAGAGCTAAAGTAAAAGTATATGCCCTCTGTAGAGCTGATTCCATTGGAAAGTGACAGATGGAAGTGTCTCACAATAAAGCATTGAGCAGCTATACAGAGTAAGGAATGAAAGGTGAATGCACAAACCGGTTTTGCAGCTGGTTAAAGTAGGAATGCGAAGGTAAAAGTTATTTTGGATTAGGCATAAAACTTCACCAGGGGGAATTATGGTCCAGCTGTCAGTTGCATGTGGCTTCAAAATACATTTTTCCTCTTTGTGTTTAGTAAAATAGTGGAATTAGGAGACGATTCCTTTCTGGCTGTACTTAGGCAAACTCTGGAGTTGTTACATGTATTTCATTATGGTAATTACAGCTAAGAATTCCAGTGCAGTAAAGTCTCAGCGACTCAGACTTTCCTATTCTTCGGGTAATACCTTACAACACATCCAAGCATGGATAATTTAAACAGCATGAAAAAGATCAGTTTGTTTCTGAAACTTGTCAGCTAAAGCAGTATAGTGTTTTTGTGGAGATTATTCCTCTTTCTTTTTTTTTTTTAACAAAAGGGGATCATTTACTAACAAGATGTGCTGTTGTCCACAGCAACCATCAATTCGTTTCACTGATGTAGGGCAAGTTAGGCAGTGAAACAAATGTCTGTCTGGCTGCCACAAGTTGCTCCATATTTGCACTTACTTACATTATTATTATCTACATTTCTCTAACGTCCTAGTGGATGCTGGGGACTCCGTCAGGACCATGGGGAATAGCGGGCTCCGCAGGAGACAGGGCACATCTAAAAAGCTTTTTAGGTCACATGGTGTGTACTGGCTCCTCCCCCTATGACCCTCCTCCAAGCCTCAGTTAGGTTTTTGTGCCCGTCCGAGAAGGGTGCAAACTGGATGGCTCTCTTAAGGAGCTATTTAGTAAAGTTTTTTTTTAGGTTTCTAATCAGTGATTCCTGCTGGCGACAGGATCACTGCAACGAGGGACTTAGGGGAGAGACTGGCAACTCACCTGCGTGCAGGAGGATTGAAGTCTTAGGCTACTGGACACTGAGCTCCAGAGGGAGTCGGAACACAGGTCAGCCTGGGGTTCGTCCCGGAGCCGCGCCGCCGATCCCCCTTACAGACGCTGAAGAAAGACGGCGGAACGGAGGTCCGGAAACAGGCGGCAGAAGACTTCACAGTCTTCAGAGAGGTAGCGCACAGCACTGCAGCTGTGCGCCATTGTTGTCACACGGCTCACTGACACGGTCACGGAGGGTGCAGGGCGCTGCTGGGGGCGCCCTGGGCAGCAATATAAATACCTATTTGGCAAATAAATACATCACATATAGCCATTAAGGCTATATGTATGTATTTTAACCCAGGCCAGTTATTAAAAAACCGGGAGGAAAAGCCCGCCGAAAAGGGGGCGGAGCTTATTCTCCTCAGCACTCAGCGCCATTTTCCTGATCAGCTCCGCTGGTGAGGAAGGCTCCCACTCTCCCCTGCACTGCACTACAGAAACAGGGTTAAAAGAGAAGGGGGGCATAAATTGGCGATATAATGATATATTAAGAGCGCATATATAGAAACAACACCTTCTAGGGTTGTTATATACATTATAGCGCTTTTGGTGTGTGCTGGCAAACTCTCCCTCTGTCTCCCCAAAGGGCTAGTGGGTCCTGTCCTCTATCAGAGCATTCCCTGTGTGTGTGCTGTATGTCGGTACGTGTGTGTCGACATGTATGAGGAAAATGTTGGTGAGGAGGCGGAGCAAATTGCCTGTAATGTTGATGTCACTCTCTAGGGAGTCGACACCGGAATGGATGGTCTACTTATGGAATTACGTGATAATGTCAACACGCTGCAAAACGGTTGACGACATGAGATGGCCGGCGGACAAATTAGTACCGGTCCAGGCGTCTCAGACACCGTCAGGGGCTTGTAAAAACGCCCATTTACCTCAGTCGGTCGACAGACACAGACATGGACACTGACCCCAGTGTCGACGGTGAAGAAACATACGTAATTTTCCTTTAGGGCCACGAGTTACATGTTAAGGGCAATGAAGGAGCTGTTACATATTTCTGATACTACAAGTACCACAAATAAGGGTATTTTGTAGGGTGTGAATAAACTACTTGTAGTTTTGCCTGAATCAGATAAATTAAATGAAGTGTGTGATGATACGTGGGGTTCCTCCGATAGAAAGTTATGGGCGGTATACCCTTTCCCGCCAGAAGTAAGGGCGAGTTGGGAAACACACCTTAGGGTGGATAAGGCGCTCACACGCTTATAAAAACATGGCGTTACCGTCTCTAGATACGGCCGCCCTCAAGAAGCCAGCTGATAGGAAGCTGAAAAATATCATGACAGTATATACACACATACTGGTGTTATACTACGACCAGCAATCGCCTCAGCCTGGATGTGCAGCGCTGAGGGGGCTTGGTCGGATTTCCTGACTGAAAATTTTGATACCCTTGACAGGGACAAGATTTTATTGACTATAGAGCATTTTAAGGATGCATTTCTATATATGCGTGATGCGCAGAGGGATATTTGCATTCTGGCATCAAGAGTAAATGTGATTTACATATCTGCCAGACGAAGACACGACAGTGGTCAGGTGAGGCAGATTCCAGACGGCATGTGGAAGTATTGCCGTATAAAGGGGCGGTCCATCGGACCTGGTGGCCATGGCAACAGCTGAAAAATCCACTTTTTGTTACCCCGAATCACATATCGGCAAAAAAGGACACAGTCTTTTCAGTCTCAGTCCTTTCGTCCCCATAGGGGCAGGCGGGCAAAGGCCAGTCATATCTGCCCAGGGGTAGAGGAAAGGGAAGAAGACTGCAGCAAGCAGCCCATTCCCAGGAACAGAAGCCCCTCACAGCTTCTGCCAAGTCCGCAGCATAACGCTGGGGCCGTACAAGCGGACTCAGGTGCGGTAGGGGGTCATCTCAAGAGTTTCAGTACGCAGGGGGCTCACTCGCAAGGGAACTCCGGGATCCTACATGTAGTATCCCAGGTGTACATTGGAAATTCGAGACATCTCCCCCTCACACAATTCACAGGCTGTATTCCCAGCAGGTGATAATCAAAGTACCCCTCTTACAACATGGAAGGGGGTAGTATTCCACACTATATTGTGGTACTGAAGCCAACCGGCTCGGTGAGATCTGAAATATTTGAACACTTACATACAAGCGTTCAAATCAAGATGGAGTCACTCAGAGCAGTGATAGCGAACCAGGAAGAAGGGGACGATATGGTGTCACTGGATATCAGGGACGCTTACCTACAGGTCCAAATTTGCCCTTCTCACCAAGGGTACTTCAGGTTCCTGGTACAGAACTGTCACTATCAGTTCAGACGCTGCCGTTTGGGTTGTCCACGGCGCCCCGGGTCTTTACCAAGGTAATGGCCGGAATGATGATTTTTCTTAAAAGGAAACATGGACGCTTTCCTGATAAGGGCAAGGTCCAGAGAACAGTTGGAGGTCGGAGTAGCACTATCTTAAGTAGTTCTACGTCAGCACGAGTGGATTCTAAATATTCCAAAATCGCAGCTTTTTCCGATGACACGTCTACTGTTCATAGGGATGATTCTGGACACAGTCCAGAAAAACGTGTTTCTCCCAGTGGAGAAAGCCAGGGAGTTCTCCGAGCTAATCGGGATCCTCCTAAAACCAGGAAAAGTGTCAGTGCATCATTGCACAAGAGTCCTGGTAAAAATGGTGGCTTATTACGAAGCAATTCCATTCGGCAGATTTCCCGCAAGAACTCTTCGGTGGGATCTGCTGGACAAATGGTCCGGATCGCATCCTCAGATGCATCAGCGGATAACCCTATATCCAAGGACAAGGGTGTCTCTCCTGTGGTGATTACAGAGTGCTCATCTTCTAGAGGGCCGCAGATTTGGCATTCAGGATTGGATGCCGGTGACCACGGAGGCCAGCCTGAGAGGCTGGAGAACAGTCACACAGGAAAAAAAAAAAAAAAATTTCCAGGGAAGTGTGATTAAGTCTGGAGAATTCTCTCTGCATAAATAAGCTTAGAGCAAATTTATAAGGCTCTAAACTTAGCAAGACCTCTGCTTCAAGGTCAGCCGGTATTGATCCAGTGGGATAACATCACGGCAGTCGCCCACGTAAACAGAAAGGGCGGCACAAGAAGCAGGAGGGCAGTGACAAAACTGCAAGGATTTTTCGCTAGGCGGAAAATCATGTGATAGCACTGTCAGCAGTGTTCTTTCCGGGAGTGGACGACTGGGAAGCAGACTTCCTCAGCAGGCATGACCTCCACCCGGGAGAGTGGAAACTTCATAGGGAAGTTTTTCAGCATGATTGTGGACCGTTGGCAAAGACCAAAGGTGGACATGATAGCGTCCCGCCCGAAAAACGGGACAGGTATTCCGCCAGGTCATGAGACCTTCAGGCGATAGCTGTGGATGTTCTGGTAACACCGTGGGTGTACCAGTCAGTGTATGGGTTCCCTCCTCTGTTTCTCATAACCAAGGTATTGAGAATTATAAGACATAGAGGAGTATGAACTATACTAGTGGCTCCGGATGGGCCAAGAGGGACTTGGTACCCGGAGCTTCAAGAGATGCTCACAGAGGACTAAGGGCCTGGGGAGCTAAGAAGGGACTTGCTTCAGCAAGTACCATGTCTTTTCCAAGACTTACCGCGGCTGCGTTTGACGGCATGGCGGTTGAATACCGGATTCTGAAGGGAAAAAGGCATTCCATAAGAGGTCATACCTACCTTGGTCAAAGCCAGGAAGGAGGTGACCGCACAACGTCATCACCACATGTGGTGAAAATATGTTGCGTGGGTAAGGCCAGGAAGGCTCCACGAAGGAAATTCAACTAGGTCGATTCTGCACTTCCTGAAAACAGGAGTGTTTTGAGTCTCAAATTGGGGTTCATTAAGATTTAAATTTCGGCCCTGTAGATTTTCTTCCAGAAAAAATTGACTTCAGTTCCTGAAGTCCAGATTGAAAAGGGTGTATTCCATATACAGTTCTTTTGTGCCTCTAGGGGCACCGTGAGATCTCAACATAGTGTTGGGATTCCTTAAAATCATATTGGTTTGAACCGCTCAAATCTGTGGATTTGAAATATCTCACATGGAAAGTGACCATGCTGTTGACCAATATCTCACATGGAAAGTGACCATGTTGTTAGTCCTGGCCTCGGCCAGGCGATTGTCAAAAAGAATGGGCGGTTTTGTTTTACAAAAGCCCATATTAGAATTTTCCATTTGAACAGGGCAGAACTGGGACTCGTCTCCAGTTTCTTCCTAAAGGGGTGTCAGCGTTGTCACCTGAAACAACCTATTGTGGTGCCTGCGGCTACTGGGGACTTGGAGGACTCCAAGTTACTAGACGTTGTCAGGGCCCTAAAAATATATATATATATATATATATATATATATATATATAGTTAGGACGGCTGGAGTCAGAAAGTCTGACTTGCTGTTTATATTGTATGCACCCAACAAGCTGGGTGCTCCTGCTTCTAAGCAGTCTATTGCACGCTAGATTTGTAGTACAATTCAGCTTGCACATTCTGTGGCAGGCCTGCCACAGCCGAAATATGTAGATGCCCATTCCACAAGGAAGGTGGCCTCATCCTGGGCGGCTGCCCGAGGAGTCTCGGCATTATAACTTTGCCGAGCAGCTACGTGGTCAGGGGAGAACACGTTTGTAAAATTTTACAAATTTGATACTCTGGCTAAAGAGGACCTGGAGTTCTCTCATTCGGTGCTGCAGAGTCATCCGCACTCTCCCGCCCGTTTGGGAGCTTTGGTATAATCCCCATGGTCCTGACGGAGTCCCCAGCATCCACTAGGACGTTAGAGAAAATAAGAATTTACTTACCGATAATTCTATTTCTCGTAGTCCGTAGTGGATGCTGGGCGCCCATCCCAAGTGCGGATTGTCTGCAATGCTTGTACATAGTTATTGTTACAAAAATCGGGTTATTACTATTGTTGTGAGCCATTTTTTCAGAGGCTACTTCGTTTTGTTATCATACTGTTAACTGGGTTCAGATCACAAGTTGTACGGTGTGATTGGTGTGGCTGGTATGAGTCTTACCCGGGATTCAAGATCCTTCCTTATTGTGTACGCTCGTCCGGGCACAGTACCTAACTGAGGCTTGGAGGAGGGTCATAGGGGGAGGAGCCAGTACACACCATGTGACCTAAAAAGCTTTTTAGATGTGCCCTGTCTCCTGCGGAGCCCGCTATTCCCCATGGTCCTGACGGAGTCCCCAGCATCCACTACGGACTACGAGAAATAGAATTATCGGTAAGTAAATTCTTATTATTTTGAATATTATTCATTCCCTATTAATTCAGTACAGAGTTTATCATACACTTTTATTTAAGTCCCGGTACCTCATGAGTAAAGTACTGGGTCTCTACTACCTTATAAGTAAGGTAAGTAAAATAGTCCATATTCATTTTGGATTTAGCATCACAATACATTAGTAAAATACTAATATACCATACTTGCCTAGTGCTTACATTGAAAGTCTCCTTTCCGGGAGAAGCCAAGAGAGGATCAACTGCATTCCTCCTCAGGGGGCAGGGCTGGGCTGTCAAGTTACTAGGTCCCACCCCCAAATTGACGTCATTCGTGTAATTTAGCCCCGCCCCCCATATGCCATGTAATTTCTCTGTATAATCTCCTCATTCTGCCCACTTCACTAGGAAGCGGGCGGAATGTGGGAGATGCTCTTCCATGGGTGCAGGGGACTGCCCAAAAAATTAAGTATGTAATATACTAATCCAGGGCTGATGCTCAGCTGTTCAGTACCCCTTTGCCTGGATTTTACTGAGACTCTGTAAGGTCGCATTTGGTCCTTTTAATGCGCATGCACCACTCCCACCTACCACTTTGCTTGTTTTGAATGTCCCTACTGTGTTTTTTGGCTACTTTCCAAATGATGTAGCTAGAATGAAGTTTTAAAGTGATATTATCACCCAAACATACATTTTAAATATGTTATTTAGCAAACTATGGGCCGGATGTAAAGGAGTGCGAGATGGTCAGAGCGCCGAGATTCTGGCCAAAGTCGTACATTGTTCTAAAGCAGCAATCATTTACAAGGCAAAACAAACCTGGTATTGCCTTGTAATGTTTGCAGCTTTAAAAAAACATACGCGTTTAACCGGAATCTCAGAGCTCCAGCCCTCTTGCACTGCCTTCTGGCCTATGATTGAAGACTACAATGTGTTTAATGAGAAAGTTAGCAATTTTTTGTTCTCCTAACATTGATTGATTTGAATGCAATGCAGACAAAAAAATTTTTGTAATTGGTCATGTGAGGCTGTTAATATTTCTTAAATGGCAACCACTTACAGCGATCGGACATTATGCACAGCATATTTGACATCCTTTTAAGTAAAAATAACCATCAATGTTCCAAACCTCCCAACATTGGGAACATCTATATCATGACACTACCAAACAAGAGCTCAAACAGCGGCCGTGGATGCTTCTGAATTGCTTCCATCCCCTTTCCCCCCACAACCCATCTCTCCAGAGCCTGACTAAGGGTTCCAGCTGCCCTAGGCTAATAGAGAAATCGCCACCTCCCCACTCTTCCCTACCACCAATTTTTTTGCTCACATTCAACTAAAAACCTGTAACAGGCTTGAGCCTCAACTCCATTCATATTGCCACTTTCGAACCTAGCAGTGCTGGCAAAGGTACCAGTGGCATCAGTCACAGCCTCGGAGGCGAAGCCAAATGCGGCTCTCACAAGGTCTCCTCTTCCCAGTGTCCCTGCCTCAGTGACACTGGCAATCCCAGCAGGCACCGCTGCTCCCACAGTTCCCGGGAGAGATCTAATGAGACCTTGCTCGACCACCAACTCCAGCGGCACCAGGAAGCACTCCCATCCCAGCGCAATTTATTGTGCTGGAACTGCATCCCCCCAGGACCCAGCGCTCCAGGCTGCAGACTAATCAGCCTATTGGTTAATCAGGCCCTGCATCTGTCCTAAAACTTTCATGGATTGCCATGTTTTGCAGGGACATATTTCCCAACCTGTGGGTTGGGTCAAATGTGTCAATGGGAGGTTAGACCCCTCTAATCGAGATAGTCCTAATATCAGGTTTGCATGATATTGATGTCACAATATCTAAACTGATCCCATTTAATGAATGCCTGGCCATATAACCTGCTTGATCTACAGTATCCATGTGGTTGTCCAAATGGAAGATCTAGTTTGGTGGATACTTTGGGGGTGATTCCGAGTTGTTCGCTCGCTAGCTGCTTTTAGCAGCATTGCACACGCTAAGCCGCCGCCCTCTGGGAGTGTATCTTAGCTTAGCAGAATTGCGAACGAAAGATTAGCAGAATTGCGAATAGAAAATTCTTAGCAGTTTCTGAGTAGCTCCAGACTTACTCACAAATAGCGATCAGTTCAGTCAGTTTCGTTCGTTTTGTGTTAAAATACTAACCGAATGCGCACTGCGAACCATGCTCATGCGCATTTTTGCCTTAATCGCTCCGTTGCGAAAATCGGCAACGAGCGAACAACTCAGAATGACCCCCTTTGTGTAGTGCACTGAGTCAATTACGACCCATATATCCTAATGCTGTCATCAACCAGTGGATTTTACGACCATAACCAAACACAAACCAATCAATTCTAATTTTTGTGTGTACTGGTTTGGGACAGTTACAACTGAACTGGTCACTATATTCATGTGTGGTCAGCAATAAACATTCATAAGTAGCACATTGACTGAATGTGGACTTGAGTACAATTTTAAATAATTGATACGTGCATGAATCACTTTTTTTGGTATGTTGCTGACCCGGTAACACCGTTCTGCAGTAAAAGATTACTGTTCTAGATAAGAAAGCTTTATCTCTAAATGGTATGTTATTCAGGAAGTTTATTCACTAAACATGTTTAAAATAACAAGTTGTGAGCTATTCTTCTGCAGATGTTTTTGTTGTAACGTTTGTTGGGACTCATAGCTGTGCACTGTTGATATTTCCAGATGCAGTTATAATAAACACCATCATTTTTGGCTGAGCTGTAGTTTAATTTTTAACAGGATATTATTTATAACTGTAGAATAGCTTATTTTGTTTTGTAAAAATTCCTTTAAATACTCTGGGTCATCAGTTCTTATTATATTATAAATTACGCACACACTAAAAATATACGTATACTTTTACCTCTCAGGGGTTTCTTTTTCTAGCACATGCTGATCCTTGGTGTGCTCTGTACAAACCAGGCGGTACCTTATCCTCTTTAATGTGTTCATTAAAGCAAATGCTGAATGTGTGTATAACAAAGAACAGTATTTGTCTCTGTGTGTCAGCTAAGTATTGGCATTCAGTCCTGAAAAACGTTATTCAGGGGCCTATTTACAAAGATGGTCTAACAGACTAGGGCCCATGTGCAGTCTCCATTCTGACCATGCGTATTTATCAGGTCCCAAAAATTTTCTGTTGATGTGTTTACATCCCAGTGACAATTTGTAACGGCTGGATGCAAAACAGCACTCGTACTGCGCATCAGACCACTGCAGGGAGCCTCTCTGCATTCTAGGTCACACATGCACTACAAAGTCAAATTTGATTTGATAACAAAAAAAATAGAAATAGAAATGAGGGACTGCGCTAACAGTTCTTGGTGAATGAATATAATCAATTGCGCACAATATACTTAACATTCTATTAATTTCCTCATCCTAGTCAAATTTTTCTCTGTGTGACTAGATCTTAATCATGTTGGCTGCATTCTTCCTTTCCTCCTTTGCCTAAAGCAAAAAGTCCATTTGGCACCCCCCTTAAAAAAAAATTAAAAAGAAATGTAAAAAATAAATAAAAATATATGTGTGTGTGTGTGTGTGTGTGTGTGTGTGTGTGTGTGTGTGTGTGTGTGTGTGTGTGTGTGTTTATTATGTATTTTTTATGTACTAACTAAAAATACACTTTACCAACATGGTGGTTTCTCTTCAATGAGGAACCTCTGAAGAAATTGATCCTACCTGGGGAGACGGTGTCGTCAGTCAGTGTTCACTATTCATGTAGGAGATCACAGGGCCTAGAGGATGCCTGTTTGTGTAGAAATATAACCATTGTCGTCATCATACAACAGAGGCTCAACCAGATTTGTGTCCTCTCCTGTCCCATGTCCCTTCCAGCCTCCTGTCCCATGTGTGTCTCCAGCCTCCTGTCACTCCAGACTCCTGTCTTTCCAGCCTCCTGCTCCCTGTCACTCCAGCCCCTTGTCTTTATATCCTCCTTCCCCATGTAATGCCAGCCTCTTGTCCCCTGTGTCTCTCCAGCCTCCTGCTCCCGTACACTCCAGACTCCTGCCTTTCCAGTTTCCTGCCCCTTGTAATTCCAGCCTCCTAACCCCTGTCACTCTGGCTTCCTGTCTTTCTAGCCTACTGTGTCACCTCAAGAGCCAACACCCTCCCTGGCTCTCTCCAATTTACCTTCTTTGACATCCTGCATGCTTCTCTTCCTCAGTGGCACAGCCTGGAGAAAGACGATGAGGATGTCGTGCCTCATTGGAGAACCACTGGGTGCTAGTGCCTGGTAGTTGTTGGCCTGGCTGGCAGTAAAAAGAGACAGACCAGACTTGTCGGGTGAATGCTGTGTCCCCATGCTGCTGCGCTCCCTGACAGATCATCCCTTGACCCACCCCTCCAGCAACCATACTTCTCGAACTGACTGCAGGAGGAACGACTGTCATTTTTTCCTATGTTCCTGTGATGTCCCCTGAGAATTTTATCATTATGCCCCCAAAGTTGCTCCATGTACCTACCCTCTGGGAGATCATAGATGAGACATCCAAAAAGTAGACAAGTATGGTGCATAGTCCAGGTTTTAAGTTTATCCATGCTTGGCCACAGGTGACCTAGTTAGCATCTCAGTAAATTTGATTTAACCATCTGATCTGTGCTGAGCCATGGATATACCTAAAACCTGGACCATTGGGGTGCCTTAAGAACCGAGTTTGAGAAGATAGTCATTGGTCTCTTGATTGGCTGTATGTTTTGCCTGTGGCATATTGAAGTGGCAGAGCTACAATGTATAAGCTAGGTAGGAGAGTATAGGGCAACTCCCCCCCCCCCCCCCCCCCCTTCCATGACACTTCTTCCCTGCCCACTTCTGCTATGTGCTGGGCTGGTGAGGCTGCTGCCGCTGAGAGAGAACAGGTTCTGCCCTGCCTGGTGTGGCACTGCTCTGATATATAGTGGCCAGCATTATTGGCAGAAGAGAAGTGTTACAAATGTTAGGAGGAAAGGACAAAAAAAAAACATGTAATACAAACAGTAGGATTTTGGCTGATAATGATTAATTTAAGCCATAAAAGATGGTAAAATTATCAGTAATTAGAAAATAATGCAGATATGTAATAAAAGGGTGGTTCTAAAATGGTGGGAGAATGAACTTGGGACTTTTACAGTCTTCCACAGCAGCGCATATCTATGCACTGGTTTGTGGCTGCATCTCCCAAGAATGTGAACCTTGTAATGAACCTGGATTTGTGCTGAACAGAGGCAACAGTGCAAAATGAAAACTAGGTGCACACTACTCGATATTTTAAAGATCGCTCATTTTGACCCTTCTGAGCAATATCGTTTGTAATATCCTCCAGTGTGTACGCACTAGTTCGTTAACAATGCATGCCCCAACGGGTTAACAAGGTATTCTGTTGTCTGTACATGCAGGTCATTTTTGGCTATACAAAACTGCATGTTTGGGGTGGTGGCCAGGTGACGTCACTGAACAATATAATTAGCAATATCGTTCAGTGTATGCTCTGTAATATGTGCTCACGGGTTCAAGGGAAAACACTGACAATATCGCTCATGGAGCATATCACCTAGTGTGTACCCAGCTTAAGGCATTTAACTTGGCACAACAAGGGACACTTTGGTTATGAGGCTCACTGTGAGCAGTTTTACCAAACTATTTAATAAAGACACTAGGGGTAGAATGGGGAAAAGAGAGGCTATTTTAATGTGCACATATAGTTAAGCAATGGTGCTTCAAATTAGAATATAACCTCTTATGCAGAAAGACGAAAGTCCAAAGCATTTCTGATACCAAACGTTATTCCCAGGAGGTATACAAATTGCTGTGTCACGCAGCAGAGTATGGGGCTCAGTGGCACAATGTACCGCAAATAGAAATTGGATATGCCACGAAAGAGTAGGCTGATATGCCTGTCCGTGTTTTCTTTCACCTGTGTATGTTTTTTTTTTTTTTTTATCTGAACTTAAACTATTAGGTGGAATCTGATGTTAAGTGTCATTAGAAGCCAAAGTAACATTCCTTTTCAGCTGAAGTCAAGCATAGGGAATATGTAAAGTCTGCAGTCTTATTGGAAATACCACACATTGTGACAAGAGTATTAAATATGTTCATAAATAAGGCTGTGCTGAGTGGTGGGTCATGTATCAAGTGACATAAAGCAGCTTTCTGTCACTTTTCTCTCCATTGCCTTCCTATTGAAAGCCCATTTGTTGATACCGTCTTAGGTCACAGCTTGTATATGAATCTGTTAAATATCATGCTCATATAGCCCTCTAAACTTGTTCCCAAAGGAGGAAACACTTGTGGATTATTTCAGTCAACAGGAACTGTTCAATCATACCAAGTTAGCATGTAGGTCACTCCTCACTGACACTGCTAGACATATTTTTCTTAACGCTTTCCTAACTTATCCTGAAGTTTATTATATTAGTGGCTTTTTTTGTACATCCGTTATTTTGAAGCTGTGTAAATTCAGAATTCCACTTAGATGTAAATGTCAAACACATCACTTGTATCACCCCATTATGATTCTCAACAGTCATAATTATGCCATGTGGAAAGTGATGGATTTCTGCAGCTAACTTTGGGAATGAAGAGCCCAACATTATTGACTTAAAATCTTGTACAGTCCAGAATCTTTCTCACCTCTATTATACCTCACAGAACCTTTGATGGGACATTTGCATTTAATTAGAAATATTTTGCAGTCCAGTACGTGCTTAGGAATCAGTAATATCTCCAGGAAACTCCATTCCTGCCAATAGTTTCTTATAGGAACATCAAGCCAACAAGTTTCTTCTTCTTTGCACCAATGGCTACATGTGACAGGAATACAATACAGTAAATGTCAGTTCTAAAACGGGACCTCCAGCTAATAGTGTGTGTGATAAGGCTAGTCTTTGAATAACGTGACTAAATTTTGATCCCATCTTATCTTATTCTAGAGTTGAAGCTAGGCATTCTGTCACCTGAAGCAAAGACTCAGCTCAGAACTACATTCTACCCAGTAGATAGTAGTTTTACTTGGCTTGCATGAATACAGATGTCAACATTGTAAAGGTTGAAGTGTTTGTAGGGTGAGGGCAAACTCCATTTTTAGTCCCATTACATTAAGGTGACAGCAACCACTGCCTTTGTTCTGTGGTTCTGGGCCGTCTTCACTTTTAAATGGAGCGTGCAGACTCCACAGTCTCAAGATTCAAAGGTAAGTATTGTTGCCTGTACTATACTACTTCACCAGGCACAGATCATTGCAAAGACTGCCATACAAAACAGAGAGCATCCATGACCACCATGTAATACAGAGGATATTAAGGACTGTCATATAATGCAGATAGCATCAATGACCACCATACAGTACAAAAACTAGTACGTAAACTGATACCACAATCGGGTAAAACATTTATGCTAATTGCGGATTTTGTTTCGCAGATAAGTGCCTGCACCGAGGCTAATTGGATAGCCCCGGGGGAGTTAATAAACTGCGGTAAATTACAGCGGCTTATAGGATAGCACCCTTATGAAGTTATTCAGGTCGCTTCGCTAAGCAATGCGACAACAATACCCCCATTCCCGGTGCCAATGCGCATGCACAGGTCAATGCACATGCACAGATCTGATCACATTGGTGGCAAAGGCCTCTGCCTGATTGATTGACAGACAGAGACGTTCGTGGGGCGGGGACAGCGACAAATCATTGCGGGGGCCGCACAAGCAAAACGGGGGTGGGTCGGCTGCGTTTTTTGGGCGGCTGCATGACGCCGCACGCAGCTGCTCCGTTCAAGAAAATGGCGGTAGACTGTCTGCATACGCATCCTAGCTGCAGCTGCAGGAGGTCACCCATAGTTGCTGTGACCGCAGTTAAATTGCAGTCGCTGCCGCTGGGCAGGTCATTTAGCATGCTGGCCGGCCTTGCCCTGCGATGGGCGGCTTCCAGCATGCGATAGAAAGGATTGCAGGTTCTGCTTTTTAGCAGAATCTTCAATCCTTACAGAATAACCCCCTTAGACTGGTTTAGTTAAGTTAGTCTGGTGGAGGTGTTACTTTGATATATGGTTTTATTTAGTCATAGTAACCTTCTCTCCCAGAATGTCCAGGAGACTTTCCTATTAGAGGGAGACATAGAAACATAGAATTTGACGGCAGATAAGAACCACTTGGCCCATCTAGTCTGCCCCTTTTTTTTTTATCCTTTAGGTAATCTCAACCCTTTTTGAACCTTAATTCTTTGTAAGGATATTCATATGCCTATCCCAAGCATGGTTAAATTGCTCTACAGTCTTAGCCTCTACCACCTCTGATGGGAGACTATACCATTTATTCACTACCCTTTCTGTGAAGTAATTTTTCCTTAAATTTCCCCTGAACCTCCCTCCCTCCAGTTTCAGTGTATGTCCTTGAGTTCTAATATTTCTCTTCCTTTGAAGAATGTTTCCCTCCTGAACTTTGTTAAGACCCTTGACATATTTGAACGTTTCTATCATGTCCCCCCTTTCCCTTCTCTCCTCCAAACTATACATGTTAAGATATTTTAGCCTTTCCGGGTACGTTTTGTGATGTAGGCCATGCACCATTTTAGTTGCCCTTCTTTGTACACTCTCTAATGTATTTATATCCTTCTGGAGATATGGTCTCCAGAACTGGACACAGTATTCCAGATGGGGCCGCACCAATGACCTATACAGTGGCATTATCACTTCTTTTTTCCTACTACTGATTCCTCTCCCTATGCAACCAAGCATCTGACTTGCCTTTCTCATTGCTTTGTTGCATTGCTTTCCTGCCTTCAAGTCACTTGAAATAGTGACTCCTAAATCCCTTTCCTCCTCAGTAGTTTCCATTATAGTACCCTTGATACTATATTTAGCCTTTGGGTTTTTGAGACCCAAGTGCATGATTTTGCATTTTTTAGCATTAAACTGTAGTTGCCACGTTCTTGACCATTTCTCAAGCCTACCTAGGTCATCAATCATTTTTTTTACCCCTCCCGGTGTGTCTACCCTGTTGCATATCTTTGTATCATCTGCAAAAAGGCATACCTTCCCTTCAATACCATCTGCAATGTCACCAACAAAGATATTAAAGAGAACTGGACCAAGTACAGATCCCTGGGGTACTCCACTGGTAACATTTCCCTCCATAGATTGCACTCCATTAACTACAACTGTCTGTTTCCTATCCTGCAACCAGGTTCTTATCCATTTAACTGTTTTATAATCCACCCCCACGCTTTCAAGTTTATTTAGCAGTCTGCGATGTGGGACAGTGTCAAATGCCTTACTAAAGTCTAGATATGCTACATCTACAGCTCCCCCTTGATCTATTATTTTTGTCACAGAGTCAAAAAAGTAAATAAGATTTGTTTGGCATGATCTACCACCAGTAAATCCATGCTGTTTTGGATCCTGTAAGTGGTTTGATTTAAGATATTCCACAATTCTTTCTTTTAATAGTTTTTCCATTACTTTCCCCACTACTGATGTAAGGCTTACTGGTCTGTAGTTACTTGCTTCTTCCTTGATTCCACTTTTGTGCAGTGGAACTACATTTGCTCTTTTCCAGTCCTCTGGAATAGCACCTGTATTTAGTGACTGGTTAAATAATTCTGTTAACGGTGTAACCAGCACATCTTTTAGCTCTTTGAGTATCCTTGGGTGTATCCCATCTGGTCCCATTGATTTATCCACTTTTAGTTGTTAAAGTTCTGTTAGGACCTTCTCCTCTGTAAATGTACTTTAAACTACCTTATTTTTATGAATGTCCTTGCAACTTAACTGGCCCCATCCCTTCTTCTGTAGTAAATACTGAGCAAAAATAATTATTTAGGTCATCTGCTATTGCCTTGTCACCCTCCACCAAATGCTCACTCTCTGTCTTAAGTCTTATTATTCCTCCATTTGATTTTCTCCTTTCACTTATATACTTAAAAAAAGTTTTGCCCCCTTTATCTACTGACTGGGCCATTTTTTCCTCAGCTTCTTCCTTTGCACGTCTGATCACTTTCTTAGTATCCTTCCGTCTGTCAAGATACGCCTCTTTGTCATTATTATTTTGAGTCTGTTTGTATTTCCTAAAAGCCATCTTTTTTGCTTTCACACTAGTTGATACTTCTTTTGTGAACCACACTGGCTTCCTTTTCCTGGTGCTTTTCCTAACCCTTTTGATACAAAGATCAGTTGCACTTAGTATTGCACTTTTCAGTTTTTCCCACCTCTCCTGCACTCCTTCCAAGTTCCACCAGTCCGCCAATGAATCACTTAAACATCTCCCCATTTTTGCAAAATCAGCATTTTTAAAATCCAACACCTTTGTTTTTGTGTGACAGGAGTTGGATCCTGTCTTTATACTAAACCATACTGCTTGATGATCACTGGATCCCAGGTGCTCACCCACATATATGTCGGATATCCTATCACCAGTTGTAAGAATTAAATCTAAAATTGAATCTTTGCGAGTGGGCTCCATCACCAATTGCTTGAGAGATGTTTCCTGTAAGGAATGTAGAAATTTGCCACTTGTAGCTGAACTTGCAAAAGACCCCTCCCAATTTACATCAGGTAAATTAAAGTCTCCCATGATTATGACTTCTCTCTTTAAAGCCATTTTAGTGATGTTCAACAATAGGTTCCTGTCCAAATCCTGCCCCTGGCCTGGTGGTCTATAGATCACCCCAATGCGAATAACATCCTTCTCCCCGGTTTCTATGGTGACCCAAAGGGCCTCAGTTTTGTCTTCAATATTTTGTATTAAAGTAGCTTTTATGCTTTTTTTCCACATACATTGCTACCCCTCCTCCTATTCTTCCTATTCTATACTTCCTAAATAAATTGTATCCTGGTATAGCTATGTCCCAGTCATGATTTTCATTGCACCATGACTCTGTAATTGCCACAAAATCCAGGTTATCCCTTGTCATTATCGCAATTAGCTCTGGAATTTTGTCTCCTAAGCTCCTAGCATTTGCACACATAGCTTTAAGATTTTTGTCTGTGCATTTGTTATTAGTAGCCATGTCCAGACTGTACAAAATAAATGACAAGTTTAAAGTTGAAATTACCGGTTTGGGGATGTTGCTCAGTGTTTGATATATATATATATATATATATATATTATTATTATTTTTTTACTAATCAGGAATCACACTGTGTCCTTTACACCATGACTACACCTCCCTAAATGTAAAGATATAGTACACCTGACCACAATGATCAAAGGAGGTAAACACCAGAGAGCATGCAATAATAAACTATGTTTCACTGTACAACTTCCCAACACATGCAATGCCAATTACAAGCCAATCATTACATCAAAAAACATACATGAGTTTGCATAAGAAAGAGCTGTAGTGAGCAGATTGGGGATGTCTTTTCATAGTGTAAAAAGACAGATAACATTGGTACAGGTGAGAATTCAGATGGTTTTGGTAAGCTATAGCCATAAATTTGAGTAGTTGCGGATGAAGTGGAAAGGTCTAGCAGCGTTCCTAACACAGATTTAAGTTATAAGTATGGGTTACTCAGGCTGGAGTAGTTTGATGTGTAGAGGAACTGGACTCACATTTGTTTGAAAGCTGTCCTTCAGTGGTCCAGATTGTGGATTGATTGTTGTCCTTCTGTTTTCCTTCGGTTTAACGTCGGTGTAACGTCAAAATTATTTTTAAATTTGTAGTTATCCTTTGAATAATGTCCTTTGAAGTAATGGCCCACAAGCCTACGGCCTAAGCCTTCCTCATGCTCTTTAAGTAATGGACCAAGCATGTGAATACACTGATTACACCCAAACTCCAATGAACCCTCCCCCAGCAACGACTAGTAATAAAAGTTTTAAGAAAACAAGCGAACAAACCAACCGAGATTTATCACAGTCATGCCCTCATGCCTATACTCAGGAGATAACATTCCAATTTATCAATAGCAACCCATCATGTGCATAAGCAATCTAATATAAAAGTGACCTTCTGAGAATGCATGCAATCCTTCCAGAAAAAAAGAGATGATGCAAATTGTGGCACAAATCCCCTGCCACTTGATATGCAAAAAAAGTAGGCAGGGCTTGATGGTGTGTTTGCCCCACCCACTTGATACAAACCACATTATCAATTCCCAACTACCACTTCCATTACTATTTTGCCTTTTTAAGATTAGAAAAATAGGCGAATATGCTTTGAAATTTGTGTGTCTTTTATGTTTTTTGTTTGTGTCTGTTACAGTATATGTTTTGAACTGTATGTGCTAAATAAGTTGAGGGATGAGTGTGTTCTTACTAAGTTGTTCAAGCAAGGCCTTGCATTCTTTTGTTTTGGCACCATGGTTGTTCTTATGCCTTTTTCCTGCAACTGAAAAAGCCTTGAATCAAGTGTCAATGAATGTGAACAGGATGCTGAGCAAGTATGTTGATCATGGTGCAAGATTATAGATATTTAGAATTTTGAGAATTCTTAACATGTCTTGGATTGTATAGATTTCTGAAGAACATGATAAGAGGGCATGTATATGATGGCAAAAGCTTTTATTAAGGTTTTGAACAAACTGCATCCATTTGGAGTACTGGAAACACTAGTAACCGTTTTTTATAGAACACTTCTGAATAATCTAATATGAATATGTAGCGTGAAATAAGAGTGACTGGAAGGTAATAAACTATACATTAGTTAGCTGGTTTATTAATATTCGTTTTAGTGATAACAAAGCTTATGTTGAGATTATGTTTATTAATTTGCTACACTCAGGTTTGCAAATGTATATTATTTATTAACCTCTTAATGTTGCTTATAATGTATCAGAATATAATGAATCACACTCTCCATCACCCACTAATGTTAAAGCTTTTGAAGTTCCAAATGAATTGCAGTTACTTGGGCTGAATTAGTTGACAAGAGAGTTGTTTACAAATATTTTAAATAATTTGGCGGAGATTACTGCAATAGCAAATTAATTTACAATTCTATATTCTTTGCCATGTGAAAGTTTATTAAGACAAAGTAGTCACAAATATCTAATTAATTATAATAATTAATTAAAAAATATAGAAAGTTCTCCACAAAAATAAACCACAGCATACACCAATCACACAACACATACAATAAAGTGTACATATTTAGTATTCCTGTAAATGTGAACAGTTATTTACTTAATTTTACGAATGTAGCTAACCGAAGAATCATGAACATTAGATTTTCTTATGTTTTATCTGCCTGTGTAAGGCCCATAATTGAAAAAAATAAAAAAGATGACAAGAAGAACAGCAATGATGTATAAACACAATTGAGCATTAGAAAAAAAGGAAACTAATTAATAAATTTGAAACAACGAAAAAGGGAAGATATACCTGTACAAGACAAAAGTAATAAATAGGAAATTACTTGGTTCAGATCTCATATTTGCCAGTGTGTTTTTTTGGGGGATTCTTTTTTTTGCAAACGTATTAAAATCATAATTTAGGCCTGTGAGGTCTGTCTGTAAGAAAGTTTGAAGTGTGTGTGAAGTTTTCAATCCAAAAGGAATGCTGAAACACATTAACTTTTTATATATTTGTATATCGCTATCAGTTCAATTGTCATACATATGACACAAAAAGATATACATCCAACTTGTATTAAAATTAGACAATGAAAGCTGTGTATTTTCCATTCCGGGATATTCCGCTAGACTACAACCAAGAGAGATAAATCTTTGGGGCAGTTCCCAATTACTAAAAGCTAAGATTTCTCTAACGTCCTAGTGGATGCTGGGAACTCCGTAAGGACCATGGGGAATAGCGGGCTCCGAAGGAGGCTGGGCACTCTAGAAAGATCTTAGACTACCTGGTGTGCACTGGCTCCTCCCACTATGACCCTCCTCCAAGCCTCAGTTAGATTTCGTGCCCGGCCGAGGTTGGATGCACACTAGGGGCTCTCCTGAGCTCTTAGAAAGTTATAGTCTTAGAATTTGTTATTTTCAGTGAGACCTGCTGGCAACAGGCTCACTGCAGCGAGGGACTAAGGGGAGAAGAAGCGAACTCGCCTGCTTGCAGCCGGATTGGGCTTCTTAGGCTACTGGACACCATTAGCTCCAGAGGGATCGACCGCAGGCCCAGCCTTGATGTTCGGTCCCGGAGCCGCGCCGCCGTCCCCCTTACAGAGCCAGAAGCAAGAAGATGGTCCGGAAAATCGGCGGCATGAAGACTCTGTCTTCACCAAGGTAGCGCACAGCACTGCAGCTGTGCGCCATTGCTCCTCTCACACACTTCACACTCCGGTCACTGAGGGTGCAGGGCGCTGGGGGGGCGCCCTGAGGCAGCAATAAAAACACCTTGGCTGGCTAAAATACCTCAATATATGGCCCCAGGGGCTATATATGAGGTAAATACCCCTGCCAGAATTCCATAAAAAACGGGAGAATAGGCCGCGAAAAAGGGGCGGAGCCTATCTCCTCAGCACACTGGCGCCATTTTTCCCTCACAGCTCGGCTGGAGGGAAGCTCCCTGGCTCTTCCCTGCAATTCTACAGTACAGTAAGAGGGAAAAGAGAGGGGGGGCATTAAAATTGGCACTGTATACAGTATATTATATAAAAGCTATTAGGGACATAACTCAGTTAGTCCCTGTATATATATAGCGCTCTGGTGTGTGCTGGCATACTCTTACTCTGTCCCCCCAAAGGGCTTTTGTGGGTCCTGTCCTCGTTTAGAGCATTCCCTGTGTGTCTGCGGTGTGTCGGTACGGCTGTGTCGACATGTTGAATGAGGAGGCTTATATGGTGACAGAACAGAGGCCGATATATGTGATGTCGCCCCCTGTGGGGCCGACACCAGAGTGGATGGATAGGTGAAAGGTATTAACCGACAGTGTCAACTCCTTACATAAAAGGGTGGATGACGTAACAGCTGTGGGACAGCCGGCTTCGCAGCCCGCGCCTGCCCAGGCGTCTCAAAGGCCATCAGGGGCTCAAAAACGCCCGCTCTCTCAGATGGCAGACACAGATGTCGACACGGAGTCTGACTCCAGTGTCGACAAGGTGGAGACATATACACAATCCACTAGGAACATCCGTGACGTGATCCCGGCAATAAAAAATGTGTTATACATTTCTGACTTTAACCCAAGCACCTCTAAAAATGGGTTTTAGGTTGGGGAGAAAAAACAGGCAGTGTTTTGTTCCCCCATCAGATGAATAAATGAAGTGTGGGAAAACGTGGGTTCCCCCGTTAAGAAACTGGTAATTTATAAAAAGTTACTGATGGCGTACCCTTTCCCGCCAGGTGGATAAGTTACGCTGGGAGATATCCCCTAGGGTGGATAAGGCGCTCACACGTTTGTCAAAAAAGGTGGCACTGCCGTCTTAGGATACGGCCACTTTAATAGGTACCTGTTGATAAAAAACAGGAGGCTATCCTGAAGTCTGTATTTACACACTCAGGTACTAGACTGAGACCTGCAGATAGTGCTGCTGCAGCGTGGTCGGTGACCCTGTCAAACAGGGATACTAGTTGGCAAACATAAAAACATATTAAAGACGTCGTCTTATATATGGGGGATGCACAGAGGGATATTTTGCCGACTGGCATCCAAAATAAATGTAATGTCCATTCTGTCAGGAGGGTATTAGAGACCTGTCACTGGACAGGTGATGCTGACTTAAAAAGCGCATAGAGAGCCTTATAAGGGTGAGGAATTATTTGGGGATGGTCTCTGGGACCTCGTATCCACAGCAACTGCTGGGAAGAAATAATTTTACCTCAGGTTTCCTCACAGACAAAGGTACAGTCCTTTCGGCTTCAGAAAAGCAAGCGGGTCAAATGGCGCTTCCTTTCTGTACAGAGACAAGGGTAGAGGGAAAAAAGCTGCACCAGTCAGCCTGTTCCCAGAATCAAGATTCTTCCCCCGCCTCCTGTGAGGCCACACCATGACGCGGGTGCTCCACAGGTGTAGCCAGGTACGGTGGGGGGCCGTCTCAAAAATTTCAGCAATTAGTGGGCTCGCTCACAGGTGGATCCCTGTTTCTTTCAAGTAGTATTTCAGGGGTACAAGCTGGAATTCGAGATGTCTCCCCCCAGCCGTTTCCTAAAATATGCCTTGCTGACAACTCCCTCAGGCAGGGAGGCTGTGCTAGAGGCAATTAATAAGCGGTATTCCCAGCAGGTAATACTCAAGGTGCCCCTACTTCAACAAGGACGGGGTTACTATTCCACACGGGTTGGGGTACCGAAACCGCATGGTTCGGTGTGACCCATTTTATATTTAAAATCCTTGAACACAAAAATTCAAGTTCAAGATGGAATCGCTCAGGGCGGTTATTCCAAGCCTGGACGAGGGGGATTACATGGTATCCTGGGACATCAAGGATGCTTACCTGCATGTCCCCATTTACCATCCTCGCCAGGAGTACCTCAGATTTGTGGTACAGGATTACCATTACCAAGTCCAGACACTGCCGTTTGGACTGTACATGGCACCGAGGGTGTTTTATCAAGGTAATGGCCGAAATGTTGATACTCCTTCAAAAAAAGGGAGTTGTAATTATCCCGTACTTGGACAATCTCGTTATAAGGGCGAGGTCCAAGGAGCAGTTGGTAGTCGGGGTAGCACTATTTTGGAAAGTGCTACAACAGCATGATTGGATTCTAAACAGTCCAAAATCACAGCTGGTTCCTATGACACGTCTACTGTTCCTGGGGATGGTTCTGGACATAAACCAGAAATAGTGTTTCTCCCGGAGGAGAAAGCCAAGGAGTTGTCATCTCTAGTCAGAGACCTCCTGAAGCCAAAATAGGTAGCGGTGCATCATTGCACGCGAGTCCTGGGAAAAATGGTAGCTTCCTACGAAGCAATCCCATTAGGCAGGTTCCATACAAGAACTTTTCAGAGGGACCTGTTGGACAAGTGGTCCGGATCGCATCTTCCGATGCATAGGCTGATAACCCTGTCTCCAAGGACCAGGGTATCTCTACTGTGGTGGCTGCAGAGTGCCCATCTTCAAGAGGGCCGCAGGTTCGGCATACAGGACTAGGTCCTAGTGACCATGGATTCCAGCCTTTGAGGCTGGGAGGCAGTCACACAGGGAAGAAATTTCCAGGGACTTTGGTCAAGTCAGGTTATTTCCCTACACATAAATATTCTGGACCTGAGGGCCATTTACAATGCCCTGAGGCCGGCAAGGCCTCTGCTTCAAAACCAGCCGGTACTGATCCAATCAGACAACATCACGGCAGTCGCCCATGTAAACCAACAGGGCGGCACAAGAAGCAGGATGGCGATGGCAGAAGCCACAAGGATTCTCCGATAGGCGGAAAATCATGTGTTAGCACTGTCAGCAGTGTTCATTCCCGGAGTGGACAACTGGGAAGCAGATCTTCTCAACAGACACGACCTCCACCCGGGAGAATGGGGACTTCCTCCAGAAGTCTTCCAATAGGATTGTACACCATTGGGAAAGGCCACAGGTGGACATGATGGCGTCCCGCCTCAACAAAAAGCTATAAAAGATATTGCACCGGGTCAAGGGACCCTCAGGCGATAGCTATGGACGCTCTGGTAACACCGTGGGTGTACCAGTCGGTTTATGTGTTCTCCCCTCTGCCTCTCATACCAAAGGTACTGAGAATAATAAGAAGGCGAGGAGTAAGAACGATACTCGTGGATGGCCAAGAAGAGCTTGGTACCCAGAACTTCAAGAATTTATATCAGAGGACCCATGGCCTCTGCCACTCAGACAGGACCTGCGGCAGCAGGGGCCCTGTCTGTTCCAAGACTTACCGCGGCTGCGTTTGTCGGCATGGCGGTTGAACGCCGGATCCTGAAGGAAAAGGGCATTCCGGAGGAAGTCATTCCTACGCTTACTAAAGCCAGGAAAGAGGTTACAGCAACTCATTATCACCGCATATGGCGAAAATATGTTGCATGGTGTGAGGCCGAAAGGGCCCCAACAGAGGAATTTCAACTAGGTCGATTTCTGAATTTCCTGCAAGCAGGAGTGACTATGGGCCTTAAATTGGGTTCCATTAAGGTACAGATCTCGGCTCTGTCGATTTTCTTTCAAAAAGAACTAGCTTCAGTACCTGAAGTTCAGACATTTAAAAAAGGAGTGCTGCAGAGTCAGCCCCCGTTTGTGCCTCCTGTGGCACCTTGGGATCTCAACGTGGTGTTGAGTTTCTTAAAATCACATTGGTTTGAACCACTAAAAACCGTGGATCTGAAATATCTCACGTGGAAAGTGGTTATGTTATTGGCCTTGGCTTCTGCCAGGCGAGTATCAAAGTTGGCGGCTTTGTCTTGTAAAAGCCCTTATTTGATTTTCCATATGGATAGGGCAGAATTGAGGACTCGTCCCCAGTTTCTCCCAAAGGTGGTGTCAGCGTTTCACCTGAACCAGCCTATTGTGGTGCCTAGGCTACTAGGGACTTGGAGGACTCCAAGTTGCTAGACGTTGTCAGGGCACTGAAAATATATGTTTCCAGAACGGCTAGAGTCAGAAAATCTGACTCGCTGTTTATCCTATATGCACCTAACATGCTGGGTGCTCCTGCTTCTAAGCAGACTATTGCTCGTTGGATTTGTAGTACAATTCAGCTTGCACATACTGTGGCAGGCCTGCCACAGCCAAAATCTGTCAATGCCCATTCCACAAGGAAGGTGGGCTCATCTTGGGCGGCTGCCCGAGAGGTCTCGGCTTTACAACTTTGCCGAGCAGCTACTTGGTCAGGGGCAAACACGTTTGCAAAATTATACAAATTTGATACCCTGGCTGAGGAGGACCTGGAGTTCTCTCATTCAGTGCTGCAGAGTCATCCGCACTCTCCCGCCCGTTTGGGAGCTTTGGTATAATCCCCATGGTCCTTACGGAGTTCCCAGCATCCACTAGGACGTTAGAGAAAATAAGAATTTACTCACCGGTAATTCTATTTCTCGTAGTCCGTAGTGGATGCTGGGCGCCCATCCCAAGTGCGGTTTATCTGCAATACTTGTACATAGTTATTGTTAACTAAATCGGGTTATTGTTGAGCCATCTGTTGAGAGGTTCTATTGTTTCATACTGTTAACTGTGTTTCATATCACGAGTTGTACGGTGTGATTGGTGTGGCTGGTATGAGTCTTACCCGGGATTCAAAATCCTTCCTTATTGTGTACGCTCGTCCGGGCACAGTACCTAACTGAGGCTTGGAGGAGGGTCATAGTGGGAGGAGCCAGTGCACACCAGGTAGTCTAAGATCTTTCTAGAGTGCCCAGCCTCCTTCGGAGCCCGCTATTCCCCATGGTCCTTACGGAGTTCCCAGCATCCACTACGGACTACGAGAAATAGAATTACCGGTGAGTAAATTCTTATTTTTACAAGTGGGCTAAGTCAGTGTGTTTTATCCATCAGTGTATTCTTCTTTTAGTGTTTTCATATGTTTTTTTATGGCACCTTCACACACCATGGTCATGTATATATAAGTCTGGAGAGATTCCTGTGCTACAAGTAGCAAGCTCATGGTCAGATGTTTAAACTAGCTACCATCAGCCATTTACTTGGACCAAACGGGGAAGAAAAATTGGGAGCATTACAGCTGAGCTTCCCGGCAAAGTAGCATGTTTATCTTCTCACTGCTCCTATAAACACTTGCCTGACCTTTGCCCATTCATGATGAATGTAGAAAGTTGTTATGTATTAGGAACTAATTTGATCATGCACGTTTATCATCTACCAAGTTATGGTATAAATATATACATTAGTATTATACATGTGTTTATATCCTGTGACCGAGTCATCTCAGGGAGGTATATCAGTGATAAATTTGTGGATTGTATACTCTGGATAAAATCCAGTTCAGAGATTTTAGTTGATTGTATAAGTTACATTATATACAGTTTAGCTGCGTGTGATTAGTTTTTTTTATAATGCAAAAAGAACATTCTCTAAGTTACTGTATTTGTAAAGTAGAACAAGGGTGCCATAGTATATGCATATTTCCTGGTTTTAAACAGTGATTGATGTTTGGTTTTAAACAGTGATTTATGTCTTGGGACTATACTGGTGCAATTGGCAAGTTATACTTCTATGGGGAAACGCATGTTTATTTTTCCTGAAGTGCCACATACAGTATAAAGGCCCATCACTGTAGTTGGCACTCAGGGTCTTTCCGTAAAGGTATAATTGGCCTTGAAAGTGACTTCTATCTACTGAAAGGCCCTGAGTTCCACCTATAGTGATGAGGTTGTATGTCTTTTGTTTAAAGATTATTCTGTATATACTTGTACATACGTAACTAATTCCATTGTCTGGGATAAATGGTGTGACTCATAGTAACAAAGGCAGCTAGTAACAGAGGCAAACATACAAACATTTATTTGATAACATAAAAAAATAATGAAACAACAATAATAGTCCTAGCCTATCCTGGTCCAACTAACCCATAAACAACAAAAATAATAATAATAATAATAATAATAATAATACTATAATCTTGTCTAGAATAAGTTATATTTTACTCCACATCCTGTATCTCATGTTATGAAAAACAATCCTGATTTATTCTGTTTATTTTTTTCATGGCTAAATCAGATTTCATGTAGAACAACAAGACAAGAGTATGTGTATGCTTAATATGTATGTGTCAACTAATTCTATACACGGAAGGTGCTGTTAAATAAACTATAAAATATCTGCAGTCATATTTAACAAGCTTTACTTTTAATGTGGTACTATCTTTCTGTATCCTGATATTATGTTCTTTTGTGCAAATAATATAAATATAATGTACATATATTAGCTTAAAATATGCAGTTTATGCTAGACATTTTTAAAGGTTTCTTTATATCATTATTATTGTTATTATTATATTTTAGATGTATTATGTTTCTTACTGTGTCCCAATCTCTGCAGGAAAGGGAGCAAATTTCAAATATGTAGACAGTTATAAAGTTGGAAGGGGGACAGGTCCTGGATAAGTTCTTAATTGAAGTGAATAAAATATGTTTGAATAGACAATCCTGGATAGATACAGTACATCAAGCACAAGGCAATAAGTAAATAAAACTTTCCAATTTCCAGAGTAATATGTGGAGCACAAACAGTAACAATCAATGTTTCATGTACTTTAAACATTTGGATAACTTTAATATCATATTTCTTGTATAAATAGATTAAACTAATTTTAATATTAATTCTAGAGCAATGAACAAATTAGTTGCAGTCACAATTTATGACGAGAAAGGCGGTTAAATAACTAGTAAGCAAGCCTTAAATTTACACAGAAGTATTCTTGAATCAATTAATGCTTTGCACATTTTCCAGATATTAAAAATAGATGTTAATTTTTTTAACAATAACTTTCATGTAAAAGGAGACGCCTCTATGTCACCAGAGCACCATATTCTATCATCTGTGGCACTTCTGTTAGAATTGGAACTTGTGTGGGTGCATTACAGTGGAATAGAACTGAATTTTTATTGATCAATTAGCAATGGTATTCTTACTTATGGTTCCATATTCTATATTAACGTCCAAAACGGCTTCCTCGATTGTGTTGCATTATAGCACTAAAGACAAGATATTTAGCTTAATTACAGCTAATTAAAATATTTTAAATAAATATGCACTGAAGCCCATTTCCCTGTTTTCATATATATATCTATATCTCTGCAAACCCTGCTGTAAACTCATATTATAATGCTAAGTGTAATGTGTTATTATTTGTTACTAGTTATATAGCATATACTCACCAAGAGAACCGTGCCCTTTATGACGCCTTTGTCACTTTCTGCTGATTCCACTGACACGAGAAATATAGTAAGCAGATTCAAAAGTAGTTCCTGTTTAAGATGTTTCTCTTTACTATGTTATATAAACTACTTCAACGGAGACTAAGGAGTCTGGCAAGGTCTTTTCAAAAGTATTATATTTACAGTAGCTGATTTAGTCATAAATGATTGGTATGTTCAGTGCTAAACTGCTATATAAATTCTCTCAATCGGGCAGCACGAGATTAACCACAGGCTTAAAGCAACAAACATCAGCGTAATATTTCATTTTTAAAAGGAAACATTTGTGTATATGTATGTATATACAGCACTGCATGCACCTGGCATCTGAATTTCTATTTAAGAAAAAATAGATGAGTGTATTAAAGAACCTTCATCCCTTCTGTAATACATGTTCAGCAAATTATTGTCAAATTTAAAGGCTTTCTAGAAGGTTTATTTTTTCCTTCCTATAAATAAAAGCATTTAGCCGTTCTCTTTAAATAACTAATTTCAGGAGTAAGTCCTTTGTTGAAGTGGAAAGTGTAAAAAGCTGTTTATAAGGCAGCTTGTGATGCCACAGACGGCAGCGTAGGCGGTCACGTATCAGAAACCACGCAGACGAACTTTCCAATAATTGTACTTTAAGCAAAAAAAGGCTCATAAAAATAGCTGAGATCATTCAGCAGTTATCAAGAAACAGATTCTGCAGTTTTATAACACTGTGCACTAAAAGTATATGCACTCTTAAAAGGCAATTAAAATGTATACTTAAAAACTATAAAACATTTTCTTTTCATCTGGAACATTGAGGGCAGATTACTACACATTAATAACGTTTTGTTTAGAGTTCAGTTTCTGATGGCTTCCAAATGCAGTCTGTGTAGATTAACCAGAAGGAGTCCAGTTCTCTTTTAAGAGAGCTTGTAAAGGAAAGCAGTGTGGTAAGATTGTTATGAAAAGCTAGTGTATTTAGGAAATAGCACTTAGCAGGGTCTCTCTGAATGTCTGCCAGGTCAGGAAGCTGAAGTGCAAGGCTTGGCCCTCATTCAGGCCCCCCAGTCCCAGTTCTTGACCACACAGTACGTCAGGATCATGTCACAGACAAGCCAGGGGAGTGCTGCCACGCCTATGGACCAGCTTGGCACAGATATTTTCACATAACCCAGCGGTCCAGGAAAGAGGGAGTCAGGCACATCAGGGGCAAAGACACATGTTACTTTCCAAAATAGAAAGTCATAAATAATATATAAAAACAAGTATGGGAATTGAGGGTGTTTGAATTGTATGCCGCTTTTGTCTGAAACTCCATGGCACATTTTGGGACATGGGGAACTTGCACGTATTCTACAGTAACAAGGTTTGTAATGCAATTGGCAGATCTAGAAGCCAAAGTGAAATACTCAACTAAGAACCTAACAATTTATATTTTCATCCACTTTCTGTCTGCTGATTTATCAGTTAGAATTAGTGGTGGTTGGTGCCAGGTCCACCTTTAGGCTTGGTATCTCAGAGCAGCAAAGGCTAAATGTGACTTCTTAGCCGCACAGTGTGTTTGTGAAACCGTTTTATTTTATATAAGCAGGAATTAATTGACTGAATTACTAAATTAACAGTGATAAGAAATATCTTTATCTGAGGACCGAGGAGTCTATGTGCAAATATATTTCTCATTGTACTTTGTTGATTGACTGGACCAATAAGACTATAGAATGTCCTATGTTGAAGAGGTGTGCCATGGCAATAGATTAAGCCAAAACACTTTTTAATGACTGTTTACAGGGGCATATTAAGAGAGACGAGGGCCTGTGTGCAGTCTCCATATGGGCCTCCTCCTCTCTAGCTGGCAGTGCAGTAGTTTCTGAGCACTAGGGTCACTAGGACACCCTAGCACTGTGCCAGAAATTCTGGGAAAATGGTGACATGGCCATTTTCCCAGTGGTTTTCTTACTGTGCAGGTACAAAAATAAGGAAAAAGGCTGGCATGACATTTTCCCGATGACTTGTGCAGCTCTGCCGCCACTGATGTGGAACTCCAGATGGGTAAGTATTCAAGAAATGGGTGCAGGATGTGCGGTTTGGGCTCACCTTGACTGTGTTCACCGCACATCTTGCACCCATTATAGATACACCACTGACTACATATCTGTATGGAATAAGAACAAAGTATAATAGGTACACCAGATAAGTACTGTAGTAGGACCTTAATGTAATAGTAGCTGCCATGCTATTTACTCTGCAGACTTAAAGCAATCTGATTCCCATGAAACAATCACATAATTTTACAGGAGAGAGATGACTGAAGGGGTCTACTCTAAATGAGTCATGTGATAAAATTTGAGGTAATCACATGGCATTCCCATCCAATCATGATGAGCTTTTTTTTCTTCAGTAACAACTGCTGTTTTAGTCTCTACTGTATGTGAACTATTTTATAATTTGGTCAAATTACAATAAAAATGTTGGGACATTTTATTTACATTAACAATGAGCAAATGTTTTATAAAACAGATAAATGTACAAAACATATGTCAATGTATACATGTTTTACAGGGGACCATATGCTTCAACGCTTGGAGAGAGATAAAGGAGGATATCAAATTAACCGCCGTAAATTACCACGTTTCATGGATTCTTCTGGGGCTGTCCAATTAGGCCCTGACCGCCAGCACTTATTGGGGATTAGGCTTCGCGTTCCAGAATCCCCGATATGCAGCTCTCACAGACCCGTTTTTGTGCAATAACGAATGGGTCCAGGAACTTATCCCAGATCCCATGTGTTGTCTACTGAAAACGGATCATTTACTGCATGGTAAAAATGGGCTGTAATTGGATAGCCCAATAAATACCATCAGGCTGTAAAGCCTGTTGTTGACATGTGGTGTATTAACCCGGTGATAGGAGACCAACAATAGTACCATCCAATTATTTTTAAAACACAGTCTGTAATGCGACAGTTAAGAGCAGATTAACTGGTACTTTATCTCTCTCCTATCATTGATGCATATGCTCCACAAAGTTATTTACTAAAACTGGTGAAATCATCAGTAAACGATATCAAGGAGTCATCAATTAGCTCTTTAGTGCTGGGTTGATAATAAAACGCTAATATCTGGCTGGATGCTTGGTTTGTGTGTGTTTGTGTGTTTGTGTGTGTGTGTGTGTGTGTGTGTGTGTGTTTGCACCTTTGAACATTACTACTAAATGTTGAATGGCCAATAGTGCCTTGACAATGCCCTGTAAAAGATGACCACGAACGGGAGAAATGCACACTCTAAGTCAGTTTTTAGTTCCTTTTTGGGTATGTCACAGTTAATTTACACTATGCCCAATATTGTCAAGTATCAAATAAATACATATAGTCTATACCTCTTTTCTAAAATGCGATTATTCCTATTATAACCTGGTTATTTTCCTAGGTATTGTGCCTTCTGTTGCCAGGCAAACATTGAGGAAACTACGGTGTTTATTTTGATTAATTGGCTCTTGTGTGTTGGATATTTGGTAAATTGTTTCATTTTTTTCTCTGCCCGGTGATTTCCTGTTCCTACAGTATTCCATTCACAAAATGCCTGCTTGATTTATGAAAGTGGTGTTTAAAATCTATGCGGCGCGGTAATATGTTTACTTATTTTGTTACGGAATAAAAAAGGAATGTTAACAGCAATAACGATCAAGGAGTATTTTGGTCTTATACTCCTTTTATATTTAGCCAAGTAGCCATTAAGTATCATTTTGGTTACAAGCAAGGATACAGCATGTCTTAGCCTTACTTGGCAAACAGCTGTATACTTGATTCAGTGTCTATTACAGTTCTGCTCCTAATAAAACATCATACTGTAAACTGCAGGCAATGCATGTAAATTGTTTCTACAACTCATTGTTATATTTAAGTGACTCCGGCTTTCTTCTTGAAAATGTCTTCAGCTGCAGTAGTGGTTAGGACAATCCTTGCCAGGCCTAGATAGGCATTTCTGCCACTTATCAGACTAGCTGACGTTCATCAGAGTATTAATGGACTTACTGTAGAAAGACTTTTCCCAGTCAGTTATGAAATGCAGTTTTTGTACTCTGCATACTCTGTAACGTACTGGGTTATTGGTGGCGTCAATGCGTAAGCACAATAGTGAGCCGGGCATATTTAAGCACAGAGTCCTCTGTGACACCACTGACTGGTGTAATCTCATGTGAGCTGGTGTAATGGTGCCCATACACTTATGAGATTATCGGTACTATCCTTCGATTTCGACCACATCTGTGAGAGAAATCGAAGGATTGCATGCACATTTTAGTACCTTTCGACGTGATGTGCGGGCACGCCGGTCAAATATCGCGTCTCAAGATATTATGTGCTGCACATAATATTTACCAAATCGCAGTGCGATCGCATGTGTTTCCAGAAACACATGCTATATATCGCACTGCGATGGGCACCCGCCGGGAGCGGCCAGAGGCCGCTCCCACTCGTCAGTGACGTGCCCATCACATGATTACCATGCGATTGATCGCATGGTAATCTTTTTGGCAGTTCAGGTGCGATGGCCCGCGATGTCGCATCGCGGGGCATCGCACGAGTGTATGGGCACCATTAATCCTACGATCACTAACACTCATCTCAACAGACTCACCTGTCACATACACTGGATGCAACATCTTTACTTCCTATCATTTCTATTCCTGCTGCTCTGCATGTTCATAGAAATCCAACCTGTAAATTACTGGCTAGAAAAATAAAAGCTTCAGTATATGGGGCCATAATATGTTTGTTTCTATTCATGCCTAGCAATGGTACAACATGCAACTGTACCAAAATATATATATATATTTTTTATTGCAGTACAATTTAACTGTGATTTGCCTATACTTGGGCATCTAGAAAAGAAAGTCGTCTTCCTGGATAATTTCGAAGCTAAAGGAAAAAAATTGGAATGAGAAAATGTTATAATACATTCTGCCACTGTTGTTTCCCTTGGGATTTCCAATGGGAGACATGGAGGCTGACAAGTCTCTTCCTGTTGTAGGTCAGATCTTAAAGGAACTCAGTCATCTTCCCACCAACTCCCCTGGAACTCACGGTTAAAATTAGATGCTGGGTGAACTTTTGCAGTTCATTTTGGAACACTTTAGAAATAAAGTATAAAGAACAGGGTTTTTTCTCACTGTATGTTTTCCCGACATTTTTGTGTGAGAATAAAATTAAGGCATGCTGGCCGCTAGGTTGAATTGTGTCCATAGTGACCTTAAGTAATCCTGAATAAGTTAAGAACACCATGTTAACCATCATAACCATCGCCAATTATCACCTTCATTTTTTTTAATCTGTTCTAGAGCAAGGAGTACCTCTGTAAAATTCCACTCAATTGCTTATGCAATAATGTATAGCAATATACTGTGTAAAATAAAAAAGGACAGCTATTTGTTTGTAAACCACACTCCATAAGGTAGTTTAATTTTTCAGTGATATACTTTGCAGAATGTCCTGCAGTCAGACATTAATGAGATGGTGAATTGCTCCTCTCATGTCACAGAACAGCATGTGATGTCTACAGAGATTTGACTGGTGTTCTCCCATCACTCCAGTGTGTTACTACAAGGACAATCGCAGTACTAACCTAGTATCCAACTTGCTACAAGTAGCACAGGGACAAATGCAGGATTTTCTGGGAGGAATGGGGGTTTATATATATATATATATATATATATATATATACACACACACACACACACACACACGTATATGATACAAATATACTGTACATAGCGGTACATGGAGTGCATGCTTCAGAATCTATGGGGATGAAGTAGTAAAAAATCACCACTTTATGTAAACATTTGCATTGTATCCGAATTAGGGTGGAATTAAAATCTTATTCCCGCCGGCAGTCAATAGATGGCATCAAACGGAGCTATTCTAAGGCAGCTCCATTTGTGCGCTATCGCCTGCCGGCGTCAACATTTCAGCTCATACCCTCTGGGGGTGGCGAGCTGAAATGTGTGTAGACAGGAGATCAGGGACAATAACATTTGAATTCCCCCTTAGAGTGAGGTCCTCTATGTCCTATCTCATGGACACACATATAACACTAGGGTTCATTTTTGGGGTTAAAAGCCAGTTAACCTACCAGTATGTTGTTAGAGAGTGGGAAGAAACCAGAGCTCCCATAGGAAACCATGTAAACATGGGGAGATCATACAAGCTCCACACAGTGCCTTGGCCAGTAATTGAACTCATGATCTCAAGGCTGTAATGCTAACCACTATGCCAATATTGCTGCAAATATTTGGATGTAATGATACCTGATTGATATCCTGAAAGGACTGCACGGTTTGCCGTTATTGTGTAGTCCCTGTAAGACGCACAGATAAGATGCATTCACCAACAAATCGCTGTGCTCCTTTAACACCTGGGCTGTTGAGCTTTTTTTTGGCTGGTCACATTCCAGCATCAGTATCTGTAATTATTTATACAGGAAGCACACACATTATAACTTAATTTTTTATTGAATTTGCAAGAAAGTAAACTACAAGTGAATGTGTGTAAGCAGATGCATTCCCAAGCGCACAACCGTAAGCATAGGAGTCTGTGGTCAGACAGAGAAACTGCTCCTGCCATAGGGCTGCTGCAATTTTTCATTGGTACGACTGATGGTCCTTGCACATACGCCAGCATGGGTGTACACAAGGGAAGGGGTTTGTATGCCATTTGCATAACTCACAGATGGGCGGCCACGAATAGACACCGCTGTGTCCACTTTTGCTTACGACTGTAACAGGAATATTGTTTTACTAGACAATATGTTGTCTACTGTATGTTCTTTTTCTATTCAATTTGTGACTAGTGTCTAAGTTTCAGTAATTATTTTAAGGGTATCCAGACTGTAGGTCGACAGTGTCTAGATAGACCGTCAGTAGGGCGACACCATTAGGGTGACATGCACTAGGTCTACAGGTACAAAAGGTTGACCGTGCTCAAGGTCGACAGGTTCAAATGGTCGACATGGCAATGGTCAACACACACATTGTCGGAAAGTGTTTTTTTAGGGGTTTTCGTGTTTTTTAAACGTTTGCTTCATTGACCATCCATGTCACAAATCATAACCTTTAGTAACCTTGTGGTGAGCGAAGCAGACTGGAGTGAGACACTGTGCCCTAAGTGTGGCAAGCGCAGCATTTCATCAAATGTTGGTCACAGATGAGAACATAATAAAAATGTACCCCCAAAAAAGGGTGTCGACCATTTGTGTGTCGACCATTGTCATGTCGTTCTGTTATCCCTGATGACCTTTTGTACCTATTGACCTTTTCCATTGTCTACCTATTACATGTCGACCTTTTGTTGCTGTTGACCTTTTGACCATGTGCATGTTAACAAATTGGTGTTGACCTAATGACTGTCGACCCTTTTACTGTAGATCTATTGAGCCATAATCTATTTTAAGACAGTTATTTTTCAGTTTGAAATATCCGTTATATTCTTTCAGTACTGTGTATATTGGGGGTAATTCCAAGTTGATCGCAGCAGGAAATTTTTTAGCAATTGGGCAAAACCATGTGCACTGCAGGGGAGGCAGATATAACATGTGTAGAGAGAGTTAGATTTGGGTGTGGTGTGTTCAATCTGCAATCTAATTGGCAGTGTAAAAATAAAGCAGCCAGAATTTACCCTGCACAGAAACAAAATAACCCACCCAAATCTAACTCTCTCTGCACATGTTATATCTGCCCCCCCTGCAGTGCACATGGTTTTGCCCAACTGCTAAAAAATTTCCTGCTGCGATCAACTTGGAATTACCCCCAATATTATTTATTTTTGATGTCTCTGCTATGACGTATTGTGTAGCATCATAATCTGTCATGAGTCTAAATATTTACCATACCACAAGCTTTTGGTTTATTTTGTAGCCTCCCTACACTAGGATCAATTCCACGCAGTAAATATAATAGGCCTGTTCAGTGCACTGAAAAAAGTCAACAGGCAAATAAAATCTAGGGGTTAACCAGGAAAATTCACCCATTTAAGTTTATGTGACATGAATTATTAACTGTCATCTCTAAAATTAGGTAGGGCCTGCTGTGGTAGAGGCATGCCAACAGCGGACACCCGAGACCCTATGTACAGTAAAGGTTGAGGGGTGTTCTGCTTAGTTTCTCATGCAGGGCGAAGCACCCTCACCATTTATATGTCAGTTCTACTTGATTACACTTCTGATTCTAGGCTCCCAACAGCTTGTAAATGTTTTTATCATTCCTACCCAGAGTGCAGAGTGGTGTGTAATGTCAGTATTTGCCTTCCTCTGGCCACATCTGTTTTCCAGCCTAGTTACTTTTATGTTATAATGTTCATAAAATTATTTGTATATGCGTGTACTTGTGTATATATCTCTATCTATCTATCTATCTATCTATCTATCTATCTATCTATCTATCTATCTATCTATCTATCATATTTGTGTGTGTGTGTTTGGTTTGTTATAAACAACAAAAGCACACGTTAGCACAACATCTTTCTGCACACACGAGGCTCGGTTGCACTGCATGCGTTGTTTTGTTAGCAACTTTCTAGCAGTTCTGAAAGGGAAATAATATATTCATTAAATATTATCTGTCTCCTGTGAAAATGAATCTGTGTGAATGTGTGTGTGGTAGGGAAATATAGGCTCCATTGCTGAAACGGTTGTGTCTGAGGCCTCCATTTTTATCATCACTATGTACGCTCAGAGATGACTGTGGATGCAGGTACAGATTGAGTACAGGGCCGGTTCTTGGGATTGTGGCGCCCCGGGCAAAGTATAGGGGCGTGGCTTCAAATGGGGGCGTGGTCAGTTACGCCCCCATTTATGCCCCTGTAGCGACGCTGAAAGAAAAAATAAAATTAAAAAAAGTATACTTACCATCCCCGTTCCTGATCCAGACCGCTGCAGACCTCCTCCGCCGGCGCCGCTCTTCTTCTCTCCTTTCCTCGATCTATGGGAGAGACGTTATTACGTCTCTCCCATAGAACAGCATAGACACTAGAGGTCAATTATGACCCCTAGTGTCTGTGCCACTATGCTGTGCGGTGCGCGATGACGTCATCGCGCACCGCACAGCAAAGGTCCTCTCCATGAAGGGAAACTAGACCGTAGCGTCTAGTTTCCCTTCATGGAGAGGACCTTTGCTGTGCAGTGCGCGATGACGTCATCGCGCACCGCACAACTAAGGTCCTCTCAAAGAAGGGAAACTAGACGCTACGCGTCTGGTTCCCTTCAAAGCGGGGGGCACAGCTGGGCACTGCGGGGGGCACAGTGGCGGATCTTGCCCTGATGCGGCGCCCTCCGGATGGCGTCGGCGCCCTCCGGAAGGCGGCACCCCGGGCAAAAGTACTGCTTGCCCGTGGCAAGAACCGCCACTGGTTGAGTATCCCTTATCCAAAATGCTTGGGACCAGAGGTATTTTGGATATCGGATTTTTCCGTATTTTGGAATAATTGCATACCATAATGAGATATCATGGTGATGGGACCCAAGTCTAAGCACACAATTAATTTTTGTTTCATATACACCTTATACACACAGCCTGAAGGTCATTTAATACAATATTATTAATAACTTTGTGTATTAAACAAAGTTTGTGTACATTGAGCCATCAGAAAACAAAGGTTTCACTATCTCACTCTCACTCAAAAAAGTCCGTATTTCGGAATATTTGGATATGGGATACTCAACCTGTAGTGGCAGAACCACTGGCTTTGACAGGTGTGCTGCAGCTATGGCCCCTCGTCACCCTTGGGACCTGTGGTTGGTGCACTGCTTTCAGCATTTCTGCAACAGGATTACATATCATTAGGAATTTGTCAAAAAAAATGTAAACCAATCCTACATGTATGGTTATATATTATATACAATATTTAAAAGCTGTAGATGAAGTCAGTTTAAAAAAATACCTAGTTTTTCTAAAATTAGTTTCCTAATGCCATGTTAATATGTGTATTATAAAGATATTTTAGGGAAACCACTGTATGGTAGACTGAGGTATGAGTGTTAAGATTTGGAAATATGTACCAGGCTGGCCAACACTGTATTTAACCACCAAAAAAGAAATGTACAGCAGATTAATAAGACAACACAGCTGACGTTACAGCAACCACAGGCTGGATTTGTAATAAAATTCTTTCTATAGTAAAAAAGGCAAAATTTAATACCCATGCTCGAAAATAGAGTATTGATCCAATGTTTTTTAAACTTTATGTAGAAAAAACAAACTTCTGCCCTACCAGTGTGGGAAAAAGACTTTCTGGGAAGTAGGGGTCACTTTCCCAGGCAGTCCAAGATTTGCTTCCTGGTGGATGCGTACTCTTGTCGTTGTCCACAAGCATTCAACTGAGCTGCTAACCTGGTTGAATATTTGGGGACAAATGCTGTTGGTTTTGTTTGGAACCATTTTACATGTGTCCCCCCCCCCCCCCCCCCCCACTCCCCCACCCCCAATGCTGGCTGCACAATATTTACTAGAACATTGGTTAAGCTGTGGCCAGAGAGGGTGTCTACAAGTAAATGATCTTTGGTCAGTGTCCTAAGTTAACACTTCTCAGATAGGTGAAAAAGCTGTGCCATAAAGCAGACCCTGAACCTCTATATGGTAGCTCCTTACAATAATTTAGTTTATTTTGTTAATATTGGGCCCTCCTCCTGATAGGATTTAAACTTAAAATCAGATGCATACAAAACCCAATTTATTGCAGCTTGAGTCTTTTGATGGCGAGTGGTGGATGGCTTACACCTCTTGGGCCTGATTCTGAGATGCACATTCTGCATAGACATACTGTAAAGTAAACACGTACACATCTTTGTGTATACAGTGCCGCAGCAGCCCTTCTTCCAAACACAGCACTCATAATTATTATCACCAATTAAACCAAGCCTGTGCTGGGTGCAGGCGATACAGCATACACATACACCTACCCTGTGCTGGGTGCAGGCGATACAGCATACACATACACCTACCCTGTGCTGGGTGCAGGCGATACAGCATACACATACACCTACCCTGTGCTGGGTGCAGGAGATACAGCATACACATACACCTACCCTGTGCTGGGTGCAGGAGATACATATACCTACCCTGTGCTGGGTGCAGGAGATACAGCATACACATACACCTACCCTGTGCTGGGTGCAGGAGATACAGCATGCACATACACCTACCCTGTGCTGGGTGCAGGAGATAATACATACACATACACCTACCCTGTGCTGGGTGCAGGCGATACAGCATACACATACACCTACCCTGTACTGGGTGCAGGATATAATACATACACATACGGGTGGTCTTCTGTATACCGGCGGTCGGGCTCCCGGCGCTCAGTATACTGGCGCCGGGAGCCCGACAGCCGGCATACCGACACTTATTTTCCCTCGTGGGGGTCCACGACCCCCATAGAGGGAGAATAAAATAGTGTGGCGCGCGTAGCGCGCCACCGTGCCCGTAGCGTGGCGAGCCCGCAAGGGGCTCATTTGCCCTCGCCACACTGTCGGTAAGCCGGCGGTCGGGCTCCCGGCGCCGGTATGCTGGTCGCCGGGAGCCCGACCGCCGGCCAGCCGTGGTGAACCCTACACATACACCTACCCTGCGCTGGGTGCAGGAGATACAGCATACACATACACCCACCCTGTGCTGGGTGCAGGCGATACAGCATATACATACACCTACCCGGTACTGAGTGCAGGAGATGCGTCATACACATACACCTACCCTGCGCTGGGTGCAGGCGATACAGCATATACATACATGTACCCTGTGCTGGGTACAGGAGATACAGCATACACATACACCTACCCTGCGCTAGGTGCAGGCGATACAGCATATACATACATGTACCCTGCGCTGGGTACAGGAGATACAGCATACACATACACCTACCCTGTGCTGGGTGCAGGAGATACAGCATACACATACACCTACCCTGTACTGGGTGCAGGAGATACAGCATACACATACACCTACCCTGTGCTGGGTGCAGGAGATACAGCATGCACATACACCCACCCTGTACTGGGTGCAGGAGATACAGCATACACATACACCTACCCTGTACTGGGTGCAGGAGATAATACATACACCTACCCTGTGCTGGGTGCAGGCGATACAGCATATACATACACCTACCCTGTACTGAGTGCAGGAGATGCGTCATACACATACACCTACCCTGCGCTGGGTGCAGGCGATACAGCATATACATACATGTACCCTGTGCTGGGTACAGGAGATACAGCATACACATACACCTACCCTGCGCTGGGTGCAGGCGATACAGCATATACATACATGTACCCTGCGCTGGGTACAGGAGATACAGCATATACATACACCTACCCTGTGCTGGGTGCAGGAGATACAGCATACATATACACCTACCCTGTGCTGGGTGCAGGAGATACAGCATATACATACACCTACCCTGTGCTGGGTGCAGGAGATACAGCATACATATACACCTACCCTGTGCTGGGTGCAGGAGATACAGCATATACATACACCTACCCTGTGCTGGGTGCAGGAGATACAGCATACACATACACCTACCCTGTGCTGGGTGCAGGAGATACAGCATACATATACACCTACTCTGTGCTGGGTGCAGGAGATACAGCATATACATACACCTACCCTGTGCTGGGTGCAGGAGATACAGCATACACATACACCTACCCTGTACTGGGTGCAGGAGATACAGCATACACATACACCTACCCTGTACTGGGTGCAGGAGATACAGCATACACATACACCTACCCTGTACTGGGTGCAGGAGATACAGCATACACATACACCTACCCTGTGCTGGGTGCAGGAGATACAGCATACATATACACCTACCCTGTGCTGGGTGCAGGAGATACAGCATATACATACACCTACCCTGTACTGGGTGCAGGAGATACAGCATACACATACACCTACCCTGTACTGGGTGCAGGCGATACAGCATACACATACACCTACCCTGTGCTGGGTGCAGGAGATACAGCATGCACATACACACACCCTGTGCTGGGTGCAGGAGATACAGCATATACATACACCTACCCTGTGCTGGGTGCAGGAGATACAGCATACACATACACCTACCCTGTGCTGGGTGCAGGAGCAGTGCCGTAACTAGACATTTTAGCGCTGTGTGCAAGATAGGGCATCGGCGCGCCCCCCCCCCCCCCCCTCTATGTAAAAAAAGGGGCAGTGCGCGCCGTAGGCGCGCGTAAAAAATATAGGGGCGTGGCTTCATGGGGAAGGGGTGTGACAACAAAATAATACCAATTCACATTACATATTTCTCTGACGTCCTAAGTGGATGCTGGGACTCCGTAAGGACCATGGGGAATAGCGGCTCCGCAGGAGACTGGGCACAACTAAAGAAAGCTTTAGGACTACCTGGTGTGCACTGGCTCCTCCCACTATGACCCTCCTCCAGACCTCAGTTAGAATCTTGTGCCCGGCTGAGCTGGATGCACACTAGGGGCTCTCCTGAGCTCCTAGAAAAGAAAGTATAATTTAGGTTTTTTATTTTCAGTGAGATCTGCTGGCAACAGACTCACTGCTACGAGGGACTAAGGGGAGAAGAAGCGAACCTACCTGACTGGAGATAGTTTGGGCTTCTTAGGCTACTGGACACCATTAGCTCCAGAGGGATCGAACACAGGACCCGACCTCGATCGTTCGGTCCCGGAGCCGCGCCGCCGTCCCCCTTACAGAGCCAGAAGCAAGAAGATGGTCCTGGAAATCGGCGGCAGAAGACTTCGGTCTTCACCAAGGTAGCGCACAGCACTGCAGCTGTGCGCCATTGCTCCTCATGCACACCTCACACTCTGGTCACTGACGGGTGCAGGGCGCTGGGGGGGGCACCCTGAGCAGCAATATTAAACACCTTGGCTGGCAAATCTACACAATATATAGTCATATATATGTGTAAAATACCCCTGCCAGAGATCCATAAAAAAGCGGGAGAAGTCCGCCGAAAAAGGGGCGGGGCTATCTCCCTCAGGACACTGGCGCCATTTTTTCTTCACAGTGCAGCTGGAAGACAGCTCCCCAGGCTCTCCCCTGTAGTTTTCAGGCTCAAAGGGTTAAAAAGAGAGGGGGGCACTAAATTTAGGCGCAATATTGTGTATACAAGCAGCTATTGGGAAAAATCACAGTTATGGTGTTAATCCCTGCATTATATAGCGCTCTGGTGTGTGCTGGCATACTCTCTTTCTGTCTCCCCAAAGGACTTTGTGGGGTCCTGTCCTCAGTCAGAGCATTCCCTGTGTGTGTGCGGTGTGTCGGTACGGCTGTGTCGACATGTTTGAGGGGGATACGTGGAGGCGGAGCAGATGCCGATAAATGTGATGTCGCCCCCTGTGGGGCCGACACCAGAGTGGATGGATAAGTGGAAGGTATTAACCGACAGTGTCAACTCCTTATGTAAAAGGCTGGATGACGTTACAGCTATGGGACAGCCGGCTTCTCAGCCCGCGCCTGCCCAGGCGTCTCAAAGGCCATCAGGGGCTCAAAAACGCCCGCTACCTCAGATGGCAGATACAGATGTCGACACGGAGTCTGACTCCAGTGTCGACGAGGTTGAGACATATACACAATCCACTAGGAACATCCGTTGCATGATCTCGGCAATGAAAAATGTGTTACACATTTCTGACATTAACCCATAGTACCACAAAAAAGGGGTTTTATATTTGGGGAGAAAAAGCAGCCAGTGTTTTGTTCCCCCATCAGATGAGTGAATGAAGCGTGGGTTCCCCCGATAAGAAACTGGTAATTTCTAAAAAGTTACTGATGGCGTTCCCTTTCCCGCCAGAGGATAGGTCACGTGGGGAGATATCCCCTAGGGTGGATAAGGCGCTCGCACGTTTGTCAAAAAAGGTGGCACTGCCGTCTTAGGATACGGCCACTTTGAAGGAGCCTGCTGATAAAAAGCAGGAGGCTATCCTGAAGTCTGTATATACACACTCAGGTACTATACTGAGACCTGCAATTGCCTCAGCATGGATAGTGCTGCTGCAGCGTGGTCTGATACTCTGTCAGATAATATTGATACCCTAGACAGGGATACTATTTTGCTAACCATAGAGCATATTAAAGACGTCGTCTTATATATGAGGGATGCACAGAGGGATATTTGCCGGCTGGCATCCAAAATTAATTCAATGTCCATTCTGCCAGGAGGGTATTAGGGACCCGGCAGTGGACAGGTGATGCTGACTTTAAAAGGCACATGGAGATTCTGCCTTATGAGGGTGAGGAATTGTTTGGGGATGGTCTCTGGGACCTCGTATCCACAGCAACAGCTGGGAAGAAAAATTTTTACCTCAGGTTTCCTCACAGCCTAAGAAAGCACCGTATTATCAGGTACAGTCCTTTCGGCTTCAGAAAAGCGAGCGGGTCAAAGGCGCTTCCTTTCTGCACAGAGACAAGGGAAGAGGGAAAAAGCTGCACCAAACAGCCAGTTCCCAGGATCAAAAATCTTCCCCCGCTTCATCTGAGTCCACCGCATGACGCTGGGGCTCCACAGGTGGAGCCAGGTGCGGTGGGGGCGCGTCTCGGGAACTTCAGCGAACAGTGGGCTCGCTCACAGGTGGATCCCTGTGTTCTGCAAGTAGTATCACAGGGATACAAGCTGGAGTTCGAGGCGACTCCCCCTCGCCGTTACCTCAAATCAGCCGTGCCTGCTGCCCTCGGAAAAAGGGGAGGTAGTACTGGCGGCAATTCACATGCTGTACTTCCAGCAGGTGATAATCAAGGTACCCCTCCTTCAACAAGGCCGGGGTTACTATTCCACAATGTTTGTGGTACCGAAACCAGACGGTTCGGTGAGACCCATTCTAAAATTGAAATCTTTGAACACTTATATACTTATACACGATCCCCATGATGAAGTCTAATTAACGACAAAACGCGTTGGGACTGATGCACCTGAACTTCCCTTATGGGCAGATAAGCTGTTTTAATATTTATATTTTGTACGTTTGAATTTTTACTATCTATTTTGGATGGTTATGGAAAATCTGATGTATCCCATTCCTGATATGGACAGATAAGCTTGTCATATATTCTATCCTGTACGCTCGCATTACTTCTATCTTTTATGTTTTATGTGTTGTATTAAATATTGTGAAAAACTTTTAAAAATCCCTGGCTGTGGATTTTAAATTGTGGGATTTGCTTTTACCCAGAAAGTTTTTTATACACACATTTGGTTCATTTGATTTGTGGATTGAAAATTGCCTAAAAACAGTACGCGCTATGTTATTTTATTCTTTCTTTTTTCATGTACCTATACTGGTCCTATGACTGAAGGAAAAGTCTTTTATACGCCAGATAAGTAGCGTCCTGTTCTCAATCACACCAGTTTTATACTTCATATTTTATATAATCTTATTAGACACTAGTAGGCGCCCTTTTCTTCACTTCCTAAAAACTTATATACGAAGGTTCAAGTTCAAAATGGAATCGCTCAGGGCGGTTATTGCAAGCCTGGACGAAGGGGATTACATGGTATCAATGGACATCAAGGATGCTTACCTGCATGTCCCCATTTACCCTCCTCACCAGGAGTACCTCAAAATTGTGGTACAGGACTGTCATTACCAATTCCAGACGTTGCCGTTGGTCTGTCCCCGGCACCGAGGGTATTTACCAAGGTAATGGCCGAAATGATGATACTCCTTCGAAAAAAGGGAGTTATAATTATCCCTTACTTGGACGATCTCCTTATGAAGGCGAGGTCCAGGGAGCAGTTGTTGGTTGGAGTAGCACTATCTCGGGAAGTGCTACAACAGCACGGCTGGATTCTGAATATTCCAAAGTCGCAGCTGGTTCCTACGACGCGTCTACTGTTCCTGGGTATGGTTCTGGACACAGAACAGGAAAAAGTGTTTCTCCCGGAGGAGAAGGCCAAGGAGTTGTCTTCTCTAGTCAGAGACCTCCTAAAACAATTACAGGTGTCGGTGCATCAATGCACGCGAGTCCTGGGAAAGATGGTAGCTTCTTACGAAGAAAATCCATTGGGCAGGTTCCATGCAAGGATCTTCCAGTGGGATCTGTTGGACAAGTGGTCCGGGTCGCATCTTCAGATGCATCGGCTGATAACCCTGTCTCCAAGGGCCAGGGTGTCGCTGTTGTGGTGGCTGCAGAGTGCTCATCTTCTAGAGGGCCGCAGATTCGGCATACAGGACTGGGTCCTGGTGACCACGGATGCCAGCCTTCGAGGCTGGGGGGGTAGTCACACAGGGAAGAAACTTCCAAGGACTATGGTCGAGTCAGGAGACTTCCCTACATAAATATTCGGGAACTAAGGGCCATTTACAATGCCCTAAGTCAGGCTAGACCCCTGCTTCAACACCAGCCGGTGCTGATCCAGTCAGACAACATCACGGCGGTCGCCCATGTAAACCAACAGGGCGGCACAAGAAGCAGGATGGCGATGGCAGAAGCCACAAGGATTTTCCGATGGGCGGAAAATCATGTGTTAGCACTGTCAGCAGTGTTCATTCCCGGAGTGGACAACTGGGAAACAGACTTTCTCAGCAGGCACGACCTCCACCCGGGAGAGTGGGGACTTCATCCAGAAGTTTTCCAAATGATTGTACACCATTGGGTAAGGCCACAGGTGGACATGTCGGCGTCCCGCCTCAACAAAAAGCTAAAAATATATTGCGCCGGGTCAAGGGACCCTCAGGCGACAGCTGTGGACGCTCTGGTAACACCGTGGGTGTACCAGTCGGTGTATGTGTTCCCTCCTCTGCCTCTCATACCCAAGGTACTGAGAATGATAAGAAGGAGAGGAGTACGAACTATACTCGTGGTTCCGGATTGGCCAAGAAGAGCTTGGTACCCAGAACTTCAAAAAATGATCTCAGAGGACCCATGGCCTGCAGCAGGGGCCCTGTCTGTTCCAAGACTTACCGCGGCTGCATTTGACGGCATGGCGGTTGAACACCGGATCCTAAAGGAAAAAGGCATTCCGGAGGAAGTCATTCCTACACTGATTAAGGCTAGGAAAGATGTAATCGCAAAACATTATCACCGCATATGGCAAAAATATGTTGCTTGGTGTGAGGCCAGGAAGGCCCCAACGGTGGAATTTCAACTGGGTCGATTTCTGCACTTCCTACAGTCAGGAGTGACTATGGGCCTAAAATTGGGGTCCATTAAGGTCCAGATTTCGGCTCTGTACATTTTCTTCCAAAAAAGAACTGGCTTCACTGCCTGAAGTTCAGACTTTTGTTAAGGGAGTGCTGCATATTTAGCCCCCGTTTGTGCCTCCAGTGGCACCGTGGGATCTCAACGTGGTGTTGGATTTCCTGAAGTCGCATTGGGTTGAGCCACTTAAATCCGTGAAGCTAAAATACCTCACGTGGAAAGTGGTCATGCTGTTGGCCTTGGCGTCGGCCAGGCGTGTATCAGAATTGGCGGCTTTGTCATGCAAAAGCCCTTATCTGATTTTTTTATATGGATAGGGCGGCATTGAGGACTCGTTCCCAATTCCTTCCTAAGGTGGTATCAGTTTTTCATGTGAACCAACCTATTGTGGTGCCTGCGGCTACTTGGGACTTGGAGGATTCCAAGTTACTGGACGTAGTCAGGGCCCTGAAAATATATGTTTCCAGGACGGTTGGAGTCAGGAAAACTGACTCGCTATTTATCCTGTATGCACCCAACAAGCTGGGTGCTCCTGCTTCTAAGCAGACTATTGCTCGCTGGATCTGTAGCACGATTCAACTTGCACATTCTGCGGCTGGACTGCCGCACCCTAAATCTGTAAAAGCCCATTCCACGAGAAAAGTGGGCTCTTCTTGGGCGGCTGCCCGAGGGGTCTCGGCTTTTCAAATTTGCCCGGCTGTTACTTGGTCGGGTTCAAACACTTTTGCAAGAGTCTACAAGTTTGATACCCTGGCTGAGGAAGACCTAGAGTTTGCTCATTCGGTGCTGCAGAGTCATCCGCACTCTCCCGCCCGTTTGGGAGCCTTGGTATAATCCCCATGGTCCTTACGGAGTCCCAGCATCCACTTAGGACGTCAGAGAAAATAAGATTTTACTCACCAGTAAATCTATTTCTCGTAGTCCGTAGTGGATGCTGGGCGCCCATCCCAAGTGCGGATTGTCTGCAATACTTGTATATAGTTATTGCCTAACTAAAGGGTTATTGTTGAGCCATCTGTTGAGAGGCTCAGTTATATTTCATACTGTTAACTGGGTATAGTATCACGAGTTATACGGTGTGATTGGTGTGACTGGTATGAGTCTTACCCGGGATTCAAAATCCTTCCTTATTGTGTCAGCTCTTCCGGGCACAGTATCCTAACTGAGGTCTGGAGGAGGGTCATAGTGGGAGGAGCCAGTGCACACCAGGTAGTCCTAAAGCTTTCTTTAGTTGTGCCCAGTCTCCTGCGGAGCCGCTATTCCCCATGGTCCTTACGGAGTCCCAGCATCCACTACGGACTACGAGAAATAGATTTACCGGTCAGTAAAATCTTATTTATAGTAGTCTCCATTATTCAAATTACGCCGCACAGTAGCGCCACTACACCAGGTACAGCCCCTCTTACACATTACGGCAGACAGATTCCCCTTTTTACACATTACGGCAGACAGCGTCCCCCTTTTTACACATTAAGGCAGACAGCGTCCCCTTTTTACACATTAAGGCAGACAACGTCACTCTTTTTTACACATTACAGCAAACTGCGTCCCCTTTTTACACATTACAGCAGACATCGTCCCCTTTTTACACATTAAGGCAGACAACGTCCCCCTTTTTACACATTACAGCAGACATCGTCCCCTTTTTACACATTAAGGCAGACAGCGTCCCCTTTTTACACATTACGGCAGACAGAGCCCCCTTTTTACACATTACGGCAGACAGCGTCCCTTTTTACACATTATGGCAGACATCGTCCCCTTTTTACACATTACGGCAGACAGCGTCTGTCATCCCCCCAGTCCCTATACACACCACTGGCGTCTCTATAATGGGTGCAGTGTGTGCGGTGCACACGGGCCCCTATGTCCAGAGGGGGCCCCCACCGCACACGCACCCATTTTCGGAATACTCACCCCTCCGTAGTCCCGCGGTGACGTGCACGGCGGTGTTAAAACTCCATGAGAATGGCCCAGCGACCATTTTCACGGAGTTCTGCGCATGCGCAGTAGAGAAATCTCAGGGAAAATAGCCGCCGCGCCATTTTCCCGGGGATCTGCGCATGCTCAGTAGAGTCTGAGCGCTCTAGTGCTCAGACTCTTCCCGCTGCCGGCAGAGAGGAGGGGGCCCGAATGGAGGAGGCTGCACCCGGGCCTCCTCCTCTCTTAAAACGCCCCTGATATACATGCACACACTCTGTCCCCTGTAGGCACCACACACAATTTACCTCCAGGGTGAATGACTGCAGGAGTAATTAGTCAGAAGCTGAGAGAGCACTGAGCAGGTAAGGCTGCACACAATTTGTCAAGGCCAAGTCGGGGCGTTGCCTAATCGTGGACCCCCGTGGCCACGCCCCCTTTAAAAAATCCCCGAACCATAGAGCACGCACCTCCAGCTGCTGACCTGGCCGGGAGAGCAGTAGATCTGGGAATGCAGGCAAGGCCAGCAGCACATCAGTTCACCTGCCCCTTTCAAGCTGGACTGGCGTGGGGGCGTGACCAACAAGTATTGCTGGGCGGGGTCTCCGCCTTGCTTTCTCGGGCTCTGCAGGCTTCAAAGTCTCCCTCCCTTCTCCTCCTCCCCTCACTCCGGTGACCGCGCACATCACAGGGCACAGGCGGCTTGTAATGAGTCAATCTGACTCATTACAATGCTGCACACTTTGTGCCCCTTGAACGGGTATGCGGGCAGTGGGAGCGCAGGGGGAATATGCACTCTAACTAGGTGTGCGCTGTGGGCAACGCCCCTTCTGCACACACCTAGTTACGGCACTGTGCAGGAGATACAGCATATACATACACGTACCCTGTGCTGGGTGCAGGAGATACAGCATACACATACACCTACCCTGTGCTGGGTGCAGGAGATACAGCATATACATACACGTACCCTGTGCTGGGTGCAGGAGATAGAGCATACATATACACATACACCTACCTTGTGCTGGGTGCAGGAGATACAGCATGCACATACACCCACCCTGTGCTGGGTGCAGGAGATACAGCATATACATACACCTACCCTGTGCTGGGTGCAGGAGATACAGCATACACATACACCTACCCTGTGCTGGGTGCAGGAGATACAGCATGCACATACACCCACCCTGTGCTGGGTGCAGGAGATACAGCATACACATACACCTACCCTGTGCTGGGTGCAGGAGATACAGCATACACATATACATACCCTGTGCTGGGTGCAGGAGATACAGCATACACATACACCCACCCTGTGCTGGGTGCAGGAGGTACAGCATATACATACACCTACCCAGTGCTGGGTGCAGGAGATACATATACCTACCCTGTGCTGGGTGCAGGAGATACAGCATACACATACACCTACCCTGTGCTGGGTGCAGGAGAAACAGCATATACATACACGTACCCTGTGCTGGGTGCAGGAGATACAGCATACATATACACATACACCTACCTTGTGCTGGGTGCAGGAGATACAGCATATACACATACACCCACCCTGTGCTGGGTGCAGGAGATACAGCATGCACATACACCCACCCTGTGCTGGGTGCAGGAGATACAGCATATACATACACCTACCCTGTACTGGGTGCAGGAGATACAGCATGCACATACACCCACCCTGTGCTGGGTGCAGGAGATACAGCATACACATACACCTACCCTGTGCTGGGTGCAGGAGATACAGCATACACATATACCTACCCTGTGCTGGGTGCAGGAGATACAGCATACACATACACCCACCCTGTGCTGGGTGCAGGAGATACAGCATACATATACACATACACCTACCCTGTGCTGGGTGCAGGAGATACAGCATACATATACACATACACCTACCCTGTGCTGGGTGCAGGAGATACAGCATACATATACACATACACCTACCCTGTGCTGGGTGCAGGAGATACAGCATGCACATACACCCACCCTGTGCTGGGTGCAGGAGATACAGCATACACATACACCTACCCTGTGCTGGGTGCAGGAGATAATACATACACATATACCTACCCTGTGCTGGGTGCAGGAGATACAGCATACACATACACCCACCCTGTGCTGGGTGCAGGAGATACAGCATATACATACACCTACCCTGTGCTGGGTGCAGGAGATAATACATACACATACACCTACCCTGTGCTGGATGCAGGCGATACAGCATATACATATACCTACCCTGTGCTGGGTGCAGGAGATAATACATACACATACACCTACCCTGTACTGGGAGCAGGCGATACAGCATATACATACATGTACCCTGTGCTAGGTGCAGGAGATACAGCATACACATACACCTACCCTGTGCTGGGTGCAGGAGATACAGCATACACATACACCTACCCTGTGCTGGGTGCAGGAGATGCAGCATATACATACACCTACCCTGTGCTGGGTGCAGGAGATACAGCATACACATACACCTACCCTGTGCTGGGTGCAGGAGATACAGCATACACATACACCCACCCTGTGCTGGGTGCAGGAGATACAGCATACACATACACCTACCCTGTGCTGGGTGCAGGAGATAATACATACACATATACCTACCCTGTGCTGGGTGCAGGAGATACAGCATACACATACACCCACCCTGTGCTGGGTGCAGGAGATACAGCATATACATACACCTACCCTGTGCTGGGTGCAGGAGATAATACATACACATACACCTACCCTGTGCTGGATGCAGGCGATACAGCATATACATATACCTACCCTGTGCTGGGTGCAGGAGATAATACATACACATACACCTACCCTGTACTGGGAGCAGGCGATACAGCATACACATACACCTACCCTGTGCTGGGTGCAGGAGATACAGCATACACATACACCTACCCTGTGCTGGGTGCAGGAGATGCAGCATATACATACACCTACCCTGTGCTGGGTGCAGGAGATACAGCATACACATACACCTACCCTGTGCTGGGTGCAGGAGATGCAGCATATACATACACCTACCCTGTGCTGGGTGCAGGAGATACAGCATACACATACACCTACCCTGTGCTGGGTGCAGGAGATACAGCATACACATACACCCACCCTGTGCTGGGTGCAGGAGATACAGCATACACATACACCTACCCTGTGCTGGGTGCAGGAGATAATACATACACATATACCTACCCTGTGCTGGGTGCAGGAGATACAGCATATACATACACCTACCCTGTGCTGGGTGCAGGAGATAATACATACACATACACCTACCCTGTGCTGGATGCAGGCGATACAGCATATACATATACCTACCCTGTGCTGGGTGCAGGAGATAATACATACACATACACCTACCCTGTACTGGGAGCAGGCGATACAGCATATACATACATGTACCCTGTGCTGGGTGCAGGAGATACAGCATACACATACACCTACCCTGTGCTGGGTGCAGGAGATGCAGCATACACATACACCTACCCTGTACTGGGTACAGGAGATGCGTAATACACATACACCTACCCTGTGCTGGTGATGGTTTTCTTCCATTCATATGCCCAGGTACCACCCAGAAATGCGCACAGCAAGACACTGCCGAGATCCATCCAACTCAGAATTGCCTATTCATTCAGGCCCATTATGTGGGTAAAGCTTGATTGAATTTGGTCTGGGAAATAAGTACAGGTAGCTCTGTTGTCTGTGCACTATTTCTGGATTGCTGTTCCTGTTATTTGCTAATGGCTATACTGTAAGTCAATTAAACTACATGCCTTTAGACTGCATCTAAATTAATTGCAACACTGCATTTCACATGTATAACTTTTAAGAAGCTGATATTATTATTATTATTATTATTATTATTATTATTATTATTATCCTTTATATGGCGCCACAAGGGTTCCGCAGCGCCCTGTTACAGAGTACATAAATAATCAAAACAGGAAAACAGCAACTTACAGTTGACGACAATATAGAATAACTTTGCAGGGCCGTTTCTTGGGGCAGGCGAGCAGTGCAACCGCACTGGGCGCCCGCCGCGGCACTAACTGTGGCTCCCCCCCCCCCCCCCTTCCCCCGAGCGGAGTACAGAGGGGGATCCAAGTTAGGAAGAGGGAAAGGCCGGTACGAGGACCGACTGGTGAGGCGGGCCGAAGAGCGGCAATCGCCTCTGTAAGTATTCTCTCTCTCTCAATGTGTAAAATGGGGACAACTGCTGTAATGTGTGAAATGGGGACTCTTGCCTGCCGTAGTGTGGGGATTTAATGTATCAAGGGCATTGCGGTGTGTGGCATAATATGGTGCAGGGGGCATTACTGTGTGGGGCTTAATATGGTAGAATTTTTTTTTCCTGTGGTGGTCGTGATCTGTTGGAGCAGGGTCAAAAAACTGGATTGTGATGTAGTCTTTTCAGACGAGGCCACACCCATTTAGATGAGGCCACGCTCCCTTGCCGGGTGCGCACGCAAGTTTTTTTTTATCTAGGTGTGTGTGGGGGGGGGGCACATTTTTTTTATGTAATGGAGGGGCGCATTTTTAAATCTCGCACTGGGAGCCAAATTGGCTAGAAACAGCCCTGAGAATAAGTACGGGGTAAATAAGCATACTGTAGCTACATCAGCAGATGACACTGGAATAAGTATCAGGTGGCAGAAGACTGTTGGATTTGGTGCAGTTGAAGATTATAAAAGTAATAAAAAGGATAAGCACATGAGGGAAGAGTGCCCTACTCGTGAGAGCTTACATTCTAAAGGGTAGGGGTAGACAGACATGGGTGACACAGACGAGGTACATAGAGAGCGTGGAACAGAGGGTTAGGATGAGATTCGGCTTGGTTTGGTGAAGAAGTGGGTCTTGAGAGCCCGTTTGAAGTTTTGTAGAGAGGTGGAGAGGTAGGGAATTCCAGAGAAATGGAGCAGCACGTGAAAAATCTTGGAGGTAGGAGTGGGAGGAAGTAATCAGTATGCAAGAGAGTCGGCGTGCAGTAGCAGAGTGAAGAGGATGGGTGGGAGAGTAAAGGGAGATAAGGTCAGAGATGTAAATGGGAGAGGAGTGGGTGAGGGCTTTGTAAGTGAGTGTGAGAATCTTGAAATGGATTCTGAAAGGGAAGGGGAGCCAGTGAAGGTCTTGTAAGAGAGGAGAGGGGGATGTAGTGCGTTTGGTGAGGAAAATGAGCCGGGCAGCAGTATTGAGATAGATTGGAGGGGAGAGAGGTATTTGTCAGGAATGCCAGTCAGAAGGAGATTACAGTAGTCCAGTCTAGAGATGACCAGTGAGTGGATAAGAGTCTTAGTAGCGTCCTGGGTCAGAAGGGGTCTGATCCTTTGATATAACAACCCTGGCAACTCATTGCACACATGACTGAAAATGAAGTATTATGAAAAATGCTATGAGTCTGCTAATTGACTGTTATTGCATATTGGGGGTCATTCCGAACCGTTCGCCAGCGGCGGTTCTTCGCTGCGGTGCGAAGGGGTCAGGACTGCGGCTGCGCGGCACCAGCAATGCGCACATGTGTCGTTGCCCGGCGATGGTCGTCGCTGGGCAGTGATGCCGCCAGCACAGAAAGTGATTGCAGCGGCGATCGCATGAAGACTGACAGGCGGGAGGCGTTCCGGGGCGTCAACTGACCGTTTTCCAGGCGTGGTTAGGTGAACGCAGGCGGATCCAGGCGTTTGGAGGGCGGATGTCTGACGTCAATCCCGGGACCTTCGTCACTGGATCTGTCGCACAGGGTAAGTAACTCTTACCCTGAACTTGTTTTGCAGGAAACTTTTGAAGCAAAGCAGGGCTGCACAAGCGATCACAGCCCTGCTATGCTAAAATACACTTGCGTCAAGTTGATCGCACGAGCCGCAAAAAGTTGCTACGTGCGATCAACTTGGAATGAGGGCCATTGAACACAAATCAGTGGCGTATCTATAATGGGTGCAGCTCTAAATCCATTTGCAATGCTTTTACTTTCCTGACCAAGATACAATATTGCATCTACTAGCAGTATTACCCCCCCCCCCCCATGTGTATACCTCTGGGCTGATTCTGAGTCAGTTGCAGCGGTGTCTGTGTGTCCGTTTTTTGCCACAGTTATTTTTGCCTGGTGTACATCCATGCACATGAATGTACAAGAACTAAAATGCCACTGTGTTCGTCTTTAAATGCTGCTTGGTGAGTCTTTAGGACTATAGAAAACACCATCCAAACTTGCACCACCCAATGCTAGGCTATTAAACGCCACAGCCAGTCTCACAACACGCCCGTGACTCTCCAATAATACACCCATAAGATGGTCCATCTCCATGTATCTAAATAGCCTCCTCTCAATCACTGCCCAGGAATGCCCAATACATTTGTGAGACTGTGCGTCTTAATGAGTCCTGCGACTCTGTACACTAACACCATAGGAAGTTCTGTACACTAACACCATAGGAAGTGTGCGCTGTGTGACTTGTTAGCAACTTAGATGCATGCGCTCTTGGAATACAAACACCCATAGCGTGACTATCCACATTGTGTCCAAATCTGAATCAGCTCCCTCATGTGCTTTGTAAATGTTGCGATATATCAAAGGCCTAATTGTTATGCATCAGTTTGCAAACTGCTGCTTAGTAAATTTCTCCCGAAGTCAGGCTCATAGGTTGCATGTTTTTATTGAGAGAAAACAGTTACAACATTACATTCTTAAGTATTATTACTTGTTATTACTAACATTGTGCGCTGAAATGTTCCATCTATAATCTGTCCATGTGTAATAAGTGGAAAGCTAAATATGAAACCCATATTATGTTCCAGATTCAAATGTGTATCTGTAATATGTATCAAGGATAGAGCACTTAACATTCAATTTAATTAACTGCTTTGTAAGCATTTTCTATTTGCGTGAAGCTTTGGCGACTAACCAGATGAAACAGCTCTAGTCACCAAATACAGTTGTTAGACTGTGCAGGAACAGTGGTGCTGGAAGTTATGGGGCAGGCACCGTGCCATTTGCTCTCATTCCGCGCTCTTATCTTCTTTCCTCTCAATGTGCAGCTATTATGGCATGTACTCCAACCATCTGGTTGTAATCCGTAAGCAGTGCCAGAATTTTTAGAAATGTTACATGTGCTAAGGAAGCAGCTGGAAAGAAGTTTGGGTGGTGCTTCTTGACATTTCATTCTTTTGAAGAAGACAGAAAACTGTCTCCTAATTAGCACTGACGAATATGTGGCTCAGTCTGGCCCTATTTTGAAATTGATGTAATGGAATTCGTGGTGAATTTAGAAGTAAATGATGTTGCTTGCAGCCACCATTCATTCCATGGAATGTGATTACTTTACACATTCCATACATGTAAAGATGTAACAAGATTATATTGCCACTTTATCCTTGACGCGTTTTACAGTACAAGCTCCATGTACATTGATAGAAATATATTTACAGTAACAGTGCACACCCATGTATGGTTTTACGTGAATGCAGGTTGAAAACTACTGTTCAATTAATTTTTAGGAAACACAAAGAAAAAAACACACACTAGATATCTTAAAAGTGCAACATACGCAGTTCACAGGCCGATGGGAGTATTGTAACAGTTTTTTTTTTTTTTTTTACTTGCCTGCTTTCCCAGAATGCCTAGGAGCCTTCCTAGTTTCTGGGAGCTTTCCCAGTCAGGTTCCCGAATCCTCTCACTACTCAGAGAGGTCAATGGCCCTGGGGCCACAATGATGTGATTCACAGTGCCGTACCCCAGCACCTTCCACCAAGGTCCTCCTTCAACATCTCACAGGGGTCAAAGTAAAAAGTTGTCAAGTATGCAGGGCCAGCAACAGAAATCTTGGGGTCTCCAGTACAGTGAGATCTTTGGGGCCACTTCAGATTTTTATATATATATATATATATATATATAGACAAAGGAATAATATTGCACCACATGCGATACAGACAACGGTCTGAGAATATTTTAAACTATGATATCTACTAGAGGAATATGTGACGACACTCACCAAACGATAGTAGGGCATCTGCTGTCCCCCCAAAGATTACAGAGATGGTAAATCCCTGAAACAAAAGAATTTAATGCAAAAAGATGGGGCGTTAAAAGCGACCAATGGTGTCTACAATAAAGTAAAATACTCAGTATATTTAAAAATATCTAAAAACAATTTATTAAAAATGTTCTAAAATGCCATATGAATACACCATGTTAAAAAATGGGATAAAAAGCTCTATTAAATGAGTTAAGTGCAGTTCTTTAAAAGAGGTAAGTATCTTATCTGGATTAGTGGTCAGTACAGGTTGCCCATACTAGGGGGCAACCTGTACTCATTTAATAAAGATTTTTTTAACATTGTGTATTTGTATGGCATTTTAGAACATTGTTAATACATTTTTTATATATTTTTAAATATACTGAGTATTTTACTTTATTGTAGACACCATTGGTCGCTTTTTACTCCCAATCTTTTTGCTTTAAATATATATATATATATATGTGTATATATATATATATGAATTAGTATGATCCCTTAGTGCGCTCTTAGTGTACACTACTGAAGTATTTATTTACTTTATGTCAGTTAGTTTCTAAATTAACTAACATAGATACTGTAATATTTCCAAATAAGGGGGCAAGCTTCAACACAGAGCGGATCCTTTGCCGATAGGGATCAAATGTAGATAAAAAAAAGAGAGAATATCTCTGTGGAGCGCACTTATTTTATAAACTGATATAGTTAGATAATTTTTGACGGATATATTATAAAGAGAGGATGACCTTACACATATAAACACCCATATTAAAATCACATATATATTTTTATTATAAGATTTTAATTTAAAATGAATTGATAATGAAACTTTCTTTTACATTGAAGATACAATTGAATGTTTCATCATTATTCATGTAAGAAATATATATAAAACGATATAAAATAGCTTTCACCCAATGCGTTTCGTCTATATCGACTTCTTCAGGGGTGTTTTCTAAATAACAGCTCTCTATTTAATTTGGAATAGCTGTATCATTCATAAAAGGTAATGAGTTTTATTTGGACCAAATTGTGCTAAAAAAAATTTAAAACTAGGTTGGAAAACTTGAGGAAGATTCCCAAACTATGATGGCATTTGATGGGGTTCCTTATTATAGGCCATCTAGTGAATTATATTCTTCTCCAAAATGTAGATATATTGTTTATTTATCTTGCCTCATTAGGTTGATATTTCCGCAATTTTTCAAAATATCTGTGAAGCACAAAAGGAAGGATCCACTTATGAGCTTAGGGTAAATAAATCCCTTTATTTTCCAGCAGTTGTCCTATAGGTCTGCATGCATGGAGAATTTGCAGCACTATATAAGAAATATATATTTTTTATACACATATATACAGTAGATATGTATATCTCTCCTTCCTTCCCCACACACCCCACAGTCTGTCTCTCCCCAATGACTCCATGCTGCATTCCCAGTTCTCCAACCCCATTCCAAAGCCCTGTATTCCCACACCAATCCACTCTTTCCCTGGGGAGAGACTAACCTGTGTTGCACTCCAGTATCAAGACCCTCAGACCGCACAGCAGGTACCATGTGGCCCTCACACCCCACAGAAGAGGCCGGCACAGGGCACGGAAATCCTGGCCAGTGGAGCTGCTGCCATATCCCGTAACTACCTGCAACAGAGATGCACCCAAAAGAGCGGGCGCATACTCTCACCGCACAGTCACTGTGTGTGAGAGGCTCCTGTCACTCTGAGGCTGTGCCCACACCGCCTACAGCTCGCTGCCCTGCTTGGACAAGACGGCTCACATCCCTGCCGGGCACTAAGCGGCGCATCACTGGGGCCCCAATTATCAAGTGTCAGGTGTCAATGGTACAGGTGTCCCCTTTGATGACCCCCCCTGTTGTTGGCCTTGCAAGTATGCAATGTAGCCTTCAATTGTTATTATTAATTTAGTTGTAGCTGTATCCCCCTCTAGGCAGGGCACCATAGAGCAGCGCACAAATGGCAGACATGTACTCTAATAGAATTCTTTTTCTGTCCATGTCACACATTTGTTTGCTATCTGTGAATTGGAAACACAGTATGGTGTATGTACACTGCACTGATTCACCCACAGGTTTCCCATACAGTCGTCTACTCTAAACATAATGCAAACCTCTTCTGTGGACGCATCCTGAGTACATAGAGAACATGCACACCTCTACCCTTGGCACAGGTTATTGCTGGAATCTCTAGAGATTGTGCCAGTTTTCATTCTTAATTTTGACATGGAAAATATGCAAAGAATTGAAAAAGATAACAGGAGATGTCCATACCATTCCAAGATTTAATTAAGAAATATGTTACTTTAAGTAAATAATGTAGGAGACATAATTGACTTTGATTAAGTGCAAATTAGGATCACACTTGAGCTGAGGTGGGTGATTTACATTCCAAAGTGCTGTCAGCTAAGTGTTGTGGACCTGATAAGACGTGATTACTGTGAATAGAGGATGGTTTCTTGTGTGTCTGGAGAGCCTCATACTGTATATGTTATTTGGAAGATGAAAATTCTGGACACATTTACTGTTTCTCTCAGCTAAGATAGCACATTTCTTTTTGCATTACCTGTTTTACCTGAGATGTCCTGGGTATAAAATGCTGGCGGTCAGGATGCCGGCAGTCAGAATACCAATTGCGGTATCCCGATGTTTGGAATATCAACAGGGGGAGAGTAAGTATACTTACCTTTCCGCAATGGCCCCCTAACTTTAACCCTCCCCCCCTCCCCACATCCTAACCCTCCCCGGTGGCATCTGAACCTAACCCCCCCTCCCCGCATCCTAAATCTAACTCCCCCCCCGCAGTTTATACCTAACTCCTCCCACGGCATACTTCTCCGGCGGCCAGCAGTAGATTGTTCGGGGATTCCAAGACGTGACGGGATTCCGGCGTTGGCATTTTAACTGCCGGGATCCCGACCGCCTGGATCCTGACCGGATCCCCCTGAGATAACCGAGACTAGCTCTTATGTCTCCAGCCTAAAAGAGATTAATGTCAGTTGTAGTTATTTAGCTATCGCTGAACTGTCAGAGTATTCTGGGACTTTTAGTTCAACAGCAACAGCTGGAGAACCACTGCCTGGATTTTATAAATGGAAGCAATACACTGTATGCATACTGAATACGTGACATTAGGGAAGAGTGGACATGATTCTAGTCTGATTGTTTCAGTCTGTAATATGTATCTTCTTACTTCTGATGAGGAAAATGTGTTGGAGAAGAAGCAGAATGATCAAAGTTTGGATGTTGAATACACAACTAATGTGTGTTCGTCATTAGCCACTGACACACTACAGTATATCATCCTTGGAGAGAGGTCCATGTGGTTTATGAAACAAGCAAATCTGCCTCACAACTCTGTGGTCAGTTATTATTTACATAGCGGTCAAGACCCAGGTTTTGTGGGCACTTTCTTGTATGAATGGTGATAAACCACTACAGAAATTTACACGGGTCTTTTCTCCTAGACTTGCAGAGCTTGGCTAGTGCATTAGATATGCAACAATATAGCAATGGTGGCAAACATTGGATGATCCAAGACTATTTTCTTTTCCTATTAAGCTATGATCAGCCAAAACTCCAGCACAGGGTAGCTGGATCCCTTGCCAGATAACAGTGCTACTGTAGCTTAGCATTTACTCCTTTTGTAGATGGGTGGTCTTCAGGTTGCCGACTGTCGGGATCCCGTCGCACAGTATACCGGCGCCGGAATCCCGACAGCTGGCATACCGACAGATATTCTCCCTCGTGGGGGTCCACGACCGTGCCCGCAGCGTGGCGAGTGCAGTGAGCCCGCAAGGGACTCATTTGCGCTCGCCATGCTGTCGGTATGCCGGCGGTCGGGCTCCCGGAGCCGGTATGCTGGTCGCCGGCAGCCCGGCCGCCGGCATACCATACTACACCCTTGTAGATAACTGGGAATTCTCACATAGGTTCTACCCCGGGCGGGATGTATTGCTGCCTGAGTTCGGCGGCCGTGCGGGATGCCAGACAAAATCGGACGTTTTTTAAAGGATGATCACTTACAAGGCAAAACCATGTTAAAAAAAAGTCTGAGTGCAGCAGGCATCCTGCACGGCCAACGAACACGGGATAGCATTACATCCAGTCCTCCTTTTCCACCAAAATGCCCGGTCAGACCTCGTACACACCACAAGCTGGACCCAGCATATTGGCGGATAGACCCCTTTCAGATTGCACCCATATGTAGTCTACCTGTTCCGCTTGAGGATAACATCTTGTCAGACCTCGTACACACCACAAGCTGGACCCAGCATATTGGCGGATAGACCCCTTTCAGATTGCACCCATATGTAGTCTACCTGTTCCGCTTGAGGATAACATCTTCTCCAAGTGTCAGTGATCCAGCTCACTCTGTACTTTTAGCATGTCCTAGGTTGGATGACCTTGGTGCACTGTTTACACAGCAGGCTATCCGACTCAGACTCTGGTATCTACCTGGGTCGGATTCCCCTGTACCAGGACCCGGTTTTCATTTAAGGACCTTTTTCCATCAGGCTGTATCCCGGGTTATTGTGGCCGTGGAAAAGGGATATAAGTGTGCTGTGCGCACAGGGCCGAAATTGCAAGCTCTTCAGAAGTAATGGTATGCTTATGTACTGTGTGATTGAGCGCTGCAGATCCCTTGTGGCTCCATATAAATAAATCATAATAATTAAGAGATCTGTTTGATTTCAAATTGATATCTTGCAGTGGTGCCGAGAGAAGGGGGGGAGAGGGTAATAATTGCCCGGGCCCAGGTCTGATGGAGGGGCCCAATGGGTGCCCAGGTCTCCCCCCCCCCCCCACCCCCTTCCTTACCTGGCAGCAGCAGCTGCTGCTTTTCTCCTCAGCCCAGCTGCAGCGTGGCCAGGGAGGCGCTTAAAACACAATTTATTCTGTAATTTTTTCTAAGGGTACATGGCCACGCCTACTGTGGTTAGTCCTGAAAGTACCTGGGCCCAGCCAAGCTCTCTACTGCCCTGATATCTTGCACAGGGTATAGGGCTGGTTCAGATACAGCCGGAATGTGTTCATCTCCAATTCATGTTTTACAGTATGTGTGTGAGTCAGAGGCAGAACTATCATTTCTTCAGCATGTGCATTGCACCAGGGCTACTGTTGTCCGGACCAGCAAGGAGTTATCTCCTCCCCCAACCTCTGCCTCCTCCTGCCTTACGCTCTCACCCTGTGCTTCTCCCTGTCACCTACTGCCGTGTGACATATTGTGAACTTGGGTTGGGCTGGAAGAGGTGGGGACAAATTATATTTTTGCACCTGGGCCCCCCCCACTCACAAGTTCCGCCACTGGTGTAAGTAGCTGCAACTTAACTGCGGGTCCTAGGCTCTCAGAACAGAACATTTAGAGCAGGACTGACCAATAAAGACATAAGTAGACCATCTGGCATATTTTTCAAAAGAGAAATTTGGAAAAGGTGACTTTATGTTTTTTTTATATAGCAGATGTATAATACATAGTGTTTAATGTGTAATATTATTATTAATAATAATAATAATAATAATAATAATAATAATGTTAATTGCTTGCTGCAAATCATTTTATATTTAATCAGTAGTGAGTACTGAGGGTAGACCCATAGACTCCAATCCAACACTGTTTAAATTTGCCAATATATAATATTTAAAGAGAGAGGAGTATCAGTATTATTGGTTTTTATTATGCATCCATCAATAACTATATTTAGGAAACTCATTTCAGAATTTCCCAGCAGAGTTGTTCTTTTCCCCAATAATCCTCTCTGAAGTACCGTCTGGCCTGCTCCCTTAGCTATGTTGTAGTGCTGTAGTTTTTTCCTGACATAGAAATGCATGGGTAAAAGGTACATAAGTCATGCAAATCCACGATTCCTTGATGGCAGTCAGATTCACTCATCAGTGATCTGATAATCTAATCAGCGATCTCTGATTTTCTTAAGTGATTGGCTAAATCAAATAGGTTAGAAACACCAGATTCACAGATTCTGTTCATTTTTGCGTCAAGAACGGCATATCGAGGATGTTGGATTTTGACTATTATTGGACACAATCATCGACAAGACTGTTGATGAATGGGCCTCTTTAAGATCAGGTCTCCCCCAATCTCACATACTAACTTATCCATACTACTTTATTAAGTGGGATTAATAAATCTTCAGCCAGGGATGCGGTGAATATGCCGGCTGTTGGGATCCCGGCAGTGGAAATACTGATGCCGGAATCCCAACACCCATTGAAATCCCGCCGTTGGAACTCCGAAAGGGGCAGGAGACCGTCATCATGACAGCTGGCATCCCGACCATTGCAACAGTTGTTGGGATAGGTTTAGTGACGGGAAGGGGGGGTTAGGTTTAGTCGCTTCCCTGGGGGTTAGGGTGTGTATGTGTGGGGGGGGAGATTAGGGTTAGGCTGTGGGGAGGGAGGGTTAGGTGCCCCCGGTGGAGGTTAGGGTCAGGCTGCAGGGGAGGGATTGTTAGGATTAGGCAGCAGGGACGGGGGTTGGGTTTAGGCACCTCCGGTGGGTGGTTAGAGTCAGGCACTAAGGGGGAGGTTAGGTTTGGGCTGCAGGACAAGAGGGTTAGGGTTAGGGGGTAGAGGAGAGGGAGAAATGCCCTTTACTCGGGATCCCTTCGTCTGTATTATGCACACCAGGATCCTGTGCGTCGGCAATTAATACTGATTCCTTTAGCCAGTGTAGTTTTAATAACAGTGTTAAAGATTCTACTTCTGCCTTTCATTTAATAAAGAGCTCACCATGTGACTTACCAAAGGAGCACTCAAGTATATTATACAGTGCTTGTTTAGTTTTCCAAAGGTTTCCCTAACAACAGCAGCCACTAAGGGGGAAAAAAAAACTATTTAAGAAACCCTGGCAGCACCGGCTACCTATGGCAGTAGTTTTGCAGGGAGAAACCTATTTTACATTCTCAGTGGAGGTACGTTTGAGGTCCGTCTATCGCTATCAACATCTCTTGGTGGAGATTTCAGGGGAAGGGCCCCCACAGGAAAATAAGAACACACACATTGACCCTCACTGTAAGACATAGGCCCTCAATCCGAGTTGTTCGCTCGCTAGCTGCTTTTAGCAGCCGTGCAAACGCTAAGCCACCGCCCTCTGGGAGTGTATTTTAGCTTAGCAGAAGTGCGAACGAAAGGATCGCAGAGTGGCTACAAAATAATTTTGTGCAGTGTCAGAGTAGCTCCAGACCTACTCAGCGCTAGCGATCACTTCAGACTATTCAGTTCCTGTTTTGACATCACGAACACGCCCTGCGTTCGCCCAGCCACGCCTGCGTTTTTATCTGGCACGCCTGCGTTTTTCCACACACTCCCCGAAAACGGTCAGTTGACACCCAGAAACACCCACTTCCTGTCAAACGCTCTGCGGCCAGCAGTGCGACTGAAAAGCTTCGCTAGACCTTGTGTAAAATACATTGGCCGTTGTGAAAGTACGTCGCTCGTGCGCATTGCGCTGCATATGCATGCGCAGAAGTGCCTTTTTTTTCATCATCGCAGCGCAGCGAACATTTTTAGCTAGCGATCAACTCGGAATGACCACCATTCCCTCCTCACCACTCAGTGTAACACATTTCTCTTCACCACTCACTGAGGTGGATGTATTAAACTGCTTTCTCTGCTGGCCATTATTTGTGAGGACCTGCTTCACCTCCGGATCATGGTGTTGCAGGTCTAAATACCGCCCTCATGTATAAAGCGTTCCTTGGCCAAAGAGAGAGACTGTTAACTCACCTGTCTGGCGAATTCCACTCTCCCTCTGTCGGCTTGTGATAAGCACTTGTGGAGCTTCTGCGCATGCGCTGGTCATCTTTGTTCTAATTCAGAATGCTCATTCACTGACCGCTCATATATTTACCTACACATCGGTGCCCTATTTTGAAGATAAGAGTGCAAACAATGACGGAAGCACATAGCGCCCTGTAATTCTGATCACTTCCCTGCATTATTACATACAGGGAAGTGGTAACTTCTAGTGACGTCATAAGATGGGAGATCCAGAGTGCACACCCAGTGACGCTTCTGGTAACTGCTGCACATAATGGTGGTCATTCCTAGTTGTTCGCTCGCTAGCAGTTTTTAGCAGCCGTGCAAACGCTATGCCGCCTCCCACTGGGAGTGTATTTTAGCTTAGCAGAAGTGCGAAAGAAAGGATCGCAGAGCGGCAGCAAACTTTTTTTGTGCAGTTTTAGAGTAGCTTAATACCTACTCAGCGCTTGCGATTATTTCAGACTGTTCAGTTCCTGTTTTGATGTCACAAACACGCCCTGCGTTCATCCAGCCACGCCTGTGTTTTTCCTGGCACGCCTGCGTTTTTCCTAACACTCCCTGAAAACGGTCAGCTGACACCCAGAAACGCCCACTTCCTGTCAATCACTCTGCGGCCAGCAGTGCGACTGAAAAGCTTTGCTAGGCCTTGTGTGAAACTACATCGTTCGTTGCTATTGTACGACGCGCGTGCGCATTGCGCCGCATACACATGCGCAGAAGTGCCGATTTTTTGCCTCATCGCTGCAGAGCGAATGAAAGCAGCTAGCGATCAACTCGGAATGACCCCCTATGTTCCTCCCACACACCACAATATAACACATTCTTCCCTCACCCCTCACTGTCAGCCATCATATGCATTCATGTAATGCTGCCACATAGCCCCATAATACTACCACCTCCCCGTACATTGTATTTGTTATTTATTTCTGGTTATTTATAGTACACACATATTACACAGCACTTTTCAAAGAATATTTCAGTCATTAGTATCAGTGTCTGCCTCAGTCTATATATCCTATCACATGGACACACCTACTAGTATGTTTCTGGAGTGGGGGGGAGGAAGTTGGATAACTCAAACATGGGAAGAACATGCAAACTCCACACTAACAGTCATAATAAAGTATTGAGTGCATGACCTCAGTGCTGTGAGGCAGCATGCCAACCATGCCACACTAAGCCATGTTTTACTGAATAATAAACTATAAAATGGTTTTAACATCAAAATGCAACAACAGCAAAAAAGATACATTTTGCATTTTTGATGCATTGCTCACCTCCGCAAAAATAATATAGTATACTTAAGGCACTGTACTGAGTAAAGTATGTTCATGATATGGAAAAAAACGCAGCATACTTATTGTTGCATCAAGGTGAATTATTGGTACATGTGGCGGTATCCGGACTCCAGGTCGACAACAAAAAGGTTGACACACCTTCGGTCGACACACCTTAGGTCGACATGGAAAAAGGTCGACATGAGTTTTTCACAATTTTTTTCTTTTTTGGAACCTTTTCATAATTAACGATCCACGTGGACTAAGATTGGAACGGTAATCTGTGCCGAGCGAAGCAAAGGCACCATGCCTGAAGCATGGCGAGCGAAGCGTGCACTAATTGGGGTTCCGGGTCACTCTACGAAGAAAACGCCACCAAAAAAACATAAAAAAACTCATGTCGACCTTTTCCATGTCGACCTTGTTCATGTCGACCTTTTGTCCATTTTGTCCATGTCGACCTAAGGTGTGTCGACCAATTGGCGTCGACCTTTTTGTTATCGACCTGGAGTCCCAGACCCCACGTGGCATGACAATAACGGATACACTTCAATGGCACATAGGGGGCAGCCGCAAGATGAGCTGTGCAGGGGGGGGGGAGGCGTGGTGGCATTATTGTGTCATTGTGACCCCACCCCGGCCATACAGTACTCAGACAACAGGCATTGCATAGCGGGAGCTGGGCTACGAGGATGCGATTCAGCACAAATCACATTTCCGCACATTGTTTCCGCACATTGAGGCGAAAAGGTTTTTTCACAGTAAGGACAAGAGTAGTAACGGCGGACTCAGTCAACACCTTTAAGAATGGGTTAGATAAATTCCTATTGGATAAAGATATTCAGGGTTATGGTGCGTAGTCGCGCATTATAGTTAATATAACTAGTCCTAACATAAAAATAACTAGTCCTATAATAATCCTGCATAGGAGACCACAAATAGGTTGAACTCGATGGACAATTGTCTTTTTTCAACCTTAGTTACTATATTACTATGTTACTTCATGCCCCCTCAGACTGCCCATTTGTGCCCTATCAGTGGGTGGCCTCAGAGGGTGCGAGGGGGGTGTGGAAGACTAGGCAAGTATGATACACTTTACTGATAACATTTGCTAATTATGGTATGGCAAAAAGTGAGTAATTCAGAGATGTACGCAAATGCCGTTGCAGCTGCAAATGTGTATTCAACGGCTGTGTGAAAATATGCTAATGTTGCTGCCACCAGGATTTGTATTAACGCACACAGCGGTGGCTTTGTTAATTCTAGCGGCTGCATAAAAAAGATACAATTTCCTTGCAGATCGGCTTGCTGTATCGCCCACTGTGTACTTGGAACTCTATACAGCCATACTTTAGCTTTGGGGGTCTTTGCATAAGAATATATAGTACTTCCTCTTAGGAGTTATTATTCTTGTTGCCAATATGTGATTTTATGTTTTCTCTGATGCTACAGCATAGCATTCCATGTAATGATGTTTCCTGTAACATGGTGGGGGTATGTGAGTGTAAGTGGGAGTATGTGCATTAAACAGTTATATGTATTTTAAGTCTAATTCAGTTTGCAATTTATTTAATCTGATTGCCTGATGAAATGTAGTAATTGCAGCGCTACAATGTGCACTTTCATTTATCTGCTATGGTGACTTTTCTTGCTCAAGTACATGAATCACAGCCTGTTTTCTATGGGAGGGTGTAGTATGGTATGCCGGTGGCCAGCATACCGGCGCTGGGATCCCGACTGCCGGCATACCGACCGCTGGGCGAGTGCAAATGAGTCCCTTGCAGGCTCGCTGCGCTCACCACACTGCGGGCGCGCTACGCCCGCCACGCTATTTATTCTCCCATCCAGGGGGGTCGTGGACCCACAAGAGGGAGAATAGTTGTCGGTATGCCGGATGTCGGGATTCCGGCGCCGGTATACTGAGCACTGGGATCCCAACAGCTGGCATACTGAATACCACCCCTATGGGATGTAGGTAGATAACTGAAGAGAGACTACGTAATGATGTTGGGAAGACTGTCCCTGCTGTAACCGTACGTCACAACACACTTATCATGTGCATGTTATTGTAACCACAAGGTGACGATGAGTTATTGGGTAAAAGCTCAGAATCCTTTTATTATCAGTCACTAGGTGACGCATGTCTCCAATAGTATGACATCATCTTATCAACTGACATACTAGTTTTAATATGTGACTATCACGTCAGGGGTCCACTAGACTGCTTCTTTTATTCCTTAAATAGTGTGTATGAGAGATTTGGGAGATGATATTTGTTTCAGCAAAGTGATATGTTGTGCACAACCCCCATGTGTGTTTTTAGCATGTATTCTTTCCTCTCAATGACAAAAAACATCCTATATTACATCCATATTACATTCAAAATATTATTTTGTTATTTGTATTTATTTTCTAAAAGTTACAAACAAGACAGATTTGTGGAGTCCCGTTCAGCAGGAAAGTGGTTAAAGGCTTTAGCGTGCAGACTGGCCAGCAGGAGTTGGCGGTGTATAGCAAGGGGGACGCCAGCCTGTCTCCAAACTTTGTAGCCCTCCCCAAGTGCAGAGATGAAGGAAGAGCCCACTATAAATCACTGGAGATTAGAGACCCTGTTCTGCCGACTCTGCAGGGTTGCACTGCTTAATGTCAAAGCCTCACGTATTACTTTAGCAGCTCTCCTTTTCTTTATTAAATCCACTTTGAAATAAAAAATGATGATCTTTCCAGTAAGGGGGAGAATGCCTAAAAGGATTTGCAAACTATCTGTTATGTTACATTACAGAGACTAATAACTGGCGAGGGAGCCCGGTAACATTTTTGTATCACTCAGTAAACAAGCAGGCAGGATGTGTAAAGGTTTCCCCAGTTGTGGATCTGGTTTTCAGATGACATCCATACACTGTCAATGTGTAGGGGCGGGTACATGGAACAGTCAGAATAAATTGCACAAATATGGAGGCGTGCACAGTATTTACTACTACTACTATTATTATTATTATTATTATTATTATTAGCCAGAGTGCAAAAAAATATTTAACTCAAATGTTTGTAGTGATGCTTCTTAGAAATATAAATATTACTGTCAGTCACTAGTATTTTAGTTATTTGCGTTTTCCAATATTATGTTGAACAGTGTAAATACTGTTGAATACAACCAGTGCACATGGTAAAGGCTCTGCTGTATGTGATCTAGAGACTTTGCAAATTTCCCTAAACCAAAGAGCTTTTAATCTAGTTAGAATTATTGTTAGTTTTCAGCTGGGTACACACCGGAGCGCTTACATCGCTCAATGTGTGCCCAGGATTGCGCGCTCCCGCGGTCGCATGTGACAGACGCTTGGTTTGATGTGCTGCACATCAAACCAAGCGTCCTGTGTTATGTTAATAAAGGATGGAATATGGTCGTTCTGTACTTTATTAAAGTTGCCCCAGTGTGTAGGGGCAATTCAGGCTGACAGGGATTTGTTCCTATGTCGGAACGTATCTTCGTCGCGCCAGTGTGTAACCAGCTCTACAGTGTGTGGTGCAATTCTGACATTATTTGGTCTGGGGCAGTCTCCATTCAGAGAACAGGACTCACTTTACCTGGATTTAACCGAACTTATTATGTTATTATCAAACATATTAAGTCTGTATTCTTTCCTTTAATTGCTATTTTAATTTTTTCTAATCCTGCTAAGTTCTGACAGTATTTAAAAAAAAAAACATTTAAATACTTTTTTTATGCTTTTAAATATAAAGTATGCAATCTTAAATATGTTTTACATTCACTTTTTCGTCCCTTATATTGATTCAGAATAATTGTATTTATAGATCAGCTTGGTCTTAATGTTTGCTCCATTCACTCATGTAGTGGCTTAAGCTAGCCAGGTGGGTATACAACACTATCAGCTAATTATTGACAATATCCAGCACCCATTGTTTGCAGGTCAATGAAAAGTGACAGGCCATAAGAAAGGAAGAGAAGAGAAAGTAGAAAGGAAGAGAAGAGAAAGTTAAAAGACAATCTGACAATCCAGCATCAGTAAACCATACTTCTGTGTGTAATGTTACTCTCACAGAATAGCTTACAGGTTCACACCTGTACATATAATAATACATATGAAGCAATAGAATGTATACTAGGCAACAGCAATTTCCTACTAAAATACCCATTTGTAGCTTGTGTCATACAATACGTAATCCTGCATCTGATTGTCTGTTGTCGCTGATTTACTGTGCATTGTTCTGTAGCAATGCTATAAAACAGTAAGACCTGCATTATGTTTATTAGAAATAATACAGTAAAGATACCTGTGCTGTGTGGCATCTGTTTTCCGCTAAGTTGGAGACTTTTTGGCCTAAACCTTTGTTCAGGATTTATCTCTCTTTCAGTCCCATTTATGTTTAAACAACTTTATCTCTGTCAAATTATGGAGCCTTCCTGCTGCTTGATGTTATGGGCAAGGATAAAACGGTCTCTGGCACTAAATATTAATACAAAATGTTGACTTTAGTTCCTTCTGGTTTCTCTTTCCTTATTATTTCACTAACTAGTTCAAATAAACTATAATAACATTGTCATATGCAATCAAACACAATGGCTCGTCCCACAATTCCCCACAGCCCCAAAGAGAAGGGAGAAAAAGGGTTTTCACTGATCCGTAGACATAAATAAATATGTGGTGGAATTTATAATGTATGATTTGCAGGCCTGTATTTATATAGTGGTGACACAGGTTATTTGCACATGTGTCCTTAATAGATGTAGGAGACAATGTAATGTATCTAAGAGATAACTGCTAATGTGGATATGCGCTATTATACAATAGTATAGCTCCCATAAAAAATACTCAGCCAGTTATTGTTTCATTCTAATTGCACTATTGTAATATATTGACAAGTATACAGTATACATTATAATTCATATTTTTTAAAGCACTTATTGTGGAAAAAAATACAGCTGCACTTAATGCAAATCAGCAGAAATAATATCTCCATTTATATATCTGGTTCATATCATGGCAAGAATTCCTCTTGTTTGTTTATTGCTTCAATAAAATAATTAAATGTATATAAGTATTATTTATTGCTATGTTAAAAGCATGGATATTTGATCATTTTTTATTTGTATTTTTTTAGTTGGATGCTTTATTATTACTATAAATCCTATGTCTATGGTTTCTTATGTTCAACCACAATCTGGTGAACGCCAATGTGTCTATATAAATAACTGCATGTTATTTGCGTATTAGTACATTTAATAAAAAATAATAGTATTTATTGCATTGTCTTTAGTTATTGTATTCACTAGTTTTATATATTAATCTGTATTTGGAATTAACCCATGAATTCCCACATTTAGTGAATCTGTATCTACTGTCTAAGCATTAGTCTATTGGTCCCTGTTATTGCAGTGGAAGGTAAGCATAATGTAATTTGATGCTGTATTATGTGTTTGTTTAAAAAGTGTTTTTGAGGGACAGATAGTGTTTTTGTGGCAGGCTTTCTTTGTGTAATCATGTGATGTCAACAGCAGAGCTATACAAGAAATAAAGCACTGCAGGGATTTCTCTAGTATATTTCTTATCTGGGCACATGTTGTGATTTGGTTATAAAACAGTGCTTAGTGTGTACTGTTTGTGCAGCACCTCTTTCTTGACTCTGTCTTGTGTCCATGACCGCAGTTTAAAAGCCTATTATTAATAATAGTGCAACAGTGTAGTTTGGCAACCTATCCATAAGTATACTTCATACCTCCCAACTGTCCCGATTTCCACGGAACAGTACCGTTTTTTTTGGGACTGTCCCACCCGTGGGTCGCAGTGTCCCACGGTGGGGTGGGGGGGGGGCAGTTGGGTGGCTCCTGCACTTGCTGCGCTGCTTAGCAGAGCAGCGGTGAATAGACGCTATTCAGTGGAGACAGAAGGAGAGGGGGCATGCCAGCAGCTCACAGAGTGCTGTGATGAAAATGGGTGCGTGGCCCGTGATCCATGAAGCCATGCCCCTTTTCATAGACCACACCCCTTTTCGGGCAGACTCGCGCAGGTGTCCTTTCTTTCCCGGCCATAAAGTTGGGAGGTATGATACTGAAAAGTTAAATACTAAAATAGCAGGTAGAAAACTATGTGCAAGTTTGTAAGAAAATATAGTGCATGCTTTAATTGCACATATCTGCACCTAGGCAGACCCATACACATCTCATAATGCTCCTGATCTTCAACAAATCATCATCTTTGCTTGCATTACTGGCACCTGACCTATAGTACAAGATATGACTCCTAGCAGGTTTATATGTGCAGAATTCGCACTGCAAGTAAGACATATTTGCATGACTTTGCTTGAACCTCTTCTTACTACAGATGTGCACAGACACTCGTGTTTTGGTTCTAATTCATCAATGTGTTTTGGTTTGGCCAAAACCACCTTCAAGTGTTTGGTTCAGATTACGCTTTGGTTATAAATAGATTTAAAAAAATTGATAATCATTGATAAAAATCAAAGAAAATATTTACAAACAGCTAAAACCATGTAATGTTTGCAATTAAAACCTAAAATTTGGATTACAAATCTGAATTCTGAACCGTAGGACTTTTCATCCTGGACTCGGTTTGGATCCCGTCGGGGGATCCAGACGGGGTTTCGGTTTACAGTGGCAAACGCAAGATTTCTCAAAGGAGGTTTCCTAATGCAGTCCACAATCTCCCACTCTGTAGAACATTGAAGCAAGTTTGGGAGTCTGGGGGAGCGGTAGAAGAACCTAGTAACGACCCTGGATATTATTAACATTGGACTTTTTATACACTGGATACTGTATGGAATACAGTATTAATATTACCACTATAGATGGTCTATAGTAATGGCTGTATCAAACAATTTAAATAATATAAAATAAGTGATCAGGAAATGGTTAAACATACCATAATAAATAATTACACAAATATAATAGAACCAGTACTGCACTTTCTAAGCACACATTCTCCCACCTCATGGTAAGGATCCTGTCTATTCTTCCTGGTAGCTACTCTCTGGTTCAGTGCACTGATTGAGGACTCAGATCCACACACACAGCGCACTCAGTAGAAGAAGCTGCTACCACTGGGCTTGTGCAGCAACTCTGCTCTGTCTCTTAAACTGCATGACGTTTCGGCAGCTCTAGCAATCTAATGATATTATACCATTGCTATTGTTGTCATAATTTTAACCATTTGCCAAGTGGAGGGGAGGTTTCTGGGCAACCAGAAACCCCCCCTGCGTTTGCCCATGGTTTGCATCCACAAAATTCATGTGGAGTTGGAATTATGGAGAATCGAACACACATCTCTACTTCTCACCCGCAAATCACCTCTTTAAGGGCAGTACGGACGGTGTAATTGTTAACATTACTGCCTCATAGCACAGCACATTCCCACCATGGTCCTAACAGTGTAGAGTTTGTATATTCTTCCTGTGCCTGCGTGGGTTTCACCGAGTACTCCGGTTTCCTCCCACAATCCAAAAATATACTGGTAGGTTAAGTGGCTCCTGACAAAAAAATGTGTGCATGTACATGTGTTTAGGGCAGTCTAAATGGGCCAAGTGGTTCTTATCTGCTGTCAAATTCTATGTTTTTTTGGCTGTAAGGTTCAATGCGTCCATAATGCATCCCCCTCTGCAGTCATGCATTTGTATGCATGCACAGTGCGAAAATACACTATGCCAACTGGCGCAGTTTTCTCCCTGTGTCAACTTCAAAGTGTTTATCATGTGTCTACTCTTATCAGTGTTCCAACTATATCAGTGGTCTGTTAACTACAATGCATAGGTTATACATCACAGGTAAATGTAAAGATCCACTCCAGCTGCAAAAGGATAATACAAGTTGATTTGAGCATCTGTAAAAAGTTTAGAAAAACATGACTAGTTTGTGTCATGGTGAATAGCAGAAGCAGACTCATTACTACATAGCTCAGTGGTTTTTGTTCTGTTCAGCACAATTACAAGAATACAAATGGATACGATGATCGTTCCTGCAAACGGGCCTAGAAACTAGCCTGGCTTAGCTCGAAGAGCAAGATTAGCTAACCTTTATTTCTGTGAAAAAAAAACATTATTGTAAAAAGACGCCACTTTACATTGCGTTATACGCATCCTAATGTAGGAGGAAGACGGCAACGTTACATCTTTTTCATTTAAGTGGTACTACTCGTTCTCTAATCGTCAGTTAATTGTTCTTCAAAGAAACATGTTATTGAGTCACTGACTTGATTTACTACAGAACCCATGTGAGTTGTCACTGATTTTAAACAAAGCTTCACTCACGTTAGTCACAGAATTCTTACAGCTGTCAGCTACAGACACTCATTTAGAAGTACAGCGTTCAGTGCTGTGGGTAGTAAGTCCCAATTGCACATTTGAGCTGGGTGGGATATCTTTGGAGAGGATTGGTAAGTTCTAACACTAAACACATAAAAAGAATCTTAGAAGTAAATGTCAGTATATTTTTCATCTTATATAAAGTCTGAAATAACTAATGATGCTTCCTAATGTACTATGTAATTATAATGTACTTTTCTTCCTTTGACAGTTGTTAAATATATTTATCCAAGAAGTTAATGCTACCTCCAAATATATCACAATTAACATATCAACATATGTATTTAAAAGTTTGGGGTCATTAAACTGCAAACAGTAGGGCTTAATTGTCATGCTGTTCTTGTGTTCAAAGAAGACTGCATTTATTTTAAATACTGTTGGTGAAAACCTTGACAAATAGCATTGGTGACACTCTGTAACAACATGCATTTTCTGCAGCATAAAAGCAGCAATATATTTATTAAGAAGTAACAATCTTGTTAGGTAGAATTTTCAGTTATAATTAATAATTAAAAGAAATGACTTTAGTTTACGTCATTTATTAGGGATTACTACTAAGTCATATTTATTCTATTAACTATCTCATGGATATTTCACATAGTATTGTTACAAAATTAATAGAAGTGTATAGATTCATTTTGCATTTGTGCAAATTTGTTTTAAAAACTAAGAATATTGAATTCTAAATTTTAGTGATGAATTCCACAATTCAAATGAAGAACATGAAGCACAGTGATTAACAAAACCTTGATTAAAACAAATAAATTAGCATGTGGTATTCAGCAGTTTGTAGTTGGTATATAGGAAGACTTTTGGAATGCGTGCTTGTTTGCCAAAAACCCCCAAAAAACAAAACTGTAATTGACAATGGCCTTAAAGTTAAAAATGACACTTTATCCATGTGGGGGAGGGCCTTATTTGTGTGCTGTAGAAAGGAGTGGGCTGAAGTTATAAGTTATTGCAATTATTATTATTACCTTTTTATTTATTTAGCACCACCAATTTATGCAGCTCTGTACTGCGAATATTTGTCAATCATATCAGTTCACAACCAATCCTTCAGTCTGAATTACCTAATTAACCTACTACCAGTATAATGTTGGCGTGTAGGAGGAAACCAGTGCTTATTAGGAGAACCACACAAGCATGTGGAGAACATATAAACTCCACACTATTATTCTTTTTTTGTGTGGTTCTCAACGATCTTAAACGTGCCTGAATGTTTCAGTCTAAAACTATATTATCATTCTTGGCAGACCTCTAGGTACAGGAAAAATGTGCCAGGTGCTGCACTAATACACACACATTTACTACTTGCTTGTTTTTCACTATTCATTCATTGTGAAGATGAAAAAATATATATTTTATTTACAAATTAGTTTAATGGTTCCACAGGTGAATTCTTGATGTGATGCTGTTGGTGACCCAGAAATATTTACCTGGAACCGGTGGCCGTATAGGACTTCTCTAGCAGGACATGGGGGGTACTTCAGACCTGATCGCTCGCTAGCATTTTTTGCAGCGCTGCAATGGGTTTGTGCGAAGAATCCATTTGCATGGGCGATCGCAAGGAGATTGACAGGAAGAAGTCATTTCTGGGTGGTAACTGACCGTTTTCTGGGAGTGGTTGGAAAAACGCAGGCGTGTCCATACATTTGCAGGGAGGGTTCCTGACATCAAATCCGGTCCCGGGCAGGCTGAAGTGTTCGCAGCGGCCGAGTAAGTCCTGGGCTACTCAGAGACGGCAAAAGATCTGTTAGTACAGCTCTGCTACACATGCGTTCGCACACTTGCAAAGCAAAAATACACTCCCCTATGGGCGATGACTATCTGTTCGCAGCAGTGCAAAAAAAACCTAGCGAGCGGTCAGGTCTGAATTACCCCCATGAATCCTTGTAGGGACATTTTATTACATTAATGCCCTTATTTATCAATGAGTGATAAAATTCACTGTGAGTGATAAATTGCACCAGCTAATCAGCTCCTAACTGCCATGTTACAGACTGTGTTTGAAAAGTTACAGTAAGGAGCCGATTGGCTGGTGCAATTTATAAGGGCATTAACTTCATTAGAAATTAAAAATGGTGTATTTCTAGTACCCTAGTATGCCTATACTGTCTGAGAAAAGTCAGACATAAATAAGCGTAAAGAGTGTGTCAGCAGCAAATACTGTAAGGGGGGTACACACGGAGAGACCCGTGCTTAAAATCTAAGCAATCTGACTAGATTGCTTAGATTTTAAGCACGGATCTGTCGTGTGTATGGCCCCCAGCGATAGGGCCGCGCATCGCTATCGCCGGTGCTAGATTGATCCCGCATGCAGGTTCAATCTAGTGGGTCGCTCACTTCATCGCTGTGTGAAGTGAGTGTCCCCCCGTCGTCCCCCCACCTCGCTCAGCACATCGCGCTGTGCTGAGTGGGGGGAGAGATGTGTGCTGAGCGGTCTGTGTTAAGATCGCTCAGCACACATCTCTCCCGTCAGTACTGGCCTGTAGATTCAGTAATTGATGAGACCAAACCATACTTAGATCACCCAAGAACCCAAGGAGTGTCTAGTCAAAATAAATGAAGGGACCTTGAAATTAACATTTTTTTAATTTCGCTGCGCTTGCACACTCCATAACGTGATTCATACTGCGATCACTGCATTGATGCAGTCTGAATAACCCCCAATGACTGTCCCACCCAGATGAGCTTACAATCTAAAGGGGGGTACACACGGAGAGATCCGTGCTAAAATTCTAAGCAATCTCCGTGTGTACCCCATGCAGCGATAGCGATACCCGGCCCGCGCGTCGCTATCACTGGTGCTAGACTGGCCTGCATTTAGGCTCCATCTAGCAGGTTGCTCATTTCACGCGCTGGGTGAAATGAGCAACCCCCCAGCCGCCCCTGTCGCTCAGCACACATCGCGCTGATTCCTGAGCAGGGGAGAGATGTGTGCTGAGCGGCCTGTGATAGATCGCTCAGCACACATCTCTCCCCCTGTGTACGGGGCTTAAGAGGTGTGGGGAATACATGATACATAAGGTAGCAGAACAGCAGCTGGAGGGGAAAGTGCTGCTGGCTGTTGTTAGGCAGCAGCATTATTGACTTCCAATAATAGACAATAAAATGGATTGGAATGTGGAGAGACAGCAGAAGACAGAGACACGAAACACAGGGCCAGTGCTAGGGTGTTCGGCGCCCCCTGCAAACTTGCGCCCTCCCGTATTCGACAAAGGGTCAGCGCGCGCCTTTGGCGCATGCCAGGAAAAGGGGTGTGGTCTCACAAGTAAGGGGCATGTCCACACAATAGTAACCCCATTTAAATTTACCCCACACAGTAGCACAATCTTATTCATCGTATACGTAATGCCCCACCCGTAGTAGTAGCATCCTTATATATAATGCCCCGCCAGTAGTAGTAGCATCCTTATACATAATGTCCCCCCCAGTAGTAGTAGCGTCCTTATACGTAGTGCACCCCCAGTAGTAGTAGTAGCATCCTTATACATAATGTCCCCCCCAGTAATGGTAGCGTCCTTATACATAATGCCCCCATTAGTAGCGTCCTTATACGTAATGCCCCCCCAGTAGTAGTAGCGTACTTACATGTAATGCCCCCCCAGTAGTAGCGTCATTATACGTAATGCCCCCCCCAAGTAGTAGTAGCGTCATTACATGTAATGGCCCCCCAGTAGTAGCATCGTTTATACGTAATACTGGGGGGGGCCATTACATGTACAGCCCCCCTTTCCCACAGCGCTCACCAACCCGGCATATTGCCAGGTTGGTGACGCTGCTAGTGACGCGGCAGAGGCGGCGCTCGGAGATCACATGATCCCAGCGCCGCCCTCCCATACACTGTGAACGGGAGCCGTGTTGCCTCGACACAGCTCCCGTTCACACTAGACAGCTTACCGGGTTGAACATGTGTTCAACCCGGCAAGCTACCCGGGTAGGATTCCCGGATGACTTGATTCGGGAATTTGCAGGGGGACCCTTTTCCACTAGGGAAAAACACGGGTAAGGAGCTAGTGGAAAAGGGGTATAAGTCTGGCTGTCCCTCTCTCCACAGCAGCCTGGTCCATGTAGCTCCGCCCCTTCCGTTTAGCCCCGCTCCTTCCTTTCCGTGTAGCTCGGCACCCTCCTCTGATCCATACAGCTGCTGTCACACAGGTGAGGGGAGGGGGCTTTTCATGCCAGGCACAGCAGCTGGCAGCAGGGGGGACAGGACGGCGCAGCAGCAGGGAAGGGATGCAGAGCAGGGGGAGCGCCTCTCTGTCCCAGCGCCTCCCTGCACTGCATCCCTTCGCTGAGTGGGTAGCGCCGGGCCTGACGAAAGATGAAACAGGCATTGTAGGAATCTTAAAGCAGTCACCTGCCATCAACCATATCTGCCCTTCCCTACTTATCATAAACAAGTATCCTGCTTTAAAAAAGAAAGAGTTCTGCTGGTTTCATGAAAAAATGGCTGGTATCTTGGGCCCCTATACAGTGACATCCTTTGTACACACTGTAGTTCCACTTCTAACCTCAATAACAATCTATGAGCCACTGAGCCAGAGGTGTTTCTCACATACAGAGTTTACCCTAACCATTCTTGCCTAACTTCAATGAGTGGCAGGGAAACTTACCTCTTTGGACTTTAAGGCGTGAATTCAATTGTAAGCGAATACATTTGCCCTGCTAAATCAGCGCAGCAGCTGATGCACTTACAACAGGTGTAGGGTGTGACATAGATTGCCGTAGCCAGTGATTAAATGCTTAGGCAATGGCATTTCGCACTTTTCGCCAGCAATTGAATCTCCCCCTATAGGAGAGATGTATCAAGCCTTGAAGAGAGATGGACTGGGGGGTCTATTCATGAAGCAGTGAAAGAGTGGAGAAGTTGCCCATGGCAACCCATCAGCTGCTCTGTACAATTGTATAGTATGCATATTATAAATGTTACTTCAATGCTGATTGGTTGCCATGGGTAACTTCTCCACTCTCCACATTTTTCACTGCTTCATGAATTGACCCCTAATTGCCCAAAGCAACCAATCATCATAAATCTGTAATTTATCTAGTACATATTGGAAATGACAGAAGCTGACTGGATGCTTTGAGCAATTACTCCACTTTATCTCTCTCTAAGGCTTGATACATCTCCCCTTTATAAGTATATATGAGAGTTATAAATTATACAGTGTCATTTAATAGGTATATATCATTGTATGAAAGGGAAGTGAAGGTTAAATGCATATTAAACCATTGCAGGTGTCCACACCACACCATTTCATAAATATATAGTTTGGGAAGCCTAAAGCAGGGTACACATTAAAAGATGTGTGTACCCAGCTGAGGGCACGGCCGATATAATGATACATCGGTTGTCCATACACACCAAATGATATATTGCAATTTATCCTTCATAGCCATATTTAGGATGCATGACGTTGTTGCCAGAATCACCCCATTGGGTTGTGCAGCATGCCTGACTGGACAACCTAGCAAACAACCCATGGGAGCAAGCATTCACGGTTACGCACTAGATTATATGGCCAATGTATAGTTCCAATCTGCGTTGGAGCGATATATCGTCTACTGCAGGCCTGGCCAACCTGCGGCTCTCCAGCTGTTGTAAAACTACAAATCCCAGCATGCCCTGCCACAGTTCTTGCATTCCCTAATAGTAAAACTGTTACAGGGCATGCTGGGACATGTAGTTTCACAACAGCTGGAGAGCCACAGGTTGGCCAGGCCTGGTCTACTGTGTACCCAGTTTAAAGCTAATGCCTTACTCAATGTAATAAACTGCATCTATCCAACTATCCAAGACAAGAGGAGGAACTCAAATACATAAAAACACAAAAGGCTGTTATGATTGTCCAAAGTTTCATTGTTTATAAACTTTAATCAAGGTACATAAAACAAATAACAAACACGCATTTAAATACCCTCACCAGGGACTTTATGGTGCTGGGTCGCTCTCATTTTTGGTCACGTTTACCACATCAAACGTCTCACAGGACCCATCCACAGGGAAATCCATTAACACCAAATGTAACTGTGGCAATGCAACAAATCTCACGCTACACTGCATTGTCTTTACGTACACCGGATGAATTCATAAAGTACTAATCAAGGGAATACAATGACATCTCACCCCCTATTAGAACCCATCCCTTAGAAGTCAAAAAGTAAAGTGATTGCTTAAACGATTACTTTAGTTCTGGGTTTGAACCCAGCGCAGCTGCATGTCATGCATAATCCTCTCAGGAAAAAAGTGAGATTTTGTAGTCTATTCAGTTGGCACAACCTATGTTTATAGGTGGCAGTGGTGTGTGATGGAAGTCAACGACAAAAATAGTAATAACTCCCTGCGCTCCACAAGGGTGCTGTAATATTCTAGACAAGTACTACCAACCGTCAAAAATAGAATTTCTCTGACGTCCTAGTGGATGCTGGGAACTCCGTAAGGACCATGGGGAATAGCGGCTCCGCAGGAGACTGGGCACAAAAGTAAAAGCTTTAGGACTACCTGGTGTGCACTGGCTCCTCCCCCTATGACCCTCCTCCAAGCCTCAGTTAGATTTTTGTGCCCGGCCGAGAAGGGTGCACACTAGGGGCTCTCCTGAGCTTCTTAGTGAAAAGTTTAGTTTTAGGGGTTTTTTTTTCAGTGAGACCTGCTGGCAACAGGCTCACTGCATCGAGGGACTAAGGGGAGAAGAAGCGAACTCACCTGCGTGCAGAGTGGATTGGGCTTCTTAGGCTACTGGACACCATTAGCTCCAGAGGGGCACGAACACAGGCCCAGCCTCGAAACTCGGTCCCGGAGCCGCGCCGCCGGCCCCCTTACAGAGCCAGAAGCAAGAAAACTCTCCCCTGCAGTTACTACACTACAGAAAGGGGTTAAAAAAGAGAGGGGGGCACTAATTAGGCGCAGTATAACAATACAGCAGCTATAAGGGGAAAAACACTTATATAAGGTTATCCCTGTATATATATATATATATATAGCGCTCTGGTGTGTGCTGGCATACTCTCCCTCTGTCTCCCCAAAGGGCTAGTGGGGTCCTGTCCTCTATCAGAGCATTCCCTGTGTGTGTGCTGTGTGTCGGTACGTTGTGTCGACATGTTTGAGGAGGAAAATGAGGTTGAGGCGGAGCAATTGCCTGTAACAGAGATGTCACCCCCTAGGGAGTCGACACCTGAGTGGATGAGCTTATGGAAGGAGTTATGTGACAGTGTCAGCTCTTTACAAAAGATTGATGACATGAGACGGCCGGCGACTCAGTCTGGGCCTGTCCAGGTGTCTCAAAAGCCATCTGGGGCTCTAAAACGCCCGTTACCGCAGATGGCAGATACAGACGCCGACACGGATACTGACTCCAGTGTCGACGATTAAGAGACGAATGTGACTTCCAGTAGGGCCACACGTTACATGATTGAGGCTATGGAAAATGTTTTTACACATTTCTGATAATACCAGTACCACTAAAAAGGGTATTATGTTGGGTGAGAAAAAACTGCCTGTAGTTTTTCCTGCATCTGAGGAATTAAATGAAGTGTGTGATGATGCGTGGGTTTCCCCCGATAAAAAAGTTATTGGCATCATACCCCTTCCCGCCAGAGGATAGGGCACGTTGGGAAACACCCTTTAGGGTGAATAAAGCGCTCACACGCTTGTCTAAACAGGTGGCACTACCGTCCCCGGATACGGCCGCCCTTAAGGAACCTACTGACAGAAAGCAGTAAAATATCCTAAAATGTATATACACTCACACGGGTGTGATACTGCGACCAGTAATCGCCTCAGCCTGGATGTGCAGTGCTGGGGTGGCTTGGTCGGATTCCCTGACTGACAATATTGATACCCTAGATAGGGACAGTATATTACTAACTATAGAGCATTTAAAAGATGCATTTCTATATATGAGTGATGCACAGAGGGATATTTGCCGACTGGCATCAAGAGTAAGTGCGCTGTCCATTTCTGCCAGAAGAAGGTTATGGACAAGACAGTGGTCAGGTAATGCATATGGATGTATCGCCTTATAAAAGGGAAGAGTTATTTGGGGTAGGTCTAACAGACCTGGTGGCCACGGAAACGGCTGGAAAATCCACATTTTTACCCCAGGTAGCTTCTCAACCTAAGAAGACGCCGTATTATCAGGCGCAGTCCTTTCGGCCCCATAAAGCGGGCAAAAGGCGCCTCATTTCTGCCCCGTGGCAGAGGGAGAGGAAAAAGGCTGCAGCAAACAGCCAATTCCCACAAAAGCCCTCTCCCGCCTCCGCAAAGTCCTCAGCATGACGCTGGGGCTTTACAAGCGGTCTCAGGCACGGTGGGGGCCCGTCTCAAGAAATTCGAGGCGTCTTCCCCTCGCCGTTTCATAAAGTCTGCTTTACCGACGTCTCCCTCAAGGGGAGGGAGCCATCGGTAAGCCATTGCAAGCCATTAACAGGCTGTATTCCCAGCAGGTGATAATCAAGGTACCCCTCCTGCAACAGGGAAAGGGGTACTATTCCACACTATTGGTGGTACCGAAGCCGGACGGCTCGGTGAGACCAATTTTAAATCTAAAATCCTTGAACACTTACATACAAAGGTTCAAATTCAAGATGGAGTCACTCAGAGCAGTGATTGCAAACCTGGAAGAAGGGGACTATATGGTCTCTCTGGACATCAAAGATGCTTACCTACATGTCCCAATTTACCCTTCTCCAAGGGTACCTCAGGTTTGTGGTACAGAACTGTCACTATCAGTTTCAGACGCTGCCGTTTGGATTGTCCACGGCACCACGGGTCTTTACCAAGGTAATGGCCGAAATGATGATACTCCTTCGAAAGAAGGGATTTTTAGTTATCCCTTACTTGGACGATCTCCTGATAAGGGCAAGATCCAGGGAACAGTTGGAAGTCGGGGTAGCACTATCTCAGATAGTGCTGCGGTAGCACGGTTGGATTCTCAATATTCCAAAATCGCAGCTGATCCTGACGACACGCCTTCTATTCCTAGGGATGATCCTGGACACAGTCCAGAAAAAGGTGTTTTCTCCCGGAGGAGAAAGCCAGGGAGTTATCCGAACTAGTCAGAAACCTCCTAAAACCAGGCCAAGTGTCAGTGCATCAGTGCACAAGGGTCCTGGGAAAAATGGTGGCTTCCTACGAAGCAATTACATTCGGCAGATTCCACGCAAAAACTTTCCAGTGGGACCTGCTGGACAAATGGTCCGGATCGCATCTTCAGAGGCATCAGCGGATAACCCTGTCACCAAAGACAAGGGTGTCTCTCGTGTGGTGGTTGCAGAGTGCTCATCTTCTAGAGGGCCGCAGATTCGGCATTCAGGACTGGGTCCTGGTGACCACGGATGCCAGCCTGCGAGGCTGGAGAGCAGTCACACAGGGAAGAAATTTCCAGGGCTTGTGGTCAAGCCTGGAGACATCACTTCACATAAATATTTTGGAGCTAAGGGCCATTTACAATGCCCTAAGCCAAGCAAGACCTCTGCTTCAAGGTCAGCCGGTGCTGATCCAGTCGGACAACATCACGGCAGTCGCCCACGTAAACAGACAGGGCGGCACAAGAAGCAGGAGGGCAATGGCAGAAGCTGCAAGGATTTTTCGCTGGGCGGAAAATCAGGTGATAGCACTGTCAGCAGTGTTCATTCCGGGAGTGGACAACTGGGAAGCAGACTTCCTCAGCAGGCACGACCTCCACCCGGGAGAGTGGGGACTTCACCCAGAAGTCTTCCACATGATTGTAAACCATTGGGAAAAACCAAAGGTGGACATGATGGCGTCCCGCCTAAACAAAAAATTGGACAGGTATTGCGCCAGGTCAAGGGACCCTCAGGCAATAGCTGTGGACGCGCTGGTAACACCATGGGTGTACCAGTCAGTGTATGTGTTCCCTCCTCTTCCTCTCATACCAAAAGTACTGAGAATTATAAGACGGAGGGGAGTAAGAACTATACTCGTGGCTCCGGATTGGCCAAGAAGGACTTGGTACCCGGAACTTCAAGAGATGCTCACGGAGGACCCGTGGCCTCTACCTCTAAGAAGGGACCTGCTCCAGCAAGGACCCTGTCTATTCCAAGACTTACCGCGGCTGCGTTTGACGGCAGGGCGGTTGAACGCCGGATCCTGAAGGAAAAAGGCATTCCGGATGAAGTCATCCCTATCCTGATCAAGCCAGGAAGGATGTAACCGCAAAGCATTATCACCGCATTTGGCGAAAATATGTTGCGGGGTGCGAGGCCAATAAGGCCCCGATGGAGGAATTTTCAACTAGGTCGATTCCTACATTTCCTGTAAACAGGAGTGTCTATGGGCCTAAAATTGGGGTCCATTAAGGTTCAAATTTCGGCCCTGTCAATTTTCTTCCAGAAAGAACTAGCTTCAGTTCCTGAAGTTCAGACGTTTGTAAAAGGGGTACTGCATATACAGCCTCCTTTTGTGCCTCCAGTGGCACCTTGGGATCTCAATGTAGTTTTGGGGTTCCTAAAGTCACATTGGTTTGAACCACTTGAATCTGTGGAGTTAAAATATCTCACATGGAAAGTGGTCATGTTGTTGGCCCTGGCCTCGTGTCAGAATTGGCGGGCTTTATCCTGTAAAAGCCCTTATCTGATCTTCCATTCAGACAGGGCGGAATTGAGGACTCGTCCTCAATTTCTCCCTAAGGTGGTTTCAGCGTTTCACTTGAACCAGCCTATTGTGGTACCTGCGGCTACTAGGGACTTGGAGGACTCCAAGTTGCTGGACGTAGTCAGGGCCCTGAAAATATATGTTTCCAGGACGGCTGGAGTCAGAAAATCTGACTCGCTGTTTATCCTGTATGCACCCAACAAGCTGGGTGCTCCTGCTTCTAAGCAGACTATTGCTCGTTGGATTTGTAGTACAATTCAGCTTGCACATTCTGTGGCAGGCCTGCCACAGCCAAAATCTGTAAAAGCCCATTCCACAAGGAAGGTGGGCTCATCTTGGGCGGCTGCCCGAGGGGTCTCGGCTTTACAACTTTGCCGAGCAGCTACTTGGTCAGGGGCAAACACGTTTGCTAAATTCTACAAATTTGATACCCTGGCTGAGGAGGACCTGGAGTTCTCTCATTCGGTGCTGCAGAGTCATCCGCACTCTCCCGCCCGTTTGGGAGCTTTGGTATAATCCCCATGGTCCTTACGGAGTTCCCAGCATCCACTAGGACGTCAGAGAAAATAAGAATTTACTTACCGATAATTCTATTTCTCGTAGTCCGTAGTGGATGCTGGGCGCCCATCCCAAGTGCGGATTGTCTGCAATACTTGTACATAGTTATTGTTACAAAAAATCGGGTTATTATTGTTGTGAGCCATCTTTTCAGAGGCTCCTCTGTTATCATGCTGTTAACTGGGTTCAGATCACAGGTTGTACGGTGTGATTGGTGTGACTGGTATGAGTCTTACCCGGGATTCAAAATCCTTCCTTATTGTGTACGCTCGTCCGGGCACAGTATCCTAACTGAGGCTTGGAGGAGGGTCATAGGGGGAGGAGCCAGTGCACACCAGGTAGTCCTAAAGCTTTTACTTTTGTGCCCAGTCTCCTGCGGAGCCGCTATTCCCCATGGTCCTTACGGAGTTCCCAGCATCCACTACGGACTACGAGAAATAGAATTATCGGTAAGTAAATTCTTATTTGTAGATATAAAATATGAAATATGCGCTCCCTATTGAGATAGAGACATTCAATAATGACACTTAAACATATAACAAGTTCATTTTCCTGATAGTCCAAATGGATCAGTTTTATGGGGTAGATTCCCTCCTTTTTCAGTAGTCCTTTTCCGTTAGGTTATTAACCTCAAAAACACAAAAAACGGAAAATCCACCCTTTCAAGGCCTCGGATAGGGCAATATCATCGCATGTGTGAGAATCTTAATCTTCAACACTTCCTTTCAACTTCCTTAGGGGTTCATAGCTTTCCCTTAGGAAAAGAATTTACATCATCATGGCATGTCCCGCTCAACACGTTTGTAAGTGGCCATCCAGAAGTTTAAACTGCTCTCCTGGGAAGCCAGAAGGTGTCCTGAATATAAATATCAACCCTTGTGTACATTGGGGCTAATTCAGACCTGATCGCTGCTGTGTGTGTTCGCACAGCAGCGATCAGGTTTGAACTACACATGCGCCGGTGCACTGCCTGACGGCTGTCTTAGCCCTGCGATCGCCTCTGCCTGATTGACAGGCAGATGCTGTCGCTGGGAGGGGGCAGGCCGGTGGCGTGCCCGGACCGTTGGGCGCACGGCGGCTGTGTGACATCACACACAGCTGCTGCGACCCAAGCAACGACGAGTAGCTCCCTGCCAGCGCGCAGGAGCTGCGCTGGTGGGGAGCTACTCTTCAAGTACAAAAGCATCTGCGCTGTGCGATGCTTTTGTACATGTGCGACGGGGCAGGGCGTGACATGCGGGGCGGACTAGCCCTGTGCTGGGCGTCCCCCCCACATTTCAGGGAAGCTGATCGTTGATGTGCTAAATTTAGCACATCTACGATCAGGTCTGAATCACCCCCATTATTTCTTTGTTCCTGACAGTATGTAATGATTGCCACCAATATTCGGTGGTACAGTGTTCAGGGTCACCAGGAAACCTTTTGAACCCCTATGGAAGTAACACTGGGTACAAGTTACCAGAGAACCTAGTGTACTGGAACACTGAACCTGCTCCCCCCTCCCCCCCCCCCTTTTCTAAGCAAAATAGGCAACACTAGGTCCCTAATGATGCTCAGCTCATCTATTCCTACCATGTATCCCAGTTTTCCTGGTACAACCCCCTATTTATGCCTTTTTACAATAATTCATATTACTGATTCTCCCAAATAAATATATGCTTGCATCTCATAAAGGGAGATGTAGCTGAGTACTGTAGGGGAAGACTGGAGGGGATGGCGCTTTTATTGCTTAGACCCTGACAAAACCAATAAAGATGAGATTCTCTATGACATCATTGCACCACCCATTCCGCCCATTTCACTAGGATGTTGGCGCAATGTGGGTGGATGACCTGTTTGTATTGGAGTTTCCCAGACGTTCCCGGAGAGTAGGCAAGTATGAATAAATATGATACATGAAGATGGATTCTTACTGTATGACCATATTACTTAATTTTGAATACAAAGCTAAATAAGGGGGAGATTTTAAGATCTAATCTAATTTTGCATGTCCTGGTTTTTATTTCAAAATTACGGAAATCCTATTATTGAAAGGAACTTAATGCATTTATATTAGTGGAGAGTGGCGAGTGGCGGATGAAGAGGCTAGTGATTGTGGTCACCACATCCCAAATCCACTCTCTGCACTTAGCAACAGACTATTTTGTGATGAAATAAATAGCAGGTGCTTCTGTTATTTTAGAAGGTGCATATAGAAGGTAGCCACACGCTGCCTCCTGTTTCTTGCAATGACAGAGAATTTGGCAACAGATAAGAACCATTTGACCAATCTAGTCTGCTCTTTTAGGGTGTGTTTCGTCCCTCTATCTAGTTTAGAGACATGTTTGTAATTTAGACTAGACTAGTGATCATTGGCATTTGAAGTGTAAATACGGAGAGTTTGTAAAGTCCCTTTGTAGTGAGCGTTGTCTCTGCAGATTTCCTCTGCAGGCCTGGGAGGCCAGAGAGGGACAACACTTTCAATAGTTAATGGAATAATAATGTAACAAATTCACTTTTATTTAATGTGGGTACACACGTAGAGATTTCTCCCAGAGATCTCTGGACACTCAGCACTCAGCGTGATGTGTGCTGAGCGAGGGGGAAAACCCCCCAAAAACGCTCACTTCACCCAGCGGTGAAGTGAGCAATCTGAGTAGATCTGGCATGCATGCTGCCAAATCTAGAGTGTCACAACTGAGGGCCTGAGTTGACGGGAGGCAACCTCAGTTGTAGGGGCTGAGATGTAACATGTAGAATAACTGCCCGAAGGCGTGACCACGACAACCAGGATAAAAGTCAATGATGTTTATTATGACAAACTCCGTAACACAGCAGAAAATAAGAAAACATAAAAGTCAGCAGGGCAATAATACAGTTCCTGGGTACTACAGGGTGGCAAGGGCCACAGGCACTGGTAGTGTGAGACAGTTCTAATAATCTTCTAGTTGGAAAGTCCTTACCAGGCCTGACTGTAGCAATGGAGAGAACCCAGGATCGTACCAGCTGATGTTCCAGGAAAGGCTGGGCTGCTGAAGGTAAAACGGCTGCTGTGGATACTGGCTGGAACCAGACTGTTGTTGGTACGGAGTGGATACTGGCTGGAACCAGTTAAATAATAAACGAACTTGAGAGCGATGAAATAATAATACCGGTGGAGAGTGGTAAACTGCAGAAAGGACACCGGCCCTTTAAGGGAAGCTGTACACTGCTGGAAGCTGGGCTGGAAGCAGGTGATTGACTTGAGAGCGATGAAATAATAATACCGGTGGAGAGTGGTAAACTGCAGAAAGGACACCGGCCCTTTAAGAGAAGTTGTACACTGCTGGAAGCTCGGCTGGAAGCAGGTGATTGCTGTAGCTGGAAACAGGTGAGTCCAGAATGGATCGGAGAGTCAGGCTACACCGCAGATGGAATGCTGGTGCGGGTCTCTATAGCAGAAGTCTGGAGACAGGAGCTGGAACCTGGAAGACAACCACAGGAGAGAGACAAACTGGAACTAGGTTAGACAACCAAAGCACTGACGCCTTCCTTGTTCAGGCACAGCTTACTTATACCTGCAGCAAGGAAGGGGTTGGCTAGGCAATTATGCAAATCAACAATACAGACAGCAGATTGGTGGAAATGATCAGATGACAAAAACCAAGATGGCTGCGCCCATGCAGACACTTGGAGGGAAGTTTGGTTTGTAATCCATGTGAGAATTGAAACAGTAATGGCGACGCCGGCCACAGGAGACAGGAGACGCCAGACTGACAAGCGCACATTTAACCACGCGGGCACAGCGGAGGCCGCGGCTGATGAAATCACCACTCTGACATTCTGCATGTGGAAACTCAGAAACAGCGGGATCCGGTCCTGGAATGCTGAGCCAGCCTTAGGAGGCATCTGAAGGGTAAGTAATGGCGTCCAGATACCCGGATCGTGACAGCACCCCCCCCTTTAGGAGTGGCCCCAGGACACTTCTTAGGCTTTAAAGGAAACTTTGCGTGGAAATTTCGGACCAAGGCAGGAGCATGGACGTCTGAGGCATTGGTCCAAGAGCGTTCTTCAGGACCATAGCCCTTCCAGTCAATGAGGTATTGTAACTGACCGTAACGGAAACGTGAGTCCAAAATCTTGGCCACCTCGTACTCGACTCCCCGTTGAGTCTGAACTTTGGGAGCTGGAGGAAGTGCGGAATGAAACCGATTCAGGATCAGCGGTTTCAACAAAGAAACATGAAATGTCCTGGGTATTTTTAAGAAGGATGGTAACTGTAACCTGTAGGCAACAGGATTGATGACTTGTTCAATCTTGAAGGGTCCGATGTAGCGAGGTGCAAATTTCATGCTGGGAACTCTCAACCTCAAATTCTTCGTGGACAACCACACACGATCACCCACCTTGAGAGCAGGAACCGCTCTACGCTTTCTATCGGCAAACTTTTTATACCTGAATGAGGCTTTAAGCAGGGCTGCGCGGACGTTCTTCCAGTTATTTGAAAACTGACGCAAGGTGACATCCACTGCTGGAACAGAAGTTGCGGGAAGCGGTTGGAATTCTGGGACTTTAGGGTGGAATCCATAATTAATGAAGAATGGTGTAGAAGAAGATGAGGAATGGTATTGATTGTTGTGGCTGAACTCGGCCCAAGGAAGGAGTTGAACCCAGTCATCTTGAGAGGAAGACACATATATACGGAGGAAGGCCTCCAAGTCCTGATTCACCCTCTCGGTTTGACCATTGGTCTGAGGATGGTAAGCCGTGGAAAACTTTAACTTGACTTGGAGGGCTTGACACAAACTTCGCCAAAATTTGGCTACAAATTGTACTCCACGATCCGAGATGATCTCTTCAGGAAGACCGTGAAGTCGGAAGATCTCTTGTATAAACACTTGAGCCAACTTGGAAGCTGACGGAAGACCGGTGAGAGGGATGAAATGTGCCATCTTGGTGAACCGGTCAACTACCACCCAGATGGTATTAAACTTGTTGCAGATAGGTAGATCGGAAACAAAGTCCATCGACAAATGGGTCCATGGTCGACGGGGAACAGATAATGGAACCAGTTGCCCCGCAGGCGACTGGCGGGAGACTTTGTGTTGGGCACACTTTGGGCAGGAGGCAATAAATTCCATAACGTCCTTTTTCAGAGTTGGCCACCAGTAGGACCTAGAAATAAATTCAAGGGTTTTCTGAATGCCTGTATGTCCAGCAAAACGGGAAGCATGGGCCCAATGCATGAGCTTCTTCCTTAGAACTGGCTTAACAAAACTTTTCCCTGGTGGAGGCGTAGAGTCCATCCCTACCGTGGAGAATGCCAACGGATTAATAATAGGATGCTTGTCTGCAGACTCGGACTCATTTTCTTGCTCCCATGAGCGGGAAAGGGCATCGGCCTTACGATTCTGAGACCCCGGACAGAACTGGAGTTTAAAGTCAAATCTGGAAAAGAAAAGTGCCAATCTGGCCTGACGAGGGTTGAGACATTGTGCGCCTTTGAGATATAAAAGATTTTTGTGGTCGGTAAGTATGGTGATTGAGTGGGAAGCTCCCTCCAACAGGTATCTCCACTCCTCCAGAGCGAGCTTGATGGCTAGCAACTCCTGATCGCCAATGGCATAGTTGCGCTCAGCTGGGGAGAACTTCCGGGAGAAGAAACTGCAAGGATGTAGATGTCCATCTTTGGCCCTCTGGGATAACACTGCTCCTACTCCAACGGAGGAGGCATCTACCTCTAAGATAAAAGGAGAGTCGGTGTCAGGCTGTTTCAGAACTGGTGCAGAGATGAACCGTTGCTTCAGAAGGTGAAAGGCCTGTGTAGCTTCCTCGGACCACTTGGACGGATTGGCACCTTTCTTGGTTAATGCAGTGATAGGCGCCACAATGGTGGAAAAGTCTCGTATAAATTTTCTATAATAATTGGCGAACCCTAAGAACCTCTGGACCCCTTTGAGGCTTAAGGGTATAGGCCAATTCTGGATTGCTTGGAGTTTCTCAGGATCCATCTCTAGTCCGGAACCGGACACAATGTAACCTAGAAACGGAATGGTTTTAACTTCAAACACACACTTCTCCAATTTACAATAGAGGTGATTGACACGGAGACGGGAAAGAACCTCTTTTACCCAGAAACGATGATCTTCGAGATTATTAGCAAAGATGAGGATGTCGTCTAGATAAACCACGACATGGCGGTACAAGATGTCCCTGAAGATCTCATTCACGAAGTGCTGGAAGACTGCTGGAGCGTTGCTCAATCCGAAGGGCATGACGAGGTACTCATAATGTCCGTCACGGGTGTTAAAGGCGGTCTTCCACTCGTCACCCTCACGGATTCGGATGAGATTGTAGGCACCCCTCAAGTCCAGCTTTGTGAAAATGGTTGCACCACTAACTCTATCAAAGAGCTCAGTAATCAGGGGTAAAGGGTATCGGTTCTTGACGGTAATGTCGTTCAGACCCCTGTAGTCGATGCACGGACGCAGACCACCGTCTTTCTTCTTAACGAAGAAGAAGCCTGCGCCGGCTGGAGAAGAAGATGGTCGGATGAAACCCTTCGCCAGGTTCTCTTTGATGTACTCTTCCATGGAGTGTGTCTCGGGCAGAGACAACGGATAAGTTCGGCCTCGCGGTGGAACCTTCCCTGGAATGAGGTCGATTGGGCAGTCCCATTCTCTATGAGGAGGAAGGATATCAGCAGAGGCTTTACTGAACACATCCGTGAAGTCTTGATATGGAGGAGGCGGAACATCAGTTGACCTGGGGAAGGAAGAACAAACAGGAAGAACTTTGGCTAAACAAGTCTCAGCACAGGAGGGACCCCATGCCAGTATTTGCGTAGTCGTCCAGTCAATTGATGGGTTGTGGAGACGGAGCCATGGAAGGCCTAAAACCACTGGATGTGTGGCTCTTGGAATCACTAAAAAAGAAATATACTCAGAATGAAGAACTCCCACTCTCAGACGAACTGGAAGAGTCCTTAAGGAAATGACTGCGTCAAAAATCTTGCTGCCATCCACGGCAGTCAAAGAGATGGACGAGGACAGTCTCTCGGTGGGTAGGGACCACCGTTTAACATAAGCTTCGGTTATGAAATTCCCAGCTGCTCCGGAATCAAGGAGGGCAATGACGTTCCTGTAACGTTGAGCAATTTGGAGCGACACTGGGAGGTTACAGTCATGAGGAGATGGAGAGGAGATCATCACTCCTAGCCGGCCCTCTCCTTGGCGAACTAGGATCTGGAGTCCCGGACGTTTGGGACAGGCATTGATAGTGTGCGACGGAGCTGCACAGTAGAGACAGAGAGACTCAGAGAGACGTTTTCGGCGCTCAGCAGGAGATAGACGGGAACGACTAATTTGCATAGGCTCATCCTTGGATGGAGATGGTTGACGAGAAGGAGGAGCAGAAGATTTAGGAGTAGATGATCTTCCTCGCTCGGTTGCTCTCTCTCTAAAACGTAGATCAACCTTCGTGCAAAGAGAAATTAGCTCATCCAACTTAGAGGGCAAGTCTCTGGTAGCTAACTCATCCTTGATGCGTTCTGATAAGCCATGCCAGAATGCAGCATACAGGGCCTCGTCGTTCCATGCCAGTTCGGATGCCAGGATTTTAAACTGTATAAGATACTGTCCCACGGTACGTGTTCCCTGGCGTAAACGAAGAATCTCAGATGAAGCAGATGTTATCCGGCCTGGCTCGTCGAAGATGCGCCTGAATATAGCTACAAAGTCAGTATAGGAGGATAGCAGGGGATCAGACTTCTCCCATAAAGGTGATGCCCAGTCAAGGGCTGAGCCACTGAGAAGGGAGATGATATAGGCAATTTTGGTACGGTCACTGAAGAAATTGCCAGGTAGAAGCTCAAAGTGGATTTCACATTGATTGAGAAATCCCCTGCAGAACCTTGGAGATCCATCAAATTTTGCTGGCGTTGGAAGATGAAGATGTGGACTGGAAATGGGTAAGGTGGGTGGGGTTACAGCTGGTGTCACTGTAGTGGACGCACCGGACGTGCCAGGTCCACGGAGGGTCGTTTGAATCCCATCCAGCCGTGTGGAGAGATCCTGGAGACAGCGGATGATGTGGCCCTGTGCAGCCTCCTGATGTTCAAGTCGGGCTGCCAGTTCTTGCATCGGCCTGGCCGCTTGATCCTGGTCTCCGGCTGGATTCATTAGGTCAGTGCTTACTGTCACAACTGAGGGCCTGAGTTGACGGGAGGCAACCTCAGTTGTAGGGGCTGAGATGTAACATGTAGAATAACTGCCCGAAGGCGTGACCACGACAACCAGGATAAAAGTCAATGATGTTTATTATGACAAACTCCGTAACACAGCAGAAAATAAGAAAACATAAAAGTCAGCAGGGCAATAATACAGTTCCTGGGTACTACAGGGTGGCAAGGGCCACAGGCACTGGTAGTGTGAGACAGTTCTAATAATCTTCTAGTTGGAAAGTCCTTACCAGGCCTGACTGTAGCAATGGAGAGAACCCAGGATCGTACCAGCTGATGTTCCAGGAAAGGCTGGGCTGCTGAAGGTAAAACGGCTGCTGTGGATACTGGCTGGAACCAGACTGTTGTTGGTACGGAGTGGATACTGGCTGGAACCAGTTAAATAATAAACGAACTTGAGAGCGATGAAATAATAATACCGGTGGAGAGTGGTAAACTGCAGAAAGGACACCGGCCCTTTAAGGGAAGCTGTACACTGCTGGAAGCTGGGCTGGAAGCAGGTGATTGACTTGAGAGCGATGAAATAATAATACCGGTGGAGAGTGGTAAACTGCAGAAAGGACACCGGCCCTTTAAGAGAAGTTGTACACTGCTGGAAGCTCGGCTGGAAGCAGGTGATTGCTGTAGCTGGAAACAGGTGAGTCCAGAATGGATCGGAGAGTCAGGCTACACCGCAGATGGAATGCTGGTGCGGGTCTCTATAGCAGAAGTCTGGAGACAGGAGCTGGAACCTGGAAGACAACCACAGGAGAGAGACAAACTGGAACTAGGTTAGACAACCAAAGCACTGACGCCTTCCTTGTTCAGGCACAGCTTACTTATACCTGCAGCAAGGAAGGGGTTGGCTAGGCAATTATGCAAATCAACAATACAGACAGCAGATTGGTGGAAATGATCAGATGACAAAAACCAAGATGGCTGCGCCCATGCAGACACTTGGAGGGAAGTTTGGTTTGTAATCCATGTGAGAATTGAAACAGTAATGGCGACGCCGGCCACAGGAGACAGGAGACGCCAGACTGACAAGCGCACATTTAACCACGCGGGCACAGCGGAGGCCGCGGCTGATGAAATCACCACTCTGACATTCTGCATGTGGAAACTCAGAAACAGCGGGATCCGGTCCTAGAATGCTGAGCCAGCCTTAGGAGGCATCTGAAGGGTAAGTAATGGCGTCCAGATACCCGGATCGTGACAGCGAGCCGGCGATAGCGACACGCGGGGCCACACATCGCTGTCGTCGGCACCCCTACACACGCAGCGATGTGTGCTTAATTTCTAATCAATCTAGTCAGATTGCTTAGAAATTATACAAATATCTCTCAGGGTGTACCCCCCCCTTTAGTGTTTAAAAACAATTATGTTGTCATATTACTTAGCACACATTGTTTGCGGGGAAACTTGCTTAGCTCACAGGGCCTGATTCCGATTTGTATGGAATGGCACAGCCGCAGGGAAGTGGCTGTGCAATTTCGTACAAATAAATGCAAATGAACAGGAGGCCCCTTTAGGAGATAGATGCCTCCTGCATGCATCTGCAAGACCCAAGTGCTGCGTCTAAGGATGCAGCATCGGATCACCATCACGACCATCGATCTCATCTCACGATTATAGCAGGCCGTGCTCAATCTGAATAAGCCGAAGTCCAACCAGGTCCAGGAAGTCTGCGTCTGACGACACGCCCCTGTTTTGAAGAACGGTACCGTGTGCCATCCCCCTTTTTTTTTATTTAAGATCAGTGTAATCAAATATATTTTTTTCCACTTTAGAAATAAAAATCCATTATTTTTTGCAAGCACAATCTTTGTCAGTAAGCTCATATTATACTAAATTGCATCATATCACTTTCCTGACTTGCAGCAGCATGTATGTGCTATTCTATTCCTGGCTACACCTACCACCCATAACGGTGCAGTAGCAACTACTGATGTTTGTGCATAGATATTAGTGCAGCCAGCTAGTGGTTGATGCTGGTAGATGATCTTGGTTTGCTGTCATTAGAACATTCCGTGACAAAGCCATAAGTAGCTGTCTGAATCAGTAGCTCTTTAAAATAAACTCATTTTAAGTAGGTCAGAGATTAGTGACCGTAACAACTGTGGCCATCTTGATGAAATCAGTAACAAGTCCCTGGCGGTATTTCTAGTTTCTGTTGCCTGCTGCATTATGCAAAAGCAGTTGTGCCCGTGTCTGTGTTTACATACCTTGGAAGGTATGGCAAGTGATTCCGGTGCATACAACAGATTCATGAGCTGCTGTATTGTGAGCCAAAGAAGCTCTGCAGTGCAGGTATGCAGATGTCTCTTATTCTTGTAGAAACACAGGAAGGTCTTATGGGTAGTTGCATAGCCAGATTAAGGTGGGGGTGCAGGGCATACTGTACCCCGGGCCCCCCTTTATCAGGGGCCCCCCAGCCAGAGCACACTGACATCGCTAGTTTTCCCTCTTATGCAGCAGCAGAACCAGACAGCCAGAAAGTGTATAAGTAGTACAGAGGCTGCTGCTATTCTTGCATGTGACAAGATAAATGATAGATTTTATTTTTCTATGTGTATTTTAAGGTTGTTTAAGTTGTCTTTGTTCCACTACAAATTATTTTTATAAAATAGTTGTCTTTCAATTATGTGGCGCTATAATAGTGCCCATGCATTATTAAATCTAATATACACCATTGGGTTATATTTAATATACCCAATGCATACATCCCAACATGACCCATACCAGGAGGGATAAAATGCTTCCTACCTGGACTTCTTTCTTAAGTTACTATTGCAATCACCTGTGTTGAGACACTTTTCTTATCAATTAAATAGTTCAACACATACTTGCCTACTCTCCCGGAATGGCCGGGAGGCTCCCGAAAATCGGGTGACCCTCCCGGCCCCCCGGAAGAGCAGGCAAGTCTCCCGATTCGTGGGGTCCCCCCTGCCCGTCCGCCCACTTAGTGTGTAAAGTGGGCGGTCCGGGCAGTTGATGACGCGATTCTTGCTGAATCGCATCATCATAGCCACGCCCCCTGCAGTGTATTGCCGGTGATCGCGGCATTACAGAGTGGGGGCGTAGCTTAAAAGAGGCATCATCATGACCCCACCCTTGCTCCGCCCCCGCTCTGCCCTTCCTCCGCCCCGTCCCACCTCCGGCCCACCCCCTCCACGACGTCACAGCCTCCCCTGCCCACCCTCTGAGCTGACCTGGCTGCTCTCTCCCGCAGAGAGCAGCCAAAATGTAGGTAAGTATGGTTCAACATAGGTGACACCAATCATATATTATGAGGAAAGTCCAGATAGAGAGCATGTTGTCCCTCCTGGAATGGGTCATATTAGGAGGTATGCACAATGAATATAATATAAACCCCCACCCCCTCCCCTACCATCAGGGCCCCCCTGTCTTAAGTGCTCCGGGCACCACCAAGGCTTAATCCGGCCCTGGGTAGTTGATGACATTAATGCTGAGAAATGTCTCTGATGATATGTAATACAGAATATCAAAAACGGCATTTCTACTGATTTGTAAAATACATTTACTAATTGTAATTGTAATGTGTATGTACATTTATAAGCACATGCATATATATGTGACATACTTACCTACTATCTGGCTGGGGTGGGGCAGCGAGGTGGGAGGTGCAGGAGGCATGCCACAGCAAAGTGGGCAGTGTAGGAGACATGTTGGCACAATTATTTCATACTGGTACTGCTACCGTTATAAAATCTATGATTATAGACATTGTAAAGCACGGGACAGGGCCACAGTGATGCAAATAAGGCCCAAACTTCATTTGGAAACTGGGTGGCAGTATGTGATTTTTGTATGGTTTGCCAAACTTTTTGGGCATCCAGGAGCGCCAACCAAGATTTGGGAATCTCCCGGACGTTCCTGGGATAATAGGCAAGTATGTGACTTCCTTCCTCCATCATTCTTCTGCTTTTTTAAAGAATTGTCATGTAAACACATGGTATACGTTCAAGATACCGGCTGATGCCGAAATACTGACACCTGCCAGAACAACAACGCCGGAATCCATAACAGGTCAGGACCCCGATGCCTGTATCCCAATTGGCGGAATCCCGAAGGTAAGTATAGCCAGGAGGGATAGGGTTTGGCTGTGGTGGGGGTTTAGGTTTAGTTCCACCTGGGGAGACGGTGTTAGGTCCATGGGGGGAGGGGGGAAGGGGACGACGACACAGGTTTAAGCACTAAGGGGGGGTTAGGTTTAGGCTGCAGGAAGGGGGAAGGTAGGTTTAGGCACTAAGGTGGGAGGTTAGGGTTAGACATTAAGGGGGGAGGTCAGGGTTAGGCTGCGGTAAGGGAGGGTTAGGGAAGAAGGGGGGAGTTTGAATACTTACCTCGTCCCTGTTGGAATCTTCACCATTGGTATGCCGGCGTTGGTATTGTGACCGCCGGCATTCCATCTGCCGGGTTCACATACCGATTCCAAAAACATATTTCCATGGCATTATGCTACAAAGCGTGGCATCAAGTTGCTGGGTCAAGTCCATGATGACATTATACACAGCAAATCAAGCCATCAATTACTTCACAAGGGATGAGGCGTGTCAGTCACACAGGGTTGGCCAATAGGTGTTCAATAAGTGTAGTTTCAGAGGGTTTTTCTTTGCTGTCATGTTAGACCCAGACCTCTTTGTCTGCCGGGTCTTGTCCTACCGCACTTCCCTGTATGTTTCGTTGGTGGTTATTGTGTTGGTTGTTGCATTTGTAAGGAATGTACGGTAGAGCAGAAGACTGGATGCAAGCTTACATTAATATATTTGTTTGGGTCCGCTCACCTTCTTAACTATGTTGCAAGCTGCACTACCCTCACCTGAGCATCAGTACCTCCTTCACGGGATGAGTAGTCAAATTTAGGAGGCGTTGGGTACCCGTGTTTGAGCATCCTGGCAATAGTAGGGCTGCAATGCGTGTTTTGTTATGGTTAGTTGCGTGTTGTATTATTTTGCTGTGTTATGGTTGTCCTTTATTTTCCACCATACACTTCATTAATTTAATTCTATTAAAAAAATAGCTGGCCATTTATAAATGCCAAATCACTGTGTTGTGACTTTATTTTATTGTTAAAGTTTATTACTGTTATTTAGTGGTAAGGTATTATTGTGTGTGGCTGACACAGGTTACACACGTCAGCCGATAGAAGGTTCCAATCATAATTTCTTGGAACCATTAGATGCTAGTCTTACACTCCAATTCTATTGACATGGTAAAGTCCTATTGCTAACATTTTATTTTGTAATGAATAGATTTCTCAGATATGTGTGAAATACAAGAGATTTTCCATTTTATCAGTCCGTTTTGTACTGAGAAGCACTGTATTTACACAAGGATAAAAGACACAGAAATGGTATGCTGAAAGTGGCAGGTTTCCACATTCAAGCCTATTCCACTTGATCTCTGACAATGCTCAGTGATAGGTCTGCTGCTCCTGAATAAAGACCATTGTGCATGTGTCTTTCCCAGTAATGGGGCTAATGACAACTCTGTAAGAGCAGTCAAATGTATCTGACATTGTTGAGTTTAATAATAGTGATAGTTTTGATAAACAGAGGGAGAATGCTCTTGGAATACCTATTTTAAGTTATCAAGGAACACTGGAATCACTGTGAAGATGCTTTCAGTTCCTGTGACAGGGGTCTGTGAACTCTGCCCTAAGATATGACCTCGGTTATCTGACAGATTCTTTAGTTCTCTGTATCTGTGCAGTGTACAGTTATGTTGAGTTGCCGTCCTCTTTATTAAGAATACCTGTACCTTTAGGTTTTATATTAGTTATTTTCACTTTCAATTCAAATAGTTTTTGCAAGTTGCTCTTTTAAGTCACGTTGGTTCAGTACTTATTCTTTATTATTGTTTCATGGTGTTTTATATACCTCCCACATGCATACCTCCCCATTTTAGAAACTGTATAGTCGGGGACCTCGAGCGCCTCAGGCATGCCAATGACTGAAAAAGGGGCAGGGCCTCGGGTGAATGAGGTGAGCACTCTGGCAAAGGGGTGGAGCCTTGCTTCACGGCCCCTGTGATCGTCATTTTGGGGGGGTGCCCAGCGCTTCCTGAGCAGCTGGGCAACCCCCGGCTCACCTCCCCACACAGCATCTATTCAGTGATCACCAGTTGCTTTGCAGAGCATACATGTGGCTTGCAGGTGCCAGAAACGGCTCAGCTTCCTAGGCATGACGTGTGGGGTGGTGCATGAGTCAGCCCAGTTCTCATATGTGTCCTGTTATGGCACTGGTCAAGTGAGCAGTGAGGCAGCTAATAAGTCTACTAATCACTGCATGTACCAGGGCTACATCACTGGAGGCTGTACTTTTATTTTCAACATAAGTACAACCTAAGTTCTGTTTACATCCCTATTGTCAGAGACCCTCTTCCAAATGGGCGGAACAAATAATCAATAGTTATTTTAGAGGTTTTAAGACATCTGCCTTGTGTGTGTGTGTGTGTAGCTTGTGATCAGTGGTGTCAATAGGGGGTGCAAAGCTGAGTTGTTGTGCAGGAAGCGTCTCTTGGGGCAGCCCAGCATCTCTGGGAGTGTTGGGCATGCCCCCACAGTGATGAAATGGGGATGTGCAACAAGGCAACTCTGCTCCTCAAGAAGCCACTCCCCCTTTTCTACCACGTGCACATCTTTGGCATGCAAGAGGTGTATTTGGCATACTGGGTGATACAGTCCACTGGTTGTGAGCCAACATTTTGCATTTTACTCCGTCATCAGGGACAACAATACACTACAGTACATAAAAACTGTGACCGTGAACAATGAACGGAACCCACCAGTGGCACTCGGCGGTACTGCGTGTTATGTCACATCCGTAAAAAATAGAGGTGTGGTTTACAAGCACAAGTGGTGCATTATTGGAGTCAAGCAGCCTGGTCTATAGAGGACATTATAGTTATATAGCACCTTAGTCTTATTTTATACATATATTTCTGACCTACTATTTTTTTATTTAGAAATTCATCAAATATATTTTGCTTTAACAAATATATTAGAGGTAAGGAATAATTTTTATTATAGTTCCTTACTTACATGGGAGTTAGTTGAAAAACCTACAGTTGGCTGTAGTGGTGACTGAGTCACCTGCAGTGCCCATGCAATAAACCTCCTAATGATAATGTGTGGACCTCCATTCTAAAAGTAAAACATTCTATACCCTTAATACCATGAAATAATGACACAGAGACTTGAATTTGGCAGAAAATTGTTAGCTATTTATTGTACTCTAACCATTAGAAAAAACCTGTAAAGTAAAAATTAAGTTAACCTGCCTATTCAACCGACATATGGTGGCAGAAGAAAGAACGGCTATAACCCACTGAAGATAACCTCAGAACATTAAAAACCCAAACAATCCTAATCTACCACAAACCATACATAGGTAATAGGTGCCCGACTCAGACCTCCACGCTGACTGCCCACCCTGATGGGTGATGACGCTGCCCCCTGATGGGTGATCTAGCGGCCTTAAAAGTCAATGGAGGGGAGTGCACCTAAACCACACCAATACTGTAAAAACTGTGACTAACAAGTCAAACTATAACCTGCCGTTCTTTTCCGCCAACAGCGAAAGACTCTTCCACAGAGTCTTCGCACCGCCACCATACCCTCAACCTAACTCCTGCAACACCTGAAACAGATCCTCCAGGAAAAGTTTTATCCCTTCCTTGGGCAGATGCACACCATCAGGCCGAAAAAGGTGACTTTCCCGGAACCGAATCCTAGGGTGGCGAACCACTTTCCCTCCGTGAGCCAATACCCACTTCGCCACCGCACCGTTCACCTTTTGCCTGGTCTCATCAATAGGGCGCCCGTCCGCCACTCCCTGCCAACACAACCTTGGCACCATCATGGAGAACACCAAAACACAGCTGGGCCACCCTGCGGCCACACTGGCCAGGTCTTCCATCATGGCCTATCTCAGCTCTAAAGATGTCCTCTTCCCCAGATCGTTGCCACCCAAGTGGACAACCAGCACCCTAGGGACTCCATGCTCCCTGACCTGACTGACCAATCTACTCTTCAGATCTCGCCACATCATCCCACGCCAACCAAGCCAACGAACGCCATGAGCCCAAGGAAAAAACTGCGCCCCATCTGAGGCCAAAAACCTGGCTGCCCAGTAAACATAAGAGTGGCCAACTACCCATATTGCCAAATCGTCTTCTACCCAACCTGAAGTGAAGGAAAGGAATAAAAATTGGTTAATAAATATCCTAACATGAGCTTATTGCATGCATTAACCCGAAGGATCTGCCAAAAGAAAAAAGTTTTCGTTTCTTGATGAGTCATGGCCTAGCCGTTCTAAACAGCACAACGGGAAAGATCAAATTAAAATAAGGCAAAAATAAAAAAGGGGTGGGGGGGGGATTGGAAATGGGAAAAAACATGTAAGAACTCAGCTGGAGGTGAAAGCGTAAAAACCTGCTGAGGGACTTCGTATTGTAACTGATCAGCCGAATTGTAAATTAGAATTCAGTCCGTCAAGTCAGGCAAAAAATCGCAAAAGAACTCTAGACCCCCGCTGCCAGCAGTGGCGAGTAGCTAATCCCTGAGTAGGATGAACAGGGGAGACAAACAGACACAAACGGCACAATGATGTACTTAACCTTCCAACATTAACTTAATTAACGGTTAACAAACTTACAACTCATGAAACCGGGCGAATATAACGTTTGTAACTGGATGACTTCCATCGCCCCACCACCATCCTCCAGATAACATGCCGCAAAGACGCAGAAACCAGCCAGCCAGTTGTCAAAAGTACGGAAAGCCTCAGCTCCTATGCCTTTCTTAGCCGTCACTGCCTTATACTCCTTTTTCGCGTCCTTAGTCAGCACGAACATATCCACGTAGTCGCCTCTACAAATCCTCCTACGGCAGCTATCCCGCAACCCCCTCAACACTGCTGTATAATCACAGTGGACTACTCCAGGCAAATTACGGCGCTTCTTGGCCCTGCGAGCGTTCTCGCTAAGCCGCTTGCGCCTCTTCCGCCTCTCCTGCTGCCCTGCTACTTTTTTAGCGTACTTGGTCGCACGCTTTTTTGCTCTAGTCGTGCTACTAACGTCGGACGCTTGCGACTATAGGGAAGAAGAAGAGGAGGAACTGATAGAACTAGAGCGTGCGCTGGAGCCTGAAGTCGACTGCTCGACCTCACCTGACGTTGCCGACTGCTCGGACTCGGACTCCCCCGGTGTGGAAACTTCGAAATCTTCATCATCGCTCACGTTGCTCCACCGCAACCTCACCACGCTCCCCTGAAAAAGACGACAAAGCACGGGACCCGGAAACCACTCCCGGGGCATGCCCAGTATCCCGGGGTACATACATCCCTTCCTCGCGTCCGCGCTCCGTACCTACTTGTTGGTTGCCTTACTGTTCCTGCCGTCGCCCCCAGGTCACGGCAAGCACGCGCTATCCGCTGGATTGCCGACCCCGACCACGTGACGGACGCCCCTGCTTCTACGCACGCGCCGGAACGCCTTGCTGTCCCCGGAGATGCGGCTGCAGCCAATGGGCGCAATGCCGCCACCACCGTCGACAGGGCCGATGCTAACTCTCCGGAAGCCTCTTGACTTCCCCAGAAATCGCGGCCATAGCCGGTGGGAGCCCCCGCAGACGTTGGCGCACGTATACTGGCCCGTCGGCCGGAGGGTGACGAGAAGGGACCCACCGGCAAATGACCTGCCTGGCCTTCTGGTGACTCGCTGCCCCCCCTAGTTCTGACCTGTGTGGTCCCCCTCCTATCATCTCCGCTATCCTGCCTGTGCTGGCCCGCACTGAATCTACTGCGCCTGCCGCCGGACCCGGCGCGCGCGCCCTCCCCCTGCAGGCCGGAGCTCCCTCTGTCCGCGGGGAAGGCACACATGCGGGGCTCTATGCTGCCATGTCCCACCCTACTGTGCCCCCCCGCCGCTCCCCTCCGGACTCCGGCTGTAAGGGAGGCAGCAAAGGAGACATGTAGTCCGGCGGCGCCGCTGCACGCACACGTGCGCGCTCTGCACCACTAGCTGTGTGCGCGGGCGTGCGCGACCCCTGGGCGCGCTACGCCGCTTCCCGCCACTCTCCTCCCAGCGTCGGGTTCGTCCGAGAGCACCGCCGGACGAGAACCTGCGACAGGCCTCGTCCGATCCGCCGCCGCTCTCCGCCCACCCAGACCTCCCCGGCCAGCATCCCTCCGCGGCCCTGACGAGGAGGACGGGTGGGGAGATGGGACGGGAGCTTCCACAGGCCGCCCGCTCTGACGCGCATGCACGCGCCCGCGGGTGCCTGCTCCCTGCACCGACGCCTCACACTCCTGAGGTGGAGGCGAAGGACGATGCCCGGACACTTCAGCTCCCCTCCCCCGTGCCCCGCGCCTCCCCCGCCGCCCGCGGCTGGAGAATAACTCCGGTCCCGACTCCTGGGGCAGGGGAGACCGGGTCCGTCCAGCCACCGCCGCGCGGGTACGCGCTCCAGTGCCGGTGGACGGGGAGAGAGCGGATGAGCCAGCAGGCAAATCTGAGGCCCCATTTTCCCCGCCTTCAGAGCGGTAACGAGCCGGCCGAACGGAGGTGGCGAGAGGCAGCCATTAGTCCGCGCTAGAATACTTGAGGTGAGGGGAGAGAGGAGGGTAATGTAAAAGCTCCCTAAACCCCTATATAGGTCACCCACCAAGTGAAATTAAGTTAACTAATCTAACTAACCCACTAATGAAGCACAAAATTTTTAATAGCACTCACCAGAAGGCAAACTAGCAGAGAGAGACCCCTAGATGACCTATACCACCCTATATATGCTGATCCCTCCCCTATCTACCATTGGCTGTACTTTTCATAACCCCTTATGTCCACACCCATCACAGGAGGTTTAACTCTCTCCATTCCTATGCCTGTCATTTCGTTCTCCATAGCTTAAACATTTACTTTTATATATGCATTGTTAGCTTACTAGTGTCTCTTGTGGCACTGTAGCTTTGAGCTCACAACTACACCAGTGTTAATCAACTGACTACAAATGTGGACCCATAATTATAAATACTTTCTTCATCTGTTCTCCAGATGATCCACTTGCCTCTGACAGTTTTGACAAATCAGATTATTAAATCCATAATTATACCCCGGGAGTAGTGCAGCAACGTGTTCTCTTTTTGTCTTTACATTTTTGTAGCCATCTCATTATTAGAGGTAAATACTGCATGTACTTAGAAGCATAACAGCTGGTCTTATGTGAGAAGGCAATCCACAGATTAACTTGCCAAATGTATTACCAGTTCATTTCTCTAGGATGAGAACCTAAGGGTATTTTAATAGAGATTTGACCTTGATCAGACATGAGGAAAAATGCCCTCATTTTTTTAAGTGTAACCTGCAAATTAAAACCCGCTATGCCCAGGTTAAGTGCTAAGCACCCATAGCTTGCAGTTTTGCAATGTATCTATTTTATTAATGACGCAGCCACATGTAATGTTACTAAGCACATGCTGCACACTGATTGCATGTGTATTTACAAAATGATGTTTTATTCTTTTTATCCAAGTCTGTTGAATGCCCAGCTGCTTCTAGCTCATTTATGTTATTTAACTGCAGTTGTACCTGATGTCTTTCTGTAATGAAATGTTCCTCTGCGTAGTTGTGCCTCTCCTCAATTATTACATAATTCATACCCCTTTTCCACTACTGCAGCACGGGTCGCAGCCGTGTCGCCTGTGATAAAGCCAAATATTTATCTTATTTAAAACCCTTTAAGAGGTCTAAGAACACTGTACGCTATTGACGTATGGAATACCGTAAGGGTACGCACGTTGCGTAACAATCGCTTAGCCGTAGTCGAGACGCTCAAGCGTCACGTTCGCTCACGGCCAAGAGATCACAGGCAGGCACGCTATTGGCTGCCGACTAACGTAATGGTTTGCTATAGCGTAGCGGACGCTCGGGACCACGAGGAGATCACCAGCGGCGCTGACGCTCACAATGTTAAACCTTTATATGTAAACCATGAACAATGTATTATACAGGAAAACCTTAGTGTAGTGATAGAGTGTAGATGCAACACAGTGTAACCTTATTAACTTAAAAGCTGTTTGAGCGTCACCGACACTCTGAGAATACTTAACACTATAAGAAATACACAAATTCTGGGCTTAGGGTCTAACGCCTTATATGAATGTTATACTTGAAAAAGAATAATACAATACAAGTCATACACTACAATATAACATAGACTAACTAACCAGATAACTACACAGGAAATACAATACAATACAATTACGTTTAAGGGAAAATGAGAGAGAAAGAGGAGGAGCGAGAGAGAGAGATATGGCTCACAATAACAATAAAGACAATATGATTGCGGAGAAAACTTACGCACAAAGGGAACGATCGCATGCGCCTTTCTGAATATCCAGCTCCCGATTATCAGTGATGAGAACCGTTGAAGAGAGTGAGCTGGATCAGGTCGACTTGTCTATTTATGCCCCACACACAATACAATTCAATGGTCCCTACAATCTCATTGTTCATTGGACACAGGAATTCGTCTTCGCATTATAACAAAAGGTCATAGGTTGATTCATACAGGTGGGCTGAGACCATTTCCAACTGCTCAGGTGGGTGGGAAACTAGGTTTCCCGCCGCATGGATAAGTAAGTGCAAATAATAGTAAATGTACATAAACTTCTTATGTCCATAACTATTCGCACGAGCGATTAATCCGCTTCAAACCAACACCGGAATATTGCTAATTAAATACTCTTCCTATGGATACTAAACACCACTGTATGACCCTTGTCTGACCCTTCGTATCAAACAAAGAGGGATCTCTTTGTCCATGAACATGCTATATTAACTAAACTTTCAGAATCTATCAAGGGGACCATGATCTACAAAATACCTTATATAGTTAAAATATGTAACGATTGAGTCGCACGCTGGGCACACAGAAACTCTACCGTGAATGCGCATACCATGCGCCTGCGGGTGCACGTAACAGCGGGTATGCGCACGCACGGGAGAGCGCACGCATGCGCAGCGCGGACCTGTATGAGGTGCAAATATGGTAGTGTGCATCGTGATATTTTTCTGACTTTGACAGTCCACCCTTTGGCAGTCAACAATAACTGCCACTTCCTAAAACATTTCAAAACGAGAAAAATATATGTCAGGTGTAAATACATTTCCATGATTGGGTAAGGGAGGAGAGAAGAAGGTGTGAAAAGGGTATGACCTAGTGAGATAGCAGTAGCATGTGTGTATGAATCCATGTTTGGGGGGTCATGTATCATCGTGCCGTACGTGTTTTAGATCAAGCTTCGAGGTATTGCGAAGTATACATTTAAATTCCTTCTTATCCCGCGGTGCGGGTCTGTGGATGGGCTGTCAAACTTTACCGAGCTCTTTTCGGATTTTGGTTGCAACAAAATGGGGGAGCACATTTTAGTTGATGATACATGAATGGGGGGGATATGTGATTGCTGATATCTGTACCTGTATTCCCTATCGACTATGTGTGTCATTACCTAAAGGTTGTAGAGATGAAGATAAAGAACAATTATGGTAAATGCAGTGGTATTCTATGTCAGGTTAATGAACATTTGTCGGTTGAAGTCTTGTTCGGTGTCTGTTGAATGCAGTCTTCTTTGGGCTTTTGCCAAAAAGTGTGGGCAAAAGCTTTGTCAATGTCCATAGACTTACAAAAGTGTTGGGCTAGCGTAATTTTAAAATTTCTAGGGAAACTGGGGGTCTATGGCATAGTTCATCAAATATCTGTGTATAAGGTTGTCAAAACTTCTTCTTTAATCCATCAGTTGTCTGTATACGGGATCATCAAATTCCATGTCCAAGTGGGTCTTTTTACCTTGGAGAAAACGGAAAAAACAGGTGAAAGAAACGGACCGTATAATCGCATTTTCATCACATCATTGTCTCTACCGTTGGGTCATAAATCAAATCCATTGGAATTACAATTTCCTCACTCCTTAGACTCATTACCCTGGTACTACGTTTGCACTTCATTAAAGCCTGACCGCATCTAAATATCAAGCCAATCGATATGACAACACCTAAGATACATAGGAGAAACTTCCCTACATCCATTATGACTCCTTGAGCCCATTCTCCTAAACCAGAGAACCAATTTCGCGGGTTCAACCATGACACCCAACCAGTCAGCTCATTACCCACAGCAGCAAGGGTGAGATTGTGTCTCCTGCGAAATTCCCACTTTAATTGGAGAATGTCGTCCATCTTTTGGTCTATGACCTCGACCGGATCCTCGGTGCTATTCGTAATATATGTGCAGCATTTCACGCCGTACTGCGTTGCCAGTGTGACACAATATCCACCTGTCACTGCTGTGAGATAATTAAGAACCATTCTATGCTGAACCAGTTCTGTTTTATAAGCTTGAAGCTCTCTTCCAGTATACCTAAAAGTGTCATCATACATTTCTGTGATATTATCTAACAAATTTGCAAGCGCAGATATGTATCTATAGTTCAGCACTCCTCTAGCGGTGCGAGTGAAATCTAACGCAAGTAGGACCTGAATCCCGGTGGATTCATGGATCATGTCAGAGGCCGAATGCTCTGTCCTTTCTGTCAGTTGCCTTTTAACTACGTGCTCGTAGTGGGTGTGAGTATAAGGAGCTTGGGCACCACGGTGTATATCTTTCATTTTGGCATGTGATACAGTCATTACTTCAGGCAGTACTTTTCCAATATAACACAATCCTTCAGAGTTTGGGGCAAGCCACTTATACGCCTTCCTCCCGCATATGAAATATGCATCATCGGGGAGAACATATGGGACAGAGTAGGACATAACCATATTACACATCTTCCATGTGAAATCTCCTACCCCTAATTCTCCCATCTGTCTAGTACACGTATCAGTTTGTACGATGTGTGCACAGTATCCTGGTGATACCTCTCCAACTCTCGTAATCCTACTTCCTAGGGTATACCTATATCGGAAAGATTTTTCTCTACTGGCTATGTGGCGTATAAGCTCTGTATCTGTAGGCATTCTATACATGCTCTTTATGAAAAGGTCATAGTTTGGTTACTCCATGACACTTCCCAATTTCCCGGCTTTCGGGGATTGGTAATGTTAAAACATATTAGGGATCTATCCACATGATATTGGTGGAGCTTCAAACTAGGAGGACTGGAGATATTAAACCTCCTGTCCACCGGTCTCCCACCCTTTAGCTCAAGTACCTCTCCTACCGTTAAAGGGAATGGTACTAGTCCTGATTTGCTATGACCTTGAGGTACTTGAGAGCATACCCAACAATCTGTTTGATTTAACACACTACCCACTAAGGAGTGATAGTCACTCAATGGATGCCGGTCCATGTGGATATTAAAACTGGATTGGCATTTCTTGATGCACCCATCCTCAACTACATTGTCACAGAGCCTACAGATACAGTTTTCTTCAGCTAACAATCCTTCACAATTCCTTCTATTGTCAATGCTATCGGATCGTTTTCTGATACTCGCCTTTACTTGTTGGTTAAGTTGTTCTTGGAAAACTACGCCTCCATCTTTGTCATCAGAACCCATTCCAGAACCTCTCTTGACCTCCATGGTACTCTCGCCGGAACAGACTGCTCTGGTCAACATCATGGTCAACAGGAAAATCCGGATCACAGTCTCTTGGGGCAAGTCCATCTTATAGGAGGAAACGGAGAAGAATGAGAAGGGGGAAAAAAATAGTTGAGGGAGAGGGGATGGGAAGTGGAGAAAAACAATAAAAGGGAACAGGAAATCGACAACTGCTTTTGATCTTGTGATCTTCAATGCTCAGGTGCCGCCTCAGTCCTCCTGGAACAGACACTCCAGTGATACAACTTCCTCTACCGTCTGTTCCTTATCACGGGACCTCTCTGGATCAGCAACCTTCTTACAATGGGACGAATGAACCCAAGTCTCTCTCTCGGCAACCTTCAATGCTGTAGTGCTAGTCAATAAGACTTGGTATGGTCCTTCCCATCTGTCAATAAGGCAACCTGAGCGTAGAAAATTCCGTATCATTACATAATCCCCAGGTTCAATGTCATGACAATTACTATCTGGTAAATCAGGAATCATTAACTTCAAATTATCATTTTGATTCCTCAGCTGTTTACTCATGTTAACCAGGTACTTTACAGTCACTTCATTGTTACACTTCAAATCATCCTGAGGGTTAATCATAACATGCGGTTGTCGACCAAACAAGATTTCAAAGGGAGACAGATTAAGAGGGGACCTGGGAGTGGTTCTGATGCTGTATAGTACAATGGGTAAAGCTTCTGGCCATGTCAATCCTGTCTCTGCCATAACTTTGCTCAGTTTATTTTTAATAGTGCTGTTCACTCTTTCCACCTTCGCACTCGCCTGGGGACGGTATGGAGTGTGCAGCTTGCTATCAATTCCCATCAACTTACACATTCCTTGAAAGACATCACCTGTAAAATGGGTACCCCTATCACTTTCAATTATTCTAGGGATACCATATCTACATACAAATTCCTGCACAATTTTCTTAGCAGTAAACATAGCGGTGTTTGTGGCCGCAGGAAATGCTTCGACCCAATTTGAGAATACATCTATACAAACAAGTACATATTTCAAATTTCGACAAGGGGGTAATTGAATAAAGTCAATCTGTATTACCTGAAAAGGGCCGCCTGTAGGTGGGATATGAGATGGTTCTGTTGGTATTGCCTTTCCGATATTCTTTCTCAAGCAGGTAAGGCATGACATTGCTCTCTTACTTGCATGAGATGAAAATCCTGGGGCGCACCAATATGCTCTTACCAACTTGCACATTCCCTCCTTGCCCAGATGAGTCAGCCCGTGTGCTGCCTCAGCTAAACATGGAAGATATGCTCTGGGGGCCACTGGTTTACCTTGTCCATCCGTCCAGAGTCCTGAGGACTCCTGGCCATATCCTTTTGCCTTCCAGACTGCCTTTTCCTGTGTGGAACACAAATTTTGCATTTCACACAACTTCTGTGTGTTGATGGTATTAAATACCATCAGTTGTGTGGTGTCTGTCTGTCTGGGGGTACCAGCTGCTAGCTTAGCAGCTTCGTCTGCTCGGCTGTTACCAAGTGATACTGGGTCCTGGCTATATGTGTGTGCTTTACACTTGATAACAGCCACTCTGTCGGGTTCCTGTATCGCTGTTAGAAGCCTTTTGATGTGAGCTGCATGCGCTACCGGTGTACCAGCTGCCGTCATGAAATTTCTGAGGCGCCATAGGGCTCCGAAATCATGGACTACCCCGAATGCGTATCTAGAGTCGGTGTAGATATTGGCTGACTTGCCCTTAGCCAATTCACATGCTCTGGTTAGGGCGACCAGTTCAGCAACCTGGGCTGAGTGATGTGGGCCTAGCGGTTCTGCTTCTATGGTGCCTTGGTCATCTACGACTGCGTATCCAGTACACAAGTCTCCCGAGTCCGACTGTCTGTGACAACTACCATCCGTGTAAAAGGTAAGATCTACATCTTCCAGTGGGTTGTCACTGATGTCAGGCCTTGCGGTAAAATTTTGGGTCAAATATTCCATACAATCATGCATGTCATCTTTTGTATTAAATCCTCCTTCCCCATCACTCTCATCCTCCACCCTTTGTGCCTGTCCAGGCACACCTGGGAGATATGTTGCAGGATTTAATGCACTGCATCTCCTTATGGTGATGTTTACGGGGGCCATTAGTGCCAATTCCCATCTTGTAAACCGCGCTGATGAGACGTGCCTGGTTTGGGCAGAATTTAGCAAGGCTGACACTGCATGTGGTGTATGAATTGTGAGGTTGTGACCTAGCACTACATCTTCGCTTTTCGTTACTAGCAATGCTATCGCAGCAACGCTTCGCAAGCATGTGGGGAGGGATCGCGCTACCGTATCTAGCTGAGCGCTGTAGTATGCTACCGGCCTGCTGGCATCACCATGCTTTTGGGTTAGGACGCCTGCCGCGCAACCAGCACTTTCTGTTCCGTACAGCTCAAAGGGTTTCCCATAGTCTGGCATACCTAATGCTGGCGCCTGCGTTAGGCACTGTTTAAGTCTCTCAAATGCCATTTCGGACTCGTCTGTATGCGAAATCCGATCAGGTTTGTTTGAGGAGACCATCTCCTGCAAAGGTAATGCCAGAATGGAAAATCCTGGGATCCAGTTACGGCAATACCCACACATTCCTAAAAACGTTCTGATCTGTTGCTGGGTTTGTGGCAGAGTCATGTCTCTAATTGCTTGAATTCTATCAGTGGTCAGGTGTCTCAGTCCTTGTGTTAGACAGTGTCCCAAATATTTTACTTTAGTTTGGCATAATTGTAACTTGTCTTTGGAAACCTTGTGTCCTGTGTCTGAAAGATGAAACAGGAGCTGTTTCGTATCCTTCAGGGACGCTTCCAATGAATCTGAACACAGTAGTAAATCATCCACATACTGTATCAATACTGATCCACTCTCTGGTTGGAAAGACTGTAAACAATCATGCAAAGCCTGGGAAAATATACTTGGGCTGTCTATGAATCCTTGTGGTAATCGAGTCCATGTGTATTGGACTCCTCTGTATGTAAATGCGAACAAATATTGGCTGTCAGGGTGCAGAGGTACCGAAAAGAAAGCGGAGCAGAGGTCAATAACAGTGAAAAATTTCGCAGTGGGAGGGATTTGCATAAGGATGACAGCTGGATTTGGCACTACGGGGAACTGACTCTCAACTATTTTGTTAATCCCCCTTAGATCCTGCACTAGCCGGTAACCCCTCCCCCCACTCTTTTTCACAGGGAAGATGGGACTATTGGCAGTGCTGGATGTTCTTACCAGAATGCCCTGTTGTAGCAAGCGCTCTATTACGGGATACACTCCTAACTCCACCTCTGGTTTCAGAGGGTACTGTGGGATTTTTGGAGCTATCCTACCATCTTTTACTTGCACAACTACTGGAGCTACGTTTGCCATCAATCCAGTGTCTTGTCCATCTTTAGTCCAAAGTGACTCTGGTATCTGGGATGTCATTTCTTCTACTTGGGATGGAGTCCTATTTGTCATAACGGTATGTGTCATTAATTTTGATGGGGAGTCTAACATGTCTCGCACTTCCTGAGCGTGATTCTCAGGTATGTCCAAGAATACACCTTCAGGAGTGCAATAAATGACGCACCCCATTTTACACAATAAGTCTCTTCCCAGGAGATTAGTCGGTGCCGATGCAGCCAGCAAAAAGGAATGCTTGGTATGTAAAGGCCCTATTGTAATCTCGGCTGGTTTGCTAACAGGGTAATGCTGGACTACTCCCGTTACTCCCATGGCTGGAATTGTCTTACCAGTGGTTCTCATGCCCACTGTCGAATTTATCACTGATTTGGCCGCCCCCGTATCTACAAGAAAGTTTAATGATTTACCAGCTACATTAATTGCAATTTCGGGTTCACTTCCAAGACTTGCAATCAATTTTACTGGCTGCAGATTACAGGTATGGCCACACCCCTATTGGGTATGGTGACCTCCCTGAATCCCGCTGGCAGCAACTACTTGAGAGGGAGTTAACTGGGAACTAGCAGAGGCTTGCCAGTCTCTGTTCGGGGGGTATCTTTTTGTTTCCCCTGCATGTGGCTCATAACTCCGTCTCTGTGGACCCTGATCCCAATTTCGTGTGTCATGTCGTGGTCTAGGGGGTTGGTATGATTTTTGTGAATTTTTCACTCTACAGTCTCGTGCCATGTGTCCCTGTCTATGACAAGAATAACAAGTTACCACATTTGACTTACCCACAGGGTTTGGTGATTTATACAAAGGCTGCCTTGTGGTCAGGGCCTGTATACTTACGGCCATTAATTTATCACCTTGTAATTCCCTGTGTCTGGTGATATTCCGATCGTGATCAATAGCTGCCTCTCTCAAAGTAGCCACCGACAAACCTCGCCAACATGGTTGCGTGGTCTGTCCTCTTGTCTTTAATGCTTCTTTCAAACCATCCATTAACACAGATACTGCTACTTCTCTATGGTTTATGTTGGTTTTAATGTCCTCTATGCCTGTGTATTTAGCCATCTCTAATAATGCCCTGTGAAAATACTCTGCAGCTGTTTCTGACTCCTTTTGTTTAATGGAGAAAATCTTGTTCCATTTAACTACAGCTGGAAAATACTCCTTTAACTGTAAACTTATCCTTTTTACATTGTCTTGGTTGTACACATCTGTAAGAGGTACATCCTGATCCAATCCACAGTCAGCTAAAAATTGAGCCGAGTCGACATTGGAGGGTAAACAAGCCCTCAGCAATACCTGCCAGTCTTTGTTATTGGGCTCTAAAGTGTTCCCTAGGTCTCTGATGTATTTCTGGCTAGCAACTAAGTCTTTCCTAGGGTCAGGGAATTCAGACACTATGGTTCTTAATTCCATTCGGGAAAATGGGCTGTACATGGCAATGTTCCTAACAGGAGTGACTCCTGAAGTGTCAGTTTTTCCATTTGGCACTGCTATTACCCTAACAGGATTTAGTCTAGCAACATCATTCTGTGTAGATTCTACAGCCTGTGGTGAAATGGTTTCAGCATAGTGTATGGTGCCGTACTTACCCGTAGATACGACCTCACCTGTCCCTCCGCTAGGGGCCTTTGTTACTAATCTTAAGGGTTGGGCCGTGCCTACTGTAGTTTCTGATATGGTGGCTGCTAGAGAGAGTGCCGATATTGTTGACGCTTCGTCTTCTTGATCACACTCCTGGGGAAAGTTCAAAACAGGGTACAACTTGCACAGGTTAATACTTGCATTGGTTAACTTATTAACATTTACACAGTTGCTAAGTGTTTGTTTGTTACACCCTAGTGCGTCATTCTCCGCAACCAATTTCTCTCCTGATATGTATGGTGGTGGCGGGGCCGTGGCTATCAGTTTCCTGATAGGGTTAGATCCCGCCGCCTGAGCCAATCCTCTCTGTATTTCACCCTCCTGTTGCCATAACTGCAAATAATCATAATGTTTGATCCGTCTCTTTGTTGATTTAATGAGACATATCCTCCTCCTTAGATTTTGTAACACTTCTGGGCTAAAGCTGCCTACTCTTGGGAACTTCTCCCCGTCATGTACCGTCATTCTCTCCCATTCATCACATAAAACTTCTGTGTGTGAACCGTATTTTTCACACATTACGTACCTTGCCGACCCGATTGGTCGGTTCACTGAATCAACCCGAACCGAGGTTGATCGCCCCCTACCTGAACAATTGGCCCCCATACCTGTAGGTGTTGCTTTCTTCAGCGAACCCTTACAAAACCAAAATGTTCAAGATAGTCTGACGGTGGCGGTTTACCGAGTACCCCACTCACTCGCCCACGCCGACAAATACGACCTACACACTGTCCTAGTGCTGGCGTACTCGACCCAGGGCCCCTGCGACCTGAACCGCTATTTACTGGAACATGTGAGGGTGATCCGCAGAGCACTTACTCTTTCCAGTAACTATTGGTTGCTGGATAGTTCCCAAGTGACTGGCGAACCTCCCTTAAAATAAAAAAAAATTACACAAATCACGTTAGAATGTACAAATAGCGTTTATGACCCCTTTCGTACACAAATGGCACTGGGTCAGATTACTAACTAATGCACACAATTACGTGCGGTACAATCGTTCTGCACATAAGCAACTAATCTTATGTGCGGAGCGACCAGTGGAATCGAAAATTACGGCTGCGAATTCCTTCAGCCAGAGCTTTATGGCCTATATGGGTTCCGCACCAACCCTTCCTGGTGTTGTGCTACTTGTCTCTATAGCGGACTTCTTAGTCTGCTGTAACTGGACCTCCTGGTCTTGTTATAAGACCTCCTGGTCTGCTGCTACAGTGTGACCTCCTGGTCTGCTACACTCTAATGCTCAAATTTTATGTTTAACAAGGGATGCCTCCCTAGCCACCATGTACGTCACTTACATGCATGTACCTCACGAGAACTCGACTTCTTGTGGTTCAACCTCAAAAATTGTAGAACTTATATAATTGCAAACACTCACTCACCACATGTACACTTTTGTTTCTATTTCTATTTCTGCGCAGAAATTTTCTTTCCTTTAGACCAGATGTGTTGTAAATTTGGAGAAGGATCTGTTAGTCTAAATTTCGGACACTAAAATCGATTTGCGCTATTTATCGCGTTGCCACCTTTTCGCCTGTTAAAATAACACTAGTGTGTGATTTGAGTTACGTGGGCGTACCCGGACGCTCCGTTGCGTAATATACGCTGCGTGCGTCGGCCTTTGAGTTGCGTACGCGAGTCTCAGCCCTTTGTTAGAGACACGTGTACACAAAGCAAATATCCACCGTAACACAATTTACACGTTTATCAATGTAGATGATCCTCGATCATCTACCAAACACCACACCAATCTCTCCTTGTATCTTTAGGTAGAGCTGCGTGCGTGCTTTGCAATTTATCCCTTAATGTATTGCTTTTACACTTTAACTATGAAATAGCGACAAATCTCTCTTAGCACGTTTATCAATTATAAAAATGGCAAACAGGAGAGTGATATATGAAAATACACGAATGAAAAAGAAATGCAGATATGCGTGTGTGCGTACGCAAGACAGAAATAAACAGTTTTCAAAGATACTAGCGTGTTGTTCTTACCTCCGGTTCCGGATTCCCTCAGCACCCTTTACTAAGCGAAGCAGACGCTTATCCAGGCAGCACTACGAGGAATATGATCTCCCGCCCTTTGCTGATGGATAATGTCTGCTGAAATTACCTAGCAGAGATATGTGAAGGACGGACGAGCCGCCAATTGATAAAGCCAAATATTTATCTTATTTAAAACCCTTTAAGAGGTCTAAGAACACTGTACGCTATTGACATATGGAATACCGTAAGGGTATGCACGTTGCGTAACAATCGCTTAGCCGTAGTCGAGACGCTCAAGCGTCACGTTCGCTCACGGCCAAGAGATCACAGGCAGGCACGCTATTGGCTGCCGACTAACGTAATGGTTTGCTATAGCGTAGCGGACGCTCGGGACCACGAGGAGATCACCAGCGGCGCTGACGCTCACAATGTTAAACCTTTATATGTAAACCATGAACAATGTATTATACAGGAAAACCTTAGTGTAGTGATAGAGTGTAGATGCAACACAGTGTAACCTTATTAACTTAAAAGCTGTTCGAGCGTCACCGACGCTCTGAGAATACTTAACACTATAAGAAATACACAAATACTGGGCTTAGGGTCTAACGCCTTATATGAATGTTATACTTGAAAAAGAATAATACAATACAAGTCATACACTACAATATAACATAGACTAACTAACCAGATAACTACACAGGAAATACAATACAATACAATTACGTTTAAGGGAAAATGAGAGAGAAAGAGGAGGAGAGAGAGAGAGAGAGATATGGCTCACAATAACAATAAAGACAATATGAGTGCGGAGAAAACTTACGCACAAAGGGAACGATCGCATGCGCCTTTCTGAATATCCAGCTCCCGATTATCAGTGATGAGAACCGTTGAAGAGAGTGAGCTGGATCAGGTCGGCTTGTCTATTTATGCCCCACACACAATACAATTCAATGGTCCCTACAATCTCATTGTTCATTGGACACAGGAATTCGTCTTCGCATTATAACAAAAGGTCATAGGTTGATTCATACAGGTGGGCTGAGACCATTTCCAACTGCTCAGGTGGGTGGGAAACTAGGTTTCCCGCCGCATGGATAAGTAAGTGCAAATAATAGTAAATGTACATAAATTTCTTATGTCCATAACTATTCGCACGAGCGATTAATCCGCTTCAAACCAACACCGGAATATTGCTAATTAAATACTCTTCCGATGGATACTAAACACCACTGTATGACCCTTGTCTGACCCTTCGTATCAAACAAAGAGGGATCTCTTTGTCCATGAACATGCTATATTAACTAAACTTTCAGAATCTATCAAGGGGACCATGATCTACAAAATACCTTATATAGTTAAAATATGTAACGATTGAGTCGCACGCTGGGCACACAGAAACTCTACCGTAAATGCGCATACCATGCGCCTGCGGGTGCACGTAACAGCGGGTATGCGCACGCACGGGAGAGCGCACGCATGCGCAGCGCGGACCTGTATGAGGTGCAAATATGGTAGTGTGCATCGTGATATTTTTCTGACTTTGACACCTGACACGGCGGCGACCCGTGCTACAGCCCCCTAAAGCCAGCGCTCACCAACCCGGCAATTGCCGGGTTGGTGACGCGGCAGGGGCGGCGCTGGGAGATCACATGATCTCCCAGCGCCGCCCTCCCATACACTGTGAAACGGAGCGGCTCCCGTTCACACTAGACAGCTAGCCGGGTTGAACACGTGATCAACCCGGCTAGCTACCAGGGTAGGATTCCCGGATCACTTGATCCGGGAATTTGCCGGGGGACACTTTTCCACTAGGGAAAAACACGGGTAAATGCGCGCCCCCGCGCATTTACCCGTGTTTCTAAGAGCTAGTGGAAAAAGGGTATTAGTGACTGCTATTTACTGTACAATTTAAATTCCGACTTTATACATTTTTGCATAAGCAGATCAAGACCATTTGTCACCTCTCCATATTAATGGACATGAAGAAAACCTCCCTCTTGGTTTGTTGGATTGTATATAACGAACTAGAGAGTCCTGGTTTGACTCTTCTCGCAGTTCAGAATTGGGATTTTCAATCAGAATTTCAGGTTTTGGATTGCAAAAATGACATTATTTTAGCTGTTTTCATCAATTTTTTAAAAACAGTTTTTATGATGCTTTATCTACACCCCTCGGATTTTAAACCAAATCCGCACCAAAACACTTGATGGTGGCCAAAACCAAAACATGAATGTGAATTAGAACTAAAACCAAAACACGCGGGTCCATGCACATCTCTATAACAAACCTGAGAAAAGTAACTAATCAAAAAGAGATGAAGTCCCCTATTAGTAGTACTAGTCGTCCTACACTTGTACTTACCCCTCTAGGTGGCAGATACTGTAGAACCAGGCACCATGGGACCTAGTCTGCCATAGATTCTTCAACAGATAACAACTATTAATGTAAATACAACAGAGACAGTAAATTAGATGAAAGGAAAACACATAGTAGGTGGATATGGATGAACTGTAATTCAAGGTCAAGCAATTATGTATGGTTTATGTCACAATCTCCATTACCACCCACATGTGATGCACCACTGCCACTCTTAGTGGTGCTTTTTCTTTTTTAGCTGACTTCATGGAGGTGTATTTGTAGCTGATAGAGTACTTTCTCTCTCTCTCTCTCTCTCTCTCTCTCTCTCTCTCTCATATTCTAGTTCATTCTGTGGTTCACATATAATAACTTACAGTTGTTGGAAAGTACTGATATTTAAAGCAGCAATTTTTACATGCAAAATCTTGTCTTTAACTTAATTTCTGAATTGAAATCTTGTGTCTAAATCGCTAAAATGTTGCCACTGCCACCAGGGCCTTCTTAGCAGCATTGTAGGCCCTGGGCAAAGCAATGCACTGGAGCCCCTACCCATCCACTGCGTGCATAGCTGCTGCTCTCCTCTCCTCCCAACTGTATGCCGTTTTTACCAGGGAAATTATTATAGCCAGGCTGCTTTAGCTTGCTACATTTTCTCTAACGTCCTAAGTGGATGCTGGGACTCCGTAAGGACCATGGGGAATAGCGGCTCCGCAGGAGACTGGGCACAACTATAGAAAAATTTAGGACTACCTGGTGTGCACTGGCTCCTCCCACTATGACCCTCCTCCACACCTCAGTTAGATTCTTGTGCCCGGCTGAGCTGGATGCACACTAGGGGCTCTCCTGAGCTCCTAGAAAGAAAGTATATTTTAGGTTTTTTATTTTACAGTGAGATCTGCTGGCAACAGACTCACTGCAGCGAGGGACTAAGGGGAGAAGAAGCGAACCTACCTAACTGGTGGTAGCTTGGGCTTCTTAGGCTACTGGACACCATTAGCTCCAGAGGGATCGACCGCATGGAACCGGCCATTGATGTTCGGTCCCGGAGCCGCGCCGCCGGCCCCCTTACAGAGCCAGAAGCAAGAAGAGTCCGGAAAATTGGCGGCAGAAGACATCAGTCTTCACCAAGGTAGCGCACAGCACTGCAGCTGTGCGCCATTGCTCCTCATACACACTTCACACTCCGGTCACTGAGGGTGCAGGGCGCTGGGGGGGGGGGCGCCCTGAGCAGCAATAAAAACACCTTGGCTGGCAAAAATATCACAATATATAGCCCCAGAGGCTATATATGTGATAAATACCCCTGCCAGAATTCATTAAAAAGCGGGAGAAAAGTCAGCGAAAAAGGGGCGGAGCTATCTCCCTCAGCACACTGGCGCCATTTTCTCTTCACAGTGCAGCTGGAAGACAGCTCCCCAGGCTCTCCCCTGTAGTTTTCAGGCTCAAAGGGTTAAAAAGAGAGGGGGGGCACTAAATTTAGGCGCAATATTATTTATACAAGCAGCTATTGGGGGAAAAATCACTCAGTTATAGTGTTAATCCCTGCATTATATAGCGCTCTGGTGTGTGCTGGCATACTCTCTCTCTGTCTCCCCAAAGGACTTTGTGGGGTCCTGTCCTCAGTCAGAGCATTCCCTGTGTGTGTGCTGTGTGTCGGTACGGCTGTGTCGACATGTGGGATGAGGAAGGTTACGTGGAGGTGGAGCAGAGGCCGAAAATGGGATGTCGCCCCCTGTGGGGCCGACACCAGAGTGGATGGATAGGTGGAAGGTATTAACCGACAATGTCAACTCCTTACATAGAAGGCTGGATGACGTAAAACAGCTGTGGGACAGCCGGCTTCTCAGCCCGCGCCTGCCCAGGCGTCTCAAAGGCCATCAGGGGCTCAAAAAACGCCCGTTACCTCAGATGGCAGACACAGATGTCGACACGGAGTCTGGCTCCAGTGTCGACGAGGTTGAGATATATACACAATCCACTAGGAACATCCGTTACATGATCTCGGCAATAAAAAATGTGTTACACATTTCTGATATGAACCCAAGTACCACATAAAAGGGGTTTTATTTTTGGGGAGAAAAAGCAGCCAGTGTTTTGTTCCCCCATCAGATGAGTGAATGAAGTGTGTGAAGAAGCGTGGGTTCCCCCAATAAGAAACTGGTAATTTCTAAAAAGTTACTGATGGCGTACCCTTTCCCGCCAGAGGATAGGTCACGTTGGGAGATATCCCCTAGGGTGGATAAGACGCTCACACGTTTGTCAAAAAAGGTGGCACTGCCGTCTTAGGATACGGCCACCTTGAAGGAGCCTGCTGATAAAAAGCAGGAGGCTATCCTGAAGTCTGTATATACGCACTCAGTTTCTATACTGAAACCTGCAATTGCCTCAGCATAAATAGTGCTGCTGCAGCGTGGTCTGATACCCTGTCAGATAATATTAATACCCTAGACAGGGATAATATTTTGTTAACATAGAGCATATTAAAGACGTCGTCTTATATATGAAGGATGCACAGTGGGATATTTGCCGGCTGGCATCCAGAATTAATGCAATGTCCATTTTGCCAGGAGGGTATTAGAAACCCGGCAGTGGACAGGTGATGCTGCCTTTCAAAGGCACATGGAGAATTCTGCCTTATAAGGGTGAGGAATTGTTTGGGGATGGTCTCTGGGACCTCGTATCCACAGCAACAGCTGGGAAGAATTTTTTTTACCTCAGGTTCCTCACAGCCTAAGAAAGTACCGTATTTTCAGGTACAGTCCTTTCGGCTTCAGAAAACCAAGCGGGTCAAAGGCGCTTCCTTTCTGCACAGAGGCAAGGGAAGAAGGAAAATGCTGCACCAGACAGCCAGTTCCCAGGATCAAAAATCTTCCCCCGCTTCCTCTGAGTCCACCGCATGACGCTGGGGCTCCACAGGTGGAGACAGGTGCGGTGGGGGCGCGTCTCGGGAACTTCAGGGACCAGTGGGCTTGCCCACAGGTGGATCCCTAGGTTCTGCAAGTAGTATCACAGGGATACAGCCTGGAGTTCGAGGGGCGACTCCCCCTCGCCGTTACCTCACATCAGCCTTGCCTGCTGCCCTCGGAGAAAGGTAGTACTGGCGGCAATTCACAAGCTGTACTTCCAGCAGGTGAAATCAAGGTACCCCTCCTTCAACAAGGCCGGGGTTACTATTCCAAAATGTTGTGGTACCGAAACCAGACGGTTCGGTGAGACCCATTCTAAAATTGAAATCCTTGAACACTTATATGCGAAGGTTCAAGTTCAAAATGGAATCGCTCAGGGTGATTATTGCAAGCCTGGAGAATTTCATGGTATCACTGGACATCAAGGAGGCTTACCTGCATATCCTTATTTACCCTCTTCACCAGGAGTACCTCAAAATTGTGGTACAGGATTGTCATTACCAATTCCAGACGTTGCCGTTGGTCTGTCCCCGGCACCGAGGTATTTACCAAGGTAATGGCCGAAATAATTATCCCGTACTTGGACGATCTCCTTATAAAGGCGAGGTCCAGGGAGCAGTTGTTCGTCGGAGTAGCACTATCTCTGGAAGTGCTACACCAGCACGGCTGGATTCTGTTTATTCCTAAGTCGCAGCTGGTTCCTACGACGCGTCTACTGTTCCTGGGTATGGTTCTGGACACAGAACAGGATAAAAATGTGTTTCTCCCTGGGGAGAAGTCCAAGAAGTTGTTGTCTCTAGACAGAGACCTCCTAATACAAATACAGGTGTCAGTGCATCAATGCACGCGAGCCCTGGGAAAGATGGTAGCTTCTTACGAAGAAATTCCATTCGCCAGGTCCCATGCAAGAATCTTCCAGTGGGATCTGTGGGACAAGTGGTCCGGGTCGCATCTTCAGATGCATCGGCGGATAACCCTGTCTCCAAGGGCCAGGGTGTCGCTGTTGTGGTGGCTGCAGAGTGCTCATCTTCTAGGGGGCCGCAGATTCGGCATACAGGACTGGGTCCTGGTGACCACGGATGCCAGCCTTCGAGGCTTGGGGGGCAGTCACACAGGGAAGAAACTTCCAAGGCTATGGAAAAGTCAGGAGACTTCCCTACACATAAATATTCTGGTACTAAGGGCCATTTACAATGCCCTAAGTCAGGCTAGACCCCTGCTTCAACACCGGCCGGTGCTGATCCAGTCAGACAACATCACGGCGGTCGCTCATGTAAACCGACAGGGCGGCACAAGAAGCAGGATGGCGATGGCAGAAGCCACAAGGATTCTCCGATGGGCGGAAAATCATGTGTTAGCACTGTCAGCAGTGTTCGTTCCCGGCGTGGACAACTGAGAAGCAGACTTTCTCAGAAGACACGACCTCCACCCGGGAGAGTGGGGACTTCATCCAGAAGTCTTCCAAATGATTGTACACCGTTGGGAAAGGCCACAGGTGGACATGATGGCGTCCCGCCTCAACAAACAGTTACAAAGATATTGCGCCAGGTCAAGGGACCCTCAGGCGATAGCTGTGGACGCTCTGGTAACACCGTGGGTGTACCAGTCGGTGTATGTGTTCCCTTCTCTGCCTCTCTTACCCAGGGTAATGAGAATAATAAGAAGGAGAGGAGTAAGAACTATACTCATTGTTCCGGGTTGGCCGAGAAGAGCTTGGTACCCAGAACTCCAAGAAATGATCTCAGAGGACCCATGGCCTCTGCCGCTCAGACAGGACCTGCTGCAGCAGGGGGCCTGTCTGTTCCAAGACGTACCGCGGCTGCGTTTGATGGCATGGCGGTTGAACGCCGGATCCTGAAGGAAATGGGCATTCCGGAGGAAGTTATCCCTACGCTATTTAAAGCTAGGACAGAAGTGAACGCAAACCATTATCACCGCATATGGCGGAAATATGTTGCGTGCTGTGAGGCCAGGAAGGCCCCAAAGGAGAAATTTCAGCTAGGTCGATTTCTGCACTTCCTACAGTCAGAGGTGCCTATGGGCCTAAAATTGGGTTCCATGAAGGTCCAGATTTCGGCTCTATCGATTTTCTTCCAAAATAGAACTGGCTTCACTGCCTGAAGTTCAGACTTTTGTTAAGGGAGTGCTGCATAGTCAGCCCCCGTTTGTGCCTCAAGTGGCACCATGGGATCTCAACGTGGTGTTGGATTTCCTGAAGTCGCATTGGGTTGAGCCACTTAAATCCGTGGAGCTACAATACCTCACGTGGAAAGTGGTCATGCTGTGGGCCTTGGCGTCGGCCAGGCGTGTATCAGAATTGGCGGCTTTGTCATACAAAAGCCCTTATCTGTATTTTATATGGATAAGGTGGAATTGAGGACTCGTTCCCAATTCCTTCCTAAGGTGGTATCAGTTTTTTCATGTGAACCAACCTATTGTGGTGCCTGCGGCTACTTGGGACTTGGAGGATTCCAAGTTACTGGACGTAGTCAGGGCCCTGAAAAGTATATGTTCCAGGACGGCTGGAGTCAGGAAAACTGACTCGCTATTTATCCTGTATGCACCCAACAAGCTGGGTGCTCCTGCTTCTAAGCAGACTATTGCTCGCTGGATCTGTAGCACGATTCAACTTGCACATGCTGTGGCTGGACTGCCGCACCCTAAATCTGTAAAAGCCCATTCCACGAGGAAAGTGGGCTCTTCTTGGGCGGCTGCCCGAGGGGTCTCGGCTTTACAACTTTGCCGAGCTGTTACTTGGTCGGGTTCAAACATTTTTGCAACAGTCTACAAGTTTGATACCCTGACTGAGGAAGACCTAGAGTTTGCTCATTCGGTGCTGCAGAGTCATCCGCACTCTCCCGCCCGTTTGGGAGCTTTGGTATAATCCCCATGGTCCTTACGGAGTCCCAGCATCCACTTAGGACGTTAGAGAAAATAAGATTTTACTCACCGGTAAATCTATTTCTCGTAGTCCGTAGTGGATGCTGGGCGCCCATCCCAAGTGCGGATTGTCTGCAATACTTGTATATAGTTATTGCTTAACTAAAGGGTTATTGTTGAGCCATCTGTTGAGAGGCTCAGTTATATTTCATTCTGTTAACTGGGTATAGTATCACGAGTTATACGGTGTGATTGGTGTGGCTGCTATGAGTCTTACCCGGGATTCAAAATCCTTCCTTATTGTGTCAGCTCTTCCGGGCACAGTATCCTAACTGAGGTCTGGAGGAGGGTCATAGTGGGAGGAGCCAGTGCACACCAGGTAGTCCTAAAGCTTTCTTTAGTTGTGCCCAGTCTCCTGCGGAGCAGCTATTCCCCATGGTCCTTACGGAGTCCCAGCATCCACTACGGACTACGAGAAATAGATTTACCGGTGAGTAAAATCTTATTTTTTTGCATTTAAAACCCTTGGTTCAGGGGTGTTTTTCCAGAGGAGGGGGCCGTGAGCAGATTTCGGGTAGCCCCCTGCCTCTCCACAGTGCAGTAGACTCTGGCATCTACTCTAATGTTTACCTTATCACTGCATATAAAAATCAATATAAGCAAATGGGTCTTTGGGCAACTGCCCATTAAGCCAATATGAAAAGACAGCCCTGACTGCCACAAATCGCAGACTATTATATTTGGCCTTATTTGTTCACAGCCCCATAGTGCTGTCTGATAAATAATAATAATTTTATTTGTATAGCGATTTTCCTCAGTAGGACTCAAAGTCCCTTTATAGATATGAAACATTTTACATACTGTAGTACAAGGACTTAGTATTACAGCAAACACTACAGTGGTTTCATCCTAATGCTAGGAGTGGGGTCCCAACACAGCCGTCAGGTCCATATATTCTTCATATCATCCATGAACGCACCAGGTGAGGCAGCCATGTTGGGTGCATTGCGAAGGTTACACTTGGGCAGATAAGCCATACAAGGACCCATGGCATGAGAACTATCCAAGGCAGCCATCTGGGGCACACTGCGTAGGTTGCTGCTGGCAGAGTGTGTAACCAATGGAGGTATAGCACACAGGCATAGCATACCGGGAGGCGGAAGTGTATGCTAAAGAGCAATAGCATCAGTGAGGACATAGGGGGTCATTCCAAGTTGATCGTAGCTGTGCTAAATTTAGCACAGCTACGATCATTCACACTGACATGCGGGGACACCCAGCACAGGGCTAGTCCGCCACGCATGTCAGTGCCAGCCCCCCCCCTGCAAAAGTGCATAGGCATCACACAGCTGCGATGCCTTTGCACTTCAAGAGTAGCTCCCGACCAGCGCAGCTTTAGCATGCTGACCGGGAGCTACTCGTCGCTCCCCGGCCCGCATCGGCTGCGTGTGATGTCACGCAGCCGCCGCCGCGGCCCGCCCCCCCCTAAATGGCGGCTAAATGCCATCGTCCAATTCCCTCCCGCCCAGCGACCGCCTCTGCCTCAGAGGTGATCGCTAGGCAACGACGGCTGCCATGCGCCGGCGCACTGTGGCAACGGCGCAGTTCCGTCCCGATCGCTGCGCTGCAACAAACTGCAGCGAGCGATCGGGTCAGAGTGACCCCCATAGTGAGAGTAATATACTAAGAATAGCAGAGATAGATGGTCAGTGAACTGAGCCATAAAATTCAGTAGACATTAAAACAGATTTGGGCACAGTCCAGCAATGTAGCTAGCAGGTAGCAGTAGGGTCGACAGTGGAGTCTAAGTGGGATTTTGGAGCCCTGGAGCTGTGGGCACTGATGTAGCTGAGGTAACTGACTGGCCAGGCTGGAGTGTGCAACCATTATGGCAGAAGGGGCCCCCTAAAATGGCGGTCTATCAGTGGGGATTACAGTGAGTCACCTGGTCAACAGGAGCTGTGAAAAAAGCAGGCAGGTGGCGGCAGAGCAGATGGTGTTCAGGTGGGTGACACAGCCCTGGAGCAAAGGAGATGGATGTGTAGGGAAGAGGGCAGCAAGATAGTGGACTGCTGCGAACATCCTCCCAGGCTGGTGCTGTCACATGCTTCTGCTCTCAGCAGGAGTGAGGCTGAATGGTGATCAAGCCTTCATGGTGAAATATACGTAGTGCAAGTAGTGAAAGAGTAAAAAAAAAATGCATGGGTCCAAGCTGCTGTTGATTGGCTTTGAGTGGCCTGTCTGTCAATCAGCAGCCTGTCACATGGTAGCAGCCACTGATTGGCTGCTGGATCTACAAGTGACAGAACTCACGTGGGTTCCACCACTATTGGGAGCCGTGCTACATGTACTGAATGTACATATAGCACGGCTGTGTCCGACTGGATCGGATCTTTCTTTTTTTTCTTTTTTTATCCCCCTGGGATGCTGCTAAAAAAGAGGACTGACCTACTCACAGGGATAGGTGAGTATGTGTATTTGTTTTAACCATGTAGTGGATCATACTGGAGAAGGGGACCAATTGGTAGTGGGGACAAGATGGGTATGTGTGAGTAAGTGTATTAAAGTTTCCCTGTCTATGGTATGTATGTGTTTTGTGGTTATTTTAATATTTCTTTTACAGGGGGATTATAGGTACCTTAATGGGGGGATTATAGGCCCTTAATGCTCCACATGCTGGTACTTGTGGTTCTCCAAGTACCGGCATGTGGGGGAGGCATGCTGGAATCTGTAGTCCTCCTGTAAAAGACATAATTACTTCACTCTAACTGATTGCTATGAACTGGGCACCCACTGCCGAAGGGTGCCGACGATAGTCCAGGGCTTCAGCATAGCCCTGAGGGATCCTCGGGAGGGGGACCCCTTTATTGGGGTGTCTCCCATTTCTGATGAATCCCAGGGCTGGGGTGACTAGTTGGGGGGGATGAATACTTTGGCTTGGGGACCCTGTCCAGTTTGTCCCCTGGCTATGGCATTATGCCCCCATTAGTAAGAGCCTGGTGCTGGTTCATGGAAATATGGGGGACCCCCACACCATCCTCGTTCCCCATATTTCATAAACTAGAACTGCCTCTAAAAGCCCAGTGCTGGTAATGCTGTGGGGAAGGGGGGGACCCAATGTACATTTTTAATATAATTTTTTTCAACTTTGTTTACACTGTCACACACACAGAAGCCTGTCAAAGCATGATTCATAGAAAATATCCGTGTTTGACTAAGATTGATCACCAGCATGTTTGAACCCGGTCAAACTCGGAACAAACACGACTCCTACTAAATTTACCCCTAAATGTTTACTAAGCCACTTTTGTAGCGATGCAGTTTACATTTCTGGGGGCAGTTGTTAGGACCAAAAATTGGGCAACCAGGTGCCCTGGTGTAAGTAATGAAGCAAAAACAAAATGGTTCTTGCAGACAGATGCATTTACTTGCCTAATCGTTTAGATAAAATAGCACTTACCTTGGAAGGCTTTTAGTTGCAAATTAACATAATATGTTGTTACTTTATATAGCCATTACAAATATCTAAATGTGTAGGTGATTGTGCTTTGTTGTGTTTGTGAGCTGAGGATATACTGTGGAAGTGCATCCATAAAAAATAAAGCCAAGTGTAGCTATACCAAAGGAAAGAGTACAGGGTTTCAGACCATCAGGCCTATTTTCATTGTGCAGCATTAATATAGAGGTTCTTTGATGGTTTACACATGTGCAGGCGCAGTACAAGTGGAAGCCTCGACTTCTGTTTCTAGTTGCATTAAAATAAATGTTTTGCTTATTAATTTGGGCTTCCAGTATTACTTTCAATGAAGAAATAAAATGTTCAGATTTTTTTTTGTAAGTAGTTTATGTTTTTTTAGATGAATTGCTTCATTTGGTAAATATATTTTGTCTATTCATTTACCCTGCTGCTTCCATCTTCGGATAATAAATAGCCTCATGATTTGCGTGGGTACATTTTCACCAATGATAAGAAGCCAGTTGTAGCCCTTTGATACATACACAGAACAGAGCACAAGAGTAAGGTGTGGTCACATGTCACAGGGACACATTGGAGTATTTCCTCCTCCCCTCCAGTCCAATTCCATGCACATAAAGGCAGGTGCACTTGACATCCACTCACTGCTGTGTAGAGCAACTGTGAGAGGTAATTAGCAACTTTACAGCCCAGTTGGGACAGAGCCCTCAAATAGGTACCGTCTCACCTAAATCATAGCAGTTGGGAGGTAGGCATGCTTGATAGATAGGCAGACGGTCTGCCTACTGGGTAGGCCCCTATAGAGAGAAACAAGTTTGAGGTAACTAATTGTCTTAATGTTACTTGTTTAGTGAGCTGTGCTGCCCATTGTGAGAGGCTGTGCACAGATATCTGATGATGCTTGAGCTTTTAGGGTAGTGTTACCCTATGGGTAGAGAAACTACATAGTAATAAACACTTCAATAAATGAACAAAGTGCAGATATCAATTTAAGGTGCTTTGAAGCAAGTGTCTTATTAGATGTAATTTTGTTTGTCTTAAAAACATTTGGCTATTTGTTTGGACCAATAATTTCTGAGCGAAAGCGAGAAAAATGTTGTTTAAGAGAGCGGCGGTCACTAAACATATAGCGATAAAGGGAACTCTCATCTCTCTGACACGTCATCAGCTGCCAGTGTTTGCTTACGGCCTGAGTGCCTGTCACTACAAGAAGAGATGTACAGCTACCGAATCTGTATTTTCGGTCTCTGTAAGAGCTGCTTTTAGTCAGAGCTTTGTTAATGATACCCCGAGTTAAGTACAGTGGAGACTGTCTTTTCATGGAATGTTCCTTAAAAGATTTGGCCACTTAAAAGAACACTTTTAGAAGACCAACTTAATTTAACACACACGACAGCATATCTAGAGCGAAGCTTCTCTCAAATAGATAGTGTGAACAAAGGCATGTCCATTAAATCACAAGCTAATTTTGTTTGGGACAGTTTTGCCACAAGAATTGCACTTCAGCTGCTGTTTGAAAAAACGTGGTCCATGACAGGAAAACCTGACGGACAAGTATTACTATGTGTGTTTTTCCCACATTTCCCTTGGACTTCAACCAAGAAATATGTACCTTGAAAAAGGCTTAGGGAAACCCTTATAGAAGAAAATAGTGATAAACCCAAGGCTTATGAACATTAATCTATATTATATACTTGTACTAAGTGAAACTGTTTCGGAAAGCTAGCAGTCCCAACAATTAGTTGTACAGCAATAATTTTAAAATGCTGTTTAGGTGGTGGAGCTTCTCTATCTGACATGACTTGAATTGAGGAGGTAATGGGGCCCATATATCAGCAATCGGCTAGGGCATTCCTGCATTTTGCAGATGAATGTGTAAAAAATCGGCAATGAATGGGGTTCATAGATTGCTGATTCTGACCAAAAACTGACCAGAATTGATAAATCAGGTTATCCATGTTAGATTTCACCGACTCAGTGACTTGCAGTGAGGTAAATGGCTCAGGAGGCACTGGCTAGTACACACGCAACATATGAGCCAAAGGCTTCATGTGGACACTATACAGAGATGCAGCAATATATACTGCTGTAAATGTTTTCGAGTTTTGATCACAGATGTGTGGAAAAGGTAGGCAGGAGAGGCACTGGACTTTTTACTCCAGAGTTTTGACTATAAAAATGATTAGAATAATGCAAAGAAAAAAATGTATAATATATTCTTTTTAGTGTTCATATCGTTTTTATATTCAAAACTCTTGAGTAAACTGGCATATGAAAGGAAAAGCTCTGCCTCACCTCACCGCACGTCACTGCACCGACCAATGCAGATTGTTAGTGTATGGAGATGATTAGCCAATTTGCAGACCATAACTAGTATTTTACTATTAAAATGGGCACTTTCATGATTTGCATATCTTTGGATGAAAAAATATGAAAATCACTGAAAAATATCTGAAATGTATGGGCGCATGTTGATGGATGGTGAAATCGTGAGAAACAAATGCAGAGTCTGTGACTCTTTTCTTCTTATTTTTTTATTGCTGGTGTATGGGCCCCACAAGTTTGGGTAGTGCACATACTGTACAATAATCCTAAGGCTTCGGAAATCTGAGAAACTAGGTGTTACATTTGACTCTACCTTGCTCTTTGTTCTTCACGTTCAGTATATATGCAAAATAAAGATCAATAATACATAACATTAAACAGCTTTTCAGGTTGCCTGAATTTAGTTAGTTAGTTTTGGGATAAATGTAATTGACAGCAGTTGAGTGTCATAGTGCCATGGCAGTTTTAAGTCCTATTGAGACAGAAAACAATAAGTAAAATAAAAATACATTTGTTTTATAATAACTTTCATTTTTCCTTATAATTTTTTTAATTAGCAATATACATTTTATCTACTCTTCTGTTAAGATTACCATTGTTGGGGCCTCAGAGCACTGACTCTTGTTACACTGTGTGACTATACTGCTTTACATATTACAGTGCAATGAGAAATAATAGCACCCAAAGAACCTATACCTGACCTCAACAGCAATTTAAAACATTTCATTAAAGTGGGATGTTGTTAAATTTTTTTCCTCATATGTGGATATCTTCCAAAACATTATACTGTACAGAGGCACATTCCAAAAATACACCCATTTTGAAAAATGAAAAAACTTCAAATCAAACTCTTGCATGTTTAGCTAATACAGTGTATGGTTCTAATTATTGGAGAGACCGAAATGAAACTTCCCAAACATATTATGTTAATGAAGGTTGTCTGCTTTGCTCTAACATTGCACATATCTCATCGAGTCATGTTGGACTGTAATAGGATAATGCATTAATAAAACTTTTTCAGAACTAATTGTCGTGAGTTGAGACAGATCATTTGTGCTGATTTAGATTTTTTTTTTCTTGCTTTATTTTGGAAACATTAGTCCGTGAAGCCCAGCTCATACTGATGATATCATGGAGCCACAATACAATGAAAGTGATACTAATCATGCCTTTATTTTCTACATTGACAATTCACATTAATTAAACCGCGGGGAGTGTTGGAATGTGGAATATGCTCCCTGCTGAGTTTAAATTGGCTTCTTCCTTCTATATTTTTGTGAAAGAACTTGAGGGCTCCAAAGAAGGAAAAGGTGTTTGTTGATGTTCTAATTCAGTGACAATCCAGGAAAGGTTCCAAGTATCACTTTCTGGAGAACAGACAAGAACATCTGTAGGAAATCAGTTCAGAGTTAAATAAGGTTTTCACCATCCTTCTGTTGTTAAAAAAATATATTTTAAAGAACCATATTACTTTGTTTTTAAGGTTAGAGAGGGCTGTTTTATTAAAATATCTTGCAAATTGTTACAGATAATGGAAAATATGTAAAGAATATTTTTTATAATTTTAAAGAATAATTCCAAAAACAATTGAACATTTTTGGCTGGTATATGATTATGCCTTGGTGATATCTGCAGCTCCCTTCTTACTAAAGCTGCCTGCATAATGCTACCTGCAGTAGAGTCCTGGCAGGCACTTACAGGATTTCGGGGAACATGACGAGTTTTGTGAACCTCCAGCTTAAGATATGTAAACATTAGGCATGTGGGGCAACTAGCTATATTTACCCGACGTCAGTAGTTTCTGTGGTATGCAGATAGCATACCGCTCGTCAGGATCCCGGCTGTCACAATACTGACACTGGGATCCCAATGGGGCACCATACCGCCTCCGGCATACCGGCGAGGTAGGTGATTCCCCCTCTATGGGTGTCCACGACACCCATACAGGGAGAATAAAACCTGTGGCAAGGTTTGTTGTGCTCGCTCCCCTGCCAACATTCTACTGTTCGGGATGCCAATGTTTGTATACTGTCATCAGGGTTGGACTGGCCCACAGGGTTCCAGGGGAAACCCCCGGTGGGCCCCACTGCCCCCCTTCTATATATATGCTACAGAACTATGGTATATTATCTACAGTGCATTGTTGTTATTAATCTGGTACTTCATCATGCATGGACTAGCAGTATTTGGTATATAGATTTATCAAGGGATCCAGACCATGCACTCTCTAATAGTTAGCCAAACCTCTGGGGTGGCTGGCCACACCCCTTCTAGAGACTGTCATACCCCTAAACATGGGCCCCTACCACTGCATTCTCCCAGTGGGCCCTTCATACCCCAGTCCGACATTGACTGTCATTCGGCATCCCGTGCGGCAGTAACACATACCGTACCCGTTTCAATTATTAGTGGTTTTTCGGTAAACGATATCTCATTATCTTGTCCATTAGCAGGAGTCATAGATTTTTGGGGAGTGCAAAACAGACAACACATAAATTTGGAATCAGGTGTGAATGTGAGTTTTACATATATGAAACAATGCAAACTTCAAAGTTAAATAGGAATTTCAAAATAATATTAATGCCTTACAGTAAGTTGCAATCTATGTTCTCATAGTTTGGTCTTTCCCAAGCCAAGATTAGTGCGTTAACTCATGAAGAAGTATGGGGAGGCACTACTTACTGTTCCCTAGTAAAATTAATGTTCTGTACATTTGAAAAATAATAGTGTACCAGATTTGTTTGTTTTAGGTGTTGGTGCTCTACTGGGACATCTTTAACTTAAAATAATTGATAAAAACATACATGCTGATATTCTGGCATGGTGGGGGCGTGATGTGGCATATGGGGGCATGGCATAGGGGATGATGTTGGGTAGGGGTGGAGTGGGAGGCATTTCCATAAAATTGCATCATCGCAGACATGCCCCCGCCCCCTGCGGGAGAGTTCAGTGCGGCTGTGGTGGGATGCATGGAGGTTACGGCTGTCCGGGAGACTTGCCCACTCTTCCGGGGGACTGGGAGAGTCACACAATTTTCGGGAGCCTCACGGACATTCTGGGAGAGTAGTCAGGTAAGGATAAAAACAATATCTAACTTATTAACTTGATGCCATACATTATAAACTTCTAAAGTTACATTTAAGATAAACTTAAATTTTAATTGGTGTAACAAAGTTTTAAATGCATTGTGATATAAATAAACACATATTGAGATCTATATAAGGCCCATCACTAATAAAAAAAAACTGTAAATCAGTGTGTGTGTGTGGGAGGGGGGGGGGGTGTCATATCAAATTATATGGCCCGTAATCTGCAATGGATTGAGTAAATTCCCCAATCCCCCCACAATGGGGTTGGAGAATTGGGGAAATCCAGCATGTTGGATTTCCCCAATTTGCTGATCCTGACCAAAAACTGATCAGTACAGGGGAGTTTTAAGAGAGGAGGGGGCCCGTGTGCAGACTCCAGGTGGGCCCCCTCCTCTCCACGGCGCTGCAGGCATGCGCAGGTCTCCGGAAACATGCTGTCCACCATGGTCCAGAGACTAATTACTTACTGCTCATGCACTGCGGACATTTTGGGAGTGATTTTTGCCGCGAATGCTGCGCCCGTCACGGGACTCTTGAAAGGTATTAAAACAACGTGGGTGCACCGCACACATTGCACCCATGATAGAAATGCCAATGGATCAGTATCAGGTAATCTGGGAATTTTAACATGCAGAGTTTCTCTGATTCCAAGACAGATCGCCGATCATTGATAATCTGTGTTTTGGATGGACAGGTCAGGGAATTGGGGAAATGTGACACTGATGTATGGGCTGCATTCATTTTATTGCTTTTATAAAATAGTATTACAAAATAAATACATTGTAACATAAAATGTAAACCTTAACAATAAAGTCACATGCCATAAAATACATAATAATTTCTCAAACAATTAGAGATAACATATGAACACTAATATTAATTCAGTGTACATGTATGCAGTTTACTTTATACAGTGTATTTTCAAGAAAATGTTTAGATAGCGATGTTCATTTGATAGTCTAGGGCAGTGGTTCTCAAACTCGGTCCTCAGGACCCCACACAGTGCATGTTTTGCAGGTAACCCAGCAGGTGCACAGGTGTATTAATTACTCACAGACACATTTTAAAAGGTCCACAGGTGGAGTTAATTATGTCACTTGTGATTCTGTGAGGAGACCTGCAAAACATGCACCGTGTGGGGTCCTGAGGACCGAGTTTGAGAACCTGTGGTCTAGGGGGTAAATTTACTAAGATGGGAGTTCTATGTAAGACGGGATGTTGCCCATAGCAACCAATCAGATTCCAGGTATCATCTTCTAGAGGGTGCTAGATAAATGAGAAGTAGAAGCTGATTGGTTGCTATGGGCAACATCCCATCTTAAATAGAACTCCCATCTTAGTAAATTTACCCCCAGGTCTTTATATATTAGACTGCATATACTGTCTACTAGTCTGTACTTATGTACATTAAGTGAAGTGTAAGGCTAAATAATAAGTGAAAGATTTTTCAAAGAATAAAGTATAGAAATGTGGGGTGAAATGTAATAGCCTGCGAGTTGCAGGCTATACGGAACTTTGTACGAGTCTGCTCGTATTTTTAAAGCGACAATTATTTACACGGCAAAACCAACCTGGTTTTATTGTATATATCTTGTATAAAATACACATAACATTATGTAACATCTTTCTTAACTGGGGACTGAGCACTAATAAGTATGGTGCTCTTCTCTCCTCTATCACTGTAGAACAGAGCCGAATTTAAACCTCATGGGGTCCTAGGCAAGATACCGTTTGGGGCCCCCTACCTCAAACGATCTATAGTACTATATTGTAAATTCTGATTCATGCCCCTTACATTATTTGTCATGTTTTATCCTTGTAATAATGCCTCTTAAGCATTAAGCACTGCACCATAATGCCCCTTGCAGGTAATGGTATATAGTTATTTATATAAACTTCAAATCCTTGTTTATATTTATATAAAGTCCAAATCCTTGTCTTTTCATTGCGCTATACATACAGACAGAGGAGCCACAGCGCTGACTGGACCAGGCTACATCTCCCAAAATCCCGGGCTTCTGCAGGCTGGTCAAGAGGATTCTGGGAGATGTAGTGTTAGCGCTGCTCTCCGACCCACTGGGCCCTAGGTGAGTGCCTAGGTTGCATAGCAGAAATCCGGCCCTGCTATAGATGATGATACATTCAATCTATTCTAAATTTGATCTTATTTGTATTCACAGTTTTACTTGTATAATGGAATGTGTATGAGCAATTGTATCATTAATCTTAACTACCCAGTGTTGATATGTAGGACACTCTGGATCATCCATGCTTTTTCTATACATATTTTTGCCAACATTCACAAATTTATTATGTATTACTGAGTTATTTTTATCAACAAATACTTTGAAATCCAACCCAAAAATCAGGGATCAGCAAGGAAACAGAGATAACAGTTCTATTAATACAATGTGTAATATCACAAATTTTGTATTTTAGAACAATCCCACAAAAATGACATTGGTGGTCATTCCAAGTTGAACGCTCACTAGCAGTTTGTAGCAGCCGTGCAAACGCTAAGCTGCCGCCCTCTGGGAGTGTATTTTAGCTTAGCAGAAGTGCGAACAAAAGGATCACAGAGCGGCTGCAAAAAAAAATTGTGCAGCTTCAGACCTACTCAGTGGTTGTATTCAGTTCCTGTTTTGGCGTCACAAAAATGCCCTGCATTCGCCCAGCCACGCCTGCGTTTTTTCGAACACTCCCTGAAAACGGTCAGTTGACAACCAGAAACGCCCACTTCATGTCAATCACTCTGCGGCCAGCAGTGCGACAGAAAAGCTTCGCTAGACCTTGTGTGAAACTACAACGGTCGTTGTGAAAGTATGTCGCGCATGCGTATTGTGCCGCATGCGCAGAAGTGCCGTTTTTTTAGCCTCATCGCTGCACAGCGAACGATTGCAGCTAGCGAACAACTCGGAATGACCACCCATGAGGCTTCACCACATTGAAGTCCTTTTCAACTCTAATCGCCAAACTTCATTAATTTTATTTGAGTAAGATGCAACCTATGGAGAATTTACTCTATATGTGTTGGAACTTCATATCTATTGGAACTACATTATCACATTCCATCGTATGTGCCTGATATCACCCATCAGGATCTCAATGTTATCTTCCTATTTAGCCTGTAGTTACTTTTTTTTTTTTTTCTAAAAATGAAACCATTTACATTGTTTTTTTTAGGTCATTCTCTGTAGAAGTTTCTTCACAGGAGCTTCTGTCAAGACTTTTGCTGTACACTTAAATTGTGCCCACAAAGCTTGTTCAAGTTGTAGATATTCTATAGAACACTGGCCCTCATTCCGAGTTGATCGCTCGCTAGCTGTTTTTAGCAGCTGTGCAAACGCATAGTCGCCGTCCACGGGGGAGTGTATTTTCGCTTTGCAAGTGTGCGAGCGCCTGTGCAGCTGAGCTCTGCAAAAACATTTTGTGCAGTTTCAGAGTAGGTCTGAACTTACTCAGCCCTTGCGATCACTTCAGTCTTTTTGATGCCGGAATTGACGTCACACACCCGCCCTCCAAACGCCCGGACACACCTGCGTTTTCCCTACTAGTCCCAGAAAACGGTCAGTTGAAACCCATAAACGCCCTCTTCCTGTCCATCTCCTTGCGATCGGCTGTGCGTATGGATTCTTCGTTAAATCCATAGCTCAGCAACGATCCGCATTCTACCCGTACAACGCGCGTGCGCAATGCGGTGCATACGCATGTGTAGTAAAGACCTGATCGGGCTGCAGCGAAAATCGGCTGCGTGCGATCAACTCGGAATGACCCCCACTGTTCTAGTGGGTCTGGTATGTTTTACCGGCAGACGGGATGCCAGCTGTCAGTATACCGACAGTATCTAACAGAATCGAGGCAGCGAGTCCCCTCACGTGCTCACTACGCTCACCACGCTTCGGGCTTGGTGGTTCGCTTAGCTCGCCACAGGTTATATTCCCACTTGGTTGGTGGCCTGGACCCACCAACTGAATGGGAATAACCTGCGGAGGTTGGGATTCCGGACTTCAGTATTTGATGAAAGGACTTTATGTTGCCTGCTGAATATATAGGGCCCCATACACTTATACGACATGACGGTCCGTCATGTCGTATAAGATTTCGTCCCACCTCCCGGCAGCCTCCCCGCTGGTAAGATAGTATTAGATATATTGTATGCAGGATATTTTTTGCATGCGATGTATCTTTTACTATCCTATCTATTTACTGCGGGATCCGACATATCACGAGTGCAGCACTCGTGATATGTCGGATCTAGGGGGATCCGATCCGATGCCCACGGGAACGCGCATTGGATCGGATCGGGGGAAAAGCACCCAGAAAATGCCCGATTTCACGCAATATCTCGGGCCGAATGCCCGAATTGGGCTGAAATCAGGCATAATCGGCGTAGTGTATGTGGCCCTTAACTCTCTCACATATGATACACCAGCTCTGTTCCTGCGCATCTTCCCATTCCTATATACTGAGTTCCAAATGTAAATATCCTGCCTAACAAAAAGTTTGCTGCATATTGTACATTTCACCCCAAAAGGACAACTGAGTACAGCCGAGTGTGACCTTTTTCTCAGTACTTATTTGAATTTCTTTTTTTACAAATAAATATGACATCACATTAGGAATTTGAGAGGATGTAGAGCTATATTTATGAAGCAATGGCTTTTGTAGGTGAGTTGGAGCCGAAAATCGAAAACGGTATTCACATTCCATGTAAAGCCCGACATGCTTTACACTGAATGTGAGCACCATTTTAAATTTTCGGCTCCAACCTGCCGGGTAGAGATTGCTTACTAAAGCTTCCACTTTGTAAATATAGCTCATAATATCTTTAATATATGTTGATATGGATTTATACTTTAATAATGATATATATAATTAATATATATATATATATATATATATATACTGTATATATATTTTATTTTTTTCTTTATCACTATACAAATGCAGGTATACCATTTGAGAATATTGTAAAAAATTCTTATGACTTACTGTACCAACAAGCATTTGGGGAACAACCTGCAGAACACCGTACTATGGGGGTAATTCCAAGTTGATCGCAGCAGGACATTTTTTAGCAACTGGGCAAAACCATGTGTACTGCAGTTGGAGGCAGATATAACATGTGCAGAGAGAGTCAGATTTGGGTGTGGTGTGTTCAATCTGCAATCTAATTTGCAATGTAAAAATAAAGCAGCCAGTATTTACCCTGAACAGAAACAAAATAACCCACCCAAATCTAACTCTTTCTGCACATGTTATATCTGCCCCCCTGCAGTGCACATGGTTTTGCCCAACTGCTAAAAAATTTCCTGCTGCGATCAACTTGGAATTACCCCCTATGTATTTGCACAGGCACTATTATTATAAGTGTGTAACAATAATCTTTTAAAGTGATCAGCAATAATAATTACTTAATAAGCTGGGTATGCACTGGAGCAACCCCCAATCGTTCCGACTTTACTGACGATTTAATTTGAGCCCAAAACTAGCCAAATTGAGTATACACACACTGCAATCTTGCTAATGACTGAACACTAAATATAGCATTGTTTGGTCGCATGCAATATATTGTTGCTCCTGTCTACACTAGAACAACCTTCATGACACTCCGTTCTAGGGAGTGGCGTGCATGTGACTTCAAATCGGTCTGTTGTATCGTTTGTTGTCCGGTTTGCCATACACACTGTATGATAGGCACCAAATCACAAGCGATAATGCTAGGTTTAATGTGCAGCCTATCAAACCTGACAATGGTGCATGCAACCGCGGGAGCGTGCATATTGAGCGTACACACTGGGTGATGTAGGCAATATGTCGGGTCCCAACCGCCAGATCGGACGACATATCACTCAGTGGGTACCCAGCTTTACTCTCTCCTTGACTGTTCATTGCAAACAGCCAAAGGCAAAAGTGAACAATTTTCTCAGTTTGCTAACAAATATTGGGCCTGATTCAGATGGTAATATAGTAATGCAGCAGGGAGATGTCACGTCTGTTCAAATCAATGGTTCTTATGGTGATCATTAGAACTCTCGTAGCTTGCTCAAATGACTTCTATTAAAATTTCAAAACAAATTTACCTTTTCCATTCACTTCCAACCCAATCATTAGGCAACTTCAAAAGTGTCTCATAGACTTTATAGGGTTGATGCAGAGTGACAGCTGTGCCAGTTTGTGTAGCATAAGTTCATTCTGCACACTCCTAGTAAACTGACGCACACAGATGCTGCTATGCTGATTTGCAAGATTCTGAAAGTTCTGACAGTGGCATAGGGTAAAGTAGGGGAAGGGCATCTAATGCTGGCCGAGTACAGTAAGCGCATGATTGTGTAACCGCGAACCGATGCAGACTGGCACTGAGTCACATATACGACTGCTAAAGCTGTATTTGTAGTTGCCTGGGGGCAGGTGCATTTTTGCAAATACACAGTGTTGGCCGTCATCTGCACTAGCTAACCACTTATGGACTAAGGATGTACGGTTGATGCTTATGTGTGCTTTTTTCTTTGCTTGCTCATATATTAAAGATGTGTCCTCACTTACTGGTTGCCCGTAGGTTATTCAGAGATGAATGCAGATGGCTACATATGCAACCAGATCTGCGTTTATCTCTGCACAGGAGAAGGCCGCCCAGCATGTGTGAGGCCGTCTCGCGATGCGTCTGCAATCTATTTGCGAACGCTTCGGATCTAAAGTTGACCCCTGGCAGCGCAGCCTGGCTGTGCTGTCAGGGCGGTTGGTTCCCCTTTTTTTTTATCGGAGCGTATGACATCACGCAGCCCCCCCCCCCCCCCCCCCGAAAACGATTCCGGCCCGCCTCCGGTCGCTCCCCCCCAACGCCGCATTGCTGCCCCGAAAACGTCCGCCACTGTCAATCCATCGGGATGCAGACGAAATGGTATGTCCGCGCACCCGCTGTGCATGCGCAGTTTGCTGCCAGCGGCGGGGTCTGAATGACCCCCATAATCTATATGGTGTGGCACACCTGTTGCAACTGAGAAGTTCAGTAACATTAGTAGCAACATAAATTTCTCATACGTCCTAGAGGATGCTGGGGACTCCGTAAGGACCATGGGGTATAGACGGATCTGCAGGAGCTTGGACACACTATAAAAGACTTAAACTGGGTGTGAACTGGCTCCTCCCTCTATGCCCCTCCTCCAGACCTCAATTAGACTTTGTGCCCAGGAGTGATGGGTCACACATTAGGGGAGCTCTCCTGAGTTTCTCTAGAAAAGACTTTATGTTAGGTTTTTTATTTTCAGGAAGACCTGCTGGCTACAGGCTCCCTGCATCGTGGGAGTGAGGGGAGAGAAGCAGGACCTACTTCTTCTTAGTTCAAGGCTCTGCTTCTCTGCTACTGGACACCATTAGCTCCAGAGGGTTTGATCACTTGGTGCGCCTAGCTGCTTGTTCCCAGAGCCACGCCGTCAACCCCCTCACAGAGGCCAGAAGAAAGAAGCCGGGTGAGTATTAGAAGAACAGAAGACTTCAGTGACGGCAGAAGACATCAGTAACGGAGGTACAGCGGTCGCGCTGCGCTCCATGCTCCCACACAACGGCACTCACAGGGTGCAGGGCGCTGGGGGGGGAGCGCCCTGGGCGGCAAGTTACTGTTGTTTTACTTAGACTGGCTTTGAAAGCGTGTTCGGTGCCGGGGCACCGTGTCTCATTCCCCCGCCAGCATGGTAGAGCGCGCTACGCGCCATTGACCCCCCCACCGCCGGCGTCCACGGGTGCAGGGCGCTGGGGGGGGTGAGCGCCCTGAGCAGCAAATTAAAAAAAAAATTTTTGCGGGCAAAAGTGTTTGTGTGGGCGCTGCCAGCGGTCGCACGCCGCGCCGGTGCTCCCACACACCAACGTTTTACTTGGGTGCAGGGTGCAGGCGGGGCGCCCTAAACGGCAGTTTTTGATAGTATATAGTGTATCTACACTATATACGAGTCCAGCTAGTATATTTATGATAAGGGGCTGGAGCGCGCCGGGAAGGGGCAGAGCTTAGCCCTCACAGAGGAGTCAGCGCCATTTTCCTCAAGATCCCCGCCAGGACTTGCTGTATAGTAAGGTGGAGGGGGGGGGGGGGGCACAGTGGTTTTAATGCTATAAGGGTGTCATATAGCATTATGTTGAGAATGGATGCATATTCCTTGTTGTAATACATAAATTCACTGTTTCCCTGTTTGTTTACCCACTATCGGTTAGTCGACATATGTCGGCAGGTGTGAGGGCTTTGTCACGAGCTGCTGTGGGGATAACTGTCGGCTTCGCCGGCGCATGGCGTTACTTGATTGTGTGCTTAAAACAGTAAACATGTTAGGGAAAATACAGTTGTTTGTGGATGCCCTGTCGGCATCAACGGTATTTCCTGGGTAAAATAATTATCAGGCTGTTATTGCCTTGTACCTGCTGTGGGGATAACTGTCGGCTTCGCCGGCGCATGGCGTTACTTGATTGTGTGCTTAAAACAGTAAACACGTTAGGGAAAATACAGTTGTTTGTGGATGCCCTGTCGGCATCAACGGTATTTCCTGGGTAAAAAAATTATCAGGCTGTTATTGCCTTGTACCTGTATATATATGTATATTTATAGGTATATGTGGGGGGAGTGTTATCAAAATTGTATTTGTATGCTTCCCTCAGACCCCTCGGGGTTCCAAGATTGTTATTATTTTTTGCCCGCTTACTATTCCTGGCGGTCGACATTTACTAAGTTTCTGTCAACCATAACGTTCCTGGTAGATCCACATCGGGGGCATGTCAGTACATGGTCATACACATTCACAACACATTACTGTCACTAGGGACCTGACAGGTCTGGACAATCCACTTGCGTATAGGTTATATCTATATGTATATATATGTAGATATAGGTTTATATATCCATGGTTAGGGTATATGTGTTTTATTGTGTATTATATGCTGTATATCCATGAATGCTGAAATAATGGTATTCTTATCATGTGCTGGTCGCCTTGTTGGTTAAGCTCTAGATTTGCCGTGACGAGTTGGTTTTCGATCCTCTCAAGGAGTCCGAATATTATTCTCTTCACAACGCGGAGAGAAAATTATGACAGTCAACTCCTGGTCGACGCAGAGCCCGGTCGAAAAGGATCATACACAGGCAGCTAAGTGAAATTTTATTTCTATACTTTGACCATATTTGCACTGTATGCACTTGAGGGAGTGTTGTATTAGGGTGGGCATCCGATAGAATTACCCTACCTAGAGTGGGTAGGCTTGCCTATGTTGATTCTACTTTATAACATTGCAGCAGGCTGCACGTGACACCAGGAGGAGTGACCGGAAAAATGCTGAGGATGTCTCCGGGAGATGCTGGAGGGAGGTATACAGCTGTTTGGTGTGGCCTCTGTTCAGTCAATCTCGGTGGATACCACTGGTAAGTCTAACTTCGTGAGTTGGCCTCCTTCACAACGGTTGGTGACGCATTCTTTTGTGGGATGCAGTCGTTTTAACCGGCTCGATACCTTTCTTTTTTTTCCTTTCCTGTGCAGACAGTGGAAGGTGAAAAGGTAAGAGTTCTGCAGCCTTGTTAGGTTCGCGGTTGTGGATGTCGTTTTCTGTTTCCTCCACATCCACCACTTGTCGCTGAGTCTATAGGGCTGGTCCCCACTCCGGTGGGCACTCGTCTACTAATTTTCAGTTGGTCCTGGAATAGACTAGGACCTGTGGGTTATTTATAGAATCCAAAGGGGAACATTCTGAGTTACAGTTGTTTTCCCTTGCTGTTTTTCTAATAGTTCTTGCCATTCCACTCTGGAAAGGAAGATAGTACGCGACGCCATACAGAGGTGCGTCAGGATCAGGACATTGTCCGGTTGTCCCTGTATAAGGGTGCATATCGTTGTTTCTCTCTGACTGTTCTTCGACACAGGGATTGGCTGTTGTTTCCAACGACACAGATGTCGGAGGTGGGTTTCAGAGTAGATAATGACCGGTTAAGGTTCGGTGTTTTTCCATGTGAAAAGAGATCTGAAGATCCAGAGTTGGATCGGCTTTACTGTGACACTTCATCAATGTGTTCCGTTGCTAAACCGGTTGGGTGCGGCCTGAGAGGCCTTTTTTGGTGAGCAGGTCTAATGCCGACATGGCTTTCCAGAGACCAGTTGGAAATGTGGTCCGGGTCTCACCTGCACCTGAATATAATCCTAACGGCCAGGACATCGCTCCTGTGGTGTCGGCTCGGTTCTCTCCTTCTAGAGGGATGAAGGTTGGGGTTTTGGGTGTAGATCCTGGTGTCCGTGCATACATATCTCCGAGACGGGGGAGCAGTACTTGCAAGGGACGTGTTTCCAGGGGATAAGGTCAAGTTGGAAAGCTTGTCTGTTTTAAGCTTTCTTGAATTAAGAGTTAGTTTCGACAAACGTAATTTTCATGTTCTGCCCGTGTTAGTTCTGCTAGATGACTTGTCAGCAGTGGTGTAAGTAAACCACTATGGCGGAACAAGGAGCAAAGCGGCAATGGCAGAAGATGCACAGTTTTGCCGTTGGGTGGACAGTCTGGTAAACGCTATATTAGCGGTCTTCGTTCCGGAGGTGAACGACGGAGAAATTGATTTCCTCTGCTGACACGATCTCCTTCCGGGAGAAATTCAGTCATCGTCGAGAAGTTTTCACAGACATGACAGGTCTTTGAGGAATGTTGCACTTGGATATGTTGGCGTCTCGCCTCAAAGAGAAGTCTCAGGGATATTGTTCCAGGTCAATGGATGCTCAAGCTATAGCTGTGGACACCCTCGTGACGCCGTGGGTGTTTTTAGTCGGTCTATGTGGCCTCTCCGCTTTCATTTTTTCTGACGGTGATAAATGTGAGATGAACAAAGGTTCAGGCGATCCTCTTGGATCCGGTCTAGCCAAGGAGGGTTTGCTATCCAGTTTTTCATGACTTACTCATAGAAGATTCCTGCCCTCTTCCTCTACGTGAGGATATGTTTCAGCAAGATCAGGCCGTGTTGCAAGACTTACCGCGGCTGTGTCTGACGTCGTGGCGGTTGAATGCCATATCCTAAGCCGAAAGGGTGTTTCCAGTGACGTAATTTCCTCAATTTTTCAGGCTAAGAAAGAAGTAAGGGCTGAGCTTTACCTCCGTAGTTGGCGTAACTATGTGTTTTGGTGTGTATCCAGGAGGGCTCCTATGGAAGGCTTTCAGCTAGGTCGTTCTTATCCATACTTTACGAACCGGTGTGGATGCAAGCCTAAAGTTGGGCTTCATTTCAGTGCAGTGTGGCCTAATAATTTCTTTACAAATATTTCTCTCTTGGAAGGTGGTCATGCTCTTGGCTTTGATATCCGCACGGCGGGTGTCGGAAGTGGTGGTTTTGTCTCACAAGAGCCTTGTTTGATCTTTCATGTGGATAGAGAGGAATTGAGGACTCGGTTAGTAGTTCTGCCAAGAGTGGTTTCTGGGTTTCGCAGAAATCGGTCTATTTTGATGCCGGTGGTTACTTAGGCATTAGCTGATTCAAATTCTCTCTGGGTAGCCAGGGATTTTAATATTTAGGTCGCCAATTTGGCTCTGTTTGTCTGGTATGTTCCCAGCATGGTTGGGGTGACTGTGTTATGCAGTCTGGTACACGCTGGATCTGTGATGCTATTTGGCATGTGCGTTCTACGGCTGGATTGCCGTCACCGTGGTCGGTGGAGGCCCGTTCTACTGGGAAGATGGCCTCTTTTTGGGCGGATGCCCGAGGAGTCTCGGCGGTTCCACTTTGCCGAGTGGATACTTGGTCGGGTTCAAACACTTTTGCAAATTTCTACAAGTTTGATACCCTGGCTGCTGAGGACCTCATGTTTGCTCAATCGGTGCTGCAGAGTCATCCGCACTCTCCCGCCCGTTTTGGAGCTTTGGTATAATCCCCATGGTCCTTACGGAGTCCCCAGCATCATCTAGGACATATGAGAAAATAGGATTTTAGTACCTACCGGTAAATCCTTTTCTCTTAGTCCGTAGAGGATGCTGGGCGCCTGTCCCAGTGCGTACTGTGTCTGCAGTTATTGTTTTTGGTTACATTCTAGTGGTGTTTCTTCTCTGTCAGACTGTTGCTGACGTTGTTCATGCCATGGCAAGCGGTGTCTTATTATTGGTTGTGTTGTCACACAGGTGGTGTTACATATTCTATCAGCATGTGGCTGTGTATTTTTCATGCCGTAGGCTGGTTTTCTATTGAATGCCACGTTCTGCGGTGTGTTTGTGGTGTGAGCTGGTATGACACTCACCGTGTTTATAAATTCTTTCCTCAAAATGTCCATCTCTCCTGGGCACAGTTTTCTAACTGAGGTCTGAAGGAGGGGCATAGAGGGAGGAGCCAGTTCACACCCAGTTTAAGTCTTTTATAGTGTGCCCAAGCTCCTGCGAATCCGTCTATACCCCATGGTCCTTACGGAGTCCCCAGCATCCTCTACGGACTAAGAGAAAAGGATTTACCGGTAGGAACTAAAATCCAATTTTTTCACAGATGCAGCTAAAAGCAACTCACAGTGTACTAGAGACACTTGCTGCGACACTGATGGCAAAGAAATTGGTTTTAAACACATAGAAAGTCACAGATGATGCACAATGGAACTTGACATGAGGAAAAGCCGCAGCCGCTTACATTGGAGCCCTTTTTACACAGACGTACACACACAGATATATAAATGATCAGTGCACTTTACCAATGTAGTTTTGTCACTGACAGACGTTTTATTTACTGTGTGTGAATAAGAGACACATTTTGAATGAGTAAGCCACTCGGGACCTGGTGCATTGAGAGGGGCTTTTTGGCGCAGCTGAAGCAACAGGACCAATCTGTGTGTTTTTCTGTGCATGTTTTTACAATTCTTTTTTTTTATTTTTTTATGTACATAAGATGGAGAGTTTCACCTGCTGTACTAGAGAGATGTGTTTAAAGTCTAATAGCAAATTCATATGTCACCAGCAAAACAAGTGATTAAAAACTTGGATGCAAGTGTATGTTCCGTCAGACATAAACCTGCCACATATGCCGCTACTGCAGATATATGCACATCTTGCAACAGTTGCAGGTTTTCTCATGGATAAAATTGTTAATGAATGCATTTTGCACCTGTGTACTGGTGCACAATTGTGTCCAATTCAGCGCAGCACCTATGTGGATTGACAGATGACCCATATTAAATTGGTGATGCTGCAGCAATCACACTCATAAGGTGGATTTTCAGTCCCTAATTTAATACATTTTGGGAACCTGGACATTGAAGATGCCACATCCAAGTTGGTTAACCTGACATTCTTATGTTGGTTTAATGTTGATAATAACCCAAAAATGTCTTTCACAATAAGACTTAATAATAACTGCGACCTGCCATCCTGCTCCGCCCTGCTGATGCCCTATCCCTACAGCAGGAGCTTTCTCCCGTGTCAGCTTTTTAAGGCTTGGAAGGCAGTAGCTGCAGCCTCTGTATTTGCCTTAACAATAAACAGGGCAATTCAATCCTTTCAATCAACACAGATAAATGTCTTCCTATTTACTTTTCTTGCTTTATCAGCACAATAAAGCCACCTGCCCAACAGACAGCATTTATGTAAATAGCAGGCTTAGCTCCAGACTATTTTCATTCATTTATCAACATAAGAATGGTGAGGATGAGGACAACAGGCACTTTGCGTCACATCTTTTGGTTATGTCCATCAGTTACATGTTTCTGGTCAGCGGTCATCTGCCTGATCTACAATATAATCGGGCACCGTTTCTGTGCCAACCCAGTGTACTGCATCCTAGAACTCACTCTCCCCACATAACTAGGCTTCAACATAAACTGCTAACTCAGATCCTGCAGGAGGAAATGTGTCTCATCGCACACTTTTTATTTACCCTCTCAGGGTATAAAATAAATATGGACTGTATGAACATGGAGAAAATGTACAGCCTACCTGAACAGATTTACTGTATATCCTATCTCCACAAAATCTATTCTTGTTGACAATGGACCCTGTTGCTGCCTCACCTGCCATCCCAGATCGGCTGCTAATACGGATGGACATGATCCTTTGGAATTATAACCCTCAGAACCAATACAGAAAGAGAACATACCCCACTTGTATACACCAATTCAGGAGCTGGGCACTGAGAGCTGACCACTCTATCTGTCTACAGTATATATGTTGTGATCACCACACTGAACCACGCTTCCAGAAAGATTCCAGCCGCCAATATTATGACACTTTGTTGCCTCTCCTACATATAACTTTGTTGCACAGAAAAATACGTTAAATCAGATCTTTTAAAACTGTACATCTTAATGGAATTCTTCCAATTACCTCATTTTAGAAATAAAACTGTTGTAAACACAGTAATGTTTACCCAATGATGCAGATAGATATATATATATATATATATATATATATATATGCAAAACAAGAATGATTTTTGTGTGTTTATATTACATGAAACCATACATATTTTGTGTTGTTTTGTCACAAAAATACTGTATGTTTAAAAAAAAAAAATCAAACTGAAGCACATATAAATACACAAATGCAGTGTGGCTTACTTGCATTTTAAATGAGTTTTATTTAAAAAATAAATAAATATATATATATATATATATATATATACATACACACACACACAGAATGATGTCCTGCTCTCTCATCAATTCAAGTTGACAATTAGGCGGGTGCTCCCAATGACCTTGTCTGGCCACAAGTATACTGCATCTATCACATGTCATATAACATGTATAGTACTATTTAGTCACTAATGCCACATTTGTCTGCTATAGGGGCCTGGGAGGCACTGGTGGTGACGGTGCGTGTGATCCAGTTTTTTTAATTTATTTTGTGTTTACGCTAATTGAATGTTTGATACTTTCTAGATGTCATGAATTGCCTGTCTTGATAAAGGTCCACGAATGGACCACAACGTCGACTTTTACGGCATCACCTTTGAATCTAATTAAACATATTGGCACATCTACTTATATCAAAGATTGATCCTTACGAGAGTGCACCCGCCACCACGTGGTAGATTCAGTATATATATATATATATATATATATACAGTGTATTATAGAGGACTGAACTATATATTTCTTTTAAATTGTTACCTGACGAGGATATAAGATGAACTTAGTGGGTGGTATGTGTGAACTTAGGAATGTCTTTGCATTCTTTTGAAATCACTAAGCAATACGCAATGGTGGAAAGCATAAAGGGACATATACGATATAAAAGACTAATGTACTACTTTCTGTGACATCTCCCAACTAGTGGAAGTTATATAATCAGGTGAATTGACCTAATGACAGAGAAGGTAGACACGTGGGATGAAGAACCATAGCAACTGGATAAGTGAGTTGAAGCCAGTCCACTGCCATGAGCTAATAAATCCTCCTGTGCATCTCTACACGAAATCCCCAGGCTTCTTATAAAAAAAAGAAAAAATGGCAAACAGAAAGAAAGGATCATGGGTTGAAATGGCTATGCTCTCACTAGCAAGATGCATCACCACATACAATCAAATACATTTTCTCCCAAACCAATTTAGCCGTCAGTACTTGGCAGCAATGATATGTGCAGTGGAACTTTTAACTATGTTCATCTATCAGAAGTAACTACATCAATATGTGTGGAGATATCTATAAAACCATGTTCATTTTATACATGCTGTTTGCAACACACATGAAACTGGTATATAATAGAGCGTCTTTCATATTCTAGTGAGTTTTTATACCTTAATTGTCAAAGTCCTTGATGAAGCCTTCAGTAGCAAGTTGCATATTTCAAAGCAGTGTTTCTTGGCTTTGTGCTCAGGAAAGAACATTTCAAACAGGTTGATCAATAGCACAGCGAACAGTCTGTTTTCTATCAGTGATTCCTCAAAAGCTTATTTCTACAATGAAAGAATCTAATCTCAAAACCATTCACCTCCTTTATGACTTGGCATTAGGTATTTCTATTGTTTAAATTGCAGCCACTATTTGTGTATTGCAACCTTATGATTGACTCCATTTCTATTATGGGCTGCAGGCAGAAAAATGTTTGTGCAGAGTCATTATTCATATAATTTTTTCACTTTTTGGTGTATCCTATTAAAACTGTAATTAGAAATATCTTTATTACTACTTTTATTTTCTGTAATAAAGTTGTAAACTAGCTATCTGTACTGGAAGGCAACGTGAGAAAATACTACGGTGTAGTAATTCTGATATGATTGACTTAATTCTTTTGTCCAGTTTAGCTATTTTTATAAATCTTATCATTGTGTGATATCCTGTCAGTTTAAATGGCTCGGGCAGTTAGAATGTAGGGGGTAATTCCAAGTTGATCGCAGCAGGAATTTTGTTAGCGGTTGGGCAAAACCATGTGCACTGCAGGGGGGGGGGGCAGATATAACATCTGCAGAGAGAGTAAGATTTGGGTGGATAATTTTGTTTCTGTGCAGGGTAAATACTGGCTGCTTTATTTTTGCACTGCAATTTAGATTGCAGATTGAATACACCACACCCAAATCTAACTCTCTCTGTACATGTTATACCTGCCTTCCCTGCAGTGCACATGGTTTTGCCCAACTGCTAACAAAATTCCTGCTGCGATCAACTTGGAATTACCCCCATAGAGCAGAGATAATAAATGGTGATGGAAATTAATAGACTCATTTCACAGGTATATTAAAAAATAGATCATGATGCTATTTATAACTGCATGATTTTCAACAATTGAACAACCTTTTCAGCTATATTAAAGGTGGACATCTCTATATTAAATTCACTATTTGACCTTATAAATTGAAATCATTTCAGTACAGGGAATTTCAGGGTCATATATTACTTTCTTTCTAAAGCACCACTAATCCTATCAATTAAAAGGCTATTAAATATCACATTTGTATGAAACAAATTAAAGGGTTCTGAATAACAATTATAAAGGTTTTTGAACTGCCTTGGGAAGCTCAATTTTTGTAATACTAATTGACTGTTTACTTTCTTTGATCCACCATGACAACCCTGCTCTATGGCAAATGCAGGATAGAACCATATTCTTTATATTGACATTATATAATGTAATGTCAATGTAATTAAGTATGTGAACATTTTTTTTAATGTAAGCTGTACATTAATATAAACATCATATATGTATATATATATATATATATATATATATACACTATAGAAAGCCAGCATAAAGGGGCACTCACCAGCATGTTTTACACTTGAAAAAAACATTGTGTTTGTTCCATACTTACAGCATGGTACTTCAAAAGAGCGATTGAATCGACGTTTCGATCCCTCCGTATCATCATCAGGATATGCAGCAAATACAGCTTTTACAGCATTTCACAGCTGTTCATGTTCACCAGTATCTATACACTGTATGTGTATATATATATATATACATATATATATATATATATATTTATTTATTAAATATGGCCATCTTCAAAGGCTGAATACTTTGTAAATTAGTACAACTGTAACAAAATTAATATTAATCTCACATTGCATCTAATTAAAATATCATAATTAGTACTATAGTTACACAGTGCTTCATATTGGTCTCAGCAGCCAGAAAATGCACAGAATATTTCTTTTGCTATCTGAATTTTCTTTTTTTCCTATAGCTACAGAACACTTCAGCCAAAATTTAGGTAAGAACAAATCACTTTAAAAAAATGTGTAAGAACAATAATGGTTGGCATCTTTTTGAAACCAAAGATAATTAAAACATATGGGCAAAATCCCCACAAACATTTAGACCTGGGATGGCCAAAATTTTGGGCTGTTAAGGCTACTTGTCAATGTAAAAAAAGTTTGATGTTTATTTGTACTTTATCAGGCCACGCAGTAGCGGGCAACTACAAATGGCTACATGTTTGCCCGGCAGGCTGTCTTGGAAACCACTGCTTTAAAAAAAGGGCCCCCAAGCTTAAACTAGAAAAGTACCCACATGGAAAACACATTTTCCGTGCACCTTCAGTCAGAAGCATCTCAGGATGCACCCAGCTATATAATGCTCGCATATACTTTATGCCAGGTCACCTTAGGAGCAACAAGTGGTTATTCTTACTGACTACACCCTGATCACATAAGGAAATCATACATATGCATGCTGACTTTGTTTTTTTATTAAATACTAGTGTTACATTTGCTATCAAAATTATAATTTAAGGCAAATTACATTCAATTACATTTACTGAAATTAAATTAAATACACCCAAGTTATTTTCCCCTTTAAAAACCCTGACTCTTCTTTGCTGCTGCAGTCCAAATGGAAATTTCACTTAAGTAATGTGAATAGATGGACATATCAACCACACTGATGAATTAAGTGTTATCAACTGTAGAAGTTAATCTGCAGGTAGGCAACAGAGGTGGCTAGCTTGCAGTGCTGATCATCTGGGATGCTCCTAGAATATTTTTTTTTGGAGGGTGAAGGTGATACAGCTAAGTGGGCAGTGCAGGGGGTGCATCATATTGGCACTGTTGCAGAATATGCCATGCTCCTTTTACAATCTACCTCTATCCTCTTGCACTCTTGATTGTCCATGTATTGAAGGCAACAAAAGGACAACAGAAGTGATAAATGGGGTTCAGAAAGTAATCTGTGGTATTGTTAGCTGCTGTAAAACGTTCCCTTGTTCATCCAGTGTGCATTTTGCTGAGGTGAACGGATGCATTTTTTCAGATCATTAAAAATGCAGACCTGATGGTCATTTAGCCTAAAAATACAACAATATAACTTAGAGACTAGCTGACCTATGATTAAATGAGAAGTAATATACTCAGCAAAACAACAAAAACAGTTACTAGAGTAGAATAATAGACGTTATCAAAATACCTTTTGATACTAATGTACTTGTAAATTAACATAAAACAAACACTGTGGTCTTTATTTAACCAAATTCTTATATCCAACAGACGGACATCTTGTTCAAGCTACCTAATATTTACATGGAATAGAATAGATAATATTTTAGAATATTGTTGTCTTTTAAGTATGATTGCCTTCTGTGGAGATGCAGGATTATGTTTCTGTAAGGATGGTGTGTATCTCGGATTGAATATTAAAAAGATGTAATCCCAGACTTTCAAGGTTGCAGGATTACAAGAATCTACTGCATTATGTTATTTCATGTATATTTTGGATAGTCACCTGTACCCTCTGCATATAAAATGCTTTCATGTCTTTAAAAATGGGATGTAGTAAAAATATTGACAGTCATAATGTCATCACCAAAATGGCAACAGCAACATGGCACTTTAAATATAGGGTAATAATACTTACACAGAATGCCGGAGGATCTTATTTCTGTCCTGGAAGTGATGGTCACATCCACTGGATCCGCTGCAGATGGCAGGAGCAGGTAAGTCACCGCTGGACCTACAAGGACGATAAATCGACATTCTTACTTGTTAACATTTCATCAATATCTACATGATGAATGTTGACATGGCCAATGTTGACATGACTGTTGACATATCATACCACAGACCCCAATACAGTAGCCCACTGACCCATGGGTTCCCAGAACATTGGCACACAAACAGCCATAGGTCTTGGATGGAATTAGGTGTGTATTGAAAAATAAACTTCAAAGCATAGTTGACGTATTGGTTAGGACTACTACCACTTAGCACTGAGGTCTTTGGTTTGATTCCCTTCCAAAGACCTGAATGTATTGAGTTTTTATGTTCTCCCTGTGTTTGTGTGGGTTTCCTTTGAGTATTCTCGTTTCCTCCATAATTAAAAAAACATACTGGTTAATTGGATTCTTTTCTTAAAAAATAACCTTAGTGTATGTGTGTTTGTGTACATGTGGTTGGATATATAGATTAGGGAATGGGGAATGTCTGGGTGATGCCCATTATGATACCCTTACTCCTGCAGCCTAAGGAGAGAAGAGGGATTTCCATCCAACCCTATAATAAAAATGTGTCTGTGATTAGATGCTATGACTTGACAGTACCTTCATCTCCTTACAGCAGAACTATACAGTGTTCTAGACTGTTCCGATAAATCACATGGTGAGCTAAATTATATATTAAAGTAGGAATGACCAAAACAGGGTGACCAAGTAAAAATTTTAATAAATAGTACATTTTTATTTATTAACTACTGTCCTGGATAAATTAATTACATCACATAACTTTTTCACTAGTGCCGACTATTATAATTGATGAAAAACTTATAGTTCTGAAAACATTATTTTAAAACAAATACATTTAAAACAGTATCATATGATAAAATAGAAAATAATTGATATACCTAAAAATAAAGCATAAAATAACAGGCCAAACTCTCACTAAAATGGTGATGCGTTTCGCGTCAACCAGCCATATCCACTGTTCAACTGCCTGAGGAAGTGGCTGGATATCATTAGAGTATTTTAATGTCCAATCACAGACTGTGCCACAGACACATTTTTATCAAATAATATAGATTGTAAGCTCCACTGTCACAGAATGTGTGTACTATAAAAATAATTTAAAAAAAATAAACTTTTGTGATCATCCATTTCTATCTTCTCATCACAGGGCCTATTCACCATTGGGGCCAAATGGCCTTGCGTGATTAAGTATCCAACACATTGAGAGTTGAAGCTGTGGATACTTAATTACTGGAGTAAATTCAGCATTGCTCAGGACAGGGACAGCTGCTCTGGAAAGTAGCAGTCCATGCAAACAGTAATACTGCAACTTCAGCAGCAGATATACTTACTGGTGCCGGGCTTTCCCAGTACCTGAGATTATGCATGTGCCTGGCCACGTCACTGACTGCTGACTCTTTGCAATCCCAGACCTTCCTATAGGGGATTCTCTCAAGGAAGCTATGTTTTCGGATTTTGCTGAATATTAGGCAGTCCCATAAAGCCCTTAATAATGATTGGGGCCATGTTTATAGTAGATCTTATTCAGCTGGATCACTATTGAGACAGAAGTTGTGATTTTCTCAGAACTGCTTCTGCTAAAAAATGCATGCGAAGAGCCGACCAGAAAGGTAAAAGATGGCCTAATTGCATAATTGCGATGCATACGCAGAAATCGAGTACAATTCCAGTTAAACCATGCATACCCAGGATATACGTGGCAGCAGTCGCAGAGGCGCCATGTTTTTAATCGCAGTTGATGTCAGATGCATGGCCCGAAAATGTCCATGACACCCCTGCGTTTTCCCAACCACTCTCCACAAAAAGCATGTAACCTCCCACAAACGATCACTTTCTGGCAGCCGCTATGCGATCGCACTTTCCTGGGCCTGCTACCGCATTTTGGGCTTCTTGCACACGCAATGCAGTTGCAGCACATACGCAGTCGTCTGATTGGGCTGAATGAGGCCCAGTATGCACTCTAACCTCTAACTCTAACCACTCTAACCATAACTCCTAACCCTAATACCCTAACCTAAACCGCTAAACAAATGCTAATAGCCTTATCCCTAATTCCCTAACCCCTAATCTATCCCTAATGCAGGTGTTTACACGGGCAGGCAATTCAGGTCATGCAGGCATTTACATGGGCCGTCATGCAGGCGTTTACACGGGCAGACAATTTGCCTTCCACACAGCTGCTGCTGCCTTCCTTGTTACCAGCACTCCTAATGTTGATCCTTAAGGGCCCTACACATTGGACATTTTCCGCCAAGGTGCCTGACGGCCGATACAGGCGTCGCGGAGAGGGGGGGGGGGGGGGACAGGGGGAGTGAAGTTTCTTCACTCCTTGATGTCTCCCGGCCTCATAGCCCTGCATGCTAATATGGACGAGATTGTCCATATTGGCTTGCTTGCAGGCATAAACGAGCTGGCACCAACGATGCACGAGTACGGGGCCACGCATCGATCATCGTTCGTGCATAAACACTGAAAGATATGAACGATATCTTATTCAATTCATTAATGAACGAGATCATTCATATCTTTCAGTGTAATCGCTAAGTGTGTAGGGCCCATTAGTCTGTAAGTGATGCCTCTCTCAGTCCCTTTGCTCTCCTCACTTCATTTACTGCCAGCTTGCAGCTGATGTGCCGGGGCTAGCTGGGGCCAGGTAGCGGGGGGTCATCCAATGCACTGTAGAGTGCAGACAGTGCTCTTCTGTGAAAGTTTTGCGAAGGCACAGTAACGGAGCCCAGTACCAGTATTAGTATGAGTCTGTAAAACATTTACAGGTACAGCTGGAAGCTATTAAATTATAGAAAATAAAATCTGCGCTAAAAGGAGTAATTTATAGCAGCTCCTGTTGAAATAAATAGGTTTCGTTTGTGTGTTAAGAGTGCTTGATAAATAAAATAAGTAATACCTTTAAAGACAAAATGGTTATTGTATAATGTTTATGTAAGAGTGGCGGCGGTGCGGTGTAGTGCCTGCTACCATGCAGGTGTAGACTCACTACTTACCAGCGCCGCACTCTCTCACCTTCAGGTTACGGAACCTTCAACGGACTTGAAACCTTCAGTTGGACCCGGACACGGTGGTCCCCTTCCAGATGTAGACGATGGACGAGCTGGGGAGGAGAGGAGATAAATGAAGGAGTATCAACTCTTTTTCCCAAGGGAAAGAGGATACTCCCAGGGTGGCGGCGACTTTCACCGGTTAGATGAAAATCATCATCGGCACAAAGGCTCAGCCACCCAATTTTCACACACTCGCACTCTCGCGCATAGTGTGATAAAGGGGTTCTCCGTCCGTAAGCAAACCCCTACTGCGCTCGGGGGACAGACAGACAAAGGGACAGACGGACACAGATGTTGCTCACCATTGCCAATCTTGCGCTGCAATCTTCCTCTTCACTTACAGGTCCCTGTAAGGAGGCAAACAAACAACAGCCGTGCAGGGTCTAACTCTATCCTAGTGTGCGTCCGCTACACTAGCTTCATTAACAGAGCCCTCAATCTAGCTCAGGTGTATGTGGTACAACACAACTATGCATAAACGGTAAACAAACTTTGCCCTGCACGGAACAACACACATCACAATAACAGTACGGTACAAGTATCTACAACGGTGCTGTCCCTTTAAGTTCCTATCCGCCTTAGATTACTGGGGAGTGGGTGCCGTACAGCCTACCCACTTCCCTTTACTGCTTAATTGAGCTTAAAGCCCCCCTAACTGCTGCACAGGCCAGAGGCCTGTCTGTTTCCCACGGGCCTAGCGCCCGCCTATCGTGCGGCCGGTTGGGTGATCTGGGCCTAATACCCAGAGTCACCTTATATACCTAACAGGTATTCGCTGGAACTAGGGCCTAATGCCCTCTACTGGTCCCCACAGGCCTATTGCCTGATTATGGCCACGGGCCTAGTGCCCGCCTATCATGCCCTGCAGGTCTGAGGCCTGAATGTACCCACGGGCCTAGTGCCCGAACCCTGTTGGTCTAGGGAGGAGGGGTAAAGATGAGCCTCATTGAGGCCTCACCTGGTCCCGGGGTCCTCTGGTGCCCTCTTCTGCCGCTGACCCGTCCTGGCATCCAGCCGCCGCTGGACATCTCCGCCGACGCCCGCATCTTCAGGCTTCTTCAGTGGCCACCGGATCTCTTCTCCCCACAGCCGCCGTCTTCTTCTCCGCCGCCGCCTCTTCTCTGTGTCCCGCTCTTCGCCGCTCTTCCTCGCGGCCTCTCTTCTCTTCTGGGTCCCGGCGGCGTCTGACATCACTGGCCGGGGACGGGGCCTATGACGTGGCGAGCACCGATTGGCTCACCACGCCCGTTTCCTATTGGTCGGCGCCCCGTGAGCTGTTATTGGCTCACGGACGGCGACGGATCTGAAATGCCGCGGGTGGCGCTTCTCATTGGTGACCACATTGGTGCCAAGTTTAAAGCGCCGCTTCCGTCGCCACTGCCAGTCTGGTGCAGGGAAATGCCTGGTCCCTGCACCGGACACCCGCCGCTTACTGACAGGTGCTGGGGACAGACACACTGCCCCAGCGCCGGCCACCGCTGTACTCTGCAGGGGACGCAGATCCCCTGCACTCCGCCGCTGCAGTCTCGATGTGCCCTGCAATACATGGCACATCTGCACATTTACTAGCTCTTTTGAGAAGCTGTAAAAAGGTTTGGTCCGTGCAGCCTGTCTATGCAGTATGGGTTCCTTGACAAGCGCCGGTGGCTGGAGCCGCATAAGGAAGGTCAGACTGGTGCAGGCTAGCTATACTTTCCCTTACACTTACTAACCTTTAACAGTACCGTTCTTTTGTTGCCGGCTGGTTCCCTCTGTAGTCGGTGCATGCTGCTTCTTCAGCATGGTGCAATGATGTCACCGCTGAGACTGTGTACAGGCTCCAGCTGCCGGCGCTTGTCACAGAACCCACACTGCACAGACAGACTGCACGGACGCAACCTTTTTACTGCTTCTCAAAAGAGCTAGTAAACATTATACAATCACCATTTTTTCTTTACAGGTATTGCTTATTTTATTTATCAAGCACTCCTAACACACAAACTAAACAGCTGGAAGCCAAATATAGTATATGATAATGGTACTTCCACTTCACACTATACAATATAGGTGATACACCTGGAGGTGTGCGCACTGTGTGGAACGGTCGATGCTGCCGGCTGCGTACTGGGTCCTGGTGAATGTAGCAGGCATCATCACCCTCCAGCAAACCCCCTTCATCCTGGTTCTGTGGACGAGCAGACTCATTGGCAACATGGTTGAGTCTATTTTACCTGCGGTGCAGCTCAATGGGAGGGGAAGAGATTCAGGCGTCAGCTCATGCAGCCACGCTGAGCTGTGAGGTGCGGTACTTCTCTCCACTGATATGTGCTGAAAGACGGTTCCCGAACAACGCTGGCTGGGGCAAGGTGGGAGAGGGGAGGAGAACTGTAGTCACGTCAGTGTTGCTGTGCTGTGTGACTGACTTGACTCGGTGTAGGGGAAGTGGCGCCCCCTGGGCAGCCTGGGGCCCATAGCATCACCATCCCGTACACCTGTGGTAACTACGCCACTGTGTGCAATCTCCAGCTGTGTTCTCCTTGTGCAAGCCGGGTGCCGAGACTTCTGTGTAGATGGACCTCTGCTGTGACCTAGACAATGCGCTTTTTTGTGTTGATGGGACAGATTTTGTGGGGCTCGGCCACGGGCCCCTTGGGGCCTCCTGGGCCCTAGGCGGGCACTTGAGTTGCTTTGTGGCAAATCCGCCCCTGACCCAATAGCATTTAAAATGGATATTATAATTGTCCATTCAACAGCAGTATGTATGGATCCATGCCTTTATGACAAGATACAGCCTGCGAGCAGCCAAGCAGCCACATGTAACAGATGAGCAATGCCTTGTGGCATAGAGGTGGAACTGAGTGAACATTCATGGCTTGTGACCCCCAGCCTCTCTCAGAACTGCCACAGTAGTATACTACATGTGACTTTTTTTTGTTAACTGGGCCTGTTATAAGCTGCACATAAGCCCTATTTACTAAATAAATATTTTAAACACTTACATGTCTTAATGCATTTATCGATCTATTGCTTGCAACCATTTCAGCAGTGCCGCGAACAATCAATTTGCTTTCTTAGAAAGCTGGGACATCCCTAATTAGTGGTTTCACATCCACAGATCCACTATCAAGACATACACAGCCTCTGTAAATTCACATACATGCCATATGTATATATATATATATATATATATATATATATATATATATAGGCAGGTAATGCATTGCCGGTGGCCGGTATCCTGGTGATCAGCATACCGACCGCGGGATCCCGGCAGCAGACTGCCAGCAGGGGAGCGAGCACAACACAGCCCCTTGCGGGCTCGCCGCACCCACCAAGCAGGTGTGGACACCCACAAGTGGGAATAGACCCTGTGTGTCGGCATTCCGTCGTGCAGCATTGTGATCGCTCGGGGATCTGGCGTCGGCATGGTGACCGCCGGTATGCCGAGTGATCACATGACCGCATCCCATATATATATGGTATGTGCGTTGATCTAAAAGATTGAGGAGCCAGATTTACACACAATATATGAGCCAAAGAGTTCATGTGGGCATTATACACAGGTGCAGAGGTATAAACGCCTGGAAATTTGGTGAGTTTTGATCAGGGATGTGCAGAAAAGATAGGCAGAGGAGGCAATGCTTTTTATTCCAGAGTTTTGACTATAACAATGATTAGAACAATACAAAGAACATATTTCTAACATATTCTTTGTATATTTAATATACTTTATACAGTCAAAGCTCTGGCACAAACATTAGTATGACAGGAAAGGCTCTCACTCACCTCACCGCATGTCACTGATAATATATATACATTACATACATATATATAAATATATATATATATATATATATATATATATACACACATAAAAACTCTCCTGCGCAGGAGTCCCACTGATATTTCACTGGAGGGTTTAATGTATCCTTTGAGCATTCTCTCGCAATTGAATCTCTTGAGGGATATACGTCTTTAACCTTTCTGTGAGGCATTTTGGACCATGCATTTAAAAGTGCTGTGGCGTGCCTGATTGATACAAATACCCAAGAACAGTTAAAATTCCTGAGGGGTATATGTCCTTACTTATCCCATGGGGCACTGTGGACCACACATCTAATTAAGCAGTGGCCTGCCTGACTAATTCAAATATCCAAGATCAGCTTGACCTGATAGATTAACCACATGATGTTAATTACCTATGAATTAAGATGTACCCCTGATGAAGTCTCGGTATGAGACAAAACGCGTTGGATTATTCTATTTTATTCTGATGTGACCTCCATCTTTAAATCAATAAGAGGAGGAGTTTGCAAAGAAACATCTGTATATTGACCTTCATGGTGATCTTCAAACTGTGTCAACATTGGAAGGAGTTTACCACAGAAACTACTGTATGATCATGGACACTGTTCTTATCTTTTATGGATTTTAATAAATTGCTGCCGAGGAACATATTGATTGTTATTAATCTTCATATTACTATTTTAAATTTGTGTAAATCCACCATGCGGGTGTGACTAACAGCCGGGTGTTGACCTTAACCCAGAGGCGCCAATCTCACTATTGTTATCTATCTATTGTTATCTGTTATATATATATATATATATATATATATAAATAAATATATATGTTTCATAGGACTATTTTAATCACAGATTTTTGAAAAACCTGTATATAGCAATCTCACACATCCGTCCACAGCAAGTCACTTAAGGCTGAAATATCTCAGCAGTGCTTTCTCCTTCTACATTACTTTAGCAGTAGAAGAAAAACAGGTCAGTGTGACTTTAGGCAAATATATACCAATGTTTGGAAATTTTTAAGCGCTGAGCAGTATCAGATGTTTTGCTGAATATTCTTTCTTATGTTCCCATTTAGTACATTAAAAGCCCCAAATGCGCTTTAGATGATGATGAATTAGAAACATGCAATTAAGAAATGCTAGAATAACAAATAAAGAGGTCATGAATGGAAATGTTGGCAGTGAAATCTAAGGACTTGCAGGAGTTCACTTGTTTGAAGAACAATGCTACAAATGTGAAATCAAGCAGCAAAGAATCATTTTAGTCCACAGCAGTGATTGTAAAAATGCCCAACTGAAAAGCTGGATTTAAATCTAGGCTTGAGAATGACTCACGGTGGTGCGTGAAGATTAAAGCTCTACTTTACAATGATTGAATTAAATATATTTAGTGTGTGCCATAGCGCTAAAAAATCTAGTGGTTATGTTCAATGGAAAAAGAAAGGTTCCTGTGATGTGCTTGGAGTACTTTCTCCTCTCAGTAGATACAGCGGACGTAGAATTTTGCATGCATTTGGTGACGGCAATATTTAATCCATTGATTCAAACTAGATAGTTAGATATTTTTTCGGATAGTTTTTGCTTTACAGTAAAGTTATATAAAGGTTACAAAAGCAAGTGCCAACTAGATAGCAGGATGCAAAGCAGATTATCTAGAAATAATGCTGATGTATACACTATATTAAGATAAGAAGATGGAATTTATCCATCAAGAGAGGAAAAATGTATCTGATATAGGTCAGTCCATATGATCTGCCATAACTTGCCAATGTAATAATAATTATAGTTCTCACCTCTGTAAATGTATATTATTGTACCACAAAGAAACTGTATTTTGGCTGAATAATGTTTACGCAAAACAATAGGACTTTTAATTTTTCATGAATTCTACACTATTTTATGCTGTAAATCACATAGAAATACATCTGAAACAATGTTCATTTACCACACTTTCCTATGGAAGCTGAAGCGAGTTGCAAGCTGTGGTTTATTTCTCCCCCAATTAAGCCAACTTAGAACAGTATTTGGCAGAACATTCCTGAATATTGTAGGTTACATGATTTGTAGAATACAAACACGTCACAGTTTTTAGTTTAGTAGATTCAGCATAATTACAAAGATGAAAACAAGTAAACACAGGTCTAGGGCATCATCCACATGTAATGTAATGTACAATATAGTAGTATATCAGGGTATAAGTTACTTCAGAAGACAAGAAATGAGGAGGAAATGGTATAGGAGGATGGTACGACAGAGTTGGCATTATGGTTGTATAGTGAATGTAACACACAGGCAGTATATTAGCAAGAGTCATGGCAGTATACAGATGTACATCAGTGTAGATACAGTGGAATCCCATTTCTCTCAGGGGGAGATATATCAAAGCTCTGAGAAAAATAAAGAGGAGAGAGAAAAAGTACCAACCATTCAGTTTAAAACTGTCATTTTACAGTCTGTTAAAAGAATTGACAGAAGCTGATTGGTTGGTACTTTAGCTCTCTCCTCTTATTCTCTCTCTACGCTTTGATAAATCACCCCTCAGGCTACTAATCGGGAGAAGCAATCTTTTTGTATGTGTTAATCAGCAGGTTCCCTGTTCTTCATGTGATGATGTTGCTAAATGTGATTGCTCTGGAAATCTGCCATAAATTTATCATAATGGAATGATAAAGTGCATATATGAGTTTATAAACTAAAACCTGATAACCTCGGACAGCCAGCTAACCAAATGGTAACGTGCGTGTTATACTGTGCAGCACTTATGTATTGGTTATCTATTTGGAAAGCTTGCAAGAGCTTATGAAACAAGTGTTTAAAAGTGTTCAAGTGTTACATGGGTGAATGATTCTACTTTATTTGAATTCCAGTTCTCTGACATCATTAAATGTGTTATTTCCTAGAAGACGGTTTGTGTTAAATCATTTTTCTGCTTTATTATTTCCACAATACATCTGCTGAGAGCTGGGAATAAAACAAAGTTATTAAAGGTGTGCATAGGGATTGTACTATTGTCGCTGTTTTGCTTCTGTGTATGTTAAGACCCATTTTTGATATCTCTCTGAAGCACAAATACAATACAATAGTCAAATGCAGATTTTTGTTTCCCCCCTGCAATCTATTAGAGTAGTCTTCTTTCAAGTGACAAATTGTTACGTATTGAACTGGCCCTTAAAAGTTAATCCTTCTTCCAGACCTCTTCTAGTGGAGTCTTGAGGTATGCTCAAATGTCTTAATGATTCAGAGTCAAAGCTTGGACAATAAGGCTGAGCCTTACTACAAGATTAAGATTCCTTACGTCCACTCTTTGTTTTAGTTAAGCTAAGGAGATTTGTATGGCTGGGGACCTAGACAATACACCCAAGAGCTTTGCTAACTGCATATGCGACTCTCATGGCACGAGTACACTCTTCTAGTGAATAGAGGACTTAGTAGACAGGTTGTAGACATTCATGAAAATATTTTTTTCCTTTTGTTTCTTTTATTTTGCATTCAGTTTAACCTGATGATGACCCCGCAAGTAGGTTTTTCTAAAGAAAAGTGAAACCTAGAAATGTAAATCTTTCCAACACTCCTGCAAACCATTATACTCTGACATTTGTCAGATCTTTTTAAAGAACATAATTCTGAGCAGTATTCTATACCAGGTGAGTCAGCTGAGTGTGGAGCCAAACATGGGGTCTGATTCAGATGTGGACGCAAAGTGAGGAATTCCGCAGTGTTCCGATTATCAGAAAGCTGCGCATGTGCTGTACGGGTCCGGCATCCTTGCATGCAGTGAGGCTGCAGACGTCAGGTGATTCACTGTCTGCAGCCGTTTAGGAGCGGTGATGAGCTTCATTTAAAAAAAATGGAAGCATGTCGCCTCCATTTTCTGGGAGTTCCGTGGCCAAAACCCCAATTTCCTGACCTCAGCTGGAGCTGTGGTGGCCAGTCTGCGCAAACTGAGGGCCAATAATCAGCTGATAGGGTATCAGCTGGCCAATAGTGTTGCAGAGTGATCCTCGGATACAGCACTGGACCACACAGACATGCAGGAGGCATCTATTTGTACCAGACGCCTCCTGCTGCATTACCATATGCTGGCATCGCTGCTGCTCCCAAGGAAGCACCAACTTATCTTACTCTGTCCACATCTGAATCAGGCCCATGATCACCCATTAGAGTAACAGGTAAAATTGTAAATTCAGTCCCAAAGTTATAAATTGCCCTATAATATCAAAATCAGATATTTTTTAAAGTCATTATTTTCTTTTCTTAAAAACATTTATTAAACCAAAAATTTGTTAAAAAGATGTTGTTAATAAGGCTGGTGATATTTCGAGGTAAAAAGAAACAAAAAAAAAATACATCTCAGGTGTAAAAAAAAAAAAAAGAAACCCCATGATCTGTGCTGTCGGGTTCCATGAAGAAATCATGTCCCTTAAAAAGAGGGTGTGGCTTTACATTTTCCTTGGTATATTGCTGTGTGAGCTCCGCCTGTGCAATACCATACAACTAATTCAACGTCAACGTTGTCGGCACGTCTATAAAACGCGGCATGACCCCCAGTTTTGTTGACCTTCCAGGACTCTGCCCCACAAATGCCACAGCATGATTGACATGGGGGACTGCGAGCAATCACGCAGGACTCGTTCTGCATATGCGCAGTTCCACCATTATCGGGTTTACATAAAAATTCTAATCAGGCCCTGTGATAGCCCTTCTAGAACGAAGTGTTGTTGGCTAATGCTCACTGATACTTATGCAATTTTTTTGTAATGAATACATTAAATAATATTTATTAATATACAGTATGTAGAAATACCCACATTGGGCTAAATGTAATAGCATGTGAGGAGACGGAGGTGCGGGACTTTGTGCGAGAATGCCTGTATTTTTAAATTGGCAATAATTTACAGGGAAAACCAGGTTTGATTAAGGGAAAACCAGGTTGGATTTTTGCCTTGTAAATGAGTGGCACTTTAAAAATATGGGTATTTCAGCACAAAGTCCCGCACCTCCGGCCTCTCGCAGGCTATTACATTTAGCCCCTTATGTTGGTAAGTTACTAGTATTCCTGGAGCAGCTAAGAGACACTAATATATGTTTTGGGATACATATGGAAATATGTAATTCACAGTTATTGCGGCATTAATACCTATATTCACAAAAAAAAACATGCAAAGTACTGTAAATACAACACAGACAGCAATCTGTAGCTACATGCTGGGAAAAAGGATCTAACTGACATTATCCAGTCACCATGGCCTATGCAACTGTGTGTGGGGTATCAGAATACACTGTTCAAATCCTGTCCTAACCACAGTCTGTACTGCTGGCACATTACAATGAGTAGTATGATTCCTTGATGGTGTGTCTGCAACAATTAGCAGTGTTGCCTAATACTGATAGATTATCACGTCATTCTTCCTTCTCCCTGTCACTTGGTGAAACACACAATGTCACACTGTGGTTCTAGTGTTGCTCCAAGTACATTTATATAGCTTTAGAAATTTAACAAAATGATATATTGGCACATTGTACATATATAAGGACAGATACACCTGCGATCCACAGCCTGCATCACTACCCCATTCACTTTCAGTGAATCCACTGCATATTTCTCATAATTGTGCAGCTTGTTGTAGTAAAATGTGTACGTAAATCTGAATTTGGGGTAAAATGTGACAAATTATTATTTTTCAGTTACATCTTTGAGTTTCTTATAAACATTTCAGTTTTCTCTTTGGCTTTGATATAAAGTTTTGGCTAATCCATTTTAAAGTAGAAATAACTACAGTATATATCTGGAAGTAGGTTGTGTTCATGCCCTTATAACATTTACAGTATACCAGGGGGATGTACTGTAGTTGGCTAACTTTTCATATAATGCAGTAAATAGAGTAGGAATTAAATAATAACTAAGCAGGGTAACAGCTTTGAATTTACTAATACAGCAATGAAAGTGTTTTATGTGTTTTTGGTTACAGTGTTACTTTTGGGAGGCATAGTACTGTCTCTCCATCATTTTATTATAAGAGGATTTCCCACCAAAAGATTCTCCATCACTTATTAAGTAAACCAATAAAAGTATAGAAAACAATCCTGATCGTCGCTGCAGTTCGCAATACAAGCTCGACATCAACTCGCACCATAATATTTTATTCTACAATAATAACCTTTTGTCCGATTACATCTTAAATTGTGCAATACCCATTCCAACATTTTTATAATGTAGCACTGACTGTGTATTTGAGACCTAGGCCAAGAGACGTAAATTTCAAAAGCCCTAAGTAAATTAGTCTCATAAACAAAATAGAGTTAATGCTTCCAATACGTATGCCTCATAGTAAAAAGTATGGCAGTATGTCATAGGATAGGGTATTGAGGAAATTAGAAGAATGCTTTAAAGAATTATAGAAACGGAAATCGGATATCCATTCCAGAGATCAATCTAAAAAGTCACAGGATATTCCTTGTCCAGCTAGACTTAAATTACCTGCTTTCTAGAAAGCTTATTGCATGGAATTATGCCTTTCTGTTTGCCATTTAGCTTTGTACAAAGTCTTGCCTCCAGAATTGCATATGTAGCAGAAAAAAAGAGACAGCATCAAGACGTCTGTGTTGAGCTTGTTTCCGCTGAGAAAATGAAAACCCCAGGGAGGAGACCCAGCAGAGAAATATCACAAGAAAAATTAGCCTGCATCCTGCAAGAGGAGAACTTCAGCAAGATGGATTCTGTTATTCATGTGTTAAACATATGTAGGTAATCCTCCTCCATCTAATTGCTGTGAATCAGGGTTCTTGTGTGCTATTTGAATACCCAGTGCTAATGGCATAAAGTGGTGATTATCTGCATATGAGTAACATCTAACATGCTCACATGGTTGCAGACATAGGGTAAATGGGCATTGCATTTCAACCTGGTGAATATGCTTTACAGAGACGTTGGTTCATTGTTTGCTGTGACCACTGCTGTGCACTTCATCTGAAGTGCAGTAAATGCTCTGTGAGTAATCCGCTAAATAGGTTTTGCCGGTCACATATATTGTTATGATAATGCCTATTTTCTGGCCTTCAGTTTGAGTGCAGAGGGAAAAAAGTAACACACCTACTGTACATATCTGAATGTTTCTCGTAAAATGCTACCTACCAAACACACTTCTTTATATTGATTGATATTAAACCTGAATGTAAATGTTTACTCAAAGATTTCACCTGTAACAGTGCTTGACTTTAATATGCCCAGGCTGTAAGCATAAAAGACATATTGTATTGAGAACAATAGCGGACCAAAGGCACAAACCTATTCATTTGAAATGGATTTTGCTCGTAGCACTTTTGATTTAAAAGCAATCACTATATATATATATATATATATATATATATATATATAAAAAAAATATTTAGTGTATATATATATATATATATATATATATATATATATATATATACAGTACCAGTCAAAAGTTTGGACACACCTTCTCATTCAATGGTTTTTATTTATTTTAATTATTATTTTCTACATTGTAGATTAATACTGAAGACATCAAACCTATGAAAGACCACATATGGAATTATGTTGCAAACAAAAAAGTGTTGAACAAATCAAAATATGTTTTATATTTTAGATTCCTCAAAGTAGCCCCCTTTTGCTTTGATGACAGCTTTGCACACTCTTGGTATTCTCTCAATCAGCTTCATGAGGTAGTCTCCTGGAATGGTTTTGAATTAACAGGTGTGCCTTGTCAAGAGTCAATCTGTGGAATTACTTGCCTTCTTGATGTGTTTTTTTTTTATACCATCAGTTGTGTTGGGCAGAGGTAGGGTTAGTACACAGTGGACACCCCTATTTGACTACTGTTGTAATCCATATTAGGGCACGAACCATTCAACTCAGCAAAGAGAAACGACAGTCAATCATTACTTTAAGACATGAAGGTCAGTTGATACCGAAAATTTCAAGAACTTTGAATGTGTCCTCAAGTGCAGTTACAGAAACCATCAAACGCTATGATGAAACTGGCTCTCATGAGGACCGCCCCAGGAAATGAAGACAAAGAGTAACCTCTGCTGCAGAGGATAAGTTAATTAGATTTTCCAGCCTCAGAAACCGCTACTTAACAGCACCTCAGATTAGAGCCCACATAAATTCTTCACAGAGTTCAAGTAGCAGACAAATCTCAACATCAACTGTTCAGAGGAGACTGTGTGAATCAGGCCTTCATGGTCGAATTGCTGCGAAGAAGCCACTACTGAGGATGAACAAGAAGAAGAAGAGAATTGTCTGGGCCAAGAAACACAAGGAATGGACATTAGACCAGTGGAAATCTGTACTTTGGTGTGATGATTCCAGATTTTTGGTTCCAACCGTAGTGTCTTTGTGAGACGCAGAGAAGGTGAGCCGATGATTTCTGCATGTGTGATTCCCATTGTGAAGCATGGAAAAGGATGTGTGATAGTGTGGGGGTGCTTTGCTGGTGACACTGTTGGTGATTTATTCAAAATTCAAGGCACACTTAACCAGCATGGCTACCACAGCATTCTGCAGCACCATGCCATCCCATTTGGTTTGCGCTTACTGGGTCCATCATTTGTTTTTCAACAAGACAATGACCCCAAACACACCTCCAGGCTATGTAATGGTTAATTGACCAAGAAGGAAAGTGATAGAGTGCTGCGTCAGATGACCTGGCCTCCACAATCACCCGACCTAAACCCAATTGAGATGGTTTGGGATGAGTTGGACCGCAGAGTGAAGGAAAAGCAGCCAACAAGTGCTCAGCACCTCTGGGAACTCCTTCAAGACTGTTGGAAAACCATTCCAGGAGACTACCTCATGAAGCTGATTGAGAGAATGCCAAGAGTGTGCAAAGCTGTCATCAAAAGCAAAAGGGGGCTACTTTGAGGAATCTAAAATATAAGACATATTCTGATTTGTTTAACACTTTTTTTTCCTACAACTTATGTGTGTTCTTTCATAGTTTTGATGTCTTCAGTATTAATCTATAATGTAGAAAATAATTAAAATAAATAAAAACCATTGAATGAGAAGGTGTGTCCAAACTTTTGACTGGTACTGTATATATCCATAGGTATCAGCACACAATAGATCTCTGTAAATACCTTGGTGATCCAGTCTAACACAGGGAGACCGTGAATAAACAATTCCAAACGATGAGACGGCACTCAGAGGATTTTGTAATAACTACATTAATTATTTTTCATGCATACATTCCATCAATATATTGTATAAGTATATATGTGACTTTTTGTTTATTATACTGCTGTATCCAGAGGACGGTGCATACAGCATGAAACTTTGATTGAATGTAATTAATGAATACAGTTATTACAAAATCCTCTGAGTGCCGTCCCATTGTTTGGAATTATATATATTTAGTAGAAGGCCACAACACAAATTAGGCAACCACTGTAGATGTAATTTCAATATGTCAGATGTAAGTTCAATATGACAGCCTTACATATCCTCTGTGATGTACAATAGTGATTATAATTTAAAAGAAAAAAATAATTAGTATTCCTTCCTATCAAAATGTTTCACATATGCCTAGAGCTTTATTCTTGTTTAATATTTTTTGATGATATGTTTAATAAAGGTCTAAAATACATTTAGAACATTATAATATGTACATATTACCTTCATATTTTTATTTTCACATTTCTCTCTCCTTTGTATGTAAGCCATGGTAGGGATAGTATACTACCTCTTGAAAAATCCATATTTGCTACAGTAAAGGTACCATATACAAGCATACCTCCCAACATTTAACCTGACAAAATCCTGCTCAGTCTGCCCCTTAAACGGCACAGAGAAGGAGGGGGTTAGTACAGGTTATCTGGGTTTTTCTGAGGGTGCCAAGCCAGCCATAAGTGGAGCAACAAGTTATTTTATGTAGAGCTTTGTATTCCAATTGGGTCAAGAGCTTGTCCCCTGTCTAGTACTGATGCCAATACAACGTCATGGCAACCATGCCCACATAAAACCCCTAATTTGTACAAACCTTGGCCAAAGCCTCCCCTTTCACACACATTTTTTGACCAACCACACCCTCATTCCTTTTTCATCTCACCAACTTCTCCATAAGGTCTGCTCCTTTTATGTGACTGATGTCACGTCTAGCAGAGTTTGAGGATCCGGCAGCTGAGATTTGCCCAAGGAGGTAGCAGGCTGTGAATGAACCAGATGAGGGGGCTGGATATAGTTCCTTCGCATGGGACACGGAGCAATGAAGAACGTAGGCGGGGTTTGAGAGTCAATGGAAAGTATTTATTATGTACAGGGCTGAGGTAGAGAACCAAGGCTGGAGCACAATGGTTAAGACGTGGCTGGAGGCAAAGAACTGTGGACTGTGATTTGAAAGACGAGACTGTAGATGATGAACTGTGGATGATGGTTGAAGACGTGGCTGGAGACAAGGACTGTAGACTGTGGTTTGGAAAACGAGGCTGAAGATAATAATCTGCAGGCAGTGGTCGGTGGTACAAAGGCGTGGCTGGTGAAGGAGATCTGTGGAGTGTGGCTTGAAAGACGAGGCAGAAGACCCGGGGCCGACTGTGCCCAAAGAGTCTTACTGGACCGGGTTTTCCAGGGGCGCTTCCACAGGCAGTAGCAGGGTAGGAAAGGCAGGGCTGCAGCAGCAACAGAGAACCGACCAAGCAGGATCAGGAGGAACCAGAAAACAGCAGGAATCCAGGGAGCACAGGCTAAAGCACCTACAACAGGGTTGTAACTTGAAGCACTGGCATCCCTGTCCTAAACCAGCCCCCTTTTATAGGGAGAGCTTCAGAGAAGAGACAGGAAACAGGAACTATGCTCAAAACTTGGTTTCCAACATGGCGGCACCCAGTAATGCAGACCTTTTTGCAAAGCCACATTGCTCACTGCCCCTGGTCTCCTAGCAATGGCTCAGCAAGAGCGACCCACTGTAGCGACGACCCGCCACCACGAGCGGACCCCCTCACTGCCGCTACTGCTGCCCACGGATCTGGCGCAGCAGCCCACCTCCGCCGCTGCCCGCACATCGCCAAAGAAGCCAGCCCCGCGGCCCCAGCGTACCGGTAAGACTCTGGACACTGACAGTAACCCCCCCTTTGCGGGTGGACTCCGTACACCTATGTGGTTTAGTTGGAAACTTGGCATGAAATGTCCAAAGAAGTCTTGGAGCATGGACATCCTCTGCATCTACCCAAGATCTCTCCTCTGGCCCATACCCCTTCCAATCGACAAGGTACTGGATGCGACCATAACGTCTGCGAGAATCAAGGATCTTGTGAATCTCAAATTCATCTCTATGTGCTGATTGGATCTTGGGTGATTTAGGCAGAGCGGCTCTGAACCGAATAAGTACCAATGGTTTTAAGAGAGAAATATAAAATGCATTAGGAATTCTTAACTGCGGAGGTAATTTCACTTTGTAAGCCACAGGATTCAACACTTTTTCAATTGGGTAAGGCCCAATAAATCTGGGAGCAAACTTTTTTGTAGGGACCTTTAATCTTAGGTTACGTGTGGAAACCCAAACACGATCTCCTACCTTAAGGGTTGGTACAGCTTTTCGTTTCAGATCTGCATAGGTCTTATATCTCTTGGAAGTCTTGAGCAAAGTCTTGTGAACTTGTTTCCAGGCTTCAGTAAGTTGTCGAAGTGTTGACTCTGCGGCAGGAACCTCGAGCGTAGGCAGAAGTTGAAAGTCAGGAACTCTTGGATGGTAACCATAATTAATGAAGAATGGAGAAGATTTTGTGGCAGAGTGATAAAGATTGTTATGGGCAAATTCTGCGAATGGGAGGAAGTCCAGCCAGTTGTCCTGTGAGGAGGACATGAATAAACGCAGAAAAGTCTCCAGATCCTGGTTCACTCTCTCTGTTTGACCATCCGTTTGGGGATGATAGCCTGAGGAGAAGTTTAATTTCACGCCAAGAGCGGAACATAGGGATCTCCAAAACTTGGCCACAAATTGAGGACCTCTATCAGACACGATTTCCTGTGGTAGACCATGGAGTCGAAAGATCTCTGCTATAAACAATTTTGCCAACTGGGATGCAGATGGAAGGTTTGCCAGAGGAACAAAGTGTGCCATTTTAGAGAATCGGTCAACTATGACCCATACGGTGTTCCGCCCACCAGACATAGGTAAATCTGTAATAAAGTCCATAGAAATATGCGTCCATGGTCTTAGTGGTACCGGTAAAGCATGGAGTAACCCGGCTGGTGGACCTTTGGGACTTTTATGCTGAGCATACTTTGGACAGGCAGCCACGAATTCCTAAACGTCAGTCCTGAGATGAGGCCACCAGTAGGAGCGCTGAATGAATTTAAGTGTCTTATGACCGCCCGCATGGCCCATGAAGGAAGAGGAGTGAGCCCATGTGAGAAGTTTTTTGCGCAGATTTGGTGCAACGAAGATCTTTCCTGGAGGAGGAAGTGGAGAGGTATTAGTTGCAGAAAAAGAGGTGGATTCCAGGATAAATTGCTCTTTTGAACGGTCAGAGCGTTCTTCTGAACTTAGGGAGCGAGATAAGGCCATCTGCCTTTTTGTTGAGGGAACCTGGTCGGTAACTGAGTTTAAAATTAAAATGGGTAAAGAAGAGTGCCCATCTTGCTTGGCGTGGGTTCAGACATCAGGCTGACTGTAGATACAGGAGGTTCTTGTGATCTGTGGTTACCGAAATTGGATGCTGAGCTCCCTCCAACAAATACCTCCACTCCTCAAAGGCCAACTTAATTGCCAGTAATTCCTGTTCCCCAATAGCATAATTCTGTTCAGCGGGGGAGAATCTTCGCGAGAAGAACGCACAGGGATGGACCTTCTTGTCCTCGAAAAGCTGGGATAATACTGTTCCCACACCCACAGTAGAGGCATCAACCTCCACCAAGAACGGACGGCTGAGATCGGGTTGTCGAAGAACTGGAGCAGTCGTGAGGGCCTCCTTTAAAGATGAAAAAGCTTCCAAAGCCTCAGGAGACCACTTGGCAGGATCGGCTCCCTTCCTAGTTAATGCGGTTATAGGAGCTATGACAGAAGAATAATTTAGAATGAATCTTCGGTAGAAGTTAGCAAACCCCAGGAAACGTTGAATTCCTTTAAGGGTAGCTGGAAGTGCCCAATCCTGAATCGCCTGGACTTTAGCGGGGTCCATCTGTAACTTCTGCCCTGAAAGAATGTAACTGAGGAATGGAATTGTGGGTACTTCAAAGGTGCACTTCTCTAACTTACAGAATAACTGATTCCTTCGTAAACGAGTTAACACTTCTTTGACTTGTTCCCGATGGGTCTTCAGATCCTTAGAAAAAATGAGGATGTCATCCAGATATACTACCAAGCAGTCAGAGAGAAGATCTCTGAAGATTTCGTTAACGAACTCTTGAAAGACGGCTGGGGCTTTACATAGGCCAAAAGGCATTACCAGGTATTCGTAATGGCCGTCGCGGGTATTAAATGCCGTCTTCCATTCGTCCCCTGGGCGAATACGTATAAGATTGTAGGCCCACCGTAAGTCCAACTTAGTAAATACAGTAGCTCCTTTAACACGGTCGAACAGTTCTGGAATCAGAGGTAACGGATATCTGTTCTTAACTGTTATGTAATTGAGATCTCTATAGTCAATACAGGGCCGCAACCCCCCATCTTTCTTTTTGACAAAGAAAAACCCCGCTCCAGCCGGAGATGTAGAAGACCTCATGAACCCTTTCTCCAAGTTCTCCTGGATATACTCCAACATGGCCTGTGTGTCGGGAAGTGAGAGAGGGTAAATTCGACCTCGGGGAGGAGTCTTACCCGGTACTAGCTCAATGGGACAATCCCAAGTATGATGCGGAGGCAATGTGTCCGCCCCTTGCTTACTGAAAACATCTTGAAAAGCTTGGTACTCCACAGGAAGGCTGGAAGAACAGAGAGGTCTAACTGAAGGTAAACAGTTCTGAAAACAGTCTTGTCCCCAAGAGAGAACATCCATAGTTTGCCAATCTATGTGGGGATTGTGTCTGATTAACCATGGAAACCCTAGGATTAGTTCAAGAGAGGCTTTAAGAATTACAAGGAAAGAGATTTCTTCTGAATGGAGAACTCCGACCTTCATCTTTAGAGGAATAGTACGAAAGGATATAATACCCTCAGGGATATAACTTCCATCCACTGCGGTAACAGAAATGGTACGATCCAAAGGAACTGTTTGTATTCCAGATCGTTTGACCAGAGCTGACGTAATGAAGCTTTCGGCGGCTCCGGAGTCGAGTAGTGCAGGGATGAGAAGAGAAGAAGAAGGAGCTCCAATTTCCAATTGGGTTAACAGGACAGACTCTTTTTTGGTATGTAATTCTGAGAATTCTCCTAGCTTGACCTCTCCAGCACAAACTAGGAGCGGGCGTTTCCCGGACGTAGATTGCAAGTTTTAACAAAGTGATCAGATGCACCACAATACAGGCAGAGGTTCCCTTGTCCGCCGTCTCTGACGTTCTTCATTGGAGAGGCGGGAACGATTAATCTGCATGGGTTCTTCCGCAGTTGGTGATGATGGTGTTGGTGGAAGAACAACTCTAGGCTTAGGGCGATCTGACCGCAACCTCTCCATACAGCGTTCTCTGTACCTCAGGTCTAACTTATTGCATAAAGAAATTAGTGTATCCAACTTATCAGGTACGTCCTGAGTTGCGAGGTCATCTTTGATCTTTTCGGAGAGACCGCTCCAGAAAGCTGCAATGAGAGCCTCCTCGTTCCAGTTCAGTTCCGAGGAAAGGGTGCGAAACTGGATCCTGTACTGACTGACCGTACGCGTGCCCTGACGCAGACGCAGGATCTCCAACGAGGCAGCTGAAGTCCTGCCCGGTTCGTTGAAGATTTTTCGGAAGGTGGCCACGAATTCTGGGTAGTTAGATAAGATGGGATCCATCCTCTCCCACAAAGGTGAAGCCCAGTCCAACGCTTGCCCGGTAAGTAAAGAAATTATATAGGCTACTTTGGTTCGTGCCGATGGGAAGTTGGCCGACTGTAGTTAAAACTGGATTTCGCACTGGTTAAGAAACCCGCGGCATTGTTTTGGATTCCCATCGAATTTATTGGGAGGTGGCAAATGCAACCATGGAAGTGGTACTGGTACAGGAGGAAGCGGGACCGGAGGTGCTAATGTGGGAGCAGCTGTAGATACTTGAGAGGCCGTCATGGCAACACAGAGAGAATCGAGACGTTCGGACATACTCTGCATTAACTGCACGATTTGAGATTGTGTGGCTTCCTGCTTACTTAAGCGAGACCAGATATCTGTAGTTGAATCCCCTCCTGAGGCCTGATCACCCGTCGAATCCATTTGGCCAGTGCTTGCTGTCACGTCTAGCAAAGTTTGAGGATCCGGCAGCTGAGATTTGCCCGAGGAGGTAGCAGGCTGTGAATGAACCAGATGAGGGGGCTGGATATAGGCCCTCATTCCGAGTTGTTCGCTCGCTAGCTGCTTTTAGCAGCATTGCACACGCTAAGCCGCCGCTTACTGGGAGTGAATCTTAGCTTTGCAGAATTGCGAACGAAAGATTCGCATAATTGCGAATAGAAATTTATTTGCAGTTTCTGAGTAGCTCGGGACTTACTCTGCCACTGCGATCAGTTCAGTCAGTTTCGTTCCTGGTTTGACGTCACAAACACACCCAGCGTTCGCCCAGACACTCCCCCATTTCTCCAGCCGCTCCCGCGGTTTTCCCAGAAACGGCAGCGTTTTTCCGCACACACCCATAAAACGTCCAGTTTCCGCCCAGAAACACCCACTTCCTGTCAATCACACTCCGATCACCAGAACGATGAAAAATCCTTGTTATGCCGTGAGTAAAATACCTAACTTTTGTGTAAAATAACTAAGCGCATGCACTCTGCGAACCTTGCGCATGCGCAGTAAGCGACTAATCGCAATTTAGCGAAACTCGGCAATGAGCGAACAACTCGGAATGAGGGCCATAGTTCCTTCGCATGGGACACGGAGCAATGAAGAACGTAGGCGGGGTTTGAGAGTCAATGGAAAGTATTTATTATGTACAGGGCTGAGGTAGAGAACCGAGGCTGGAGCACGATGGTTAAGACGTGGCTGGAGGCAAAGAACTGTGAACTGTGATTTGAAAGACGAGACTGTAGATGATGAACTGTGGATGATGGTTGAAGACGTGGCTGGAGACAAGGACTGTGGACTGTGGTTTGGAAAACGAGGCTGAAGATAATAATCTGCAGGCAGTGGTCGGTGGTACAAAGGCGTGGCTGGTGAAGGAGATCTGTGGAGTGTGGCTTGAAAGACGAGGCAGAAGACCCGGGGCCGACTGTGCCCAAAGAGTCTTACTGGACCGGGTTTTCCAGGGGCGCTTCCACAGGCAGTAGCAGAGTAGGAACGGCAGGGCTGCAGCAGCAACAGAGAACCGACCAAGCAGGATCAGGAGGAACCAGAAAACAGCAGGAATCCTGGGAGCACAGGCTAAAGCACCTACAACAGGGTTGTAACTTGAAGCACTGGCATCCCTGTCCTAAACCAGCCCCCTTTTATAGGGAGAGCTTCCCCTAGATTGGCTGGAAGAGACAGGAAACAGGAACTATGCTCAAAACATGGTCTCCAACATGGCGGCGCCCAGTAATGCAGACCTTTTTGCAAAGCCACATTGCTCACTGCCCCTGGTCTCCTAGCAATGGCTCAGCAAGCGCGACCCACTGTAGCGACGACCCGCCGCCACGAGCGGACCCCCTCACCGCCGCTACTGCTGCCCACGGATCTGGCGCAGCAGCCCACCTCCGCCGCTGCCCGCACATCGCCAAGGAAGCCAGCCCCGCGGCCCCAGCGTACCGGTAAGACTCCGGACACTGACAACTGATAGGAGATAAGTAGGAAGGTAAGGGACAACCAGGATTTTGGAATATATAATACAGGTTTCCTATAGTAAAATTTACATTAAATCCATCTGATACTTTAGACAAGCATTTTTCCTCATTCTTATAAAATGTTTGAATTGATGGGCAGACCACTTGTCTCCTGCGTTTGGAAATATAAAGACTTATGACACTACAAATTATCATATAAATCCAGTGTGACATGTTTGTTAAATTATGTGTTTTAGATTGCTAGAAAGGGTTCACATCCAATTAGATGCAAAGCATAATGCTAGTAGAGGAACCTATTACTGGTAATGAAATGTAATGTATATGCTTGTAAACAGATAAACATCCAGTCTCAGTGCCTGGCAATTTTCTGTACTTAAGAGGTTTATTCAATTAACCATTTAAACTTTCATTATATTTTGCCATTTTCCAGTAGATTCTTTATGAGAGAAGTTTCATCTGGTTCCTGAACTAAGCTTAATGAGACAAATTAACAAAACTATATATATATATATATATATATATATATATATAGAGAGAGAGAGAGAGAGAGATAGGTAGATAGATATACCCTATGTTAGATTTTACATATTAATATAAAATATAGTGTAGCTCATAGGCAGCTCTCAAGTGAATAGGCTGTTACAGACAATATGGTCTGATGTTTCAGTACAATGTGTCTGTACTTTCATCAGAGCCCTGCTTGTATCTTTTCTGTTTATTCACCGGAGTGCCACCTACTTTTCCATTAACTTTGGATATTGTCATACATCTTTATACGTTGGAAGGCACCTGGGAATGTTTTCTGCTTAGCTGTAACTCCCTGTGTTAAAAATAAATAAATAAATGGTAGTCACATGAGAGTGGATACTGCCACTAAAGTTATTGCTGTATGTGCAGAAATAAGTTTTCAATTTTTAATATTGCCATAGGAAGCTACACCCATAACTGAGAATGGAGCTTGTGAACTGAAGTTGTGGAATAATAGCGGAATAACAGCGAGTCAGAAATATATATGATATAACTGTGAGAAAGCAATTAATGCATGCTTTTATTTTGTGCTGCTAAGTAAAAGATCATTTATTAGAATACTATTTACAAAGCTTGTGAAAAACACTAATGCATGAAAGTTGCACTATTATTATTAGCAGTACAAAGGAATGTAGTATATATAGTATTTAGACAGATCTTTCCAATAATTCCATATTAAGCTCTTATCCTGTCTTAAGTCCCTATACTTCCTGACATTCCTGAAATCAATAAAAAATCAGGACAAAATGGTCATGCCCCACACTGTCCAGTAACAACCCCAATTTACATAGTCCACACACTTGGCAGCTCATGCTCCACAGCCAGCCTCTTGGCCAGTATGATAAACATAGGTTGGGGGATTTATATACTGTGATTGCACACATAGGGGCTGATACTGTATCAGACAAATCTGTGTGCACAGACACAAGGCAGTGAGTTCTTGCATTAAGCGCATGTGCAAATGTACACATTTTTGTTTATATCCATCCACTGGCGTAAGTTCATCCCAGTCGCCTGGAGCCAAGATAAATGGCTCCCGATAGATAGATAGATAGATAGATAGATAGAGAGATAGATAGTTTGATAGATGGATATAGCGAGAGATTGATCGATATATAGATAGATATTAACCAGATAGAGATATATAGATAGATGGAGATAGAGAGATAGATATAGAGAGATAGATACTAGACTTGACCATACAGACAGACAGACAGTTGGTCCTGGACCAACCATTGTTTATATCACTGTATGTGTTACCAGGTATATGGAATGATCCGACTGTGGAAGCAATGCTGCAGATACCTAGGACACTAGGGGCAAAAAACATGCCTTGTCAGTGATTGCCCCTTTAAAAAAAGTGCGAGTTTGGCCAGCATCCTGCACGACTACCGAACTTGAGCATCCGGCCCTAGGAGAGAAGGAACAAATAATGTGTGATACAGTAGGGAAGGAATATAGACTTTCAATACACGCCAGGGATATGCGCCATCTGCAGATGATGTTTAGTGAAGAACAATGGAATTCTACAAGCTGATACATGTACTGTACAATGGGGGTCATTCAGACCCGATTGCATGCTAGCTTTTTTTGCTGCGGTTCGATTGGGTCTGAACTGCGTATGCTCCGCAATGCGCAGGTGCGTCGGCCACCGGCTCTAATGAAGAAAACGATTGCACCGGCGATCGCAAGAAGATTGACAGGAAGAGGGCATTTGTGGGTGTCAACTGACCATTTCTAGGGAGTGTCCAGAAAAGCACAGGCATGCCCAGCCGTATGGAGGGAGGATTCCTGACGTCAGCTCCTGGCCGGATCATCGCAGCGGCTGAGTAAGTCCTGAGCTGTGCAGAGACTGCACAAACTTTTGTTTGTGCAACTCTCTGCACAAGCGATCGCACCCCTGCACAGCGATTACCACCTCACCCTGTAGGCGGCGACTACCTAATCGCAGCACTGTAAAAAACTGCCTGCGTGCGGTCAGGTCTGAATCACCCCCACTGATATTAGCAGACTGTAGCTTAAACTGTACACAGGAATGCAGAAGTTGCAACTGGAACTGCACAATGATATTTAGCAGACAGTGGGCCTTATTCAGAGTTGTTAGCAAACTAAAAAAGCACACTAATGGGCAAAACCATGTCGCACTGCGTGTGACTGCGATCTGATACACATAAAACATTGTGCGAGTGACTTTACACAGTTATTCTGCACAGCCATGGACGCAATCAGGGAGTCGATGTTCCTCCTATCTGCATCACAGTTGCTGAGCATGTTGCTTTAGCTTCAGGGAGCGTCTCTATTCACTTGTAAGCAGCTGCTGCACTTGCATCGTCTCACAGTTCCATCACTGAAAAGGGTCTCTACTGCTGTTGGCATTGTGACCGCATCGGAATCAGGACCAGACCTTGGAACGGAATAGCAATGAGCAAAGCTGTGGCTAGCGCTCAAAAGCATACTGTAAAATGTGGAGAGTGTCCAGTAATAATGGCTTGTATTGAGAGCATCTCAGTAATATACTGAAAACTGTGGAGAGCACCAAGTGGTAATGATGGGTGCTGGGAGTATCACAACAGTGGTGCCAAACTCTGTAACAACTGCAGACTGGAAGCTAGCAAGCAGGTTACAGCAGAAGTAGTGGCCAGGGAGAGACTTATATAGGGTGCCCTGGCTGTTGATAGGTCACTGGAGTCATATGCAGGTAATCAGGTCAGAGATTGGATGAGCAGCAGTCAGCTGACTGCAGGCAAAATCGTGGTACCCATGTCCCAGATTTTGGTATCGGAATTACTTGGAACACGTCCTGAAAGCCTAGGAGAGATATGTCCTGCCAAATAGCGAAAGCACAGTGCAAGATAACTGGACAGCGAGTCCGGCTTGTGACATGGTGCAAGAGCAGATACTAATAATAACTGCTGTGGCAGTTTGTGTAAAATCATTGGCCTCATCTGCGTGTGACTCAGAAACTTCCCTGTGCTCCATTGGTTCACACGCCCTAGATCAGGGGTAGCCAACCCTAGTCCTCGAGAGATACCAACAGTTAACATTTTCTAGGTCTCCTCACAGAATCACAAGTGAAGTAATTAGCTCGACTTAGGCTCTTGTTAAATGTGTCGGTGAGTAATGACTGCACCTGTGCACCTGCTAGGTGCAGGGTTGGACTGGCCCACAGGGGAAACCACCGGTGGGCCCCACCACCTGTAGGACCACCTCTTCCTCTAGGGACCAGGTTCCACACTGTACACTTGAATTACTCATTATATATGTTACCTTATACTGCACAGGACTATAGTGTATTTTCTACAGTGCATTTCTGTTATTAATTATCATGCATGTACTAGCAGTATTTACTACAGTATATATTTCTTTACCAAGGGGCCCAGACCACACAATCTCTAATGGTTAGCCAAGCCTCTGTGGCAACTGGCCACACCCCTAAACCTGGGCCCCTACCAATACATTTCCCCGGTGGGCCCTTCATGCCCTAGTCCGACACTGGCTAGGTGAGCTGGAAAACGTGAATTATTGGAAGCTCTTGAGGACCAGGGTTGGCTACCCCTGCTCTAGATCATGGGTCTTCAACCTGCGGCCCTACAGCTGCTGTGGAACTACACATTCCAGCATGCCCTGCCTGTTTTAGCATGCCTTAACAGCAAAACTGTGACAGGGCATGCTGGGATGTGTAGTTCCACAGCAGCAAGAGAGACGCAAGTTGAAGACCCATGCTTTAGATCAGTGGGTCTCAAACTTTTTTGAATCACGGCGCCCTAGAGTATCAGTATTGTTTTCACGTCACCCCTAGGCCAAATGTTTCTTATTGAGAAATTTAGAAATAAATATTTCATTAAGTAAATTGTGTTTATATGTCATCCTTAGGTTCAATTATGTGGTGAGGGACAACATTTGTTTCTGTTTGTCAACATATTTTATGATTGACAGCCACCAGCAAAAAAAAAAAAAATCCTACAGCTTTAAGATAATTGGTGATCTATGCTACTGCTTTGCTATGCTTGTGTAGTAGATCCATCCCTGATCCCACAATGATATATGATGTTTGCAAGCCACAACTCACTTTTATCTGCTTAGTTATACTGTATCAGATTTCTAACTTACAAATCAGCAGTATGAGCCTGATGGATCTGTTTGTGATACATGGCTGGTCATGTTGTGATTGCGTGTACTGTCTTGACCCAACAAGATATGTACATGAAGGATGCTGTTTTCCCTAATCCCTCACCAGCTGTTGCAGTCATTACCAGAAAGCATTTCTTAAGTATTTGGGCAGGTGCGAGGAGGTTCAGGTAGCTTCTCTGCATGCTGATGGACAAAATAGTTTAGACTGGTCAAACACACTGCATCCTTTTAAATTCAGAAAGAAAATACATACCTGAGCCACATATGTCATTTGACCTGTAGACCTTACATTGCTTTAAGCTTTTAAAATACTAAGAAGTGAATCCAGCCACAGTTGTTAAAGAAACATCTTCTTAACATGGATCAGTCATGGTTGTCTTGTATTTTGCTTTATTCAAGGTAAGTATGCTTTAGGCTCTCCAACAGGGAGGGTGCTTTGTAATTTGTTAACACAAGACGCAGGCCGGCTACAGAACATGACCCCTTTCTTCTACTTTAGACTTATCCTTACATGTTTGCTTACTGGCTAGCAGGTGGATTGTCACATGCAGTATTTTAATTCTTCCATAAGCTAGTAAACATCTACAAGTGTTTGCTCACTGAGTGACTTTTCACTTGGGTTTTTATTTTGTTTGCTATATGTAGGTAACTGGAATCTAAATCAGTAGTTTAATAAAACTTTACGAAGTACCCATAGTAAAATGTTACAGCATATATAGCTATGAATGTTGAAGGTACAATCTTGATTCATTACAATTTGGGCTGGGGAAGCACAGATGCCTATTAAATATATACATTTCATCACATCACATAAAATTAGGATGTTTATTAGTAAGCTAATAAAAGTGGTATCTTTGTGACTCTAGACCACTGGTTCTCAAACTCGGTCCTCAGGACCCCACACAGTGCATGTTTTGCAGGTCTCCTCACAGAATGACAAGTGAAATAATTAACTCCACCTGTGGACCTTTAAAAATGTGTCAGTGAGTAATTAATTCACCTGTGCATCTGCTGGGTTACCTGCAAAACATGCACTGTGTGGGGTCCTGAGGACCGAGTTTGAGAACCTATGCTCTAGACTATAAGCTGTATAGAAAACAGGCCAGATTGTACACAGCTTCATATTAGATGTACACATATCTACATTAAATGGGGAAAACGATTTATTTTCAGGACAATATATATATATATATATATATTTATTTAAACTCTTTGTGTAATGAGAGGTCAAAGGTACAACATACAAAAGTACAATATTAAGGAAAACAGTACTCTCAATTTTACAGAAAACTGTATAAAATACTGTTGTATAGTAAACTTAGACACGAAAATTGGAAAGAATAACAGGATTAGCGGGGGAGGAGGGGGGGGAGAAAATAAAGATAAAGGAGAGAAGAAAAGGGGTCCTTTTGAGGAGCAAGGCATGTATATAAATCTTGTAGAAGGTCAACAGGCCCCTGCAGGGAGGACCCGAGGGCAGCATATCAAAGACAGGAAGCAAAATGTATCAACACATGTCGGCCATTACTGGGGGTGGTTAGCCACGACTGAGAGCCAGGGACCCCACACAAGGTCAAATTTATAGGGGCAATTGTGTAGATAGTAGATGATCTTTTCTATATTAGCAGTAAACCAAATATAGTTATCCAAAGCCGCTACAGTGGGGACCGTAGACGATTTCCAGTTCCTAGCTATTAAAGACTTTGCAGCTGCAAGAATATGGGAGAATAGTTCAGGGGTAGATCAACCTCTTGAAAAGGGCGGCCAATAAAAACACCCAGAGGTCCAAAGAAAGCGGGAGGCCCAAAAGGGACATCAATTTATCAAGGACTTTAAGCCAAAAAGGGACTATGTGCGGGCAGGTCCACCAGATGTGCAGAAGAGTGCCCCGATGACTGCAGCCCCGCCAACAAACCGGAGTGGAGGAGGGAAACATTTTATATAGCTTTTTAGGGGTATAGTACCACCAGTAATATAATTTGTAGGAGGTTTCTTTGATTCTGGTAGAAAATTAGCTTTTAGCAATACGCTCTCTCACCTCCTCCCAGCATGATTCATCTGGAGGAGGACCAAGATCACGTTCCCACTCCAGCTCGTGGGGGACCTGCACAGCAGAGGTGACCTCAATCAACAGTGAATATATCTTGGAGATCATCCCTTTACAGAGAGGGTTCTCAGTGCATAGACGTTCACAAGGGGAAAGAGCCCTTCCAGTTCCCTCAAGGTAAGAGACTGAAGAAAATGTCAGATCTGAAAATATTCAAAAAAAGGGGGCACTAACAGAGGATATTTACACTTAATCTCGTCTAAAGAGTCCCATTGTTCCTGAGAGCAAAAAAAAACAGACACTAAGTGGATACCCACTTTATTCCATAATCTGAAATTGAAGGGTGAAACCCCAGGTGGAAAAGCAGGGTTGTCCCAGAGGGGGGTGAGGGGAGAAGGAGAAGAGGATAATTTATATTTACCAAAAGAGGAAACCCAAAGTGAGAGATGGAAGGTAAGAGAAGGATGGAGGGTAGCCAAACAGAGTCTATGAGTTTTATCCAACCCCCACAAAGAGGCCAATGAATGAACTCCCAAAGAATAAGTCTCTAGATCTATCCATGCAATAGATCCAAGGGGTGCAAATGTCGCCGCCATTTGACTTAGATGGCTAGCTAGATAATAGAACTTAACATCGGGAAAACCTCTATGACCCCCCCCCCCCCCCCCCCCCCCCCCGATCTAGGGAGTTTAAGTATTTTAAGTGCAATTCGTAGTGGCTTATCAGTCCACACAAACTTTGAGAATGGGGCCTGGATATTTTTTATGATCTGTTCTGGAACTCTAACTGGTAATGTTTGGAGCAGATAGAGAAGTTTGGGCATCAAAGTCATTTTGATAGCAGTTATCCTACCCAACCAGGATATTATGAGAGACTTCACCTGTTTGAGGTCCTGTTTCATTTTATTCAAAAGGCGAGGGCAGTTTTCAGAATATAGGTAGTCATAATGGGTTGTAATGTAGACACCTAGATATTTAATCTTACGTTCCTGCCAATGGAATGGAAAATAAGAGTGAAGCAAGAGTTTCAGACTAAGAGAAGTATGGAGGAGCAGAGTTTCCGATTTAGAGAAGTTTATTTTATACCCTGACAATGTTCCATATTCAGCTATGAGGTCAAGGAGGGCAGGGAGGGAGGATTGCGGTCGAGAGAGAGAGAACAATACGTCGTCAACAAATTGCAATATTTTAAACTCCTGGGAGACCACCACCACCCCTCGTATTGTATATGACTGTCTAATCAAGGCAGCAAGTGGTTCAATAACCATAGCAAATACTAGGGGTGAGAGAGGGCACCCTTGTCTAGTACCGTTAGAGAGTGGGAAGGGGAATGAGAGAATACCATTGGTAAGATCTCGGAAGTAATACCATATGCCTATAAAGTTTTAAATAGGAAAGGCCTTGAGATGCGATCAAAGCCTTTTCAGCGTCCAAGGAGAGGATTAGTGAGGAGGTCTGTCTGTTAATAATTATCTGGATGATATCAATCACTCTCCTAGTGTTGTCCCTGGCTTTACGTCCAGGAATAAATCCAACTTGATCATAGTGGATCAGGGCAGGAACAACACTATTTAATCGCGTCACCAAGATCTTAGCGTATAACTTGACTTCCACGTTCAAGAGCGATATTGGTCTATAGCTAGCACAGTCCTGGGGTTTTTTCCCTTCCTTTTGGATTACAATAATTTTAGCTTCAAGCATGTTTTTAGGGAGAGGAGGAGCCATGCAACACTGCGTTGAACAGGGTCTTAATATGAGGAATCAAGATGGGAGCTAATTTTTTATAGTGAGAGGCCAAAAAGCCATCCGGACCCTGAGCCTTGGATGACTTCTGAGCTTTCAGAACAGTAGAAATCTCTTCCTCAGAAATATCTTGATTTAATTATAGAGAGGCTTGTTCAGACAGGCTAGGAAGATGGACCCAGTCAAGGAACTCCGATATCAATTTATCAGGGGGTCTAGAGTCTGGGTTATCACCATTAAGATTCTAGAGTTTGGAATACAAATCTTGAAACTCCTTGTTGATAATCTCAGGTGAGTAAGATATATCCCCTGATTTAGTTTTGACAGCTGAAATATTGTTTCGGGATTGTTGAGCCCTAAGCCTAAACGCCAATAGTCTATCTGCCTTATCGCTCTTTTCATAGAATGTCTGATTCAGCCTCTGGAGAGTTTTAGCCGTACACTCTGCTAAAAACAATGAAACATCTGATTTGGCTTTATTTAGCAATTCTAGGTTAACTGGTGTGGGAGAAAGCTTATGTTGTCAGTCAAGTGTCTGGAGTTTAGAAGTTAAGGTATGTAGGTGGGACTCACTAAATTTCCTATATCTAGAGGCCACGCAAGACTGCTTTATGAGCTTCCCAGAGCATTATTGGAGAGATATCAAGTTGATCATTAAATTGGAAATACTCAATCAGGTAAGTTCTAATTTGATCCAAACCCTCTAAATTATGAAGGAGCGAATCATTAATTCTCCAGGTAGATGGGGGAGGGGGAGGTGCAAGCGATATAAGGTCAGCTGTTGTAGGGCAGTGGTCCGACCAAATCATAGGGAGGATAGAGGTGGATTTGAGTTTGAAGGATAGATCACGGCTTAAAAGAATCAGATCAATCCTTGAGTAAGATTTGTGGACTGATGAGTAAAAAGTATCATCTCTAACCGAGGGGTCCATAACCCTCAGTGAGTCAAACAGCAATTAGTGTTGAAGAAGAGCATGTAAAGCCAGCGAGGCAGGAGAAGGAGGTTTAGAAGAAAGAAGAGTGGAGGAGGACCTGTCTAATGTGTTGTCTAAAACCTAATTAAAGTAGCCGGCCACAATGATTTCACCCTTACGAACTGTAGAAAGGAGGGCGTCTAATTTTCTAAAAAAAGTGGGCTTGGTTTTGATTGGGAGCATATGGATTTATTATAGTACATAAAACGTTGTTAAGCTTTCCCACCAAAATGAGCCATCTACCTTCCTTGTCTGCATGGGTGCTTATCTGATCAAAAATTAAGTGTGAAGCGAACATGATAGAGACCCCCCTTTTTTTTTGTTTAAATTCACAGGCATGAAAAGTGAGGGGGAAAGATTTAGATCTCAATTTTAGATGGGAAGGTTTTTAAAGTGGGTTTCTTGCAAGAAAACCAGGTCGCTCTTGGAGTGTTTGAGTGAAAGGAAAAGCTTTGTTCACTTTGAGGGACTGTTGAGGCCTTTGACATTGGCCCTCATTCCGAGTTGATCGCTAGCTTTCGTTTGCAGCACAGCGATTAGATAAAAAAGCGGCATTTCTGCGTTTGGGGCGCAGTGCGCACGCGCGACGTACTTTCACAAAAGCCGATGCAGTTTCACACAAGGTCTAGCAACGCTTTTCAGTCGCACTGCTGGCCGCAGAGTGATTGACAGGAAGTGGGTGTTTCTGGGTGGTAACTGACCGTTTTCAGTGAGTGTTTGTAAAAACGTAGGCGTGTCAGATAAAAACGCAGGAGTGGCTGGGGAAACGTAGGCGTGGCTGGCCGAACGCAGGGCGTGTTTGTGACGTCAAAACAGGAACTAAACAGTCTGAAGTGATTGCTAGCTAGGAGTAAGTCTCGAGCTACTCAAACTGCACAATCTTTTTTTGTAGCAATGCTGCGAACCTTTCGGTCGCACTTCTGCTAAGCTAAGATACACTCTCAGAGGGCGGCGGCTTAGCGTTTGCACTGCTGCTAAAAGCAGCTAGCGAGCGAACAACTCGGAATGAAGGCCATTGTGTGAATAAACTTTAAGGGCTATGATATTCATCCGTTCAAGCCGCCTCGAGTCCCCCCTGGGGAGCCCATGTCACTAGGTGTCTGGTCAGGGGAAAAAGGGAGAGTGACAAAAACCAGACGTGGTTGTTAAACCCAAATTGGGAAGCGTGGCCAGGGGAGTTCAAGGACATCGCTTAGATAGGAGTCCTTGAGTCATAATCCCGGCCCCTTGGACCTGGTCAAAAAACATAGCAAGCATGGAATATTGAAAGCAAAAAGTACTAACAGGAAAACTCCACCCTGCTACTTTCAACTTCTAGTGGTATATCGACCCAGCCAGGGCTGAATATGCAAATTAGAAGACAATAGTCAGGTGTGAATGGCCGGTGGGCAAGTAATCAAAAACCCACACAATAAGAATGGAAAACATTAAAATACCTAACATATAACATCTCAAGAAACAGGTAACTTATTCGTAAGGCACCCGGGGTGAATAAGAAAACATTGGCATAGCAGAGCATAAACATTTACACACTGAACCCCAGTGCTAATTTCCATATGAAAAACAAAAACATTCCTAAACAGGCCAAAATTAAGACATTGTGATGCTTAGACGGAGTTTTGCATGCAGAAGGCATCGGTGACCATTCACAATTCAGGGACCGATGATGAGTAGCGGCTAATGCTGAGGGACAGGTTTCTCGGACCTTAGTCGTCGAGTCACTCGGTACAGTTGTATCTGGGATACACAATGATTCCAGGAGACGGTGTGCCTCCTCCAAGGATTTTGCTGAGTGAAAGCGGCCTTGATGCCGCACCAAGATATGAAAAGGAAAGCCCCATCTATAGCGGATGTTGTTGTCTCGGAGCAGTGCTGTAATAGGCCTAAAGTCTTTTCTCTTAAGCAAAAAGTTGCAGGGGCAATGTCCTGAAAGATTTGGAGAGAGTGGCCTTGAAACGAGACTGTGGAGAGCTTTCTAGCCTCACGGAGGATATCTTCTTTGGCGGTAAAATAATGGCAGCGCAATATGACATCTCTAGGCTGTGAAGAGTCTTGTAACCGGGAGCGTAGAGCCCTATAGGCCCAGTCAAGCAGAAGGTGGTCCTCTGGGGTTGCGGGTGAAAGATGCAAAAAAGAGCTTTTTAAGTTAGTCATCAAGAGAGGTCAGCTCGACTTCCTCAGGGACAACTCTTATACGGAGATTGTTACATCTCGCCCTGTTATCCTGATCCTCTTGGTGTTCCGATAAGTGCTGAAATTCTTGTTTTAAGCTTTGAAGCTCCTTCCCCAGGGATTGCTGGATGGAGACCATATTGTCTACTTTAGTTTCCAAATGGTCCGTCCTATCTCCTAGGTCTGTTATCTCCGCTTCAAGAGTGTTGAGTGCTTCCTGTACTTCAGCCTGTACAGCAGGCTTTTTCAACCAGTGTGCCGTGCCGCGACCAGTTGCAAGGTGTGCCGTGGAGCCAGAGCAGCTTCCTGCACCTTCACAATGAACTGTTGGTCCGGGCTCTTCTTAGAGTAGGGGTGGGGAACCTTTTTTTCTACCAAGGGCCATTTGGATATTTATAAAACTCTTCGGGGGCCATACAAAAATTATCCTGTCCCCAGAAGTTATGCCCCAGTAGATATGCCCCCAGTAGTTATGCCCACAGTACATATGCCCCCAGCAGTGTAGTGCCTGATACATATATGCCCCCAGTAGTGCAGTGCCAGATATACATATGCCCCCAGTAGTGCACTGCCAGATACACATATGCCACCACAGTGCCAGATACACACGTGCCCCCACAGTGCCAGATACACACGTGCCCCCACAGTGCCAGATACACACGTGCCACTACAGTGCCAGATACACACATGCCCCCACAGTGCCAGATATACATATGCCCCGACAGTGCCAGATATACATATGCCCCCACAGTGCCAGATATACATATGCCCCCCTGGCACCAGATATGGCCCCATAGTGCCAGGTACACACTTGTCCCCACAGTGCCAGATATGCCCCCATTTTGTCAGATATGTCCCCATAGTGCCAGGTACACACATGCCCCCCCACCCCACTGTGCTGCTCACCGCTGCTCCTCCAGTGCTCTGGCTGCTGACCTTCTGCTGCTGTTGTGTGTGTATGTGTATCGGGAGGAGAGCACAGCATGCGCCTCTCCTGCCCCATAGTGCTCAATCCGGCGGAGGTGTGTGTCAGGGGTCAGGCAGGGAGGAGAGTGCAGCTATGTCCGCCGGTGGCGTGTAGGACCTCAAACCAGCCGCTGGTTCGTGAGCCAATCAGAGCTCGCGGACCGGCAGCGGCGGATCCTGATTGGCTGCCGGTCCGCAAGCTCTGATTGACTCATGAACCGGTGGCTGGTTTGAGATCCTACACGCCGCCTCTGGACATAGCTGCGCTCTCTTTCCTGCCCTGACAGATGACACACGCCACCGCCGACTGAGCACAAAGGGGCAGGAGAGGTGCATGCTGCGCTCTCCTCCCCTGACACACACACACACAGCAGCGGCTGGGCCGGATCAAGTGGCTTTGTGGACCTTATACGGCCCGCGGGCCGGAGGATCCCCACCCCTGTCTTAGAGGATCAGTCGTGCTCTGGCCATGACCTATGCCTTGAAAACGATATAATATCATATGTCACGGCCGCCGCGTCTCACCACCCAGCCAGCCCACCCACCTGCATACACATCTTCCAGTTCCCGCCTGCATACACAGCTTTCCTTGCCCACCCACATCCACACCTGCCTGACCGCCCGCTGCTCAGTATTCGCAGAACTCCACTATGAACAACCCCCGCCACTGAGGGACAGGGAGGAGCTGATAATTTGTTATTTTATTTCTCCTGTGGGGAACAATATGATTTCAATAGAATTTATGTGGGGAGAATAAGGATCTATGGGGGGAACAATGTGAATAATTCATGTGAGAAGCAATAGGATTTATGTGGGGCGCAACATGATTTATGTGGGGAGCAATGTGATTGTTTTTTCTGTGTAGGCCAATGTATGTGTGGATTTTTATTTTTTTACTGTGATTTGTTTTTTTCTGTGGGGAACTGATGGTGTGCCTTGGCAATTTTAAAGTATTGTTCGGTGTTCCGCGAGTAAAAAAAATGTTGAAAATCACTGCTGTACAGCTTGCACAGATCTCCTCGTTTCCTGTATCTCATGGAAAAGGGACTTCAAGTCTTTTCGGGTCAGCGGAGCATGATCAGAATCCTCTGAGTCATTGTTCTCACGCGGGGAGGGGGTCATGCCTTTTGGTGTTTTGTCTGTGGAAAAGGCAAATTTGTTAAGGCTACGAGTCAGGTCCGAAGCTGCTTGTTTACAGTTCCCTATAGACATGATGAGGGTCAGCATATAATGTATAATTAGAATCTCAGTAGGAAGTAGTTAGGTAGTTCACTGTAGCAGGGTGGGTGAACAGAATTCAAATTAACATATTCATCAGAAAAATGTGGTCCCGGGTTCCAGGGGGGGAAGCGGGTTTCTGGGGAATCACATCTTGAGTTAGCCTGACTGCACGAGTAGTATCAAAAAAGTGGAAAGTATGCAGTGCCTGCTATACTCAGAGGCAAGTATCACTGAAACCAGGTCCCGGCATGCTGCACTGTAACTACACTACAGAAATCCCAAGGATAGGTAGAGACCGTAGGGGGACTAACATGCAGTTATATCCAGTTATTATGCCTGCAACAGGCTCAGTGACTATATGGTTATGTAGAAGACCCAGCTAAGGTTATTGGGCGCAATGCACAGCTGGGTATTAACCAAAGCAATCCACCTTGTCCTGCCACAGCAGAAAATACCAGCCAGCTGCTTGGAGAGCTTTATGACAGCCAAAGCCACCTGTTAGAGGTAGAACTGCACTGTGTAATGGAGTGAAGATACACAGGAAAGTAAGTTCTGGTTTCCAAGATGGCGGCTGCGTGCCAGAGTTAAGCACTGCACAATGAGTGGGTGAGCAGGTGCGGTGGAGAGGAGATCAGGGACCCGTCAGTGTGAGGTAGAGATGGCCACTATAGACGCCGCTCACCCCACCACAAGTGCAAGGCAGTATGCTCAGCGGGAGACCCGGTGAAGTGTCCTCCTAGGAAGAGTAACTTATATGTAGGGGCAGCCTGCTCAGGCAGCTTAGAATCCTGGAGAGCAGGGGGATCCAGCCAGGCAGGATCTGCCCAACAGCAGCAACCTCCAGCTACAATAACTGTCCCAGCGGCACAGATATGCGTGGAGCCGGGGACGGCAGTGACCCTCCGCACCAGGCCGTGTCCCGCTCCAGAGTCTGCAGACGTGGCAATGGATCCTCCCGGAGTGGACTTCCCTGCTGTAGTGCCTGGAAGGTAGCCTGTGAATCCTCTCGGGAGGGCGCCGGGAGCAGGAGCTGGAAAATGTGTGAGGGACCGTCGCACACCTCGTGCTGGGCAGGTTTCCTCGGCGGAAAGATATGGTCACTGGGGCGTCTGACTGGACGTAGGCCGCGACCCGCAGGGGCACCCAAGGGAACCCTGCGGCTCCACAAACAAACCTCCTGTGGGACACTGGGCAGATCAGGGGGATAGGGTCCTGTAGGATCAGTAAAGGGGTTCAGGGGGTTGCAAAGGGGTAATTTGGATCGTCTCTAGAGCGTAGCTCAGCAGTCATGCATCCACTCCTTTTGCTGGCCAGGCCACGCCCCCCGACAATATATATTTTTAATGATTTGGAAATAAACAGAAAGACATCTCCCTGTTAGTTGATAAAGTCTTGAAATGTTTTCTTACTACATTTGGCAAAATGGCTCTAATACTTTTAGGCTTATGAATCATCTGCATTTATTTGAAAAGTGTCACAAAACTCAGTAGCATCCAGGGGTGGATTTTCCTGCAAGGCAACCTAGACACCTTCTTAAGGCCTGGTGGGTCCCAAGGGGCTCGTGGCAGGGACCCATTAAATCCTCACCATCCATTCTGTAGACAGGAAAATATTTTTCCTTTTACAGCAGTCTTATCAGCAGCCGTCCCACTGAAGCCCTGCCCACTCCTCATCCCCTCACTGACCTCCCACCTGCAGTTCAAACACGTGGGGCATACACTGTGACGCACGCTGGTACCCACTGGTCGGAGCTCATCCAGGACCCGCTTAGCCCTGCGCTCAGGTAGCTACCTCTTTTATCCACCTCTCGCATCGGCTTCTCCCTTGAGTTGCCCCTTCATTAGCTCCAATTCATCTTCTCTGTGTCTCCTCTCAGGGCTCCATATGCCCCTCCCCCCATCACGGTACCCCCTGACCCCACTTTCCCCATCGCGGGAAGGCCGACATTCCCTCGATTGCGGGAAATGTGCATTATGTGAATAAGTGGCAAAACTCCAGTGTGCAATGTTTGTGTAAGCGGCACAACTATAGTGGGCATTGCGTGTGTAAAGGACACAACTACTGTGGGCATGTAAGCGGCACAACTGCTGATTGTTGGCATACACTAACTGACTTGGGGGATTGTTTGAGGAAGGGAGGCCCCAAATCAGTGCCTTGCTTAGGGCCCCATGAGGTTTAAATTCACCTCTGGTAGCATCGATAGTTGCTACAAAGTCAAAATAACAAACGAAGTAACAAACTATTAAAAAGAAATACAAATTATACATAAAAACAGGACAAGCACATACCGGTTGAAGAAGGAGGTGCACACGTGCGCTTCAGCATGCAGTGGGTCTTGCTCATGTGTGCTGTACACTGTATTCTGAAATGGCACATCATGCAACACCCTACATCAGTGATTTTGGGGGACATTTACTAAGCAGTGATAAGAGCGGAGAAGTGAGCCAGTAGAGAAGTTGCCAATGGCAACCAATCAGCACTGAAGTAACATCTATTATTTGCATACTATAAAATGATACAGAGCTGCTGATTGGTTGATAGGGCCACTTTTCCACTGGCTCACTTCTCCGCTCTTATCACTCCTTAGTAAATGTCCCCCTTAGTTTCATATCTATTGAGGTCAGGAAAATTCTAATGTTGCTGCTATCATATTTAGCTAATAGGTGTGGCACATTAAAGCTAATTGAATTGATCCCACAAAGGTTTAACTGAGGGCAATCTCAAACCTTCAACTTTCAATCTATTTGTATTAGATTAGGGTAAGTGTAGTGGGGATATAGTTGGAATCCCGGCACTCAGAATATCGGTGCCAGAACCCTGACAACTGTCATAATGCCGACTCCGGAATTCTGAGCGTAAGTATATTGGAGAGGGTAGGGTTAGGCTGCGTTGGAGGGTTAGGGTTAGGCAACGAGGGGTGGGTTAGATTTAGGCTGGGGGGAGGGTTAGGTTTAGGATGCGGGGAGGGGAGGTTAGGGTTAAGATGCAGGGAGGGTGGATTAGGGGGAGGGTTAGGATTAGGAATACTTACCTCCACTCCCCCTGTCAGGATTTCAAACAGTCGAGATGCCGGTGTTAGTATTCTGACCGCTGGCATCCTGTTCCCAACCAGTGTAGTGGCAATGTGTTCTCACTGGTGGCGACTTTTTAGTATTCAGTGTCGCACAGTGCTGCAACTTTTATTAACAGAGTATTGTGTAGCGTGTTTCCATAGTGACGTGGGTGCTGCAGTGCAGGCTGCTATTTATAGGCCACTTCTATAAATTTTTCTATCTATCTATCTATTTATTTTGTCTCCAGGTGACTGGAACGAACTTACGCCACTGTGCATCAGCATTAGCGTACAGCTCTGAATCAGGCCGTGAGATTCTGATTCTCCTGAGCAGAGCCCCAGATACACTACAAGCCAAACAGTGTTTTCCTGGACACCACCATTTCTATGAAACTGTACTTATTTTTAATCTGCCAGATGCAGGTATGACTTTGGTGACCAATAGAAAGCTGCAAATGCTCTCCTTGCGGCTTCCTATTGGTCTGTGCAGTCATCCCCATAGGACTAAAGAGAAAAAATGTTTCAGCTTGCAGTTCCTGGCACTGAACAAAAGGTAGGGCCAGACTGGCCCACTGGGGTACAGGGGAAACCCCCGGTGGGCCTCATTGCCTGAGAGTCCACCCCTCCTCTAGGGATCAGGATCTCGACTGTTCACTTGAATTATACATTATACATATGTTACATTGTAATGCACAGGACTTTTTTTATATTTTCTACAGTGCATTGCTGTTTTTAATTTAGTACATTTTCATGCATGCACTAGCAGTATTTACTATACAATATATGCACACTTTTAACCAAGCCTCTGTGTTGCCCTTAAGTATGGGCCTCTATCACTACATTCCCCTGGTGGGCCCTTCATGTCCCAGTCCGACACTGACAAACGGGAATAAACAGATCCGTTAAATTTCACATTTAGCTGTGAAGGCTACAGTAGTTTAAATGCTGCACTGGCAGGTTGTAGATCATGTGACTCTTGTCTTATGTCTTTTACTGAGTATTTCTACCTGTGGCTAACTGAGTTGTCACCTAAGAATCCCTTTATTCTTTTATTTTCTTAAGAACATAGTAATAATATATCTATACATGATCAGCATTTATACTGGCATTTAGATCTAGGATGACCAGAAGGGGCAAAGCAGACTTTGACCATTTGAACTTGAAACCCCCAGAGAGCTTTTTATTCTAATAAAACAGCAAAATATTGGTTATGTGACACCCCTACATCAAACTCTATCACATTAAGGAAACCTTAGAACTCGGGTCTGCAGTCTGGCCTGATACATTACAATTCTTCAGGGAGACTTAGAAGGAATAATTACATCTATGTATTTATTCCACTGTCAGAATGTTGACACTAGTTTCATAGTGTCTGTGTCATTGAGAGTCATAATTAAATAATATGTCAAATGTATTGATTATGTGTATATGGATCTGGTTGATATGTCTAGAAGGCCTTTAGTCTTGGCAGCAAAGGTTTAAAATGAAAAGTTTGCCAAACGCATCGGCTCAGTGTTTAGAATTTGTTTCTTGTCTAATAAAGCTATAATTTTCTCTTGTCTTATTATTGTGATATTAAGTAGTACAGCAAATCATCATTGGCCCACGTGGTTATGCATGTATCTATCTATCTATCTATCTATCTATCTATCTATCTATCTATCTATCTATCTATCTATCTAATAGCTGTCTATTGGATCTATTTATTAAGTAATCAAAATCCATAAAACAGGTGTTTTCGCCAGAGAAGGGGCTTCTCATTATGTATCAAGGTTTACCGCTGTGCTGTATTTGGCGCTAGTCACCATTGGTGAAGAGATCGGCTATCTATGATGATCGCAAACCTGAATATCTTTACTTTTTACTTTACTTGTTTATCTGGGCTAACTCACATATACTGTACTATCTGCCAAAGCAGTAGGTTAACTTTTTTAAATCTCTGCTATTACAACAACAAATATTTTTGCATATACACATATGAACGTTTGTGTGTGTATGTTTATATATATATATATATATATATATATATATATACTGTTACACACATATACACGGATCTACATACAAAAACACACAAACATCACATATATACTGTTGGAGTGTTTGTGAATCTGTATTGCAAGTGTCAATGGGAATAATGGGGTGAGCAAGAACCACACTGTCTGTTTTAGAGCTTACTAGATGCTGTACTTTCTTACATCTTAATAAAAGCACTGGATGTTAAGAGAAAGACTGGGCTAAACAAATCAACAGCGCATATGCCTAAATGATGCCTTCTTTTCCAGATCAATTATAATATGAAAAGAATCAGCTTGCTGAGTATTGGACATGTACTGCTTCAAGCTTTAATGTAATGTGTAAAGCGTGTTGCAGCTGGGGTTCTGTAAGGAACATGCTTATATACAGTACATCCTGACACCCACTTGAGTGTTTTATAAGAACATCAGCTACAGAGAATCTACTTGGCTTTTCTAGCTAAACATGTGAATGATGGCTTGTTAACTATATGTGTGCTGTTTGCTTTGTAAATGGGGCAAGAAGGTTTCTCCTCTGAGCCATGGTATGTCTTAGTATTAGAATCTAAAGTAACAGACTTCAATTTAATGAGCTTTGTAAATCTGACCTAAAAAGTGTCGCCGGGAGTCTTTGAAATGAGTTTCCTTCAACTTCCCCTGAGCTGATTGTGTGTTTTAGGGGAGGTTAAATGGGTAAAGATTCTTAGCTGTTCTAAAGCCATATGAGTGATTCCTTATTAATCTTTTTCACCCCTAAGACATCGTCTCCAGATCAAGGCGGATTTACTGCATAAGATAACATACTCAGCAATGGGACACAGCTTCTGAAAGGACAAAAGGGTGACAGTATTAGAAAGAACAAGTTGCCGGGATTCTTACAGAAATAAACGCGTGTGTGACTGTCTGTTACTACATGTCATTGTGCCTTGCTGATATTGTGACTATCTTTTAGGTTGACTGACTTGTGGATTTTACTTCAGCACAAAGTACTTATGCAGTATTTCTGTACTGAATGTGTTGGCCAATGTAATGACCTATATCTAGGTGTGCATATTATGTAACAAATATTTGCCAGAAAGAAGTTCCATGAAGAAGAGATATTTAGACTATAATTTGGCAAATTGACCCAATTTTTGGTTATTCCTGATGTGTAAATATGGGGTTATCTGCAAAATGTATCAATAGTTATCTATCAGTTTATGGACTGTGGCATAATTATTTAAATCTCTATAAATCTCAAAATTAGGAAATGAAATTTTGACATATTACCAGTACAATATAGTGTATAGTGTACACTACAGTATAAAGCACACTAGACTGCTGCTGTTCTCCACTGTCGGGGAATTCTAGCTGTTCCAGGGATCAGGCCTGCAAAACTTCCCCAGAGATTTCAGCAAAACATTATAAGGCATGAATAAGTCCGTGGGGGTTGGTCAATGGGCATTAGGAGTTAGGAGATGATATTGGCTGTGTCACATATGCTAGCAGGAGTAGTAAGTAAAAGTGCATGTGTGGCCCCTATCCACTTTCCAATAAATCATGGGGAGGCGACGCCAGCTCTAATCACCATCGTAAGGTTATGAGCATAACAATATTGGTTTACTCCTGTTGTATCATTTTGGTTCATACACTTTTTTTTTTTAATAAAAAAAGTTAATAAATAGAAAAAAAGGAGAAAGAAAAATTACATATTACAGTTGAGCATCCCTAATCCAAATCTCCGAAATCCATAATGCTCCACAATCTGAAACCTTTTTGAGCCCCAATTTAGTGACACCTTTGCTTTCTGATGATTCTCAGACCTTGTTTTACGCATAAAATTATTATTAGACTTGAGCCCCATCGACAAGATATCTCATTATGTATATACACATATTCCAAATTCTGAAAAAATCACAAAATCCAAAGAACTTCTGGTCCCATGCATTTCAGATAAGGGATACTCAACCTGTATGGGTTAGGTATGGTGTACTGGCAGTCAGGATGCTGGCAGTCAGAATACCGACAGTGGCATCCCGACTGCTTTAAATTCCAAAAAGGGATAACCCTAATCCTAACCCTCCCCCTAACCCAAGGACGTGCGGTGAGGTAATGGCTCAGGAGGCACCAAATAGTACCAGAGCCAGATTTACACACAATGGGGTATATTCATTTAAGGTCGAAACTGCCGTCTTGTCGAAAAGACGGCAGTTTTCAACTTTTTCAGGTCGGAAGGGGTTCCGACCTATTCAGTCCCCAGCATTTTTATTCGACAAGTCGGGGAATTTGACTTGTCGAATAAAATGTGAATTAAAGCCATACCTGCCGATTCACGTGCTTCTGAGGGAAACAGGGCCCAAATTCAACAGGTTTTGGCCCCGTTTCCGACCATCTCAGTTCAATTTAAAAAAAAGTCGAACTGAGATGAGGGACCTGAGAGGAGGAGAGGGGGGAGAGCCGCAGGCAGACGGGGGAGAGCCACGGGCAGACGGCGGACAGCAGCGCTACAGCACAGCGCTGCCAGAGGATGTGTCATAGCCGCCGCTCACAGCAGCGTCCACCCGGCTCCAGCAAGTGAGGTCCCGCTTGCTGGAACCGGGTGGATGCTGCCCTGAGTGCCACATCCTCCTGCAGCGCTGCTGTCCCCCGTCTGCCCGCGGCTGTCCCCCGTCTGCCCACGGCTCTCCCCCCTCTTCCCCCTCTCCGGTCCCTCATCTCAATTCGACTTTTTTAAAGTCGAATTGAGATTGGCATTGAATAGCCCTTGTCGGATCCATTCCGACAAATGCATGTCGGAATGGATCCGACCTCAATTGAATATACCCCAATATATGAGCCAAAGGTTACATTCATGTGGGCATTATACACAGGTGCAGCAGTATATACTGCTGGAAATTTGCTGAGTTTTGATTTGAGAAGTGCGGAAAAGGTAGACGGGAGGGCACTACCTCACCTGCCATAGACTTTTTACTCCAGAGTTTTGACTATAAAAATTATTAGAATAATACAAAAAAATATTTCTAATATATGTATTTTTCATATACTTTATATAGTCAAAACTCTGGCATATACGTTAGTATGACAGGAAAGACTCTGCCTCATCTGCCTCTCCCAACCGCACATCACTGCCCTAACGCTAACCCTTTCCGCATCTTAACCCTAACTTCCCCTCCACACAGATTAAACCTAGCCCTCTCCCCACAGTATAACCCTGACCCTCCCCGGCATACTTACTTTCAGTTCTCCGGGTGTCGAGATTCCGTCATCAGCATTCCGACAGCTGTCGGGATTCCGGTGCCGGCATTCTGCCTGCTGGGATCCCGAATGCTGGGATACCAACTACATCCCGTGTGGTTACCACTGGGACTGAACATGAGGTGGACAGGCAAAGCCATGGTATTCATGAATCTGTGATTTGTAGATAAGGCGAAATATCTGTGACCAGAGTTGCTTGAAATTCCCTCCCCTTAAAGTGTTTTTTTTTCTTCTTCTTTTTTTTCTTTTTTTATATAAACGTTGTGGTCAAAATGTGATGTGTTTATCATAAGTGGAACTTTTTTTTTTTTTTGTTACTCATATTCTGGTGAGGGTTACGTTTGCTGGTTAAAATGTTAATTTCATTTGTGAGATAAGTCTGCTGGTGAGTTAAAGAGAAGTGTTCTCCAATAATGTTTTGTTGAACTGTACTTCACAGAGGTCTTATATACCTTCCTGTTGTCACTACCATATTTGTGTTGCAAAGCACAGACTGTTAAGATTGTAAGACTGCAGCTCTGTTCAGTGTAAATATAGAGACTGGAAATAGAGACTAGGCTGGTGGCAAGTGTCTTATCAGAGCAAGACTGCGAAGGTCAAAATAGATAATTGTGACAATTTGATCTCAAAACCAAACGCTGGGAAGTCTAATTTTAGCGAGCGAAAGGCATCATCAGTGAAGACCCTAGAGCTATTCACACACAGACCATCCTAATAACCTCAACCTGACCCTAGAGATAAAGGTTGGCTTTTTGTTTTTTTATTCATATCTTTCTTTTGTACTTACCACGGGTTTCTAGCTATAGTAACATGGATAAAGGCTATGACGAAAAACACAACTCAACTTGTGATTTACGAAAAACTAGATCATCAATTGTCTTCATTGTAAGTCTAAATAAGTGTACAAAGTTCATATTCCTAAAATACAATATACACTAATACATTTGCTATTTCCATTGTAAAAATCTTGTGATGTTTTGACTTCTCAGTAATATGTACAACTTATGACATTATATCAGGGATATAACATCCCAGCATCTTACAAATGTATAACTTATAACAGTTTTTTACTTCTTGCTAACTATACTATTAACATTTATTTGTTTTACCCCTCATAAAAAGAATATCAGAGTATTTAGAGATTAGTTTCAAATTGATAGTTACAATATTTACTTTCCCAGGCTGGTTATACCTTAAAGACTTGGGCCCTCATTCCGAGTCGTTCGCTCGGTAATTTTCATCGCATCGCAGTGAAATTCCGCTTAGTACGCATGCGCAATAATCGCACTGCGACTGCGCCAAGTAATTTTACCATGAAGATAGTATTTTTACTCACGGCTTTTTCTTCGCTCCGGCGATCGTAGTGTGATTGACAGGAAATGGGTGTTACTGGGCGGAAACACGGCGTTTTAGGGGCGTGTGGATAAAAACGCTACCGTTTCCGGAAAAAACGCAGGAGTGGCCGGAGAAACGGGGGAGTGTCTGGGCGAACGCTGGGTGTGTTTATGATGTCAAACCAGGAACGACAAGCACTGAACTGATCGCAGATACCGAGTAAGTCTGAAGCTACTCTGAAACTGCTAAGTAGTTTGTAATCGCAATATTGCGAATACATCGGTCGCAATTTTAAGAAGCTAAGATACACTCCCAGTAGGCGTAGGCTTAGCGTGAGCAACTCTGCTAAATTCGCCTTGCGAGCGATCAACTCGGAATGAGGGCCTTAGTGCAGTCACAGCATTTTAATGGGCAAAGCAAATGAAATTAAACATAATAGCAATTATCTTTTGACAGCTACAAAACAACGCACAGGTTATAAAAAAATAATAATAACCATAGTAGCAAATATCCTTATATTAAGGCAGTGGTTCTCAAATTGTGTGCCTAGGCACCCTGGGGTGCCTCAGGACACTTGCAGGGATGCCCTGGGTTGGTGGTCCAGGACCAATTTAAATTGTCTATGGTCAATGTAATAGACAAAACCAGTACTGGTGGCTGTCAATCATAAAATATGTGGATAAACAGAAGCGAATCCTGTCTCTCACAACATAATTGAACCTAAGGATGACATATAAACACAATTTGCTTCATTCAATATAACTTTTTACATTTCTCTATAAGAAACTTTTTGCCTAGGGGTGCCATGAAATTAATTTTACTCTAGGGCGCCGTGATTCAAAAAAGTTTGTGAACCACTGTCTTAAGGTCTTAGTTATTATAGTACAGTGCACCGAGGGTGCAAGAGGGGAGCACTACTTACATGGGTGGATTTCTCTGAAATTTAGTATTTTCTCATGTAGTCCAGAAGAGTAAGCAAGTAGGGATTTGACATGAGGAGCGCCACATATGTTTTCAGTACTTTACAATGTAACTAAAGGAGTTATCGCTAGAATGCAGCCATATGGTTCCAAAATACAGTATACTAACTATGTTGTGATCTGTGGCTCTGCTATTACTAAACCATAACTAGGGGTGGGTCGGTGGTGCTCAGTGTGCAGGTCCTAGGGAGGGACACCATCCTTGCCCCATGGCATGCAATGTGCCTGGTATAGCACCCTACAGAAAAAAAACAGCTAACTGGAATGTCCTTATGGCACTCTATGCGCTCAGCTTTTCATGGTCCTGCCAGCAAGCCGCCGTAGAATTGCCCCGAGCACCATGAAGTAACATGTTTGATGGGCAGGTGGGCACAGAATGCATTTACGGCACCGAAACTTTTAAAATACATCTTTCACAGTAAGATATTAATGTTGAAGGAGCTTTGTGTTATGTTATGTTTAACATTAAAATAACTTTAATGGTCATCTTTTTAGTAACATGGCAATACAAGGCGTTTCATATAGTTTTCTAAGGATATTTTTTATAACTTGAAGGATAGCCACTTCTCACACAAGGGTTATGCCTAAAGATAGATGTGCCGTCTATGGATACCAAGGCCTTTTTGGGACACAGTGGGAGTTTTCACTTCATAAAACAGCACCAGAGTCTGAGTTTGTCTGATACAGTTTTTTAGTCCTTTTAATTGCTTGTAATCTGAATGTTTCTCCTGCTGAGGCATCTGCCTGGTTACCAATACTCTTAACTACTAATTTACATTGCAATTGGCACCCGACCTCGCATGACACATGTAAGACTCTTAGACAGATAATCCTCTCTTCATCTTGAGAATTATGTCGCCATAGAGGGGTCAGTGGTGTGAGATGGCACAGCTTGAGGTGCGAACTGCAGCAACAGCTAACACACTTTACCTAGCTGATACTGTGAATCCCTTAACTGGCTGATCAGGGGTTTTAAATAGAGTCCCTTCTGTTTTTGTCCTAAGAAGGACTTCTTACCAGCTTGTCATGTACAGGCCATTTTTGTTTCACTTACATTGTGTACCTAAATTATATTAGTAACTACTCATGTAACACAAACAAAAGTGAAGTTGTGTTTTATTCATTAGCATTGTAATCAGTGTTCTTTTTTCTGTAGTGGCTAATTGACAAGAATATATATATATATATATATATATGTGTGTGTATATGTGTGCATTGGCGCAGTTGGTCAGCAAATGTTGCAGCAATTGTGACTAACATTCCCTGTAAAGTATAAAGGATACAGTTTTAGGTGTATATGTATAAATATATATATATATATATATATATATATATTTTATTATTTTATTACCAGTTATTTATATAGCGCACACATATTCCGTAGCGCTTTACATAGAATATTTGGCCATTCACATCAGTCCCTGCCCCAGTGGAGCTTACAATCTATATTTCATACCACATGTACATGCACTGCACACACATTCACACTAGGGTTAATTTTGTTGGGAGCCAATTAACCTACCAGTATATTTTTGGATTGTGGGAGGAAACCAGAGCACCCGGAGGAAACCCACGCAAGTACGAGGAGAATATACGAACTCCACACAGTGAGGGCCATCGTGGGAATTGAACCCATGACCTCAGTGCAATATATATATTGTGTAATTGTGGCAATACTCAGCACCTTCAGTGTTATATAGGTATCTTTTATAGTGATATATAAGATTCATACCAAAAAAAATAAGGGATTCAACCCTGTAGCAGTTTCTTTGGCTCCCCTCCTTCGCTTATTCTCTTTAACTCCCGGATGTTCAACAGGTAGTATCGACCACAACAGGGGAAAACAAATATATAAAATAGCTTAATACTGTTTATATAAAAAGTGACTTATGCTTGCATGCAAGAGAAGTGCTAGCTCCTAGGTGACCACAGCTATATATAGCACCCCAGTGTGACAAACACTCAAAACAACGTACCACACAGGCCAAAAAACAATAATATATCTGTAACCCTAAAATTTGGGGTTCAAATACAGTGGAACTCAGCTGTCCTCTAGAGCAGGCTTCAAAAGAGTCAAGATTTCCACCTTTAAACCAAAATTGCTCCAAAGGAGAAAAATACTCCAGTAGTGTAATACGTACAGACAATTTACTACACAAAAGACATAAAACACAAGTAATGGACCTGTAGAATGTAATAGATAACTTATCTGACATCTGCCTCAAATGGTAGAGTTATGGAGTGTAACCCATCTCTCATCCAGAAGTGTCTTGCAAGAGTTATTGGTAACATCAGACCTTCCAGAATTAAAACATCACTTCTTAGGAAATCCACCACAAGAAGAAAATGAAGCTTTCAAGATCCTAAGGCCTACTATTTGGTGGCCCTCTCAGCAAATTTGCCTCCCTACATTCTCAGACCTGGGCATACCCTGGGTCTTTTCATATGTATGTATCATGTGAGTGTGACAGTGTGTTATCCTATACATCAAAGGGTAAATGCTGGCTTTTGCAGGACATAATCACTGAAAATGATTTTCTTCTCTGAATAAAATATTCTTTATAGTGATTTTATATATGATGTAGCACTGGAATCCCGACACCTGTAGGAATGCCAGAACCGGGATCCCGAACATAAGTATGCTGGGGAGGGTTAGGGCAGTGATATGCGGTGAGGTGAGGCAGAGCTTTTCCTGTCATACTCCAGTATAAGCCAGAGTTTTGACTAGGTATATGAAAAATGCAAAGAATATTTTAGTAACATCTTCTTTGTATTATTCTAATCATTTTTATAGTCAAAACTCTGGAGTAAAAAGTCTATGGCAGGTGAGGCAGTGCCTCACTTGCTTATCTTTTCTGCACGTTTCTGATCAAGACTCACTAAAGTTTCAGCAGTATATACTGCTGCATATTTGTATACTGCCCACATGTACCTTATGGGGTCATATATTGTGTGTAAATCTGGCTCCGGAACTAGCCACTGCTACCCCCGCCATTTACCTCACGGCACATCTCTGGGTTAGGTTTTGGCTGCGGGGGGAAAGTTAGGGTTAGACTGAAGGAGTTAAGGGTTAGGCCATGCTAAGGTAGGGTTAGGGAATGGGGGTAGGATTAGGGTTCCTTTAGTGTGGCACTCCGGTCGAGGTTAGGACCTGTCGAGATGTCGGGGCTGCCGGCATCTTATCTACTGGTCTCCCGTACCCAACCCATATATATATATATATATATATATATGTATATATATATATATATATATATATATATATATATTGAATCTACTTTTAACAAACAAAAAAGTTATGTCCATCAAATAGAAGTGGTAGTGTAAGTTTCCCTGGGTCACACATACTCTTAGCCTGACCATTTGAAGCAGTATGTTAAACATTATATATTGCTTAGCTGCCCCAGTGATGCAATATAATTGTGGCAATAGGTGATTTTTGTTCATGCAGATAAAAAATCTGCTTTGTTGCTGCATATTAATAAAATGGTCCCAAAGTCAGAAAACTCTTGTTTAATACTCGTAATTATTTCTCATTATTTACTATTGAATTATATACTCACCTGGACTCTACAACCTGTAGAGTAACCTTTTGTTGAAAGGTCAGGTTAAGGATAAGCAGAGAAGTCCGTCACAAATGTTATTTTGAAGAAAACATTAAAAGCATATCTTGAAATGGAAATAAATATGTACAATGTCAAGAGGCATCCATATCACAAATGAATCTATGAGCGCCTCAGCTTGCTGCACAGATAACCCAGTTTTTAAACTCTTTGATAAATAAGCTACATGTGATTAGAGTTAAAAGTTAAAAAGCTCTTAATAGATGCAGTCTTTGTGATGATTGATAAATATAAGCCCTAGTTACATAAGTCACTGCTGGGATATACTTCACCACCACATGACAATGAAGTCCATCCGTGTTCTATCAGACAACACATAATAAGGGTTTAAACTCTACCAGCAAAGACAATATCTGCTGAAGCTGTCTTTCATAAACAGGCAATCCACTCTTCCTATACTCTGCCAACTGATGTAAACATCAGTAAATATCTACAGCCTTTCTAGGATGGGTATATTTATTGCTAATCATGAAGGCAGAGCTAGAGGAATTTTGTGTTGTCACTAAAAGAAAAATATCAAAACCCAACAGCTCTTGAAGGGACTATGATATTCACAGCAAGAGACATGGCTAAGCCTCGCCATGATAATATTTGCTTACAGATGCTTAAATGAAATGAGGCACTTTGAAGAAAAACAGAACATTAAGCCGGAAGAAGAGTAAAAAAAAAAAACAGGGAAATTAATTTCTTCTGTTTTCGCAGCTCTCTGTTGTATTTCCAAGTGTTAACAAACCTATTTTAAGCTCTGCGATCCAGGCTTATAAGTCTTAGAGTTCTAAAGCCAAGCTGTCTTACTGAGCATATGTGGTTTGGACATAGCTAGGTATGTGCACGTGTGTGCCACTTCTAATCAGTGTCGCTATCCACATATTATCACATCTGCATCCTGTGAATATTTGGTTATTTAGCTGCCTGTCTCTTTGATTGTATAACGGGGGGCCTAACGTTAGTATATATAGAATTGTACAATAAACCTATGACCATTGAGAATGGAAGCCCAGGTGTTGAGAATACAACGGCTGCCCATCTGGCATTGATGGGAATGTAAGTCTAATGCAAAGTCTTTCACTCTCACCCAGATTCCATTGGACCTTTCTCATATTAATCTCCTAGCAAAAAAACAAAAAAAAAAAACAAAAAAACAACAACGGCCTAATAAAAGCAAGTGTTTCAAGGGCTTTAAAAGACTATTGTTGGGAGTTGTGTGATGATGCTGTGTAAAATGTGTGAGTTTAAGGATGATGTGAGTAAAAGCAGACCTAAATCTTTAATTCTATATCACCTGGGACACTTAGAAACTCTCTCAGATGTTCTGTGTGTTTAACACTTTCCTATATAAATAAGAGAAATGCATGCTAACTGTTTTAGAGTGCTTGGAAGGTTTTCTGTGTCCAGACAGTATTAAACCTCTGTCCATTACTGAACTTAACTGATGATGAATAAAAATCGTAAGAAAAACAGTCTCTGACTTTAAATTAGTTCTTCATGCTGGAACTTCCCTCTCTTATTAGCTAATTCCAACTGTATCACTTCATTTGGGTTTGTTCACTTAGATCCACAATATTTTGTGCTGCCCAGTCTTTGAATTTCAAGTCAGAAGTTTACTGGGAGGAACTGCAGACAATGGTCAGGAGAGTATCAGACTAGTTAAAGCCCATCCAGAGATTTCAATTTAAATTCATTTTATAGACAACTGAGTTAATTGTGAAAGCAACTGCATATCTGATGGGTGGAGTTTTGAACATTTTTACTTTGAAAAACAAAATGATTGTTATTGCATATAATGTTTTTTTTTAAAGTATTTTTAGGTATTTTTTTTTTCAATTATCTAATTACAGCCAGTGCCTGTCAAAGTACTTAGTTGAATTCACTTATGCTATATGTAGCAGTGCCTTTCAGTTGTGTTGATGTGCAGAGAAAAGCATGGGAGTGCCTGGAAAAATAACAAACAAGTCCTAGAGGACATATACTAAGCAGTGATAAAAGTGGAGAAGTGAGTCAGTGGAGAAGTTGCCCATGGCAACCAATCAGCATTAATGTAACATTTATAATTTGCATACTATAAACATATACAGAGCAGCTGATTGGTTGCCATGGGCAACTTCTCCACTGGCTCACTTCTCCACTTTTATCACTTCTTAGTACATGTCCCCCCTAGTGTAGACTAGAGCAGCATTTAAACTATGTGTTTTGTGCTAGTTGAGATTAGTTGTGGTGGTCTAACTTTCTAGCGATAATATTGGCTTGAGCATTTGAAGGCAATAAACTTATGTCAAATCTCTGATCACTTTACATATTGGCCCAATTTAAAGGTGTAAGTTTGAATTGTTTTTGCAGACATGCATGACTGAATCTTGTTTTTTTTTTTTTTTTTACATATTTAACTAAAGCCTCTTAAAATAGCATTGGAAAAAAGTAAGTGGCTTTAAATCCTTTGTTTAGGTACTTGTCAGTTGATTGGCATGTGAAACTATTTGCCGTTGAGCGGAACGTGTAAACTGTCTTATAATTGTGGAAAACACTCTATTTACAATGAAATGCTGAATTATTGAGTCCTTATGGTTAATGTCATAAAGTGAATGATTTTGGCTTTGCTTATCGCTAGACAGAGTGTGCCCAGAACGCGCACACAATGTTTACTGTGCTTAGTGCTATAGTTGTGTATTGTATGCATGGCCTGAAACTATTTTAGCTTGGAGCCTACAGAACAGGATTCACATGTGTAAGATTGACAGCGCTATTAAAAGGACGTCTTTTCAGATATTTACTTTAAAGGCAAATTGGAATTTGGGTTAATGGATAACGCAACACAAAACAAAAAAAATGTATTGGGTGAAGTAATTCAGTTGAATTTCAAATAAAACATAAAAATGTACTCAACTGCTATTCTCCTTTCACCAGATCCACTGTGGTACTGAAACTAGTAGATCAGTATGCAACATGATTACACTTCAGGGGATGGCCCTCTATTCTTCAAAATTGCCACACATTACCATTATTTTAAGTAATAAGATCAATTAAGCTTAATCAAAGAAACATCTGTGTAGAAAAACAAAGCACCAAACATCTTAAACAATTGTTACAACTATAACAAATAAATATGACAAGAAAGTATGTAGGAGCTCAATTGAGATCACAAGTGAAGGCTCATGGGTTGGCTATCACTGGTCTAGATTCCTATACCTCACTCCACTCTGCTTAGCTTCTTTGATACAAGCCGGTAAACTATTGATTCTAAATTTTGAATGGTAAACTATTGCCTGTTTGAATTAAGATGAGGAGTAGGCATACAGTGGAGTGTTGTGTGGGATTACTAGATTCATTGCTGACCCCGGCATGGATTGAGCAAACAGATTGTTGCCAGTAAGTAATCATTTCAGTATTTGCTACTGCTTTCTTTGCTTAGTTCTTTAGCATCTATCTGAAACCTGTTTCCAGAGTCAACTGTAAAGGTAGGTAAAATTGTAAAACTACTCCAGTGTAGAATGTGGAGAGCCAATACTAGGACTGCAAAATGTGTAACTTTTTGTAGAGTTAAGTGTAATCTTAAATAATTATTGGTAATAAAAATTGTAGGTATCTGCTTAATATCAAGTACACTTACAAACATTTTAATAAATTCCAAACCTAATCCAAATTTGCATATTCATATTCATCAGGAAGGACCTAATTGATCACATGAAGTCTCATCAGTTTGATACTGGAAGTATAACACTGATTCCTGCCATATAAAATGGCAACCAAATCAGAATTCTGTGGGTTGGTGGTAGCTCAAGGAAGTTCTAATAAAACCATAAAGGACCTATGTTACAAGTACTTTTCACAAAACCATGCAGAAAACAGGCGTTTCCACATGTCTTTCATGACTTCTACACCATTTATACTTAACACCACTTTTACTCAGATGACATTGCATAGATGTTCTGCGTTATATAAGGATTGCCAGAACACCATCATTCCTATGTCTTCTATGGGAACGGTGACACTGTAAGATTTATCAAGTTCTGAAAAAGGTTTTCTATTCTCATTTTCAGACTGGGTTACTGGCACTCTTGGGTTTTACAAGAGGGAACTTTTTCAGATCTTTTTCCTGCATGCCGCAGCTACTCCTCTCTTTTCATAAAAACTACTGTATGCTTTTTACTATGTGCGGTCACACCGGGATCACATTCATCAGGCAGCCTCTTACCATCTCTCCATTTCTCCACTGTGTGAATTGTTTATTTTTGTCCAAAGTAATGTTTGCAATGAATTTGGAGAGATCTCCCATGCCACAGTGCTTGATTTGGTGCATGTGCAAATTGAAGGTGAAACAGTGAAGGCTTTTGAATGTGGGAAAGACTGCTGTAATAGACGTTGGAACCTCAGAAGACTTCATTGTTGGGACAGCAAGTTTTCTAAAACGCTTCTTAGCCAGCATTATAAGTAAGAAAAAACATATGGGTGCAAATTAAATAGGATACATTTTTTTATTGGAGAATTTGGCAATTCCTGATAAAAAGTCCTCTAAGTATTTACTTAGGACCCGAGTCAAAGCATTTATTTCGTGCAGAATGATTGTATAGAATTTGTATGCTTTATATTGCATACTATATGTTACATGGTATAAGCTAAACATCTATATTGGCATATCCAAGTTTTTGCAAAATGTTTTTACAAACTGGAGCTTAAAGCAGGCCAAACAGTAGACCAACTTTCATCTAACCATCCAACTAGTTGGTTCATTAGAATGAAAGTCTGGTCATGTATGGGAGGAAATGACTTATGGGCCCTACAGACACGGCGATACGCTGCCGAGCTGCCCGACCACCGATACGGCAGATGAGCGACCCGGCGGTGGGGGGACAGTGACGGGGGGAGTGAAGTTTCTTCACTCCCCCCGTCACTCGGCTCCATAGCAATGCAGGCAAATTTGGACGAGATCGTCCATATTGGCCTGCATGCACAGGCGACGGGGCAACAACAAGGAACGAGCGCGGGGCCGCGCATCGTTCATCGCTGGTGCCTCCACACTGACAGATATGAACGGTATCTCGTTCATTAATGAACGAGATCGTTCATATCTTGCAGTGTTTTTGCCCAGTGTGTAGGGCGCATAACACCAATTGTCTCCCAAACGCTGGAAAACAGACAAAACAGGTTAAATCAGATTGATTTAAACAACTTGTCTAAACAACATTCCTGGGGTTTGGGAGCAAAGAGGTTAATGTAATTTGCTCCCATATTTTACCAGATTTTCATCCCAACCAACCAACCAACCAACCAACCAACTAGTTGGATGTTTGGATGAAAATTGGTCTAGTGTATGGCCAGCTTTAGTCCAAACCTAAGGGACAATAACCAGCAATATAAATATATACAAACAATGGGCTGGGCAAATAGCACTGTAGGAGGGGCGTTTCAACAGAGGAAGGGGGCCCATGTGCAGCTCTGGGTGGGCCCCCTCCTCTATACGGCGCTGTAGACTGCAGCATTGTGCCGGAGTCTACTGCGCATGTGCAGATCTCCAGAAAAATGGTGCCTGCCATAATCCGGAGACCAATTCGGCTACCGCGCATGCGCAGCAGCCATTTTGGTGGCTATTTCCACCACGAACACTGCGCCTAACGTTGGACTCCGGAAAGGTACTGCAAGTATTAAAATGGGTGCATTGTGGGGCCCCCCTGGACCCAGGGGCCCGTGTGCACCGCACACATTGCACCCATTATAGAAACACCAATAACTGTAGGTATCTTGTAAAACTTACTTCAGTTTTACAAGATACAGACAGCGCTTTTTGGCCAGCCCATTGATTGTATTTATCTTTTTAGGCATATATGTTTTCTACTAATATGTAAAACATATATATTACAAAGTTATTTGTATGCCAATACGAATGGACTGAACGTATAGAAATCGATAAATCCAATACTTTAAAATTAAGTTTAACTGAATAAAACTTTCCTTCAAACTTTCATTATTAAATATTAAATATTACTTGTGCGATATATGGGAAGTCACAGTATCCTGACATGCATATTTTTCCTTTACAATACATCAGTTGGGAGATAATTACTGATTATAGTTTCTCTTATGTCCTAGAGGATGCTGGGGTCCACATTAGTACCATGGGGTATAGACGGGTCCACCAGAAGCCATTGGCACTTTAAGAGTTTGGGAGTGTGGGCTGGCTCCTCCCTCTGTGCCCCTCCTACTAGACAAGTTTAGAATATGTGCCCAGAGGAGCCGGTCACAGCTAGGGGAGCTCTACAGAGTTTCTCTAGTAAAGTTTAGTTTAGAGTTTATTATTTTACAGGGAGGCTGCTGGCAACAGCCTCCCTGCTTCGTGGGACTAAGGGGGGAGTAGTGTCTGCCCTGCGGGGTCTGAGCCACTATCTCCGCTGACAGGACACTGATCTCCTGAGGGGACAGATCGTTCCCCGCCACAGGGGATCGCTCACCCCAGCAGCATGCCGCCACCCCCTTACAGAGCGGAAGAATTTGTGGCGAGTGAGTCACCGACCCCCCTAGCAAGCAGGGGGCCGGTGTGAAGATGGCGGCATAAGGGTAGGAGCGCAGTATTATCTGCGCTCCGGAGGCTCAGTGGTACATAGTGCGGCACTGTGAGGGGCGCCCTGAACCAGCGCCTACACCCTACACTGGTCACACAACCTGTCGGGGTCCCCGGATCTCAGCCAGCACAAATCCTCAGGCCAGTGTAATCCTATGAAGAGCGGGAAGACAGCACCATTTTAGGGGCGGAGCTTCTCAGAGCGGAGCCAGCAGCATGCAGCGCCATTTTCCTGCCTGCACATCGCTGTCAGTGAAGAGCAAGTCCCTCCACAGCAACTCCAGCTATCTATCACGGTACCAGGGGGTTGCAGAAAGGGAGGGGGGAGGCTGCAAAATGACTGTGTAACCTATTAAGGTGCACAGTCAGCGCTGATAGGGGGTCTCCCTTTATATTAAAAACGCTGTGTGTGGGTTGGCTCCAATCTCTGTGTCTCTCTTGCCATTCTTGGGGGTGAAACTCTGTCTGCCGTCCCCTGTGTGTGTGTGTGTGGAGTGTCTGTGGTCTCCATTAAGCAATGTCCAGGGACTCTGTGTCATATGCTGCAGAGGATATATCCTCTCAAGATGATCCCATTCCATGTAATCAGAATTGAACTGGTTTAGCACAGATTCCGGCAAGGGAGCCTGAGTGGTTATCCTCTATCAAATCTATGATTTCTCAGATTTCAAATAGGGTTGCACAAAATGAATCTGCAACTCAGGCTTTACAGAACTCTATGGCAGTCTGCCCCAAAAGGGGTGCAGTTGATGATAGAGGCTATTAGGGATGTGTTGAATATTGCTGATACAACACCCGAGCAGGTTGAGGAGGCTTACTTCACTGAAAATAAGAAAGCCTCACTAACCTTCCCTGCGTCAAAGGAATTAAATGCTATATTTGAAAAGACTTGGGAAAACCCGGATAGAAAATTCCAGATACCTAAAAGGGTTCTGGTAGCGTTTCCTTTCCCGGTAGGGGATAGGAAAAAATGGGAAAACCCACCTATTGTTGACGCGTCAGTATCCAGACTCTCAAAAAAGGTGGTTTTACCTGTTCCAGGATCTACGGCCTTGAAAGAGCCTGCTGATCGTAAAATTGATAATACGCTCAAATCCATGTACACGGCTTCTGGGGCGATCCTACATCCCACTATTGCCAGTGCTTGGATTGCCAATGCTATAGCAAAGTGGTCAGGCACGTTACTTAAGGACTTGGACACTATGGAGACATTTGATGTTGAATTGTTTTTGCGTAACATTCAGAATTCGTCAGGATTTCTGGTAAAATCCATGAAAGACCTGGGTTCCATGGCTGCGGGGATTTCCTCCATGTCGGTATCAGCTCGTCGAGGACTGTGGTTGCGCAAGTGGTCTGCCGATGCGGAATCCAGGAGAAGTGTGGAGACCCTACCCTACCTAGGTCAGGCTCTCTTTGGGGAAGCATTAGAAGACCCTTTTCTTCAGTTACATCACAGCCCTTTCAGTCTAACAAGCCCAGAAAGGCCAAGTCGTCCAACACCTTCTTTCGGGGAGGTCGGCTCAAGTTCAAGAAACCTGCGGCTTCAGGTTCCCAGGAACAGAAACCTGCTTTAGTTACACCAAAGTCCTCCGCATGACGGTGGACTGCTCGCCCCGGAGGTGGGGCCGGTGGGAGCGAGACTCATGTCTGGGTGTCCTCTGGCCTGGACCCATGGGTGCAAGAGATTGTGTCCCAGGGGTACAGGCTGGAATTTCAAAATCTCCCTCCTCACCGATTTTTCAGATCAGGCTTGCCAGCTCTGCTGGCAGACAGGACTGTCCTGCAAGAAGCCGTCCGGAAGTTGGTGGAGGCACAGGTTATTGTACTAGGACCTCCTCATATGCAAAACAAAGGTTACTATTCAAACCTTTTCGTGGTACCGAAACCGGATGGTTCGGTCAGGCCCATTCTGAATTTAAAATCACTAAACCCCTTTCTGAGGGAGTTCAAGTTCAAAATGGAGTCTCTAAGGACAGTGATATCAGGTCTGGAGGAGGGGGAATTCCTAGTATCCCTGGATATCAAGGATGCGTACCTCCACATTCCGATTTGGCTGCCGCATCAAGCTTACCTTCGATTCGCATTGTTGGACTGTCACTTTCAGTTCCAGGCCCTCCCATTCGGGCACCAAGGTGATGGTGGAAATGATGATTCTCCTCCGCAGACAGGGGGTTAACATAATTCCGTATCAGGACGATCTGCTGATGAAGGCATCATCCAAGGAGAAGCTGTTACGGTCCATAACACTCATGACCCAACTTCTCAGGGAACATGGTTGGATCCTGAATCTTTCAAAATCACAATTGGAACCAACCAGGAGGTTGTCCTTTCTGGGAATGATCCTCGACACGGAGGTGCAGAGGGTGTTTCTCCCAGAGGAAAAGGCGTTGGTGATTCAAACGATGGTCCGGGATGTCTTTAAGCCAGCCGGGGTGTCAGTTCATCAGTGCATTCACCTTCTGGGAAAGATGTTGGCCTCTTACGAGGCTCTGCAGTATGGGAGGTTTCACGCTCGGTCCTTCCAACTGGATCTCCTGGACAAGTGGTCGGGATCCCATCTACACATGCACCAGAGAATACATCTGTCGCCAAAGGCCAGGATTTCACTCCTCTGGTGGCTGCAATTACATCACCTTCTGTAGGGCCGCAGGTTCGGGATTTAGGACTGGATCCTTCTAACCATGGATGCAGGTCTCACGGGCTGGGGCACAGTCACTCAAGGGGAAACCTTCCAAAGAAGGTGGTCAAGTCTCGAAGCCGGCCTGCTGATAAACATTCTGGAACTAAGAGCCATCTACAACGGTCTTCTCCAAGCGGCCCATCTTCTGAGAAATCGGGCCATTCACGTGCAGTCGAACAATATGACAATGGTGGCTTACATAAACCGACAGGGCGGAACGAAGAGCAGAGCTGTAATTGCAGAGGTAACAAGAATCATCCTCTGGGCAGAAAAGCACGCATTGGCGCTGTCAGCAATCTTCATTCCGGGAGTAGGCAACTGGGAAGCGGACTTCCTCAGCAGACACGATCTCCATCCATGCGAGTGGGGCCTCCATCCGGAGGTGTTCAAGGAAGTAACAGATCTTTGGGGCGTACCCCAGTGCGACATGATGGCTTCTCGTCTCAACAAGAAGCTTCGGCTGTATTTTTCCAGGTCGAGGGACCCGCAAGCAATGGCGGTGGATGCCCTAGTGACTCCGTGGGTGTTCCAGTCGGTGTATGTGTTTCCTCCCACTTCCACTCATCCCAAGAGTTCTAAAGCTCATAAGGAGAACAAGGGTTCAAGCGATCCTCATTGCTCTGGACTGGCCAAGAAGGGCTTGGTAAGCGGATCTTCTGGATCTACTGCAAGAAGAGCCGAGGCCTCTTCCTCTTCGAGAGGACCTGCTGCAGCAGGGGCCATTCGCCTATCAAGACTTACTGCGGCTACGTTTGATGGAATGGAGTTTGAACGCCTGATACTAGCTCGGAAGGGCATTCCGAACAAGGTTATTCCTACTTTGATACAGGCTAGGAAAGGAGTAATGTCTAAACAATACCATCGAATTTGGAAAAAATATGTATCTTGGTGTAAGTCCAAGAAAGTCCAAGAGTTTCAACTGGGACGGTTTCTCCTCTTCCTACAAGCTGGTGTGGATATGGGCCTGAGGTTGGGAAGGTCCAGATTTCGGCCCTATCCATTTTCTTCCAAAGACAATTGGCTGCCCTCCCTGAGGTTCAGACCTTTTTGAAGGGAGTTCTGCACATCCAACCTCCCTTTGTACCGCCTACGGCGCCTTTGGTCCTTAACGTGGTGTTGAAGTTCCTCCAATCGGACTGGTTCGAGCCTCTACAGGAGGTTGAGGTCAAGTTTCTTACGGGGAAGGCTATCACGTTGTTGGCTTTAGCTTCTGTTAGATGTGTGTCGGAGTTGGGGGCTTTGTCCTGTAAAAGCCCATACTTGATCTTCCACGAAGATAGAGCTGAGCTCCGGACATGTCAGCAGTTTCGTCCGAAAGTTGTGTCAGCATTTCATATCAACCAACCTATTGTGGTGCCAGTGGCTACTGACTCCACAATTTCATCAAAGTCCTTGAATGTTGTAAGGGCTCTGTAAATCTATGTGAAGAGGGCTGCTCGTCACAGGAAATCAGACTCTCTGTTTGTCCTGTATGATCCCAAGAAAATTGGGTGTCCTGCTTCTAAGCAGACGATCTCTCGCTTGATCAGGTTTACTATCCAGCAAGCGTATTCTACGGCAGGCTTGCTGTGTCCTACGTCTGTCAAGGCCCACTCTACTCGTAAGGTGGGGTCTTCCTGGGCGGCTGCCCAGGGTGTCTCGGCGTTACAACTTTGCCGAGCTGCAACTTGGTCTGGGTCGAACACCTTTGCAAAGTTCTACAAGTTCGATACTTCGGCCTCTGATGATCTGAAGTTCAGTCAATCAGTTTTGCAGGAGCCTCCGCGCTCTCCCTCCCCTTCTGGGAACTTTGGTACATCCCCATGTTACTAATGTGGACCCCAGCATCCTCTAGGACGTAAGAGAAAATAGGATTTTGGTTACCTACCGGTAAATCCTTTTCTCGTAGTCCGTAGAGGATACTGGGCGCCCGCCCAGCACTTTGTTTTCCTGCAATTGTTATCTGGTTCACTACAACTTTGTTTTTAGTTAAGTACTGCATTGTTACTTGGTAAGTAATGTTTTCAGCGGTTGCTGAGTTTTCAGGCTAAGTTAGCCTGATGTGCCTTGTATGTGTGAGCTGGTATGAATCTCGCCACTATCTGTGTTAAATCCTTCTCTCGAAGATGTCCGTCTCCTCGGGCACAGTTTCTAGACTGGGTCTGGTAGGAGGGGACCCCAGCATCCTCTACGGACTACGAGAAAAGGATTTACCGGTAGGTAACCAAAATCCTATTTTTTCTTTATTGATTGTTTTACAAGTTATGCAACAAAATACAGAAATTGGTTACAACTCGTTTTGAAATCTAACCGTCCTGTTCATGATGTAGCCTTGCAAAAAATGAAAGAATAAAGTCTTCAGTCTCTGTCTATTGTATCCAAATGGACTAATCAGGGAGGTGAACATACTCATCCTAATTTAGAATGTGACATAAGTAGAGGTACCAGAGGTGGATTTAGACCTCATGGGGCCCTAAGTAAGACACCGATTTTGGGCCCCCCTTCCTCAAACAATCCTCAGTGTGCCACTGTATGTGTCAGTGTGTGTGTGTGTGTGTGTGTGTGTGTGGGGGGGGGGGGGGCACTGATATATAATGTAGGCACCCATACCTTATAATACTTATTATTACATCCAATAACATTAGTTTTGACTGCATTATATATGAGTGCCTTTACCCCCATTACTGATTGTAGCAGCCTAGTAGGTCCCCCGTCCCTTATAATACCCATTATTACACCCCTCAGTTAGTGTGACTGTATTGATTATATATCAGTGCTCCACTGATTGTAGCAGGCATCTCCCATACTCGATAATACTTAAAACAAAGTATAATAGCATATACTGTAGATATATCACCAGTCAGTGTGTGCCTCCTCCTCAGCCATGATTGTAGCAGAAGGATGTTAGACACTGGACTTAAAATAACACTGTCCAGCCCCCACCCTACCCATCCCCGCCTGATTGGAATATGAGGTAGGTGGATGTTATATAAAAAAAAATAAAAAATACTGTACTAAAGTACACTGGAATACCTCATGTTGTTTTCTGTGCACATCCCAGCTCTTTTCTTTAAGCATCTGTCATCATACACATGTGTGTCATGGCTGGTCACACGCACAGTACTGCAGGACTGGAGACAGAGGCATGCGTCGGAGCCTGCACCCAACAGCTTACTAATCCCTGACAGCCTGCTGGGAGTATTCAGCCAGCCCAGCCCTCTGACAATTTTGATGAAGCTCGTGGTCTGCTAGAAATACCCTTTATACAGCCCCTGTCAGTGGGCCCATTGGGACCAGCAGGCCCCCCTGAGACCAACAGGGCCCTAAGCAGCAGCTTTGGTTGCCTTGTGGTAAATCCTCCTATGGGGGGTACACACTGAGAGACCCATGCTTAAATTCTAAGCAATCTGACTAGATTGCTTAGAAATTAAGCACGGATCTCTCTGTGTGTATGCCCCACAGCGATAGCGTTGCGCGGCCCCACGCGTCGCTATCACCAGTACTAGATTGGCCTGCTTGCAGGCACAATCTAGCACATCGCTTGTTTCACTGCTGGGTGCAATGAGTGGCCCCCTCATCCCTCCCCCTTGCTCAGCACACATCGCGATGTGTGCTGAATGGGGGAGAGATGTGTGTTGAGCGTTCTGTGCTAGATCGCTCAGCACACATCTCTGGGAGAAATCTCCCCGTGTGTACTGGCCTATACATCATATTCTTTTGCAAAAGATGTTAATATTTACTGCACATATGCACTTGAATTATTTTTGTAGTGTCTTAGACTTGTGACTCCTTACACTTGCAGAAGCTGAATTAGGGCATGGTGGTGGTGGGGGGGGGGCGGGGTGGTGGTGTTAGTATGAGGTTGGTCAGCTTGTATTCATCAGTTCAACATAAATTGCCTTGTTCCCTTTTACAAATATGCTTTTTATTAGTCCTATTGCTGATTCTGACTATGTATTGACCTCTCCATCTGATAGCGGTTATATGAAGCTGTGCTCATCTATTCACAATACTTATACCCCTTTCACGCAGAAAATGAAATTACCAGGTGAAGCAGATTTACCCAGTAATTTCATGAAAAACACAGTTCCTTTTTCTGTGTGAAAGGTTTAACCCGGGTTGAAATTCCCAGGACTTCGATCCTGGGATTTACCAGGGTCGGAGACCTGGGAATTTCAACCCGAGTTGTCCCTTTTCACACAGACCTGTGTTGATCCGCAAATTACTGAGTAGAACTTCTTGACCTGGATATTTGTTTGGATGTCTAAAATGGGGGTCAGGCAGGGCCCGGCAAAACGACCGGGCATTGAAATGCCGTATAAAAGCCAGGACTTTCAGACATTTCTTTCTGAAAGTGATATTATTGGCATTTCCATTTGGACTTTTGCAAGAAAAAAAGATTCCCATTGGACTTTTAAAGTGGAAAGGTGGGCTGGATGTAATGTAAAAACCCTGGTTTTGCCTTCTAAATGTTTGCCGCTTTAAATAAAAACGTACGAGTTCAGCCGGAATCTCAGAGCTCCGTCCGTCTCGCACTGCAATACATCCGGTCCCAGATGTTCGTATTTACATTATTTTGTGTTTGTATCCAACTAAATTGTACATTGCATGTTGACATTTATTAACCACTTAACTGACAGTTTGTTTTGCAAAAGTCACCTAATATAGTCTAAAGTATATATTGAATATAGAGGTGTCTAGCAATCCTCCTGGTGCCCATTGGTTCCCATTGTAATAGTACTTCCCACTTCCACAGAGGCAATAGATTCTCCAGTGACAAATACCACAGTGGCATTGCCCTTCTCTCCCCAGTCCCCAGAACCCCATTGTAAAATAGCCCCCTATTCTCCACCGTGTGACAGTACACTCCCATTGTGTATAAATCGGACCCACCCCCAGGTGCAATAAACTCCTTTGTGCCATTAATAGTTACCCCACAGTGGACACAAATCTGCTCCATTGGTCAGTAACAGGTGTGTGTGGGGGAGATCTTTGCAATGCTGATCGCAATAACTAGCCACCTGGCGAATGACGGGTCTAAAATACTGGTATAATATAAATTTAATTTAAAAAAAAGTATATTACGATATAGATTAGGAGGAAAATAGAGATCAGATGGACATTCATTGCAAGCTTGTACTTTGTATTTAGTACTCAGCAGAAAATGCAGGCTTTCTGTCTTTGAAACTAATGTGATAACACATAAAATGAAAAATAAAAATGCAAGGATCAAAGTACTGTATAATTTGGTGTAGAAAGCAGAGTTGTTCAAATCTGGGAAGCACATGTGTGCATATTGGAATATATGTTATACTAAAAGCAGAAGTTTGAAACATGTTCTCAGTCTTGCCGCCAGCATTTTGTCCTGTGGTATGAATAATGGGTCACACTTGTCCTGGTATTTTTGCATATATATTTTTTTTTTATGGAACCATGTCACATGGGTAGGCCTATGCAAAAATTTTATATTTCGTTATTTTGTTTTTTTATAAAAACATCCTTGTTGAGTAAAACAGGAGAACTCCTTTGCCTGAGATGCTTTGCTCAGACACGGAAAATGTTTCAAAAATGTTACAATTGAAAAGGGGGTGTAGACTTTGTTTACTATGTTACCACCATCTGTCTTCCCCCTTTTACCCCAATATCTTCTCTTCTCTTTTTCTGTCTCTCACTCCACTTCTTCCCCTCATCTCACTCCCCATCTCTCTCTTTTCCCCACTTCCCCCTTCATTCTTTCCCAATCTTGTTCACTCTGTCCATAATTCTTATTTCTCTTTCTTATCCTGTGATCTCTTTACACATCTTTTCTATCTTCCCCTTCTTTTCTCCTACTTCTCATTTCTCTCTGCCCCCACTCACCACTCTTCTTTTCAAACATATACCTTGTCCAGTTCTCAGCTGTCACTCTTCCTATATATACGTACTGCTCCCATTCCTGGTTGTTACACCCAGTATATCCCATAATCCACATGGCATATACAGACATGATCAGATTAGTCGTTTTTTCATGTATCACTGGTGACAAAATTCGATCATCATTGGGTTACAGCTACAGTACCTTGTTAAACTGTATTTGAGTCAACAAAATTCAAATCATATTTTAAGGGCATTTTAGGAAATTAGTGGCTCAGAATAAAAGAGTGCTTGGGCCTCCAACCCTCCAATATGAGCAATGGCAATACACCATTGAAGCACTGGTAAATCCCTTTTTCCTTTTGCGAACACATCCCTTTAATGTTGCACATTGGGAGTCATTCTGAATTGATCGCTCGCTGCCGATTTTCGCAGCACAGCGATCAGGTGAAAAAACTTCATTTATGCGAATGCGTATGCCCCGCAATGCGCACACGCGACGTACGGGTACAAAGCTCTTTGTGGTTGTGCACAGGTTCTAGCGAAGTTTTCCTTCGCACTGACGGCCGCAAGAAGATTGACAGGAAGGGGGCGTTTCTGGGTGTCAACTGACCGTTTTCAGGGAGTGTTTGTAAAAACGCAGGCGTGTCTGAAAAAACGCAGGCGTGGCTGGGCGTTCGCTGGGCAGGTGTATGATGTCAAATCCGGACACGAATAGGCTGAAGTGATTGCAAGCGCTGAGTAGGTTCAGAGCAAATGTTTTTGTAGAGCTCGGCTGCACATGCGTTCGTACTTCTGCTAAGCTAAAATACACTCCCCAGTGGGTGGCGGCATAGCGTTTGCACGGCTGCTAAAAACTGCTAGCAAGCGATCAACTCGGAATGACCCCCATGGTTACTACTTTAGTTCTTCCTGTCTGGACCACCCCATTGTTATTGGAACTACAAGTCATGGAGCTGATGACTCACAGGCCAGTGTGCTCTGTACACCCTGCATCCATTATCATTATGCCACTGGTTTTTATAACTGCTGCTAATTACTCTACTGTAGTTCACTGCTGGAAAAAAGCACTACATAAATAAAATTATGATGATGATGATGATTATTATTTATTATTGATAGCACTGTGTTTATTTAGGGTGTTTTTACCCATCAAGACTGCTAACTTATTATAAAAGACAAACACTTCTTAGATAATTTGCATAATTCACTAATTCCCAAACTCCTTTCTTCAAGGAACCCTAGCAGATCAGATTTTAAGGATATCCATCCTAATCACAGATGACTTAATTAGTAACTCAAGAATTTTGATTTAATTGTCTGTGCTCAAGTATGAATATCCTTAAAACGTGGACCACTAGGATGCCTTTAGTAACTTGTTTGGGAAACCCTGGACATAATTTGTGTATATTGTGACTTTTTATATTTGTGGCATCACTTTGCCTATGTATTCACCAGTTATACCTAATTCAAAATAAAATTCAAACCTTATAAAATTGGACATATTAACAATTGGATATCTTTTTATTGTAGATACCCATGCAGCAGTGAAGTCCTTACAGATTTGGGCTTTACTAAACTCCCAATTCTTAGGTTTGCTAAGCAAACTTCAGCCTTGTACTATTTACCTTGGCAAGTGCCTGGCCAGATTGATGATCTGTAAAGTGCATTTGTTATTTGGCTGTTTGCTTTGGCAGCTCTTAAAAGAAGTTAACTGATTACAGTCCCAGATGTCATTGCATATATTACTATTTGCTATAATTTTTCTTTAAAGTTGTAACTTTGTGTACAAATAATATAAAGCTCTTTTTCGCCTGTTTTAAAAAATTTAATTTCAAAATATCATTATTAGACATATTTTGCTCCATAAGTTTTTGTTTTTATTCTTCTAATCTTTGTCAGCTAAAATCGAACAGGACAAATAACAGGATTTCCTCTACACTTCATATCTGTGTTAACTTTTTTTTAACTTTATATCCAGTGTTACATAGATTATATTTTCCTATGTTCAATTTATCTTGTAGTCCTTTAGCTACATATTATTTTAAAGTCTCTGAAACTATTGATTTTACACTGATGTCAGCGTTAAAGTCTTCTATTACAAAATAGAACTTTACACCACATATCAAGCTTCGACAACTTAGCATCACAGTTTCTGTTATTGAACTTAAAGCGGTATCTGCCTTACATCCAGAAGAGAGTGAGTTATTAATAAAATGATTTAACTTGTAGCCAAAACACTGTTTAGGAGTTTCAAATCAAAATTTCTAAGTTCAATTATATTTGCTGGAGAATAGCGGGATCATTTACTAGTTCATTGTTTGATATATGACTGAACATTATATCAAGACTGGTAATAAATGTACAACAGAGTAAGACTCTTCCCACTGAATGGATGAGTATTGTTAGCATGTGTTTATATTAAATCACATTAAAAATACTCAGATTTCAACATGAAGATTAAGTAAGTCATAAACATACAGACAGTTATAAATACAGTTCTTAAATACCAGCCTACCGTACAAAGATGCTTTTTTACATTCCTGTTCTTATTTCAAAAACAAAAAAGAGAAAAAGATATTCTGAAATTAGTGACTCTGTGGTAAGTCTAAATAATATCTATATAATAAAATAATTATTATTATACCAAGGTACACAAGAGCTTTCAGGTGGAGATGATTGATTGCCCCAACTCCACGTTCACCTGTTCGCCATTAATTAAATTCTTCTAATGGTATTAATATGTCGTGGATGGCCATAGTAATTGTCCTGGTATGATCGACCTTGTGTTTCCAGATATTAGGGTAGTGCCACTAGAAATGTAGTCTGACAATGGGATTCACCAGCCCTAATGTTATTTGTTACCTCATGGTCTATGATATCAATTGTGCTGTCATATCTGTTGTCTTTATGGATTCTATGTATCCTTACCCTATGTTCTCCCTCTCTTCTCTTTTTCACTGACACCTGATTTTTTTTTGCTGTTGTTTTTTTACTGCCTGTTTTTTTAATTGGAAGACAATAAAATCTAATGTTTTAACTAACTAATTAATAAATAAATACATACAGATTTACTAATTAATAAATAAATACATACAGATTTTTTTCTGGGAGTACAACAAATCAGCCCAATATAATTAGGGAAATATTAAAAGATTAAAAGGTTAATTATAGGTTATAGTCCTGCAATTGTGGCAACAGTATATTATCCTGTCTTAAGTCTAATAAAGATGTTCAGACATTGTTACAGTAGTATTTACACAGACACACAAATCTGCAATAATTGATAGTTAAGTGGAATTATAAAATGTTCACGTTTATCTTTAAAATTGTAACTGTATAATGTTTACATTCTGCATTTTACTTCACACTAAATTAACCTTTCATGTTTTGCTAGCTATTTTGCTAAGGGGTGGGTGTAATATACTCCTGTAGAAATTATTTTATAATATACATCTAATATACATTTTATTAGATCAACCACAGACCAATTTCAGAATATCTTTTACTATTTTTTGCTTACATATTGATATTTCTATTCTGTGGGTGGGATCAGTATGAAATACCGACAGTCAAAATCCTGACAAGGTCAAAATACCGACATTTAAAATATCAACAAGGTAAAAATACCGACATTTAAAATGTCGACAGGTCAAAAAGTTGACACAAGTTTTTCAGTGTTTTTTGGTGTGTAAGTCGACATAGGTTGACATGGACACCGTATAAGTGTACCGCGTCCCCTCACATGGCTCGCTGTGCTCGCCATGCTTTGGGCATGGTGCCTCGCTGCGCTTGGCACACTATTATATTCCCGCTCCAGGTCCACTGGGATGGTAAAGTATGAACAAGTCGGTTTCAATAAAAAAAAACTGTTAAATGTCGGTATTTTGACCTTAAATGTTGGTATTTTGACTATGTCGGGATTTTGACCGTCGGTCAATGGTTGTCGGGATTTTGACCATCAGGATTTTAATTGTAGGTAAATTGACCGCATCCCCTGTGGGTCACCGTTCTAATATTGACTGCTTTTGAATAGGATGGTCAAAATAATATATTTTCATGTAATGGAAGGCAGTTTCTCTACTTGGATGAAATTATGGATTTGTATGATTAAAAAAGTTATTTTGTTGATGTTATCCTTTACAAATAGATATTTGGTTTATTTTAGGTTTCAAGCAGCTAATTAAAGATTGCTTTAAGATTTGCAGCACCGCTGCAAGTGCTGTGGGGCACTTGCCACGGGTTGGCCACACAGTGCCAAATAAAATTATTTAGGACCCACATGATAGGCTAAACCAGAGATATTTTTTGCAAATACATGGACATACAGAAGCGCAACCCTGTCTGCCACTACATAACTGAACCTAAGGTCATGTGAGCACAATTTACTTACTCTAATATTTTTTCTTCTGTCTTTATCAATAAGAAACTTCTGGCCTGGTGGTGCCATGAAAAAATGCTGATACTCTAATGCGCCGAGATTCAAGAAAGTTTGGGGACCACTTCGTTAAAGGCAAATAGTCATTCTACAGGTGGATTTAAATAGAGTGATTATGCCCTGGCATGTTTTGTAATATCACACACTAAGAAAATAACAAATGTAATGTGTACAATAGTACAGCTTCTGTTTTTTGAATTAGATGTTTTGAGCAGCTCATCTACGGCAAATGCATTGCTGAAATGTAGCCTGATGTTTGGGTCCTATGCATGGGGACACAATTTTGCACCTCCAGAAATTCCACAGACAGGTGGCTTAGGGGAAAAATAAACTAGAAACACAAAACTGTTGTTTCTAAATGTTTGTTGGGTTCAAATTGATACAAATTCTCCAAACTACTGGATATTTACATATTGCTATTTACCTGTTTACCTTATTTTAACATATAGTGCTGTTCTAAATAAAGTCAAAAAACTGTTGTAAATAAGTTTATGATGTATGTGAGTGGCACTTTACATTTTTAGCCTCAACCCCCAGAAAAAATAATCCACCACTTCGTAAATATAGTCCTTTGCATATTTCCATATGTGATTGCCTGCTGTGACATCACACAGAAAAATGAATATGATTGGTGTACGCTTGGAATTTCTTGATAATGACAGTTCTGAATAAAATATTTTTCATGCAGTAACTGCACACAAAATAAGTGTATAAGGACAGCCATACATTTTATTTAAGATTAGATTTATAAAAAATTTCCATACTGAAATGTTTCAACCACAGCCTGTTGCTTGTAGACTAGAATATTCTCACCATGCAGGTTTTTTGAAGTAGAAATGTTGCCCATATCAACCAATTAAATTTTAGCTATTATCTTCTAGAAAGTGCTAGACAAATGATAAATACAATCTGCTTGGTTGTAATGGACGACATCTTCACTTCTAAAACCCCCGCACTTTAGTAAAACTACCCCCATGTTTGTTGCTGTATATTTTAATAGTTAATGGTTCCAAGGCGCATTAGAGCACATGGTTCACTATAAGCAGATTCAATTTAGTTTTGTGTGCTATGGTGTATAGCTATGTTGGAATTCTATTTTTTTTTATGTTGTTAAATATTGTTATAATGATATCATATGGCAAATATATGCATAAAATATAAACAGCTGCAGTGGTTATAAAGTATCTGAAACTGTTTATTTCATATAGTAATGAATAATAATTAATAATGATGCTTCATTAGTTGGTAAATGTTTTTGATGTGGCTACAAATAAATATAAAGTTAAGTAGATCTAGCTGATGTTGGAAATTTTGATTTAATTAATTCATTTTAAATAATGTGGAATTTACCTTTAAGATTTATCATTTTATTATTTCTTTGGGGATTTGTTGTCTGGCTACAACAGAAGTCAGGTCTTCCAACTCTTTTTTATAACAATCAAAATGAGCAAATAAAAGGCATTTTGTCTTGCCAAAATCTCCAAACCCCTCCCCCTCACAAACTGTGTGAGGGAGACATATTCTACTTAGTGTGAAAAATTGTGTGTGTTTTTTTTTTTATGTTTCAGCTCTTCCTGTTGTGTTGTGGTTAGAGTGTCTTTGTGATGACCTGTTGGTTATGAGTTTACCATATGGAACTGTTTCTGCATCTTTTGAATCATTTCTAAATATTGTTGAAATCAAATCCACAGATGTGTTTCTGTTCGGAACAAAGTTGTGAGAATCAAATTATACTTAAGATTCCTCAAATGAATCATCATAACATAAATGTACGGGACATTTTGTGTGTAATGCTTTAATGGCCTTTGTTGTGGCTGTTTTATTTATTAGTGTGTGTTTGTTATTTGGTGGCGTTGTGTTCATTGTAGACAGAGCTGTGCTCTCAGTGTAAGTAAATGTATATTTTATAGGTAAATTAGTTATATATTGTAGCAACAAGAACTTCTCATCCCTTTTAGTTTTTACACTATCTCTTTTCAGAGCAGATTAACATAGAAACATAGAATTGAAGGTAAGTACCACTTGACCCATTTAGTCTGTCCATGACCAAAGTCTGCCCAGACAAAAATGAACCCTAGTGTGTGTATGTATTACGCTAGGGTTGATTTTTGTCTAGAGCCAATCTACCAGTACATTTTTGGATTGTGTGAGGAAACCGGAGTACCCGAGGGAAACTCACGCAAGTAAAGGGAGACTATACAAACTCCACACAGTTAGAGCTATAGTGGGAATCGATCCCATGACCTCAGGACTGCCAGACTGGGCCGTGAAAGGCCCCGATAGAGCTGGCTTCAAGTTGGGTGCCACTCTCTGTTTTTCGCGCAGCCCAATCCAGCTTTTATGGGCTGCATAGAATGCGCAATTGCACCATGCATCTGTGCATGCACTGGTCCCGGCACCTGCCGGATCTGTTGTGCAGGTGCCAGGACCTGGGCCTGGATGTCACCACTCCTGTCCGGCATAGAGGTAATGCTAGCCCCCTACCACACATGAGTGCAGGCCCGCCATCAGGAGGGTGCTGCACTCACAGCTGACCCGGGCCCAGATTCTCTAACAGAGAGGAGAGTGCCGGGGCTGCCCATGCTGCCATCGTTGTGTGTCCCCATCTTCCGCCACTGCCGCTGTCTGCCACTGCCAGTGTCCACAGCAATCTAGTGAAAATGTCCCTCTCAAAATGGCCGCTGCCTCAGAGGAGACAGTTATTAAAGATACTAGAGGAGGCTCTAGTTTCTTTAATAACTGTCTCCTCTAAAGGCAGCAGCCATTTTGGGAGGGACATCTTCAATTGAAGCAGGCAGGTGCGAACAGTCTGCACTGCAGTGGCAGTGGCTGCTACAGCAGCGATGGCATGGGACACATACCCCAACCCCCCCCCCCCCCCCCCCACCAAGGAGCAGAACCCTCACAACAAGCAGGTACTGCATAATTAATGTGGGGGCATACTATAGGGGATACGGGCATTAGGTCGACAATCATTAGGACGACCACTATTGGTCGACATGGTCACTAGGTCTACATGGAAAAAGGTCGACATGCGTTTTTTCCCATTTTTTAAATTTTTTTGAACTTTTTCATACTTTACGATCCATGTGGACTACGATTGGGAATAGTAACCTGTGCCGAGCACATTGGTAGAGTGAGCCATGCGAGGGGACACGTTGCACTAATTGGGGTTCCCCCGTCACTTTACGACACCAAAAAAAGTAACAAAAAAGTCATGTCAACCTTTTTCCATGTCGACCTAGTACCCATGTCAACCTAGTAACCATGTCGACCTAATGCATGTCAACCAATAGTTGTCAACCCAATGACTGTCGACCTAATGACCCATACCCATATTATGGTGACAATGACATTAATGTTGGGGGCATAATATGTTGTCAGAGGCATTACTGTGTGGGACATAATATGGCGACAGGGGCTATGGTGTTTCTCCGTACAGAGGCGGAACTACCGCCAGTGCAACCAGTGCGTTGCACTGGGGCCCGCCTCTGTCCAGGGGCCCAAAGCATGTAATGAGTCAAACTGACTCATTACATGCCGCTGTGTGCTGCGGGCAACCGCTGCCCGCAGCACACAGCCGCCCGGACAGGAGAGGAGAGGAGCAGCGGTACGGGGGAGAAGCAGGAGGAGGGAGGTGGAGAAGGGAGCCGCAGCAGCGCTTTGTTACTGGTTGAGGCGCTGCTGCTGCTGGCCCTCTGCTTCACTATAGGCTGTCTTCCAAGAACAGCCTATAGTGAAGCAGAGGGCCAGCAGCAGCAGGGCCTCCACCAATAACACAGCGCTGCTGCGGCTCCCTCCTCCACCTCCCTCCTCCTCCTTCTCTCCTGCCCGGAATCGTGAGTGACCAGAAGCTGCACCGAGGAGCCTGAGCCAGCGGAGAGGGTAAGTATAATTCTTTCTTTCTTTCTTTCTTTCTTTTCTTTTCTTTTCTTTCTTATCTTTCTTTCTTTCTACAAAAAGGGGGACTGTCTGCCACAATGTGTAAAAAGGGGGAATCTGCCTGCCGCAATGTGTAAAAAGGGGGAATCTGCCTGCCGCAATGTGTAAAAAGGGGGAATCTGCTTGCCGCAATGTGTAAAAAGGGGGAATCTGCTTGCCGCAATGTGTAAAAAGGGGGAATCTGCTTGCCGCAATGTGTAAAAAGGGGGAATCTGCCTGCCGCAATGTGTAAAAAGGGGGATGCTGTCTGCCGTAATGTGTAACAAGGGCACGCTGTCTGCCGTAATGTGTAACAAGGGCACGCTGTCTGCCGTAATGTGTAAAATGGGGACGTTGTCTGCCGTAATGTGTAAAAAGGGCACGCTGTCTGCCGTTATGTGTAAAAAGGGCATGCTGTCTGCCGCTATGTGTAACAAGGGCACGCTGTCTGCCGTTATTTGTAAAAAGTGTACGCTGTCTGCCGTTATGTGTAAAAATGGCACGCTGTCTGCCGTTATGTGTAAAAATGCCACGCTGTCTGCCATTATGTGTAAAAAGTGCACGCTGTCTGCCGCTATGTGTAAAAAGGGCATGCTGTCTGCCGTTATGTGTAAAAAGGGGGACGCTGTCTGCCGTAATGTGTAAAAAGGATGACGCTGTCTGCCGTAATGTGTAAAAAGGGGACGCTGTCTGCCGTAATGTGTAAAAAGAGGAATCTGTCCGCCGTAAGGTGTAAAAGAGTCTCTACCTGGTGTAGTGGTGCTACTGTGCGGCGTAATTTGAATAATGGGGACTACTGTGCACCGTTTTATGAATTGGTATTATTTTGTGGCCACACCCTTTCCCCACGAAGCCACGCCACTATGTATTTTTGTGCGCGCCTACGGCACGCACTGCCCCTGTTTTACATGCAGGGGTGGGGCTCCGATGCCGTTTCTTGCACACAGTGCTAAAATGTCTAGTTACGGCACTGTTGCTAGGTATCCATTTCTCTGGCCCTGAGCAGGTCCCCCTCACCAGATCCTCTCCAGGGGTGAGGGGGTGGACTTGGATGCGATGGGGGGCCCAAAGCATTCGGTCGCACCTGGGCCCACCGCTCGCTAGTTCCGCCACTGGCTCCGTATGTACATAGTATTTTTATTTAAATCTATATTACTTGTTCATTTTATATATATATATATATATATATATAGAGTCCAGAATGACCCGGCACTCACCCGCCCTTGATGTGGAAAAGATGCGCTCACGGTGCCTTCCCTCCAGGTTGCTTCCCAGGAATATAATAGAACAGAATGGGCGGCACTCCGAGACTTGATATAAGTGAAAAATAAAGTGCTGAGACTTTTATTTGTCAAATACGCATGATCATGCGTATTTGACAAATAAAAGTCTCAGCACTTTATTTTTCACTTATATCAAGTCTCGGAGTGCCGCCCATTCTGTTCTATTATATATATATATATATATATATATATATATATATATATAACAACGTTGAGCCCGGCAGTCTCCACATACAATAGTGTACCTCTCCCATTGCCTTCCATGATAGAGACCTTTTTCAGCTCCCCAATGTAAATAACATGTGTATGGCGGCACTCAGGTAAATGAAGACATGAAACACCCTGTTTAGCCGCTAAATAGGGTGTTTCATGTCTTCATTTACCTGAGTGCCGCCGTACGCGTGTTATCTATCTATCTATCTATCTATCTATCTATCTATCTATCTATTTATTTATTTATGTTATTTGCCTACTTTGTCAGTCCCGGGCCCCATAATTTCTGATGGCAGCCATGCGTTTGTGGTAGCCTCTGCTGGATCTAATACAGCCCCAGTCCATCCATGCCTGTAACAAAAATTACTTAATAAATAAATTGAATATGGAAGTTATCCCTCCACAAGTCTCTATAGAGGTTGTCCTATACTGTCATTTTAAAAAAAATAATTTAGTATACCTGAAGCATGGGGAAGGGTTCAATGGTAAATCTCCCATTGTCTCAAGTATTCCAGATAGTAGGTCCAATGCACCCATACAGAAATGATGCAGAAGCTTTCTCAAAGGTCTGCAGTAAATAATGATGATCTCTTATGTAGGTAGCACTTTTAAATATTTTCATGCCACTGAGACTATCTGAACATTTTCCGCACCACATGTGTTTATGGAGTGTAGTCGTAGTGGTAAAGTATACATCCACTTTTGTAGGAATGCCCAGTACCACCGAGTTCTGCTTACTGGAAGATGACTTTGCCCTTTCTCTTGTCCCATTAGTCATGCTGTGTCTGCAGCAGATACTGTGACCCTGTAAGCAATGGAAATGTTGTAACAACTGGTGAATAAGATGAATAGCAACACTCATACTGGACCTGGTTTGAATGATATATCTGCAGTGTCGGACTGGGACATGAAGGGCCCACCTGGGTAATGCAGTTATAGGGGCCCATTCTTAGGGGTTTGGTCAGCCTACAAAGGGGGTGTGGCCAGCCTCCACAGAGGCTTGAAATACACAATAGTCTAGTGCAGTGTAATGCAACATATCTACCATGTATAATACAAGTGCATAGTCTGGAACCTGATCCCTAGAGGAAGGAGTGGGCCTCAGGCAGTGGGGCCCACCGGTGGTTTCCCTGGTACCCCTGTGGTTCAGTCCGACCCTGTATACCTGTATAAAATGGAATGGTATATGTGTCAACATGCTGTAAAGGCTGAAATAGTTTTAGTTTTCTGACTGTTAAATTGTATGTGTTTAATCAGAAACCGCTTATCAATTAATCTTCACTGTGGCTTCCTTCACCCTTTGGTCTAGCACATGAAAGACTAAGGATACTGTGACTAAAATGTGACAGCATCCAGGATGTTTCTCTACAGTGTAATGCAGAGCCGTAACTAGACATTATGGTGCCCTGTGACAGGCAGATCAATGGCGCCCCCCCCATATTCTAAATACAAAGTGTATGGGGTAGGGGCATGGCCACCCAATACACACTATGCCCAACATACTTGAAACACATTCACTGTATATACACGCACTTCATAAACTGTGCCCAACATTCCTAAATGGAGTCCAGAGAAACTTTCATCTGCTGGATTTAAGAATAAATGTCAATACTAGGATGCAAGCTGGGACTTCAAGCAGACTGGGGAGGTAGCTTACTCATAGGGTGGCATGCACAGCACAGGGGACAAGGATGTACTGGAAATATTTTTGTCACAAGACACCGGAGTCTACGGCTCTTCACATTTTGTGGAACTGCAAATCTCAAGATGACATAGTTGGAACTAGCAGAGAGAGCATGGTGGGATATGTACTTCCACAAGTACTGGAAATCCTAAGGTAGCATGGAAGCAGTCTTCTTTAACCCTAAAGGGGTGTACTCACGGAGCGATATTCTAAGCAATCTGACTAGATTGCTTAGAATTTAAGCATTATCGCTCCGTGTGTACCCCCTACAGGGATAGCGATGCGCAGTCCCGCACATCGCTATCGCTGGTGCTAGATTGGCCTGCATGCAGGCCAATCTAGGGGGTCGCTCACTTCACCCCCCCCCCCCCCCCCATATCTCCCCACACGCTCAGCACAGATCGCGCTTTGCTGAGTGGCGGGAGAGATGTGTGCTGAGCGATTCACTCAGCACACATCTCTCCCACATCGGCCCGTCTATATGGGCCTTAAGTAAAGTTGTGCAGCCATGATCTGCAGATGGATAAGGCTCCCGGGGCCTAATTCAGAGTTGATCACAGCAACATATTTGTTAGCAGTTTGGCAAAACCATGTGCACTGCAGGAGGGGCAAATATAACATTTGCAGAGAGAGTTAGATTTGGGTGGGTTATATTGTTTCTACGCAGGGTAAATACTGGCCGCTTTATTATTATACTGCAATATAGAGACCAGTTTGAACACCCCCCACCCAAATCTAACTCTCTCTGCACATGTTATAACTGCCCCAACCCCCCCCCGCAGTGCACTTGGGGCCTAATTCAGAGTTGATCGCAGCAGCAAATTTGTTAACAGTTGGGCAAAACCATGTGCACTGTGGGGGGGCGGGGGCAGATGGTTTTGCCCAGCTGCTAACCAATTTGCTGCTGCGATCAACTCTGAATTAGGCCCCATGTGCACTGCGGGGGGTGGGGGGGTCGGGGCAGATATAACATGTGCAGAGAGAGTTAGATTTGGGTGGGCTGTGTTCAAACTGAAATCTAAATCAGGCATGTCCAACCTGCGGCCCTCCAGCTGTTGTGAAACTACATATCCCAGCATGCCCTGACACTCTTTTGCTGTCAGAGAATGCTAAAGCTGTGTCAGGGCATGCTGGGATGTGTAGTTTCTCAACAGCTGGAGGGCCGCAGGTTGGACATGCCTGATCTAAATTGTAGTGTAAAAATAAAATAGCCAGTATTTACCCTGCACAGAAACAAAATAACCCACCCAAATCTAACTCTCTCCCCGCAGTGCACATGGTTATGCCCAACTGCTAACAAATATGCTGCTGCGATCAACTCTGAATTTCCCCCCCCTCCCTCCCAGCACCAGAGAAACATAGTAGTAATGTGTATAACATACAGTTGCGTCTTGTGTCATTAGTTGGCAAGTCTACAGTCAGGATGCACAGCAGCAGTGTGGTGCACACTGCTGCACAGGCTTCCTCCCAGCACCACACACACTGACACTTCAACTCCGTGGCAGGAAGCGGATGTTTCAGCTTCTACTCCCCACATACATACCACAGCCAGTCCAGCATCACACTCTGTAGTGCACATACCTTCCCAATGTCAGCTGTAGGGAGCATTCAGAAAGCTGCCAGAACTTCATGGGTTAAATGCAGTCTGCCTGATCATGTAGGTAGACTATAACTTATAGCCATAGAGAGGTGCAGCAGTACGTCCACATCATCCGAGCTGGACATGGTGCTCAGATGTCTTTGGTATCTGATGTGGAGCGGTTCGGTGGCCATCTGTGGAAAGGAGAGGAGGGAGAGTGACAGTGGGGGCAATAAGGGTGTGGACATACTACTGCTGAGACAGGTCCGAAAGGATAGGTAAAGGAGACTCCTCTTTGCCCAGGAGAGAGCGCCAGGTCACGTTCTCTGTCTCTCCCTGAGGCACTGTGGGAGACAGAGCACAGGACAGCCACTGCTTTGGACACCAATCCTCTTTATACCACATTCATGCATTTAACTTGAGAACTAATTTTTATTCAGTTACAATACCCTTTATAAATAACACATATCGATACACTGCCATACCCAGGATTCAAACCTATAAACTGATGCATTCCAGTCAAACACCCTACTCACTGAGCTATTTGATCCTGCATAAAAATTATGACATTTTTAACCATGTGAAGCTACTTGTACTTTGTAAAAAAAAATTCAGCATTGCAATTGAGCAGATCTATGCAGTGTGCAGTCACACAATTAATCCCTTGTAGCCACACACTACATAGATCAGCTCAGCAGCAATGATGATAATTGTTTCACAAAGTACAAGGTAAGATTCAAAGAGGTAGAATTATCTAGCTTAATCTCTAGCTTTCTATGTAATGGCAGATAGGTCAATGAATAGAGTGTCTCACTGCAGTGGGTTTGAATCCCGGGTATGTCAGCATCTTGAAATGTAATAATGGACAGTGTGACTGAATAAATAACAAAGAGCTCTCAAGTTAAGTTCATGAATGTTGTATAGTTATTAGTGACAGAAGGGGTGGGGGAGGAGACAGGCATTCAGGAGATGCTGGGCTTCAAAAAGCGGGTAGCTACAAGTGACAGTAATTAAAACAGATAATTGACAAGTGCCGCCAACAGTGGCCCTTTCTCTGCAGTGCTATGTGCGGTGGCACACTCTGCACACACCTAGGGGTAAATTTACTAAGAATCGTATTTTCCCGTTTGAGGTCAAAGTTCAATCACGAATGACATCGAAAGTGTAAATATGCAACTTTTTGAATTGATTATGACTAATTTACTAAGCTGCCGTATTCTGCATTTTCGGGTTTTCCGATGTCGATGTCATTCGGTTTTTTTGGCAGTGTTTTACGTGAGTGACTTGTAAAACACTGCCGACTTTAATACAATGAATCTCGGCCGGATCTGAGAGATCCGTGCTGGGCTTCATTGTGCACTTTGTTAAAAAAAAATATATGTTTAAATGTAAAAAAAAAATTGCGTGGGGTCCCCCCTCCTAAGGCTAACCAGCCTCGGGCTCTTTGAGCCGATCCTGGTTGCAGAAATATTGGGAAAAAATGGGAAGATCGGCTGTGTGCTCCTGTACTGTCTGACAGGCGGCACACGGCAGTGTTACAATGTAGCGCCTATGCGCTCCATTGTAACCAATGGTGGGAACTTTCAGGTCAGCGGTTGACCGAAAGTGGCCTCACCGCTGACCTGAAAGCTTGCGGGGGAGGCTTGCTGGGCCTTGTAGTACTGCTACTAAAAACAATATCAATCACTTTTCACAAAGGCTATCAGCCCCCCATCCGCAGCCTATTGGATGGGGGGGACAGCCTCGGGGTGACTAGTTGGATATTTGATGCCACGGCCGCAAGGCACTGTATAAAAGTGACCCCCGGCTGTGGCATTATCTGTCCAGCTAGTGGAGCCCGGTGCTGGTTTAAAAAATACGGGGGACCCCTACTCTTTTTGTCCCCCGTATTTTTGGAACCAGGACCAGGCGCAGAGCCCGATGCTGGTTGCTTAAATATGGGGGAACCCCTGTCCATTTTTTTCCCATATTTCTGCAACCAGGATCGGCTCAAAGAGCCCGAGGCTGGTTTGCCTTAGGAAGGGGGGACCCCACGCAATTTTTTTTCTGAAAATTTATAACATTTCCCCCCCGTTCCCACTGAAAAACATGCACGGATCTCATGGATCCGTGCATGCCTATACAAACACGGGATAAAAAAGCAGGTCTGTTTTTTTTTAGCACTTTTTCACGATTTGTATTTTATCACGGCAGTGTTTGGCTATTGTCGGCAGTGTTTGTGTTTTGCACTTTTTAGTAAATTCCCGATTTCTAGCAAATTGCAGGCGTATTTGACCGATGGTGTATTGATTCGTGATTTTTTCCTAGGACTTCCAAAATATTACGAATGCCCTCATCACTGCCGTGATTTTTGCTTAGTAAATTACCGAGATGACACTTTGATGAAAAAACGGCATCTCGGTCAAAATCGGGACCTTAGTAAATATACCCCTTAGTCACAGTTCTGGTGTAATGGCAAAGTGTTGGTCCCAACTGGATCTTTCTAAAGATGGTGCTTGCCATTATTTTGAAAAGAAAACTTAAACACTATGAAACAATTTCTTATTAATAACTTTATACTTTGTTTATTTCCTCTGAACAAGTATTTAGCAAGGTCAATACATTATAAAAGTGTTCTGTAAGTTCATTAAAGAAATTAACTTAAACACAGCCAATGGTAATATGATATTATGGCCTTGATCAATAGTTTATACAGTATATGGTCCCATGATGAATGATTTCTGTTCCATGGCGAAATGATATCCAGCAGATGCTTCTTTATTACAGTTGCACAATATGTAGAAGTCTAATTCAATAATTAGCATATTCAGTTTATACACAGGTGCTTTTGTAATTAAATCTTGATATTTTCTGCAGGAATGTGTAGTCATCCCACATACAAAACACAATAGGAACACCTCACTCTGGCCATGACTGTAAATTAAACACACATCCTTCCGCCTCTCTCCTGTTCCAAGTTGTATAGGAATTACAATATCAGACAAATGTATCTTTGCAAATCCACTATGCATAATAATTATCTACTTAAAATGGCAAATTCTATATTCTGTATATATCATCCTATTGTATTTGTTACAAAAGCTATCAATCAATGTGACTGTCAATGAATCTGGAAATATACTTTATTACATAATACATATTAATCCTACATTTCATTAAGTTTATGTCTAGAGAGTTATCTTCACCCAGTATTTACGCTTTAGTGTCCCCTTTCCAAAACGAATTACTACCAATGTTCTACAGTGATTGTGTGACAGTATGGATAAACAGCAATTTGATACAACCCTATTTACTAAGGTGTGGTGATCAATGCTAATGTATAACACTGGTTCACCATAGACCAAACTATAGTGGGTGCAAGGGGTGCCACTGCTATTGGACACAGAGGTTTAGTGGGTTGCATACCAGTTTCCCCGATTTGCCTACTAAGCAATTGAGTCTGATTCATTGCCCAGCCTGAATTGTGTGACATTAAACTTTCAGTGAGAGGTGTGTGTAGTGGATGTTAGAATGGTAAGGGGCCACTGTAATGTGACACATGATAAACTAGAGGACACTGTAATGTGTCATAATCTAATCTGCTCATTGTAATGTGGAGGTCACTATAATGTTACATAATAAGGACTAGGGCACTGTAATGTGGCATAATTTGACCTAGTGGCACTCTAATGTTGCATAATATGAACTGGGGACACTGTATGCCATAATGTGTACTGGCAGCCTTACAAGGTGATATCATGTAAACTAGGGCACTTCTGTGGGGCATAATATTAACTATGGCACTACTATGATTCTGAAAATTAACTAGTGCACAATTATGGGGCATAACAGTAATAACTGCTGCAGAGAGGTGCCTCTCAAGAAGTATTGGGACAGGGGCCCTTTGAATATGTTGTCTAGGGCTCACAAAGTTGTGGTTACGCCCCTAGCTTGCACCTAGCTGTCCTCATGGAACAGTACATGCTGCGTAATCAAATGCCTCTACCTCTGCGTATTGCTGTAGACCAGGGGACTTTTATCTTGGAATGCCATACTAATAAAATGACTGTGGGCATGCTTCAGAGATGTATACAAATGCCAGTACAGTGGCTGTGCAATACTAATTTTGCAGCCGCCGGGATCTGTATTGGAGGTGTCTCATATCCGCCACTTGTGTATGAAGATGCAGACATCGGACCCACATCGATTGATAAACTACTGATGGTAGTAAGATGCAGGAGCCACTGTAACTGCGTATGGGATCGCACCTGGCGACAAGCCTGTATTTGAGTCGCCACTCCCTCGTTAACGCCCACAAGTGCTACCTGCCTGTCACTTACTTTAAAATGCATTTTTACTGTAACCACCATCACAAGACCATTGTGGGACATGCGCAGTGCAACTTAGATGCATGCTCAGCTGCAAACAAATCCCTCCATGGTGTACAATATCAACACTGTGTCTATCTCTGACTCAGGCCCTTTGTATGTAGGGTCACAAAGGTTTTTCTCTGTTTGCTAAGAAAAGTGGTTTCAGCCCAACCCCCGAGTGTCTTTCCCCATAGTACAGAAGGTCGTTCTGAACAAACCTTTTCCAATCATCAAATGGCTCATTTCTCCAGCATGGCACACCAGAGAAAGCTGTAACAATCTAGCATGAATACTAGGGGGTATATTTATGAAGGATCGGGTTGAAAAAATGGGTCTTTCTGATCGTGTTTATGCCCAAAGTTTAAAAGGGCAACTATTTTACTAGCAGTGACTTCCTTCTAAAATCATTGCCCTTTTAAATGGTGGGCATAAACACGATCAGAAACCGCTTATCAATTAATCTTCACTGTTGCTTCCTTCACCCTTTGGTCTAGCACATGAAAGACTAAGGATACTGTGACTAAAATGTGACAGCATCCAGGATGTTTCTCTACAGTGTAATGCAGAGCCGTAACTAGACATTATGGTGCCCTGTGACAGGCAGATCATTGGCGCCCCCCCATATTCTAAATACAATCTAGCATGAATACTAGGGGGTATATTTATGAAGGATCGGGTTGAAAAAACGGGTCTTTCTGATCGTGTTTATGCCCAAAGTTTAAAAGGGCAACTATTTTACTAGCAGTGACTAACTTCTAAAATCATTGCCCTTTTAAATGGTGGGCATAAACACGACCAGAAACCCCATGTGGTACAAACTGATGCTAAATAAATCCCTAAGGCAGGATTGCAGCTGGTGGCAAGCTGCGCTTAGGCCGCAGCCAATAATTTGCACGTTCTTGCTGTAGAATATTGGATGGAAATTTGCCTTATATCAGCAGTCAATACTTTAAAATAATGATTGAATAAAGCCTTTCTCAGTGTCTGATAGGCAGTATACCATTGCTTTTGTATATGTTATCCCCAATTTTTTTATACTTAGTTAGCAGCTCAACTTTTTGTGTGCAGGAATTTAAAAAGCATTATTTAGAATGTGGCTCAACAACACTTTGACCAGCTTATGTGTAGCACAGCTCACAGAAATCGTATCAGTTGATATTTATGTAGCAGGACACAAATCACTGACTTCTAACGCCATTAAAAAATAGAGACCCTCTGGAGAGTTTTATTGCTCTCAAACTTAGAAATAGCAAAGTCTTTTTCAGGTGTATGTGTAGAGTGGTGGCTGTAGTGTTATCTCTTGTTTCTGCATAAACTATTAGGGTTTATTTATAAAAGGTCGATTTCCAACAATTATAAATAGATGAAAACCGATCTAAATCGATGTTGGGTTTCTGGGGCTAAAACACAGCTTTACTAACATTTAAATTAGTTTAAAAAATTGTCTGTCTGTAAATGTGTGTTTTAGCCCCTGAAACACCACATTGATTTAGAGAAGAAAATACAACAGTATTTCAAAAGCATATATATATATGCATATATATATATCTTATATATAAAATTCATTGGTCTGTTTGTCTGTCCGGTTATGCATTCGGAAACTAACGATGAAACCAACATGATGTGGTCCAGTTGGATCCTGGTCAGGTTTTAGGGGGGTTAGGGTCCTGGTTGGACCTCACAGCGAAATGCTCCGGGCAGAACTTTGACCCAGGGAGCCCATTCTGGGCCTTCCACTGGATGGATTTGGAAGAAAACGTCACAGAGTGGTAACATTGGATCCCAGAAGACCTACTAGGGGGTTGGTCGGACTTCATGGTAAAATGTGCCGGGCAGAAATTTGACCCAGGGAGCATGTTCTTGGCCTTCCACTGGATGGATTTTAAAGAAAACTTTACAGAGTGGTAACATTGGATCCTAGAAGACACACTAGGGCATTGGGGTTGGTTGGACCTCACAGCAGAACAGAATGCACCAGGCAGAACTGTGACCCAGGGAGCCTGTCCTGGCCTTTCCACTGGATGTATTTTGAGAAAAACTTCACAGAGTGATAACATTGGATCCCAGAAGACATACTAGAGGGTTGGGGTCCCAGTTGGACCTCCCGTTAGTGTATGCTGGGCAGAACTTTGACACAGGTAGCCTGTTCTGGCCTTCATTGGATGGATTTGGATAAAAACTTTAATGAACTGTAATAACTGACAGAAATGACCACAGTTCAATGACCTGAAACAACTGACTGAAATAACTATAGATCATTGAACTAACATAACTGACAAAAATGGAGGAGGGAAGACAAAAAATATGTACCCAAAAGCCTTGGAATAGCAACATTGATAACAGAAGGAAAACGTTACACCCATCTCACAATGGAAAAGTGATTATAAAACTGAACAGAAAGAAAAGCTGGGGATCAGAGCTACTGGCAACACCCCCCAAAAAAAAAAAAAATGACACTGGGCAGCCACCTCATGGATGTGTTGGAAGAAATACTAAGCTACTAATTATTTTTAATATGTTGACAGTTACACCCAATTCATTTATAACTTAATAACTGGAATATGTAAACTTCAGCTAGTGCAGATAGGTCTTCCCCCCCCCCCCCCCCCCCCCCCCTCCTCACCTCTACTTGGTTTAGTTAACCTTCACTGTGATGGCCATATCTGAAAGGCCATGAAGTTCACTTGGAGCCTTTGATAAACATATCTTCCATTAGAAATTACAACTGGGTAATCCAGGAGAACTAATGTTTTGTTGATAACTAGACTAAACCAAACTATGCAGTGGTGAAAAAATAGACCCTGTGTATTAAGCAATGGTAGTTTTAAGCTTTTTGTAATCCACTTTAGTATCAGACTAACCTGCCACTTTGACAGCTATAGTGATTCAGGAAGAAATTCATAAAGTGGTCTAATAATATAAATTATCTAAACCCCTGGATATCTGGATACTGGATTCTGGATACTGGAAATATATGTTGCAATTTAGCCCTACCTCACTGAATTGTCAAGCTGTATACTCTTTCAACCAACTACACTGCATCTAGACATCCTAGGGACCATCGTAGTGTTCATTCCGAAATAAAAGATCCCCTTAAGTGACAGTTACCCACAATCTAGCTTCTAAGTAATGACAATACAATTATTGGTAATTCTGGAAATTCCAGGATAAACAAAATACTTTGCTCTCTGATACATCTGGATCAGTTGAGATTCACCATCCGCATAAGCCCAAAGGACAATACCCATACAATTCTGCAATACATCACATAGTGTCAATGGACTCCTTTTATGCTGTTTCTTTCTCTACATTCTCTACTTCTATTCAATTACATTTTCCTTTTCCATGTCCTCTTCATTTTTATTCATTAATTTATTACTAGGTAATGTGGATCATTTATTCTGGGTTGTTGGGTCGACCCTCATTAGGTTGACCACTGAAGGTCGACATGCATTTGGTCGACATGGGCGTTAGGTCGACATGTACTAGGTCAACAGGTCAAAGGGTCGACATGATGTTTTTGACTGTTTTTGGTTTTGAAATTCAGTCATTTTTAGATGATCCCTGCAAAAAATAAATATACTTCAAATTGGAAAATATCTGCTGTGGTCCCCTTGTTTTCAATTGTAAAAGCAGCCCCTGTATGCTTTCCAGTGCTTGGCTCTGATAACTACTGCCATCTTTAGATGGCGGTAGCCATTTTAGTGTATAATATACATTTCACATTTTTTTTTCTCGAAAAGAGTCTGTTGGCCATGCATGTACAGTATGAATGCATGACTGAACCGAAATAAAGTAGTCACATAAGTATACATTTCCTTTTACACTTGGCAAGCAGGACCTGCATCATTGCAAGTGCTCTTCGATACATTAGGGCTGATTTAGCACCATCCTTATCTGAGAATGCGGATATGAGGTGATAAAATCGCCCAAACTCGCAATACAATTGTTGATGGATGTATCAATAATCGCATGCAGGGACAGAGCTTGAGAGAAAGCTCTATTCCTGTGTTAATACACTGCAATCTTTATTGAGGTATTTTTTCATGAAAAATACCCAGAGTAATGGCTACACATGCGCCACCGACACCGCTGGTAGGCACCCACACCCGTTGTTACTCCCCCATGCCACTACCCCCCCTTCCTTGCATACTTACCTGGTGATTGGCGCTCCGGTGTGCTCCTTCAGCTCCAGTCATGTGATCAACGGCTTCCAGGACTTTGACACGGTCATCAAACGCTGTAAACTGCTATAAATGCCGGTTTATAGCAGGTAACTGGGTCAAAGTGCAAGAGCTGGAGATCACATGACCAGGGAGCTGGAGGAGAGCACCGGAGCACCAATAACTGTAAGTATATATATATTTTTTATTATTTTATTTTTTTACACAGTGATCAGCTTGTGTGTCCATCGGACACACAGAGCTGATCACACTGGCTGGGTCCTTGCACTATTTTCTTTGCCTAGGGGCAGAGAAAGCTGTGCAGTAGACTGCATATTGCTGAAGCTGGCGTAATTATCACAGGACTCATAGCATTTTTTTCTTTCACATTTTTTTTTAAAGTAAATTTGATCAGATCACATTTCCCATTATACGTATGGGAAATGCGATCTGGGTTACTAAAACAAAAAGTGAATTAAAGGGTTTGGTGCAGTTTTTCACGAAAACTGCTCCAAAAGCCCTTTAATACATTCAGGTGATACTAAAAGAATGTGAAATGGGTGTGAAAACAATATTGCTAAATATGCCCCAATGTGTCCTGATAGCATATTCATTTGCCATTAAATAATCCCATCAAGCAATCACATAATCTAATTTCTGCACATCAACGAAAATATGATGCTCTCTTGCAACTTGCATTTAGCACGGTACAACCTCATCCACCCTACTACTGGCCAATGCAAATTTCTGTACTAATGCAAACAACTCCATCTTGGCTTACTAGTCCATATGGTTTCTGTAAAACAAGGAGTACTTGTGCAGATATAGGAGTGTGACCATAGGCGTGCACAGCACATTTTATTAGGGGGTGCACCGTCGGAGGGGTGTGCCTTTTGGGCGTGTCTAGCACCATCTATTGATGGTCAACGCAATATAAAATGTCCACCCTTGTACCAATCCTAATAAAGCAGATACATTGTCAGATGTTGTGGTGTGCACCAAACAAACACCCCTGATGGCACTCACTGCAATTACACTGCTCCTCCTCAGCCTGGTCTGGCTCCCCCTCTCTTTCCTCTGCAAGCTGCAGCAGCTTACTTACAAGTCAGCCACTCACTGACACTGACAGTCGCAGACTAGTACTGCTGCTGCTGGAAAAATGAGTGACGTGTCAATGTTGCTGATCCGCATCAGTGGCTGGCGTTGGCATAGCATAGAAGGAGAGAGGTGGGCATGTGGCGGGTAATCACATCACATCATACTGTTTTGTACATGGAGGAGGAGCTGGGAGTTTGAAAGCCAGTGGCAGTGGCACCCTTGATTAACCCAGGCGTCAGGTCAGTAATACAGTCCTGACAGGGTGCAGCGCAGAGAGGACAGTAATCAGCTTGCTCGGCGATCACTACATCAGGCATGTGAGATCAGGGTGCCAGACATTAGGGGGTGCCTGTGCGCACCAGGAACCCCCCCTGCACACACCTATGAGTGTGACTTCACCAAAGGGCATTTTGGCTGTGGTTATGCATTTTGAGTTTGCAAATGGCCTTTAATGACATTTTATATGTTACACAGGCAATGAAACCATGATAATATATTAATATTATTATATATAATGTCCCTCCAGTACTGAGTAATATACCATGTCCACATTGTAAATACACTGACAATAAACATCGTTAAGCAACATCAATAATCAAGTTTAATTATTGCTAATGATAAACTTGCTCCATGTATGAGTACCATTTTACAAACTCCCAATTTTCCTCACAGGAGTGTGATTACTAAAGTTTTGTCTAAGGTTCATTTAATTTAGTTATTGTTGTGGCAGATTTTATTTCATAAGCCTTTTTACACCTCTGGTGCCCATGTTTTTATACATTTCTTGGTGGGTTTTAAAATAGTGAAGAAAGTCTGTTAACTAAATGGTAGCTCTCTTGGAATTTCCTTCAGACATAGACTGTTCTAAGGATGACGGGGAGATGAGTTTAAGTGACTGAAAGCCGTAGGCCAGGACATGTCAAATAGAATAACTTCGTCACTCAATCATCTCACCTTCCAATGCCACTCTGCCTTATGCAGACACCAGATGCCTGATGAATAATGCAAGAGACAAGGGCAAAACCACTCGGATCTGTGCAGAGTAAAACTTTGGACAGTGTGGATTGGTCTAGTACTCAATGATTTTTTTAGACACATTCTTCTGGTACCATCCAAAGTTAATACCCTGTGGATTTAGAGTTTTAAAGAAGTGCATTTAGTGTTTATCGTGACTGATTTAGATAACTTACATCTTCTGTTTTCTGGTCTGAAAAAGACAGATAAAAATAGAGAACCAGCAGCTTTGCAGCTTTACCTGTCAAAATCACTGTGCAGACACCTTGTCAAAGTGTAAAGGCAAGAAAGTAAGAGCTCTAGGTACTGAGCAAGGGCATTCAAAGCACTTAAGTAAAGGTGGCTTTCAACTTACCTTACCTCCCTGGGATTTGCTTTAGGAGCTGTTTGTTTGAACTTCACATACCATGCATTAAAAAAGTTTACACATGAATGGCAACGTTTTCCCAGCTAGAACTTGGACTATATAAGTTACATACCACCCTTTGTCATATATAAATCTCTGCTGCAAAAACTCTTTATCAGGTGACCACAGGCATCTACCATTTTGAGAACTTGGGTACCTCAATAGCTTATGACAATACAGCCTCTTTGAATGTGGGTTGCTTGCTGCTCCAAACAAGCTGCATGTTGTCCAAGAGATTTTAGACTTGGGATGATCCAGTCTAGAGGGGCACAGTAGCTGTGACGGGTGTAGTAGTGTATGCCGGCGGCCGGGCTCCCGGCGACCAGCATACCGGCGCCGGAATCCCGACCGCCGGCATACCGACAGCTGGGCGAGCGCAAATGAGCCCCATGCGGGTTTGCTGCGCTGGCCACGCTGCGGGCACGGTGGCACGCTACGCGCGCCACGCTATTTATTCTCCCTCCAGGGGGGTCGTGGACCCCCAAGAGGGAGAATAAATGTCAGTATGCCGGCTGTCGGGATTCCGGCGCCGGGATGCTGGACGTCGGGAGCCCGGCCGCCGGCATACAGAAGACCACCCGCTGTGACAGACCATTTGAAACTCTCTTTTAGTGCTAAAGTCCGTTATGCAGCTCATGCACCATTTTAGTTGCCATTATCTAAATGTATCTCTGGTGATATGGCCTCCAGAATGTACACAGTACTTGACGTTAGTATTTACAAGTGGCCTACACTGTATATTTCTCTTCATTCTGTACTCGGCTCTGTCCCACAGGCATTGGAGGCTGGCACAGTCAGAGGGGAGCAGGTGGGTGAAGTACAGGTGTTTCTAGTAAAGTACTAAGCAGGTGCACCATTACACCTATATTTGTGAAACAGTGCAGACATTTTTCTAATGCATGGCATAACATGAGATAAAGGGGTTGAATGGGTATATTTTTAAACTGGAATATTGGTCAGTTTTATTATATACCTCTTACATTTTATAAATCAAAATTGGGACAAGGTAAGCCCTCCCATAATATGCCCATGCCATGGCCAATCTACCTAGTCATACCCATTCATAAGAAGTTAGTCCCCTTCATGTGTACTAGACTCATGGCAGTCCCACAAAAACAAGGGCTCTTAGAAGGTTTGGATTTAAGGGGCAAGATCTATATGTAATCTTTCATTTTACTTGTTGTTTTTTTTTGCTTATCAATGGGAATAAGCTATATGTAATTTCCAGCTGCATGGCTAGGTGCAGCATATTATACAGATACAATTAGATTAGTTTGACTTAATATAGAATTTAGCATGAAAATCTTAGCGTCTGTCATAGAAAAATTATATTCAGCATATGATCATAAAGATGTTGCTCACTGCAAGGTACCATATTTCTGCAACAGCCTATGTAGTGCCTGATTAAATTCCTCCATTAATAGCAGTGTATTTACATGACAGATTCTCTACATTTATAACATTTTGCAAATCACAAAACTAGACAATTAAAGCACAGTATTACATTATTACCCTACTTTTACTGTACTTTATAAGCTTCATACTTTCAAAAATGTTTCAAAAGTGGAAGCGCTGTTTAATACATTTACTATTGTTTAAAACTTTTGTTTTCAATCATCTAGTCACCTTCCTTGGGAGCAGCCTGGCTTAAGTAATAATGATTATTCGTAAAGTAAGTTAAAACAAACCAGATAACGCACCATGGATCATTCGGTCAGTGTTCTCTTCTGTCCTCAAACCCCACAGTGTCTTCTGTTTATATTCTCATGTTTAGTGTGATTGGCGGAAGATGGCGTCTCAGCTGGAAACAATGATGTAATCCACTGGAGAAATGGGAATCTAATGCACTGTTATTCTTGCAATAAGGAAATTATTTTTACTTCATTGTTATCTGATCAAAACAGTGCTTGGTATTGTTAGGCCTTTTGGGTAATTGTAAGGTTTGTTTGGCTGCGCTGCCTTGTGTCTCTGTTACAGGTCATATGTGGTCAGATGGTTTTAAACTTCACTTATGTTCGGGTATTGTATTATGAAGCTGTGTTCCAATCTTGCTTCTTGACATTTAGATGAAAATGGGCAATATATTAAAGTAAATCATAACTGGTCTGTCATTTAAGTCACAATGTTATAAAGTATATTTCTTTCAACTTAATATAAAACAATGGAAATTGGAACAAGTAGTAACGCTGGTGGGAGGACTGATGGCACTCTAGATGGTGTCCTCTTCCCTTAGGAGGTGGGTCACATCTTCTGCTTCCTTCAGTCTGGGAGACCTGCACTGTATCCTAGCAACACTCTCCCAGCCCACCACCAAGGCCATAGAAAGCCACGCCGTGCCCCGGTAAAGGGTTGGGGGCGTGGCTTAATAAAGTAGATGTGACAATGCCCTTTAATATAAAAATATTTTAATAATAAAATAATTGCAAGGCCGCAAAGCAGGAGTGATCTATGCACCCGTAACCCTGTATATCCTTATCCATTAGGAATGTATCTAGCCCATTCTTAAAAGTGTTGACCGAGTCTGCCATTACTACTCTTTCAGGCAGGGATAATTCCAAACTCGTTTTGTCCTTACTGTGAAAATCCTTTTTGCCTTAGTGTGCGGAACCTCCTCTCCTCTAACCTAAGCGGGTGTCCACGTGTCCTCTGTGTCGATCTTAATAAAAACAGATCCCACGCAAGCTGTGTGTATTGTGCCCTTATATATTTATAAATGTTGATCATGTCCCCTTAATCTCCTCTTTTCCAGTGTAAACATGCATAGCCTTTCAAGTCTTTCCTGGTATTCCAGTGTCTCCATTCCTCTGATTAGTTTGGTCTCCCGCCTCTGAACCTTTTCTAGCTCCAGGATATCCTTTTTGTAGTTTGGTGCCCAAAATTGTGCACAGTATTCAAGATGTGACCTCACTAGGGATTTATATAGTGGGACTATAAAACTCTCATCCCTTGCATCAGTTCCCCGCTTAATGCATGCTAATACCTTGATTGCCTTTTTTGCGTCAATCCTACTTTGGGTGCTGCTGCTCAATTTGCTATCTATGTGAATACCTAAATTCAAACCATTTAGTGTGTATGTGTTCTTTTTGTTCTTGCTACCAAAGTGCATTACCTTGCAGTTGTCTGTATTGAAACTCATTCTCCATTTTGCTGCCCATGATTCCAGTTTAGCTAAATCGTTCTGGGGAGACTCAGCATCACCCTCCGAATTTATAACCTTACACAGTTTGGTATCGTCTGCAAAAATTGACACCATGCTCTCTAGACCTACTGCTAGATCGTTAATAAAAATGTTGAACAATAGTTGTCCTTGTGGCACACCACTTAGTACTTTTGTCTAATTTGAAAAAGTTCCATTTACCACAACGCGCTGCTCCCTATTATCCAACCAGTTACTAACCCAAGTGCATATTGTGCTCCCTAGCCCCAGTTCTTGTAATTTATAGATAAGTCTCATGTTCGGTACTGTGTCAAATGCTTTAGCAAAGTCTAAAAAGATTACATCCACCTCCATACCCTGATCAAGGTTTGCACTAACTGTTTCATAAAAGCCTAGTAAGTTTGTTTGACATGATCTATCCTTCACAAATCCATGTTGGTTTTTATTAATAAACTTGTTGGTTTCAAGGAACTTCCGTATACGATCCGTTAGAATACTTTCCAGTACTTTCCCCACTATAGACGTAAGACTAACTGGTCTATAATTACCCGGTTCAGCTTTGCTCCCCTTTTTGAATATTGGCACTACCTCCGCTATACGCCAGTCTTTGGGAACCGTGCCTGATGTAAGTGAGTAATTGAAGATCATAAATAGTGGGCTTGCTATCTTGGAGTGAAGCTCCATGAGAACCCTTAGGTGAATACCGTCGAGACCAGGTGACTTATTAATCTTAATTTTTTTTAATCGGTCATAGACTTCCTCCTCACTTAAATGTCACGTTTAAATTGAAACTGAAACATACATAGTAAATGTCCATTATTACCCTGACTTAATAAGTAAACCCCTGAAACACAAACTGTAAACACAGTCCTGCTTCCAAACTATGTGAAACAAAATGTCACTTTACTTATTAATTGTTCTCAAAACATTTTTTATTTTTGATATCTTGTATTTTAGGTAGTTTGTGGCACTCCACCTGCTGTGGAACTACATATTCCAGCATACCTTATCCCTCATTGCCTTAACATCAATACTGTGACAATACAAGCAGGGATGTGTAGTTCCATTGCAATTGTAGAGCCACAGCTTTCCTGAGCTATGGAATGAAGCTGGTCTAATGAACTGCTGCCAGTTGTACAGTACATCCATCAGCCATAACATTAAAACCACTGAGAGAAGTGGGTAACATTTATTATCTCGTTACAATGGCACCTGTTAAGGGTTGGAAAATATTGGGCAGCAAACAAACACTCAGATCTTGAAGTTGAAGTGCTGGAAGCAGGCAAAATGGGCAAGTGTGAGAATCTGAGCAACTTTGACATGGGCCAAATTGTGATGGCTAGATGACTGGATCAGAGTATCTCCAAATGGCAGGTCTTGTGGGGGTGCTCCCGGTATGCAGTGGTTATTACCTACCAAAAGGGGTCCAAGGAAGGACAATTGGTGACAAAGTTATGGGAACCAAGACTCATAGATGTGCATGGAACGTGAACTCTAGCCCAGCTGGTCCTATCCCACAAAAGATCTACTGTAGCACAAATTGCTCAAAAAGGGTAATGCCGGCTGTGATAGAAAAGTGTCAGAACATCGTCTAATGTGTATGAACCTTTAGGCTAGAGGCCCTGAAGACCCAGAATAGACAGAATGGATGAAGCCCACATCACTCTTCATCCATAACCCCAGGACCCCTTAGCCGGCTTTTACCAAATCCCAAAAGTTCACAGCAACGCAACACTATTCTCCTGGTCTCTTAAAACATGTAGGTCAGAGAACTGAGACATATATACCTTCCCTTAAACACTATACTAGTGTTCTTGACACTAATAAATATATATATATATATATATATATATATATTTGTAAATCAAATAGCTTTTTTTCTTTTGTGTATACATTCCGCTGCAGTATCCTGTAACTGGCCACATGCCCAGGCAGGGTGTAGAGTTTTTACAATATACTATCTAGGTAAAGTGAATTCACATGTAACCAGATGTAATCCATAGCACAGCAGCTACCACAAACGTCCATGAAACAAGACAAATCCAATTTAGTGTCTCTGAGAAATTCAATCTTCTGTTTTTGTACACTCTAGAAACTCTTGCACTGTCAGATCTCCTTTGCTTGTGGGTAAATGTGATACCCCATGTTGATCTGCTATGTATCCAGTCTACGTTTACATGTGTACGTTAAAACCACAGGGCTCCTATTTACACTGCTGGAGTTTTCTGCTGTCCCAAGTGTGGAAATCCAATACACTCCTAAATTATGTCTTCCAAGAAATTATTTTCCAACACACTAGTTTGCGATAGTCGTAAGGCATGGCAGGTGAAAGAATGATCTGTTTGTCTTCATCAGACTTATATGTCAGTGGGTGAATTAAGTATGCAGGTAGATAGAGACATTGCTATCATGTCTATCTGGTCTGTGAGAATGTAAGATGTCTGGCACCATGACAAATAAATCATAATAGTTGATTCAGGTGGTAAATAGAGATACACTTGTATGGTGTAGTGTACAATATAACCTATGAGAGTCAATGTATTCTGCATACCAAAATGTATTTTCTGTCCACACAAGTACAACTATCCACGTCACTTTCCTTATATAACCAACTGAAAGGCTTGGGGGGGGGGGGGGGGGTTGGGGAGGAAACAGCATTGCAACATCCTCGTTTTGTTTATGTATCAATAGTCTCATCTTCGCAGTGTATGTTTCTTGGCCTTTGGCAATTTAGCATCTAACTGGGAGGTCTTCTTTATTTTCCTTCTCAGAAGACAGAAACCCATATTCTTTGCTAGCTGTTCTCGTGGACTTTCTGTAAATACAGAGAGCTGTATGATTCAACATCAGCTCTGCATTGTTGTTTATGATCTTTATATCTGTTTATGTATTTGTATATATATTTTGTAAAGTGTTGTAGACCCCTTATGATGCTCCATAAATAAAAGATTTTTCTATCTATATATCTATCTATCTACAGTGGGCAAAAAAGTATTTGGACAGCCACCGATTGTGCAAGTTGACCCACTTAAAAAGATGAGAGAGGTCTGTGATTTCCATCATAGGTACACTTCAACTGTGAGAGACAGAATCTGAAAAAAAAACTAGGAAATCACATTGTATCATTTTTAAACAATTTATTTGTATATTCTTGCGGAAAATAAATATTTGGACAATTAAAAAGTTTAACTCAATACTTTGTAATATAACCTTGGATGGCAATTACAGAGGTCAAACGTTTCCTGTAGTTCTTGACCAGGTTTGCACACACTGTAGCAGGTATTTTGGCTCACTCTGCCATGCAGATCTTCTCTAGATCTGTCATGTTTTGGGGCTGTCGCCGGCCAACATGGACTTTCAACTCCCTCCACATATTTTCTATTGGGTTGAGGTCTGGAGACTGGCTAGGCCACTCCAGGACCTTGAGATGCTTCTTACGGAGCCACTCCTTAGTTGCCCGGGCGGTGTGTTTGGGGTCATTGTCATGCTGGAAGACCCAGCCACGTTCCATCTTCAATGCTCTTACTGAGGGAAGGAGGTTTTTGCCCAAAATCTCACGATACATGGCCCCATTCATCCTCTCCTTAATACTGATCAGTCGTCCTGTCCCCTTTGCAGAAAAGCAGCCCCAAAGCATGATGTTTCCACCCCCATGCTTCACAGTGGGTATGGTGTTCTTGGGATGCCATTCATCATTCTTCTCCCACCATACATGGCGAGTGGCGTTTATACCAAAAAGTTAGATTTTGCTCTCATCTGACCACATTACATTCTCCCAATCCTCCTCTGGGTCATCCAGATGGTCACTGGCACACTTTAGATGGGCCTGGACATGTGCTGGCTTAAGCAGGGGGACCTTTCGGGCGCTGCAGCATTTCAATCCATGACAACGTAGTGTGTTACTAATGGTAACCTTTGTGACTGTGGTCCCAGCTCTCTTGAGGTCATTGACCAGGTCCCCCCGTGTAGTTCTGGGCTGATTCCTCACCGTTCTCAAGATCATTGATACCCCACGAGGTGAGATCTTGCATGGAGCCCCAGGTCGAGGGAGATTGTCAGTGATCTTGTATTTCTTCCATTTTTTAATAATTGCGCCAACAGTTGATCTCTTCTCACCAAGCTGCTTGTCTATTGTCGAGTAGCTCATCCCAGCCTTGTGCAGCTCTACAGTTTTGTCCCTGGTGTCCTTAGACAGCTCTCTGGTCTTGGCCATGGTGGAGAGGTAGCAGTCTGACTGTTTGAGGGTGTGGACAGGTGTCTTTTATACAGATAACCAGTTCAAACAGGTGCCATTAATACAGGTAACGAGTGGAGGATAGAAGAGCTTCTTAAAGAACAAGTAACCGGTCTGTGAGAGCCAGAAATCTTGCTGCTTGGTAGGTGTCCAAATGTTTATTTTCCACAAGAATATACAAGTAAATTGTTTAAAAATCATACAATGTGATTTCCTGTTTATTTTTTCAGATTCTGTCTCTCACAGTTGAAGTGTACCTATGATGGAAATTACAGACCTCTCTCATCTTTTTAAGTGGGTCAACTTGCACAGTTGGTGGCTGTCCAAATACTTTTTTTGCCCCACTGTATCTATCTATCTATCTATCTATCTATCTATCTATCTATCTATCTATCCATCCATCCATCCATCCATCCTTGGAGAGTGATAAAGTGGAGAGAGATAAACTAGTAACCAATCAGCTCCTAAGTGTAATTTTTCTAACACAGGGCAGGATGCATCAAGCATCACTTTTTGCATGCAATGCATCTTGACACTCATCGCAAACATAACAGCATTAAGCGGGGAAAAAATCACAAAGGACAGTTCTCCCAATAAGAGCTGTTCTTTGCGATGATAGGTCTTCTGTGTTTATGACCCGGGAGCCCTATCTGCATATGCATGCAGGAGACACTGGGAGGGAACCCATTGGATCCCTCTCAGTGCACATCCCACTAAGTTTCCCATAGGCATCTATGAGGTAACACCATCCACAAATGTGGCACTCCAGTGGAACTGTAGTCTGACTTTTCTGCCCCTTGCCCTACTTGCCCTACTGAATACAGCCCTGGCTGGACACTATTAAACAGCTACTTATCTCAGAGGGCCTCCTGTCGCTGTCACTCACACAAAGTACTGATTCTCCTTACCTTTCTTAAGAAGACATAAGGAACCTTTTGCTAGGGCAGAGCATATGACTAACAGGTAAAATAGAACATAATCGCAACAGTTTAGTGGCATACTTACCTTACACCAACCTGTATTCCGAGCTGAGTGTCACACAAATGGCGTTACCTACAGGGTCCATGTTCCGGAATGTATAACATTCTGGATCTTGGTGCATATGCGAAATGCGGGCAAACCTCTGAAAATTGCATTTTCTGAGATTTGTCCACAAAATGACCATTGGTGCAACCTGCCCATAGCCTGTAACATGGCAATTAGGAGCAGATAGGCTGGTACTTATTTCTCTCCACTTTATCTCTCTAAAATGCTTAGTACATCCTGTCTGTCTGTCTGTCTGTCTGTCTATCTATCTATATATCTATCTATCATGCATTAATGGTTATATTGGTTTGTAACCTGTAACACACTACATTGTTTTAAACTATAATTTTTTATGCTCCTTTTATCTTTTTTATGTTTGCACTGTATCCGTATGTGTACCTTATAAAGAGTCATGAATCCAAAATAAAAGATATCTATCAGCCATGGAAAATGTTCATAAAAAGTTGTATCATGTAGTAGGTGTTGGGTAAATTGTCGTTATGAAGAATCAACTGGAGGCGAGACACAGATCTGGTTCCACCATGCATCTTGTTGTGGGAGTTAAGGTGGGTACACACTGATAGATATATCTGCAGATCAATTGATCTGCAGATATATCTATGGACGGATTGGGCAGTGTGCTGTGCATACACACTGCCCAATCCGTCGGGGACTGACGTCATGAACTGGGCGGGTATGTACACACGCCCGCCCAGTTCAGCTGTCAATCACCGCCGGCTGCCGCAGCATGTGTACGGGCGGCCGCACTGGCGTTTCTATAATGGATGCAGTGTGTGCGGTGCACACGGGCCCCTGAGTCCAGAGGGGGCCCCCACCGCACACACTGCACCCCTTTGTAAAATACTTACCCCTCCGAAGTCCAGCGCCGGCATCCGTAGCGCCGCTAGAACACAGTGAAAATGGCCCAGCGGCCATTTTCACGGTGTTCTGCGCATGCGCAGTAGAGAGATCTCAGGGAAAATGGCCGCCGCGCCATTTTCCCGGAGATCTGCGCGTGTGCAGTAGAGTCTGAGCCCACTAGAGCTCAGACTCTACGGCGCTCCGGGCAGAGAGGAGGGGGTGCCCAATGGAGGAGGCTGAACACGGGCCTCCTCCTCTCTTTAAACGCCCCTGGGCGGCCGGCTGGTCGCCCGTACACACATAGCGATGCCCCAATATGTCGGTAGATATATTGGCCGTCGGCTGTGCTGCGGGTCCGTCGCGATATGTCTGTGAACGATGGAGTTCACAGACATATCGACCGTACACACTGGCCGACGGACCCACGATATATCGGCTGTTCAATAGAACGGCCGATATATCGGCCAGTGTGTACCCACTCTAACTAAAACATAAGGAGTTTAACTATGGTTTTTTTTCCCTTGCTGATGGAAATCTGGGGCCAAGGCTTGGAGAAGACTGCTCTCCTTGAAAACAGAGCACTAACAAATACTCCAGGGCTCTCATCCAGTGACAACATTAATACGATAACATTTCAATTTAACAAAGAGGCCTAATTCTCCAAATTATCCCCAGCATTACATTATTAGTACTCCCATTACATTAACACTCTCCCCCCACACTACATTAATACCCCAGACATATAGTATACACTACAGCAATAAGCAATATCCTCCACATTACAAAAATACCCAATAGCTGCTCAGTACTGCAACCCCCTCCTCGCACTACAGCATTCCGCATTACCCATCACTACGGCAATCAACAATACCACCCCCCCTTACCACACACACACACACACACACACACACACACACACACACACACACACCAATCACTAGTACCCCTCTACATACTATACATCTATCATAAATACCCCACATTATAGAAATTCCTCACACACACACACACACACACACACACACACACACACACACACACATTAAGCAATCAGCAGTAGCCCTCCATTCACACTACAGCAATCAGCTATACCCCATTATAGCAATTAGCAATACTCCCACACTATAGGAATCATTAATACCCCCCACAATACATCAATTAGCAGTACCACTACCCCCCACACTATAGCAATCAGTAATACCCCCCCACAACAGCAATTAGAAGTACCCCCAAACTACAGCAGTCAGCAATGCCCCCATTATAGCAATTAGCAATACCCCCACACCATAGCAACCAGTAATACTCCCACACTACAGAAATCGGTAATACCCCCACACCATATTAATTAGCAATACCCTTACACTAAAGTAATCAGCAATACCCCCACACCATAGCAATCAGTAATATACCTACACTACAGAAATCGGTAATACCCCCACACCTTAGCAATAGCATTACCCCCACACCATAGCAATCAGCATTACCCCCACACCATAGCAATCATCAATACCCCCACACCATAGCAATCAGCATTACCCCCACACCATAGCAATCAGTAATACCCTCACACCATAGCAATCAGTAATACCCCCACATCATAGCAATCAGCATTACCCCCACACTATAGCAATCAGCATTACCCCCACACCATAGCAATCAGTAATACTCCCACACTACAGAAATCAGTAATACCCCCACACCATAGCAATCAGCATTACCCCCGCACCATAGCAATCAGTAATACCCCCACACCATAGCAATCAGTAATACCCCCACACCATAGCAATCAGTAATACCCCCACACCATAGCAATCAGTAATACCCCCACACCATAACAATCAGTAATATGCCCACACCATAGCAATCAGTAATACCCCCACACCATAGCAATCAGTAATACCCCCACACCATAGCAATCAGTAATACCCCCACACTACAGAAATCAGATATACCCCCATACCATAGCAATCAGTAATACCCCCACACCTTAGCAATTAGCAATATCTCCACACTAAAGTAAACAGCATACATTGTAGCAATTGGTAACACTCCCCATATCACAGCAGTTAAAATGAAATGCTCTTCTACATTACAGCAATCAGCTATAGCCAGGCCCACCGAGACATTTTGTGGGCCCCTTTGCTGGAGAGGAGACCTGGACAAGCACTAGATTGCGGCCGTGCCCGATGGGGTCCGGCGGATATTGGAGACTAGCTAGCTAGCTAGCTATCTTATTGAGGTAGGATTTCTTGATCCATACTTTCCTGACAATGATCTGTTTTCATTGATAAAGTATTACTTATTACTGAACTCTATATACAGTCAGGCACAACAAAATAGGAAGACATGTACGTAATGACGGTGTTAATGGTGATGGTGGATTATCTGTGTGGAAGTGCGGCTTCCTATTGGTCTGCACAGTTATACTCCCCTAGACTGTGTGAACCTGCTTTTCCTGAAGCTGCATGTGGGCCCACCAAAGACCAAGATGCTCCGGCCTAGACAGTACTGTATAGAGTACTTTGATGTTCAATATGTTGTATTTGGTTTGGATACCTGAAGTGCAGACCTTTCTAGGTAATACCCCTTTTACACTCGCACTCCCGGGTCACTCCCGGGATGCATTCCCGGGACTGACCCCTTTCACACTGCACTAAGACCTGGGATCGACCCGGGACAGCCCCATTCACACTGATCCCGGGATATCCCTGCAAATGCATATGTATGTCATTAGAAATGGCCTTTTCTGGCTCACATGGATGAGGTCACACTAGTCAACAAAAGGGAAGGGTGAAGAAGAATCAACACAACATGTTTGGCGAATTAAATTTTTGTTATTTTTATAGGGTTTGCGGTGTATCTCTGGGTTTTTTGCGCTGTGTGTACTTTGTACCCCCAGCGCGGCGTTTGTACACAAAGTCCGTACACGGTACGGGACTCTGTACGCAAACGGTGTACAAAGTACGTAGGTTGCGTACAGAGTATAGCGGCCGCAGCGGCTTTCTCTTACGCTTCCTGGACGCTCCCCAGGGCTCTGAAAGATGACTTCATCTTTTCAGAGCCCAAGAAAGCTCCAATCCGAGGCCTTTTAACAGTCCCGGGATAGTGAATCCCGGGACGGGCCCTTTCACACTACACAGCTTCCCGGGACGGTCCCGGGACCAACCCTGGACAAGACCTGGGTTGAAATCCCGGGATGCTCGTCCCGGGAAATTGACCCTGTACCCTTTCACTCTGAGAAAAAACCCAGGATGATGCGCGTTCACGTGCAAAATCCCGGGATTTTCATGCGAGTGTAAAAGGGGTATAATGGAGCTTCCAATTGACTTAGAATCAGAGTGGATGGAGAGGTTACAGCCCTGAGTCAGAATGAAAGAAAACAGCTGCAATGCAGATGGGGAAATGCTGCAGGTTATATTTGTGAGCGAATGATGAACATGGAAGTCATATTTACTTGTTGGGAGATTTGCTGCAGCACAGTCGTCCATGAAGCCATCCAAGATGTTATTGTGAATAAAGTAATTAAGTATGGCTATGGATATATAATCATCTTTCATTCCTGTGCTTTGACTGTGGACAAGTTAATGGATGACCTGCAGATTAATCAGGAGGTATATGGGAAACAGAAAGTCTGACATATATTCCCATAACCTCTGTGGGTATGCTTTACATTATATTTCACTTATCCTTTTTTCCATGGAGACTAGCAATATTTCCCTTAGAAAATCAATTGGTTTAACCGGATTGGTGGTTTGCATGTTTCTTTTTGTCATGCAAGGAGATGGTAAGCGGGTGCTTATCATGCTTATGTGCTACATTTTTTAAATACTAAATTCTTAATGAACACAAAAATATGTTGTTATTTGTAAGGAAGAGTAAACTTTAGCCTTTTCAGTACCTACTATAACAGTGCTGTCTTCATATGCAGACTGATCCAGCCTGCATCAAAGGACCCAAGTACCATGGGGGCATCACTGTTTCATAGTGGTTGTGCTTAGCACCTCTGCCCACATTGACTTGCCGCACATATTGGAGATACCTGTCTTCTCTGAGGGTGGCAATAGAATTAGCTCCTAACGTACCGCAGATTGAGTGGAAGTGCTTACTAAGGGACAGTTTCTTGAATTCGGGTCAGTGCCATCAAAATTAAGTATGATTTAATTGACATGAGCAGAGTATTACATGGTACAGAATCTCAGAATAGCAGACATGTTCATAAATACTTATCAACTTTTCAATGGTCTCATCTGGGAATTCCTAAGAGTGGGGGTCTAAGTGAAAGGTGGTGAGAATGTGGGATCGTGAATTTTGTCATCCCACCTGTACATTGACGCTGTTCATGGCATTGTGTCTCAGGTGGTCAAGACCTGATGACTCAGGCAATTTGCAGCAACAAGAGCAGGAGAATTTCACAAAATTTGTTTCCGGACCTTCTGAGAGTATGCAAGTATGTGTTTATGGATGTTAAACACCTTTTTTAATACTGTTGTTATGTGACACAAGTGTGATGTGTTTTCCCCTTTGACCTCCTGGATAGGGATGTCTTCACATGCTCATGAAGCAGAGTAAGAGGTCAGGAATAAAGAGTAACAGACAGAGCATGCCCATATGAGTAGCATATCTGGTTTCACATCTGAAACTCAGCCATGATAAATCTGATGGATGAAGAACTATCTACGCTGATTTATGAACACACATTCCCATAGATTACAAAGTTCAGGCTTCAAAAGTTTTCAACATTTAAAAAAAATAAAAATTGTAGTAAAGAAAAAGTGACATATATGCATATGCAGAAAGGGTTAGGTTTGACATATTGTCTACGGTTAAGAAATGGTTGCTGCATAATGAAAGTATTATTAAACTTTCGCTTAGTCTTCTGTGAAATCTTCAACAGCTTGATTGTTTCTTAACAAAAATATCTTACTTTTACTTTTCTTATTTATAATGATATAGAAAGCTAGTATAGTTCCTTAGTTTCTCAGTTATTGGGAACAGAGTATTTCCTCAGTCTACACAATGGGGGTAATTCCAAGTTGATCGCAGCAGGATTTTTGATAGCAATTGGGCAAAACCATGTGCACTGCAGGGGAGGCAGATATAACATGTGCAGAGAGAGTTAGAAATGGGTGGGTTATATTGTTTCTGTGCAGGGTAAATACTGGCTGCTTTATTTTTACACTGCAAATTAGATTGCAGATTGAACACACCCCACCCAAATCTAACTCTCTCTGCACATGTTATATCTGCCTCCCCTGCAGTGCACATGGTTTTGCCCAATTGCTATCAAAAATCCTGCTGCGATCAACTTGGAATTACCCCCAATATTTTTATTTGTTACAAGCAGGGCCCGACTGACCATCTGGGTGTTCTGGCAAATGCCAGAAGGGCCCATGGCCAGATGGGCCAATCCGGCCAGTGACGCCAAGTGGGATTTAGGGACAGGCCACCAGCTGCTTACAGCTGGTGCACTGACAGGCATCGATGTAGACACAGCGGCACAGAGCCACGGTAATTTCGAACCTGGGGGGGGGGGTGTTGTCAGGATTTACTGTAGGAAATAATGTTATAAAGTGTACTATGATTGTGTAGCACAATGAGTAAGGGGCACTGCTACATGGTATAATATGTAGAGGGTATTACTGTGTGACATCAGTTACCTCCTAGGCATTACTGTGTTGCATAATGTGTAAGGGGCATTACTGTGTTGCATAATGTATAAGGGGCACTACTGCTGCATGGCATCATTTGTAAAGGTCATTATAGTGTGGCAAAATGTGTAAGGGCATTACTGTGTGGCATATTTATAAGGAGAACTACTACTGTGTGACATAACGTGAATGGGCTCTACTGTGTGGCATAACGTGAATAAGGGGCTATACTGAGTGGTGTAATGTTAATAAGGTGCACTACTGTGTGACATAATGTGAATAATGGGCACTACTGTGTGATGTAACGTGAGTAAGGTGCTCTACTGGGTGATATAACGTGAATAATGGGCACTACTGTGTGATGTAATGTGAATAAGGAGGGCTACTGTGTGACGTAATGTGAATAAGGGACATTACTGTGTGACGTAATGTGAATAAGGGACACTACTGTGTGGCATAATATGAATTGGGGGTACTATTGGGTGGTCACGCCCCTTCCCAGTGACTACACATTTTTTTTGGTGCACCCTCTCCCTGCTTAAATTATGGAGGGGGCACCAATGCTCTTTATGTACGCAGGGCACCAAAATGTGGAGTTAATAATAAGAATTAATAATTTTATTTATATAGCGCCCTTTCTCCAATAGGACTCAAGGCTCGACGTGCGGTGAGGTCAGGGGCTGGGGAGGCACTGCAGCTAAACACCTCCCCCCCCCCCCCCCCCCCCGGAAAAAAAAGTGCAGTCCCCCAACACTGCTAAAACCAGCACCAGGCAGAACCAGCCAGGGGGGATAATGCCATAGCAGGGGAGACACTCAGTGTGGGGTCCCCCTGCCATGCCATTAAACACCCCCCAAACCAGTCAGCCCAGGGCTGGAATACCTCAGAAAGTGGGGCCCCCAAAACATCAAAATGGGGTCCCCCCCTCCCGAGCAACAACCAGCACTGGGCTGATAGCCCAGTGCTATGCCCCGCACCCCTGGTGGCGGTGGGTGCGGGGCTCATTGTATGCTAATACTATTCTTTACAGGTGGCCTACAGGTCCCAGCAAGCCTGCCCCAGCATGCTGGCACTTGGAGAACCACAAGTGCCAGCATGCCCGGACATAAATGGCCCACTGGCACCTGTAGTCCACCTGCAAAGAGTAATATTGTTCTTTACAGGTGGCCTACAGGTCCCAGTAAGCCTGCCCGAGCATGCTGGCACTTGGAGAACCACAAGTGCCAGCATGCACGGACATAAAGGGCCCGCTGGCACCTGTAGTCCACCTGTAAAGAAAATATATATAAAAAAACCACTACACGTTCTTTAAAAAAACCTTTATTAAACTGGGTCTTTACCTGGGGGTGGCGGCCTTTAAGCTCTTTTGCATGGCCACCGCCTTCCCAGGACTTCCAGCGTCTTCACCTGGTGGGCGGCGGCTGCTAAGCTCTTTTGCATAGCCGCCGCCCATCCAGGACTTCCACGGCGTCTTCGGTCTTCAGGATCTCTTCTCTGCTCCTCCTCCGACGTCGGACTGACAGCCGCTGCCTCGCGCTGACTTATATAAGTCAGCGGGAGGGGGCGGGGCGATGACGCGGCGAGCCATGATTGGCTCGTGGCGGCCATCTTGAATTTCAAAAATGACGCTGAGGCGCCATTTTTGAAATGGGTACCGCTTCCGCTGCCAAACTCTGCACAATGGCCATGAATGCTGCGTCCCGCCGCCGCTACTGCCGCCCGCATCTCCGCCGCCAGCACCTCCGCCGCCCGGCCCGACGCATCCCGTACCTCCGCCACCCGCACCTCCGCCGCCACCGACGCCCACACAGTGATTGACAGCGGATCCAGTGGCAGGAGCCGTGGCTGCCGGTCCGCGAGCTCTTATTGTCTAACAAACTGGTGCCTTATTGAGATTCACCCTGCCGCCACCCGGACACATCACAGAGCATTGAGGGGCAGGAGAGGCGCTGCGCTCTCCTCCCCTCACACAGCAGCGGGCTGCAGGTATGGTGGACGGCCCGGCAGCATGGCGTACCGGCCGGGAATTTCTTACCGGTATGCCGTACTGCCATACATGCAGCCCTAATACACACACACATATATATGTATGTATATACACACACACATATATACATATATATAATATACAGGTTGAGTATCCCTTATCCAAAATGCTTGGGACCAGAAGTATTTTGGATATCAGAGTTTTCCGTACTTTGGAATAATTGCATATCATAATGAGATATCATGGCGATGGGACCCAAATCTAAGCACAGAATGCATTTATGGTTCATATACACCTTATATACACAGCCTGAAGGTCATTTTAGCCAATATTTTTCATAACTTTGTGCATCACACAATTAATTTATGTTTCATATACACCTTATACACACAGCCTGAAGGTCTTTTAATTAATATTTTTAATAACTTTGGGGGTAATTCCAAGTTGATCGCAGCAGGAAATTTTTTAGCAGTTGGGCAAAACCATGTGCACTGCAGGGGGGGCAGATATAACATTTGCAGAGAGAGTTAGATTTGGGTGGGTTATTTTGTTTCTATGCAGGGTAAATACTGGCTGCTTTATTTTTACACTGCAATTTAGATTGCAGATTGAACTCACCACACCCAAATCTAACTCTCTCTGCACATGTTATATTTGTCCCCCCTGCAGTGCACATGGTTTTGCCCAACTGCTAAAAAATGTCCTGCTGCGATCAACTCAGAATTAGGCCCTTTGTGTATTAAACAAACTTTGTGTACATTGAGCCATCAGGAAAACAAAGGTTTCACTATCTCACTCAAAAAATTCAGTATTTCGGAATATTTGAATATGGGATACTCAACCTGTACACACATTATATATACACACATTATAGATACACACATATATTAGGAAGGATAGTTATTTTGGTGCAGCTGTACTTGAAATCACCATGCCCACTGGTGATTACATACACTGGCCCAGGCCGCTGACACTGTGACTGTTATGTTAAAATAGTATGTACATACTACAGTACACTGTACCTTAGGAGCCTGCTCCGTGCTCCTAATGCCCCCTGCAAGTTGCCGCTGCGCTGCTCAAAGAGAGAGAGATGCGGGCGTCCACAACCCACCCAGCCAGCCCCCATGGTCCTGTGCACGCCCGCCGCGCCAGCTGCGGGAGTGTGATTACGTCACGATCACGCTCCCAGCAGGCTGAGAAGGGGAGACGCCGAGGCAGAGACTCGGCGCACAGCGGCAACGGCTTTGGTGAGCGCACTGAGTGGCGGCCCGGCGGCGGTGGATACCGGGTACCCATGGTGAAATTCTTAATGGTACGCCATACCCGCCCACTTGCACCGCTGCTACCAGTGCTCTTCAACATAAAATGGGTGTGTAGAAAACCATATGGATCTGATTTGTCTGATGTGGGTGGTTTTTTGAAGTCAATAAAATGTATGCAAATTTGTCATGTCAAATAACTATAATAAAATACAATATAGAAACATCTGTCATTATTTTATAGTTGTGTCCCACCATTAATGTGTTCTAATACTGCCTGATAGGATGCAGGTGAAAAAAATACTTTAAACACGTAGGGCGGTATTCAAATAATATATCACACCCAATCTTTCTAAAGTGATCCCCGTTATCGCTCATTTCGCACCCATAGTAATTAGGTTTAGCTGCGTAAAGGGTTGGGCGCCGCCACTACCCCGGGGTAACGAGCAGAAATTATTATACCACGGCCGTTAGCAGAAACAGAATGGGTGTGGAAGGGGGTGAAAAAAATTGAATACCGCCCTTAATGCTTTAACCTGCAAATAGGTGAATTTCGGTTAGCAGAAATAGCATGAAATAAATACATGACTCTGTCCCTTGACAGTCACAGGGGGGAATTCAAATGTTTGAAAAGTCGGTTGGGTGTCTGCTATTTCCTGTCTATTAGAGAGGAAAAAAACAGACACACAACTGACTTTTCAAACAATTGAATATCCCCCGTAAGGTGCAAAAGATATTGGATGTTGTTTTTGACTGTATTGGCAAATATACAGCTTTTGTCCATGACACCCATAGAGCGGGAATAGAACCTGTGGTGAGAGCAGCGAGCCACTGAGCCAACAAGGGGCTTTGTTGCGTCGCTTGTCTCCCTCCGTCAACATTCTGTTGCCAGGATGCTGGTGTCAATATGCTGAATGCCGGGATCCCAGCAGCTGGCATAACATACCCAACCCTAAGAAAGAGTTTTACCCAACTTTTCTCAATTTCTCAAAGGCTAACACCAGATAAATACCCTATTTAGTGCCTCTTGCTCCGATCCCAATAGACCTCTATGCAGACATAGATATATTGCAATTTACTATGCAGCGAAAAGCTTCCTGAGATGGTGTTACCCTATACCTGACTGGCAACAGGACCTGTGAAATCGGACAGACTGCGCTTCATCCCTGTCGGATGAAACTACTATGCTTATGCGAGACCGGTGCAAATTGTACTGTGATACTTCTTTGTCAGCGCCATTTTAAAAAAAACCTCTGAAGTACAGAAAAAGTGACATATACAGTAAGTACATACAGAAAGGGTTAGGTTTGACATACTGTCTACATTCAGGAAATAGGTGCTACATAATGACAGTACTATTTATGTATTTACATTGTCTTTTGTGAAATCTTCAATAGCTTCATGGTGTCTTAACAATAACATTTTACTTTTCCTATTTATACTGATTCATGATAAAGGAAACTGGTATAGTTCCTTAGTTTTCCAGTTGTTGGGAAGAGAATGTTTCCTCAGCCTATTTAATATTGTTATTTGTTACAAGTCATTTATCAAGCGACATGGTGGAATGCATAGAGTATATACAGCACTGTTAGTGTGACCAGCCTGGCCTGGCGCTAATTGCAGCCTTGGCTGGGACCTCACGCTGTTTGTCCACCACAATGGTTGCAGCCAGCCCAAGCTTTGGGCGCTGGTGCTTGGTAAAGATCAGCATTTATTTATTTTTATTCTTTTATTTTTATATACCCGCTATCTTGCTGCTAGATGTAGCAAATTCATTGTTTTTTCTCTAACGTCCTAAGTGGATGCTGGGACTCCGTAAGGACCATGGGGAATAGCGGCTCCGCAGGAGACAGGGCACAAAATAAAAGCTTGAGATATCAGGTGGTGTGCACTGGCTCCTCCCCCTATGACCCTCCTCCAAGCCAGTTAGATTTTTGTGCCCGGCCGAGAAGGGTGCAAACTAGGTAGCTCTCCAGAGCTGCTTAGAATAAAAGTTTAGTTAGGTTTTTTTATTTTCAGTGAGTCCTGCTGGCAACAGGCTCACTGCATCGTGGGACTAAGGGGAGAAGAAGCGAACTCACCTGAGTGCAGAGTGGATTGGGCTTCTTAGGCTACTGGACGTTAGCTCCAGAGGGACGATCACAGGTTCAGCCTGGATGGGTCACCGGAGCCGCGCCGCCGTCCCCCTTACAGAGCCAGAAGAGACGAAGGTCCGGTGAAAGCGGCGGCAGAAGACATCCTGTCTTCAAGACTAAGGTAGCGCACAGCACCGCAGCTGTGCGCCATTGCTCTCAGCACACTTCACACTCCGGTCACTGAGGGTGCAGGGCGCTGGGGGGGGAGCGCCCTGAGACGCAATATAACACACATATACCTTAGCTGGCAAAAGGAATACATCACATATAGCTCCAGGGCTATATGGATGTATTTTTTCCCCTGCCATTTTACACAAAAAAGCGGGAGTTAAGGACGTCGTGAAGGGGCGGGGCCTATCTCCTCAGCACACTGGCGCCATTATTCCCTCACAGCTCCGCTGGAAGGACGGCTCCCTGATTCTCCCCTGCAGTACTGCATCTGATTCAGGGTAAAAAAGAGAAGGGGGGGCATTTTGGCAGCAAATAACTAGATTAACAGCAGCTATAAGGGATTAACACTTATATAAGGTTATCCCTGTATATATATAGCGCTGGGTGTGTGCTGGCAGACTCTCCCTCTGTCTCTCCAAAGGGCTAAGTAGGGTCCTGTCCTCTATCAGAGCATTCCCGGTGTGTGTGCTGTGTGTCGGTACGCGTGTGTCGACATGTATGAGGAGGAAAATGAGGTGGAGGCGGAGCAGTTGCCTGTGTTAGTGATGTCACCCCCTAGGGAGTCGACACCTGACTGGATGATTGTGTTTAAGCAATTAAGTGATAATGTCAGCAATTTACAAAAAACTGTTGACGACATGAGAAAGCCGGCAAATCAATTAGTGCCTGTTCAGGCGTCTCAGACACCCTCAGGGGCCCTAAAACGGCCGCTACCTCAGTGGGTCGACACGGATCCAGATACAGATACTGAATCTAGTGTCGACGGTGACGAGACAAACGTAATGTCCAGTAGGGCCACACGTTACATGATCACGGCAATGAAAGAGGCATTGAACCTTTCTGACACTACAAATACCTCAAAGGCGGGTATTATGTGGGGTGTGAAAAAACTGCCAATAGTTTTTCCTGAGTCTGAGGAAATAAATGAGGTGTGTGATAAAGCGTGGGTTTCCCCCGATAAAAAACAGCTAATTTCTAATAAGTTATTAGCACTATACCCTTTCCCGCCAGAGGTTAGGGCACGGTGGGAAACACCCCCTAGGGTAGATAAGGCGCTCACACGTTTATCTAAACAAGTAGCGTTACCGTCCCCTGATACGGCCACCCTCAAAGAACCAGCTGATAGGAGGCTGGAAAATATCCTGAAAAGTATATACACACATACTGGTGTTATACTGCGACCAGCAATCGCATCAGCCTGGATGTGCAGTGCTGGAGTCGCATGGGCGGATTCCCTGACTGAGAATATTGATACCCTGGATAGGGACAATATTCTGTTAACTATAGAACATTTAAAGGATGCATTGCTATATATGCGTGATGCGCAGAGGGATATTTGTACCCTGGCATCAAGAGTAAGCGCAATGTCCATCTCTGCCAGAAGAGCATTATGGACCAGACAGTGGTCAGGGGACGCAGATTCCAAACGGCACATGGAAGTATTGCCGTATAAGGGGGAGGAGTTATTTGGGGCTGGTCTAACAGACCTGGTGGCCACGGCAACGGCTGGAAAATCCACCTTTTTACCCCAGGTTACTTCACATCAACAGAAAAAGACACAGTCTTTTCAAACTCAGTCCTTTCGTTCCCATAAGTACAAGCGAGCAAAAGGTCACTCTTTTCTGCCCAAGGGCAGAGGAAGAGGAAAAAGGCAGCACCATGCAGCCGCTTCCCAGGAGCAGAAGCCCTCCCCTGCTTCTGCCAAGTCTTCAGCATGACGCTGGGGCTTTACAAGCAGACTCAGACACGGTGGGGGCCCGTCTCAAGAATTTCAACGCGCAGTGGGCTCACTCGCAAGTGGATCCCTGGATTCTACAGGTAGTATCACAGGGGTACAAACTGGAATTCGAGGCGTTTCCTCCTCATCGGTTCCTGAAGTCTGCTTTACCAAAGTCTCCCTCCGACAGGGAGGCAGTTCTGGAAGCCATTCACAAGCTGTACTCCCAGCAGGTGATAATCAAGGTACCCCTCTTACAACAGGGGAAGGGGTATTATTCCACACTATTTGTGGTACCGAAGCCGGACGGCTCGGTGAGACCAATATTAAATCTAAAATCTTTGAACACTTACATAAAAAGGTTCAAATTCAAGATGGAGTCACTCAGAGCGGTGATAGCGAACCTGGAAGAGGGGGACTATATGGTGTCGCTGGACATCAAGGATGCTTATCTCCACGTCCCAATATATCCTTCTCACCAAGGGTACCTCAGGTTTGTAGTACAAAACTGTCATTATCAGTTTCAGACGCTGCCGTTTGGATTGTCCACGGCGCCTCGGGTCTTTACCAAGGTAATGGCCGAAATGATGATTCTTCTACGAAGAAAAGGCATCTTAATTATCCCTTACTTGGACGATCTCCTGATAAGGGCAAGAACCAAGGAACAGTTAGAAGTCGGAGTGGCACTATCTCAGGTAGTGCTAAGTCAGCACGGATGGATTCTAAATATTCCAAAATCGCAGCTGATTCCAACGACACGTCTACTGTTCTTAGGAATGATTCTGGACACAGTCCAGAAGAAGGTGTTTCTCCCGGAGGAGAAGGCCAGGGAGTTATCCGAGCTAGTCAGGAACCTCCTAAAACCAGGACAGGTCTCAGTGCATCAGTGCACAAGGGTCCTGGGAAAAATGGTGGCTTCTTACGAAGCGATTCCATTCGGAAGATTCCATGCAAGAACTTTTCAGTGGGATCTACTGGGAAAATGGTCCGGATCGCATCTTCAGATGCATCAACGGATAACCCTGTCGCCAAGGACAAGGGTGTCTCTCCTGTGGTGGCTTCAGAAGGCTCATCTACTAGAGGGCCGCAGATTTGGCATTCAGGATTGGATCCTGGTAACCACGGATGCCAGCCTGAGAGGCTGGGGAGCAGTCACACAGGGAAGGAATTTCCAGGGCTTGTGGTCAAGCATGGAAACATCTCTTCATATAAACATTCTAGAACTAAGGGCCATTTACAATGCCTTAATTCAAGCAAAACCTCTGCTTCAGGGTCAGGCGGTGTTGATCCAGTCGGACAACATCACGTCAGTCGCCCACATAAACAGACAGGGCGGCACGAGAAGCAGGAGGGCAATGGCAGAAACTGCAAGGATTCTTCACTGGGCGGAAAATCATGTGATAGCACTGTCAGCAGTGTTCATTCCGGGAGTGGACAACTGGGAAGCAGACTTCCTCAGCAGACACGACCTTCACCCGGGAGAGTGGGGACTTCACCCAGAAGTCTTCCACCAAATTGTAAACCGTTGGGAAAGACCAAAGGTGGACATGATGACGTCTAAACAAAAAACTGGACAGATATTGCGCCAGGTCAAGGGACCCTCAGGCAATAGCAGTGGACGCTCTGGTAACGCCGTGGGTGTACCAGTCAGTGTATGTATTCCCTCCTCTGCCCCTCATACCGAAAGTATTGAGAATCATAAGAAGGAGAGGAGTAAGAACTATACTCGTGGTTCCGGATTGGCCAAGAAGGTCTTGGTACCCGGAACTTCAAGAGATGCTCACGGACGAACCGTGGCCTCTACCTCTAAGACAGGACCTGCTACTGCAGGGGCCTTGTCTGTTCCAAGACTTACCGCGGCTGCGTTTGACGGCATGGCGGTTGAACGCCGGATCCTGAAGGACAAGGGCATTCCAGAAGAAGTCATCCCTACTCTGGTAAAAGCCAGAAAGGAAGTAACCGCAAAACATTATCACCGCATTTGGCGTAAATATGTTGCGTGGTGTGAGGCCAAGAAGGCCCCTACACAGGAATTTCAACTGGGTCGTTTCTTGCATTTCCTGCAAACAGGACTGTCTATGGGCCTAAAATTAGGGTCCATTAAGGTTCAAATTTCGGCCCTGTCGATATTCTTCCAGAAAGAACTGGCTTCAGTACCTGAAGTTCAGACATTTGTGAAAGGGGTGCTGCACATACAGCCTCCTTTTGTGCCTCCAGTGGCACCTTGGGATCTCAATGTTGTGTTGAGATTTCTAAAATCACACTGGTTTGAACCATTGTCTACGGTAGATTTAAAATATCTCACGTGGAAGGTGTCGATGCTGTTGGCCTTGGCTTCAGCTAGGCGTGTGTCAGAATTGGCGGCTTTATCATGTAAAAGCCCTTACCTAAATTTTCATTCTGACAGGGCGGAATTGAGGACTCGTCCTCAATTTCTACCTAAGGTGGTTTCTGCATTTCACATGAACCAACCTATTGTGGTACCTGCGGCTACTAGGGACTTAGAGGACTCTAAGTTGCTGGACGTTGTCAGGGCCTTGAAAATATATGTTTCCAGGATGGCTGGAGTCAGGAAAACTGACTCGCTGTTTATCCTGTATGCACCCAACAAGCTGGGTGCTCCTGCTTCAAAGCAGACGATTGCTCGTTGGATTTGTAGTACAATTCAGCTTGCACATTCCGTGGCAGGATTGCCACAGCCAAAATCAGTAAAAGCCCATTCCACAAGGAAAGTGGGCTCATCTTGGGCGGCTGCCCGAGGGGTCTCGGCTTTACAACTTTGCCGAGCAGCTACTTGGTCAGGGGCAAACACGTTTGCTAAATTCTACAAATTTGATACCCTGGCTGAGGAGGACCTGGAGTTCTCTCATTCGGTGCTGCAGAGTCATCCGCACTCTCCCGCCCGTTTGGGAGCTTTGGTATAATCCCCATGGTCCTTACGGAGTCCCAGCATCCACTTAGGACGTTAGAGAAAATAAGATTTTACTTACCGATAAATCTATTTCTCGTAGTCCGTAGTGGATGCTGGGCGCCCATCCCTAGTGCGGATTGTCTGCAATACTTGTATATAGTTATTGTTACAAAAAATTCGGGTTATTATTGTTGAGCCATCTTTTCAGAGGCTCCTTTAAAATTTATCATACTGTTAACTGGGTTCAGATCACGAGTTGTACGGTGTGATTGGTGTGGCTGGTATGAGTCTTACCCGGGATTCAATATCCTTCCTTATTATGTACGCTCGTCCGGGCACAGTATCCTAACTGGCTTGGAGGAGGGTCATAGGGGGAGGAGCCAGTGCACACCACCTGATATCTCAAGCTTTTATTTTGTGCCCTGTCTCCTGCGGAGCCGCTATTCCCCATGGTCCTTACGGAGTCCCAGCATCCACTACGGACTACGAGAAATAGATTTATCGGTAAGTAAAATCTTATTTTTTATTGTTTTCCTCTTATGTCATACTTCCGTAGGTTACCATGATCACATGCAGTTGATTTATATGGCGCCAACAGAATTTCACAAAGCATTGAGTATGAGGGGACATGAACGGAAAGACAAGCATTAAGTCTATTGATTGGTGTCTTCAGATAACTAATGACATACTTGGTTGAAAACAACATCCTCAGCTTTTAAAAGATTTAATGCTGAATTTTCTTGATTGTCACACTGAGCCACTAAACTGAGTATGCAGAAACAGTGCTAGTACACTCCCGGCCCCCACCTCTTATGTCTTATTGCAGGTATTCAGCTTCTAATGGTGTTTTAGCTGAATCTAAATGACACCTACCATATCAGTTTTTCAGTTTCATATTATTTGTATACATGTAAATGGGTAGGAATTGCTTCTGTGCCTTCCTGTTAAAATGAAATTACTATAGTAAAGGCAAGATAGCATTTTACCATTTTCCATGATAACTTGGCCACTTATCCGTTAACTATTATATGTTAAATTTCAAATTGTCCTAATTCCCTATCAAAGTCCATAAATGCATTTATTCGCGGGCAGACTCAAGTCCATTATATGGAAAAAAATCAGAAACATGTGTTATCTAGCCATTCAACCAAATGGGGCTTAACTCATACGTAAATGCAGGGTTTTTTTCCGGTTGCCCGGAAACCCCCTCTTCTAGGCCAGAAGCTCAAATTATGACCACAATAGCATATAATATAATTGCTAGAGCTGCCGCAACAACATGCAGTATAAGGGACAGAGCAGATCTGCTGCACATGCCCAGTGGTAGCAGCTTCTTCTACCTAGCTTGCTGTATGTGTGGATCTGAGCACTCAATCAGTGTACTGGACCAAAGCATAGTTGCCGGGAAGAAGAGATAGGTGCCTTACTATCTGGCAGGAGACTGAGTGCTTAGAAAGTGCAGTTCTTTCTCCTGCTGGTTCTATTTAGTTTTTGGATTTATTTATTTATTTATTTATTTATTATGAGATGTTTAACCTTTTGCTGACCACTTATGTAATTTATATTAGTTGAATATGTTTGATACAGCCTATACTTTACACTATATATATTGTTAATTATTAAAACAGTATTCCATACACTATTAAGTACATAAAAAGATCAATAGGTACATATATGTGTCCAGGGTCTTGTTGCAATGTTTAGCATAGTGAGAGATTGTGGGTTGCATTTGGAAACCCCCCTCTAGAAGTCCTGTGTTTGCCCCTGTAGCTGGGGCAGCCAACATAATGTACACGTTGCTAAAGCATTTAGCTACCAATCACCTATACTGAGTATACAGTTAGATCTAGAAGAGTTCAATTAGCTGTGTTGGAACCATTGTACACTGTATGTAAAATAAAACCGCCTTGACAAATAGTCACACAAGATAGAAAATGAAAAAAAAAAGTTTTTCAAATATTGGTAATTAAGTGAATATACTTTATTAACTTAGTATTTAATATTAGAATCAATGCTAAAATAATATATTTCCCTATCAATATCTTGTTCACTATTTGTATGCACCTCTCCCAACATTCAAAAATAAAACAATTGGGACAAAGCAAGCCCTGCTCCAAAATTCTACAAACCTCTCTGCAATCTGCCCTGCCGGATCCACATATTCCTAAAGGCCAGTACTCACTGGCCGATGTCAGAGAGATGTGTGCTGAGCGAACCGCTCAGCACACATCTCTCCCGGCGCTCAGCACAGCGCGATCTGTGCTGAGCGTGCAGGGGGAGACGGGGGGGGGGGCGCTCATTTCACCCAGCGGGTGAAGTGAGCGACCCGCTAGATTGGCCTGCATGCAGGCCAGTCTAGCAGCAGCGATAGCGATGCGCGGGGCTGCGCATCGCTATCGCTGAGGGGGCTACACACGGAGCGATCGTGCTTAAAATCTAAGCAATCTAGTCAGATTGCTTAGATTTTAAGCAGCGATCGCTCCGTGAGTACCCCCCTTAAGGCCTCATCCTATTCAGTGTCTGTAAAATCAGCTCAGTCCATCAGAATAGGGCTTTTGTTAGCATTATCAGAAACATATATTTTTATCTCTTAACTCTGATTTCTGGTGTGATTGTTTCTCTTCCTTTCTGCATGTATGTGCACAGTTGATATTTTGGCAATGTGTGGACACCACTGTAGTAAATGGCACTACTTTATACACAGAAAGCCACTTAAGGTGGCAAATAAAAGTCACATTTTCTGGCTAATTATTTGTCAAATGTAAGATACATTTATTTTCCTTTTGACGCTTAGCCACAAATGTTTATACCTCTTGACCTTAGATGTAATGAGCCTTGCGGTGTATAAACAGAGTTTTAACAAAACAATGTACTGTAGGTGAAAACACTCTACTGGTGCCAGTTTAAGTCACAATTTGCTCTGGGATTGCTGGTTTGGAAATACGTGTGTATACAATGGTAAATTACAAAGAGAAATGCACAGGTAAACAACATAATGATTGCATTCAGACAAACATCAGGTAATGAAACAGATGACTGATTTGCATCATACTATAACAAGTATGTAAAGCTTAGATATTTTAATCAGAAAGGGAATTGCCAATTTCGTTTGAGAAAAAAATAAGCTTAGAAAAATTCGTTATTTACAAACTTGCTTTTGCTTAATCACTCTTATACCTGTGTTTGAATTTGCCTCCGTAACGTTATATAGAAATGTCATAAAGAAAAGTGGGAAAAAGTTGTGAATGGAAATTGGGGTTTCTAGTAAGTTGTGTCCATGGAAGATTTATTTCACATGAAATTCCATGTTATTCACATTGTTGTTAATATTATTTTTATCATATATTTATCTGCACATATTCAAAACAGTTTGCATACAGATGTGTCTTGATACATCTGGACTCAATACGCCATGTGACGTGAATGCAACTGAGCTGCCCCGTAACGTAGTGACTTCTTCTTTATATTTTGCATAATATTTGCATTGCAGACTCAGTGAAACACTACTCACTGCGTACTACGGGGGTCATTCCGAGTTGATCGCTAGCTGCCGTTGTTCGCAGCGCAGCGATCAGGCTAAAAATCAGCATTTTTGCGCATGCGTACAGGCCGCAATGCGCACGCGCGTCGTACAGGTACAAAGCCCATTGTGCTTGTGCACAGGTTTTCAGTCGTAGCTGGACGTTCACTGGGCGGGTGTATGACGTCAAATCAGGACACGAATAGGCTGAAATGATCGCAAGCGCTGAGTAGGTTCAGAGCTACTCTGAAACTGCACAAACTGTTTTTGCAGAGCTCGGCTGCACAAGCGTTCGCACTTCTGCTAAGCTAAAATACACTCCCCAGTGGGCGGCAGCATAGCGTTTGCGTGGCTGCTAAAACTAGCTAGCGAGCGATCAACTCGGAATGACCCCCTACAGACGCTGTGCTGCGACTTCAGCTGCACAGGAATTAGTTTTAAGCTTATACAAAGTCACAGATGAAGCAGAACTGAACTTGGCATATGAAAAAGCTGCAGCTGCTGCATAGTAGTACTTTGTATACAGATACAGACTCATTTGCACACAGGTGTACAAATGTTGCATATAAAATTGATCAGTTCAATTTAGCGAAGTAGTTTTGTCGCTTTCAGTTGCCTTATTTATGAAAATAAGTGTAACACCCCTAGTGGTGCTGTTGTGTATCAGTGTGGACTGTACCCCTCTGCCACAGAGGGACAGGAAACTCCCCCACTTCCCCATGACAATTGATGAAGTGACGTTTTATTAACCAGGTTCACTCTGTCACGTCCGGTCTGTTTCAAGTAATAGGCCCTACACCTGGGCGATATGAGTCAAAGATATGAACGATCTCGTTCATAAATGAATGAGATATCGTTCATATCTTTGAGTGTGGAGGTACCAGCGATGAACGATGCGCGGCCCCGCGCTCGTTCATCGCTGGTGCCCCGTCGGCTGTGCATGCAGGCCAATATGGACGATCTCGTCCATATTTGCCTGCACTTTAATGGAGCCGGGTGACGGGGAAGTGAAGAAACTTCACTCCCCCCGTCACTGCCCCCCCCCCCCCGCCGCCGGGTCACCCGTCGGCCGTATCCGCCGTCGGGCAGCTCGGCGGCGGATCGTTACATGTGTAGGGCCCATGAGAGTGATACAAAATACACAGTGCAACACAATATCGAAAATGGAGAAAATGTAAATAAATAATACAATCTACCTCTAGTTAATCTTTCACTTTGGCTGTTGTCACTGCTATGGCATCAATACTAGTAGCGCAAAATAACATTTCAATAAACAAATTACAGTATTTTTAGTTTTAGCTTCACTTGACTAACAATTAAGTGGTACGTGACTCAATTACAGTAGTAAACTTTCTTGGTACTTCAGCTGTACACGCTGTGGCTATGACTTGAATATAAATAACCCGTACATTATACTGGTTAACTTACAACAACAAACACACTGTAATAATACGGACAGTTGTAAGCAATACGATAGTTAGCAGGCAATGACTTTACAAGCAAATGAGTCCGGTAAGATACATATAGAAATAACCTTTAAATAAATGATCCTGTATCAAAGAACAGAGTTGAATCTTCCCTGGCCAGGCTTTCGTCAGTGCAAGTCAAATGCAGAGAGCAGGTAGAGAGACAATTTCACCCAATATTTTGCGGAGGGGGATTGCTGAGTGTCTCTGGCCCAGTAGCAGTGAGAACCAGAATAGCACTGGCTATTGGCCCTCATTCCGAGTTGATCGGTCGCAAGGCGAATTTAGCAGAGTTACACACGCTAAGCCGCCGCCTACTGGGAGTGAATCTTAGCTTCTTAAAATTGCGACCGATGTATTCGCAATATTGCGATTACTAACTACTTAGCAGTTTCAGAGTAGCTTCAGACTTACTCTGCCTGTGCGATCATTTCAGTGCTTGTCGTTCCTGGTTGACGTCACAAACACACCCAGCGTTCGGCCAGGCACTCCCACCGTTTCTCCGGCCACTCCTGCGTTTTTTCCGGAAACGGTAGCGTTTTCATCCACACGCCCCTGAAACGCCGTGTTTCCGCCCAGTAACACCCATTTCCTGTCAATCACATTACGATCGCCGGAGCGAAGAAAAAGCCGTGAGTAAAAATACTTTCTTCATAGTAAAGTTACTTGGCGCAGTCGCAGTGCGAACATTGCGCATGCGCACTAAGCGGATTTTCTCTGCGATGCGATGAAAAATACCGAGCGAACAACTCGGAATGAGGGCCATTGATTGGAAGCTCGGAAGAGCAGGGACTTCTTTCCTCATGTGCCTTTCCTTTTCCTACTTACACAATCTTATACTCCTTACTCCCTTTGATGGTACCTAAGCCCTAGTTTTCCATACGCGTCCTATATTGTCTTGACCTGTAAGTGCTATTTTCTTGCTTGCTCATTTGTTTATGTACTGTGTATTGGGCGCTGCGGATCCCTTGTGGCGCCATATAAATAAAGGATAATAATAATATTGTAGTTGTAGGCACTTAGGGGCCTATTTACTAAGCCTTGGATGGAGAAAAAGTGGACGGAGATAAAGTATGAGCCCACCAGCTCCTAAGTGTAATTTTTCAAATGCAGCCTGTGATATGTCAGTTAGGAGCTGATTGGCTGGTACTTTATACCCATCCACTTTCTCTCCATCCACAGCTTGGTAAATAGACCCCTATGTGGTGAATGGAGACCTTTGTGCTGGTAAAATGTACTGTAATAGAGGAAGTGGGCTAGATGCATCATCGCTTGGAGAGTGACAAAATTAAGAGAGAAAAAGTACCAGACAATCAGCTCTTAACTGCCATGTCACAGGCCCTGTTTGAAAATGACAGTTAGAAGCTGATTGGCTGATACTTTATCACTTTCCATTTTATCACTCTCCAAATGATGATGCTTCTAGCACAGCGTCTCTTGCAGTAGGGAGCTGCACTTAAATTACCGGCATGGAGCTGTGGCTCTAACTGTAACACGCAACTTATGACAAAGTTCCACAGTATGAGCTGAAGCGTGGTTTGTAATCTCACCAATAAACTCAGTCCAGAGACTACTTGCTTAAGTATACAAACTTGTATGTGTCATTTATACTGAGGGCTTGAATAGGCACATGTGTGAGGTAGGTGTGCAATAAAGAATCACTTCTGGTCTATCACAACAGACCTGATCCCTATTGCTGCTTGTATCTCTCTGCAGGCATTTCTTCAGTGGTTCTCTCATCTGATCCTCTAACTTACACCACAATGGCTGCCTCTGCTCTGCCCCATACTGTCAGCTTTTGCCCCGGGTTCCTGCTGCCAGTCCCTTCTGTGCAGCCACTGGCTCACTCACTAGCATTCCTGCTCTGCATCCCAACATCTCTTGCAGCTTCTCATCTGCAGTCACCTGGCTTCTCTTCTGCAGCCCCACACAGCTCTTCTCCAGTGGCCACACACAAAGCATCTCTTCTGGCACCTTCTTTTTGCTTCGACCCCATCAGCCCCATTTTCCTGCAAAAGAGGAACCATCAGACATGCTGTCCTGGGTGTCCGCTGGGTCTTAGTTTCTCTTAATTTTGCACTGCAGCACCAACTGGCATCTGCAGGGGCCTAGAGCACCCCGTGTCTCCCTGCTCCGCTACCGCTCTCTGCTGGGGTATCACATAAAACACACATTTTATGAAAGAAAACATGCTCATCACAGCCAAGTTGCCTGGGACCTACCACACTGAGAATGGTTGTTTGGTGCGGCTGAAGCAACAGTGTATGAGAACACATCTAATCTCACCCATATAGATTTTTGCAGTTCAGCCCCTGTCTGATTGCAACTGGATAGGCATGATGAGGCATTCTAAAGTAGGCCAGTTACAGTAAGGGCATGTTTACTTGTTGCATACATATGGAAGAAGATGGCTACAGAAAGTCATTATTTGTGGGTGGTCAGGGGCAGGTGCAAATAACGGATGATGATGATGACAGTCAGGAAGCCCAATCAGTACTGACACCTAACCAATCACAGGGGCATACACTAAGCCCCATCTACACAGCCACTAAAGAAGAAAATTGTAACCTAAACCTGACCTCTGCTCCCAACCTAGTGGACTTCTCCACTTAATCTTGCATGTAGAAATTAACTATTCCTCCATCAATATCTAACAAATGCACTCCATTGAAGATGTACAAACAAGACATGACACAAATGGCATTGGACATACATACTGAAAGGAAAAAAAGGATTTTTGTTGTTCAGGTACTATTAGGTGGATCTCAGCAGCTGGTAGCCATCTAGAAGAAGTACAGAACTCTAGAGATACAGGGACAAGTGCAGAATGATAACAAGTTGGATAAGCAGTAAGGCTGCTGTATTGTGAGCTGAGATGTGGGGGACAGCAGAAGCTGATCACAGGTGGAGGTATAGTTGGGTACTGCTATAACTGTGATACAGGAGACAGCAGAAACAACACAAATTTGAGGTGTGCTGCTGCATCTGATTCTGCATTATAGGCTGAGATCTGGGGGACTGAGGAAACTGATCACAAGCTGATGGTGCAGCAGAGTGCTGTAATTGCAATGTAGACGGTGCCCCAGGTGGCTTCAGGAGACCTGATAGCCAGGGGCAAAGCAGATGCCAGAAAACAGAATATACAACATACACCAGCGTTATTAAGGGAAGCCAGTAAATTATTGTGAGCAGAGTGGCTCCTTAAATAGTGCAATAATTATGGAGAACCAGGGACAGCTGTAATAAGGGCGGGCTACTAGAATCATGCTGAGCATTCTCAAGTACTTGGTCTCTTATTTGCTATTTCTTCCATGATGTTGGCCTGTAACATATATTGGCAGAGGGACCAGGTGCCCTGTCCTCCAACCTCAATGTCTGTTGCAAAAATGTCTCATTATAATCTATTTAAGGCTCCAATTAATTGCCTTTCCATTAGTAGTCAATTTCCACGCCAAGGATTGCACCCTCTTAGACCACAACAGCTAAAGACCTTATATTACACTTATTAGTACCATTTGAATGCATGACAATCATATTGGGTCTTGCTTTCGCTCACTGAGTTTGGGCTCCCCTGGGACTATGCTTTCCTCCCACTCATTATCAGCTCCACTTCATGAAAGTCAGATCCCATGCTCTGCACAAGTTTCTGCTCTGCAGCTTTTGAACCACTCAATAGGAGTCTCTGCATGTCCACACATTGTTGGGACATGCACCCAGTGTTGGACTTGGACATGTAGGGCCCACTAGGGGAATGCAGGTGTAGGGGCTCATGTTTACGGGTGCGGCCAGTCTACAGAGGGGGTGTGCTCTGCCACCTCATTGGTTTGACTAACGATTAGAGAGTGCAATGTCTGGGTCCCTTCATAAATATATACAGTAAATTCAGCTGCTGCATGCATGATAATGTACCAAATTAATAACAGCAATGCACTGTAGAAAATACACCATAGTCCAGTACAAGGTAACATATGTATAATGTATAATTCAAGTGCACAGTCTGGAACCTGATCCTTAGAGCAGGAGGTGGGCCCCCAGGCAGTGGGGCCCACCGGTGGTTTCCCCTGTACCCCTGTGGGCCAGTCCAAGCCTGCATGCACCTATAAGACACAGTCATTTTATAAAATATTCATGACTAAGCACATCTTTCTTACTACAGCCATAGCCCTTACTGCTTACCCTTGAAATGCCGCCAGTTGTGCATCACTCTATTCAAACAGCGGGTTCTGTTGCAGGCTTCTTGCTGCAGTCATAGCCCTTTCGGTTGACTGCTCCAGGGCTTAATTTACAACACTCTTTTTAAAAATATAATCAAGATTTGCCAGAGTTGTGATTATATTAGCTAAGAACTTTATCACTACACATATGGGACAAAGAAGAACATAAATGAACAATCCTAACTAAAAATATATTGTATTGCTATGTGTGTCAGCAGATTCAACTATTATAATTAAGCAATCTCACACACATACAGGCTACAGTTAAATTTTTGTTGTTGTCAGAAATTGAATCCAAATAACTGACCAGCATGTTATTTTGGGCTTGTGGGAGGAAATTGGTGCACCCAGAGGAAACCCACGATGGAAGAACATACAAACTCCACACTGATGGATTGGTGGGAATTAAACCCAAGACCTTAGTGCTGTGAGGTATTAATGCTAACCACTATACTAACTATACATTTTAAAAATAAGAATACAGTAATTTAGGTGATTGAGTCCACAAAAAAAAAGATTTATAAAAGATACCTTTCTGGTTCCAACTGTACACCCGGTTACTACATTTTGGTGCCATATTACAGAAGTGAGGAGGAACAGAGACTGATGTGTACTAATGTTCGAGTAGGTAGCTGTTCATCTGTGCAGGTATTGTGCTGTTTATCACTGGTGTTATTCTGGGAGCTATTCTAAAATAATAATTTTAATTATCTATATAATTCATATTTAGCAAACCTGCCTGTGAAGTTAATTCTCTTGTCTGGTTATTGAATATTACTAAAACCAAACAAGCTAAAATTAGGCTAAATCCATACTCACAAAAAAGTTGAATCATCATTTTCTGTGTAATATTTCACAGGGACTTGTGTGTACACAGCAGTGATATATCAAGTATTTTCATTTATTTATTTTGTATTTGATTTGCAACTTATATCATAGTTATCTACATTTCATATCAGAGGTGCTATTTTATACATACTGTATGTACCTTCTGAATTTGCCCCAGTTTAAGGCAAAGGTGAAGAGAAGGTTCAGTACCATGATCCTATTTTTTAGCTGTCAGGAAGATTTCAGCAGTTTGTCAGTAAACACACCCTTGTGTCTCTGCACTCTGTCAGAGATTTGGTAATCCCTTTAATCTATGCACTGATTTAACTAACGTTATTCTTCTTGCCATTCACTTCTGGGCATTCTTTCTACTTTAGAAGTGCAAAATAATTTAATACCTGGCTAAGCCATTTTATCATAGTATTCTCTTCTTAAATGAGCTGCTCACTGACAAATCATAGAATAATAATTCAAGCATATGTTCTAGGATGTTCTAAGGGGTTCATTATCTATTTTCAGCTGAAACTGACTGCCATTAACATTTCTGACCAACATGATAAACAGTCTGTTTAGAACTAAAAAGGGATTCAATAGCCAGTTTTAGGTGCCACATTCTTATGAATATTAAAACCAGTCCACTGGAAATGTTTCTGACCTTAAGCCTAGCATTCTGTACTAAAACAATGTATAGCACATCTACCATCATTATGAAGAATAAACCTCTTTTATAGCTATAAAGTACCAACTATAATACTGAATATATACATTTTTGGGGGTATCTTACATTAATGACAAAGAAAATATACATTCTAAAAGACATGATTTAGGCACTAATTCAGCATGTAACGCTCCTCTGACAGAGTTCACATGCTGAAGCCTTCTACAGTCTGCACACAAGCAGAAGCTACAATGCACGTGCGCACACAGTGAGATGTGATGGCATCTCACATCTGCGAACGCCTCTGTCTGATTAACAGGTAGAGGCATTCGCGGGGCTGGAGGTGGCGTTGTGGCTGCGTTTTAGGGGAGTGGTCCGGACAACGCAGACATCTCCGGACCGTTCGTGGGGCAGACCATGGTGGCTGCGTGACGTCACATGCAGCCGCTGCAAGCCTAAACATGGCGGGTAGCTGGCAGCTAGGCTGCGTCGGCAGAGGGCAACCCTAAACATGTAAGAGGATCGCCGTCGTGGTGTATGTGTTACTGTGACGCTCAGTTCTTGGAGTAATGAAGTGTCTTCTCTTGGCACTTGTTGCATGAAACCAGCCATGTAAAAAACTGAAACTGTGGGCATGGAGAGAATGAGAAGACTAGTCCAAGGCTATTGTTTAGTGCATTTGTACTTAGCTATTACATGCTGTTATGGTAAAAGATGGCACATAGAATAAAATTGTGTTATAACACATTTGCATGCAAAACTTCCATCAGCACATACTTCCTTGTATTTTTATGCCATGGAACATAACATGTAAAATTGCATATTTGCTCAGTGCAGTGTAGCTTGGATAGATTTGTCTTCATACATATACCTCTGGTCTTGGCTTTCCTATTCACAAGACTCAGAGGAAAGAAAAAAAACTATGATTCAGCGCTCTCGCATAAAGTCAGCTGGACGTCCACATTCTGTCATTTGTTTTGGAAAGGCCATCTTTACCTTCTTCTGTCATTAAGTGACTATTTTTCAACCCCTTTAGGCCTAGTAATCATGATTACCACTAATTAAGTACAATGGCTGATTTATTAACCCTCTAACACAGGACATCACAGAAATCTCCTACATTCCTTTAAATAACAGAGCACATCACAGTCCCTATACAATGTATGAGGATGTTGCATTTGTGGTACTCATCAAGTGTCCGGAACCTGACTATGGCAGCTAGCCCCATCTTTAGATGGTGATAGCCCAGTTCGGGTGGTCTTCAGTATGCCGGCGGTCGGGCTCCCGGCGTACCAGCATACCGGCGCCGGGAGCCCGACAGCCGGCATACCGACACTTATTCTCCCTCGTGGGGGTCCACGACCCCTCTAGAGGGAGAATAAAATAGTGTGGCGCGCGTAGCGCACCACCGTGCCCTTAACGTGGCAAGCGCAGCGAGCCCGCAAGGGGCTCATTTGCGCTCGCCACACTGTCGGTAAGCCGGCGGTCGGGCTCCCGGCGCCGGTATGCTGGTCGCTGGGAGCCCGACCGCCGGCATATCGTAGTGAACCCCCCAGTTCTACCTATGCGAAGGGAATATGAAGTGCAAACAGGGGTCCATTTGGATCCCTCCGTTTCCATGGACTTTCACAATGTGCATGTGTGACCTAGGTTACACGGTTGAGATGGAACCCCACACTGTATTCTTTCACAGCTGCTGTTAGTTTCCTAAGACCTAGTTGGGGGTATTGCCAGCAGAGCCACTTATGGGAGCAGCTGTCCTGACTAACAAGCCATGGTGACTTGCCCTGAAACCAATTCAGAAATTGGCGTGAATAGTGTGAATATGGAATGGTAGGGTTTGGGCATTTAACACTTTGTTGATAAATAAGCCTGTAAAAGTAATTTGTTGTTATCATGATGATCACCTCAATCTACAGCTCTGTATTATATGCTCATATCTTCCAACTGTCTCAGCTTAGGCTTTGTCCCAATAATGGTGAGAACATTGGGCAGTATCCATGGCCGTACTGGGGTTCAGGGGGGTTGAGGGCCCCACTCCTTCCTCTAATGGCAGGTTCCAGTCAGTGTACTCACATTATACACAGATACTCTATTAGAAGGTCAGATACATGGTTTCTAATGGCTACCCACGCCTCTGTATGGGCTTGTCTCACCCTGTGGTAACTGGCCACACCACTTAAGCATTGGCCTTTTGCACTGTATTCCCCCGGTGGGCCCTTCATGCCCCAGTCTGACACTGGCGGTATTCCTTGTTCACTGCTACTCTGCATATCATTTCAAGGGGGCTTTTGGGAGCTGTGAACGGGATGGATGGAAGTCCATCATGGTGGAAGTGCTGTACACACCATTATGACTCATAATCACGCCTCCTTATACACATTCGTAGATGCTTGTCCCAATTTCCCATCAGGAAAAGGTGAGAGGTATGTTTGTTAATGCTCTGCAAATAAAGGGTAATAGTACATTTTGGAAGTATGTGTAACAGTGCAAGACCTGTGTTGACATTGCATAGCTGTTTGTATCCTTATAACAAACACTAGCAAAACAGGTTATACACATATCAGCAAAGGCTCCACTTATCTGATATTGTTAGAAGCTAAGCAAATGATTGCTGTCTGAAGGGATTGAGTACTGTCATATTTTGGCTACTCACACAGCCTATGGACGCAATATATAAAATCAGTGACAGCATGGGCGTGTCTATAATGGGTGCAAGGTGTGTGGTGCACATCGGCCCCTGGCTCCAGGGGTGCCCACAACCCACATCCTGTACCCATATATTATACTTACCCCTTTGATGTCCCGTAGCGGCAGCCACGCACTGCAGTCACAAATCACTTGGAAAATGGCCTCCACGGCCATTTCCAAGTAATTTGCGCATGTGCACTGGAGATGTCCCCAGGAACAAGGCGTAGGCTCCATGTTACCTAAGACCTGCGCTAGTACAGCAGAGTCTACTCCCTGCCAAAGAGGAGGGGGCCCACAACGGAGGCTGTACATGGGTCTTCTCTTCTCTTAAAACGCCCCTGAGTGGCAGTATATACATACTTCATCAAAGTGGAGTAGTGACCATCACAAAGTACCACAACCCTTTTGTGCCTCAGTGATGGCTGTCGTGTGTTTCCACTGTGTTTTGGCAACAGTTGCACTTTAAGGGCTTAATAGAATAAAAGATGGAATGAAAAATAAGGATTATAGGACCATTTATCCTTAACATTAAATAGATATATTTGTTATCTTTATTAAATCATTATCAGTTTGGCTTTGAACCCCTGACTGAGACTCCCTGCTGAAGAAAAAGAGGATCCTATCTTTGGTACATGATGTATAAAAGCAGCCTCACATTTTCCCAATCAAATATTGTTCACCTTTCCAGTATGAGTTTAGTATGTGTCCCTGGTGGGAGAAAAGCGACCTAGAGTACAACATTTATTTTACTGTTCAAGCAGACATTTATTTTTATTTTTATTTTTTTAATTCATTTAGTACTGAAACAGTTTACATCTGTTGTGTCTTTTATGTCTGGTACAGGATGATGAGTAAGTCTTTAGCCTTCCCTAGACTGATGATAACTGACTGCATGCACACACTAACTGCCCAAAATCTACTCAAACCACAGAAGAGAATGGAAAGAGAGCACAAGATAAAACAAAAGTTCAGAGAAGACTGTGTAAATCTCAAGAAGGAAAATCTTTCAGTGTAGGTAATCCCTGGAACCCACACATACATTAACATTTACGCCTCACACGTTGATGCAGAGGAAAAAAAAAGTTTTTAAACCTTGAATGTGCTGGTAACACTATTATTTGTATCTTCTGTTCTTTCTCAAGTATCCCAGAAACAAGCGATTGACCCTTTATTTTGTCTGTTCACACATGCAGAGAATCCTCATTTGGCAAAACATCAAAAAACATGTTCTTTATTATTCAAAGGTCTACTTGCAAGAGACAAAATAGTTTTGTTTCTTTATCACTCTTCAGAATAACACACGTTAAGAACGCATCTTTCATCAATCTTTTCATTTACTGTCAAAGAATGTGAGAAACTTGTCAGGTCGTCTCAAGTTATGTATGCCGACATTTAACGAGGAAGGTGTGAAATATATTCTGCATGACTGAAATGATGCTAAATATTGGATATGGATTTTTTGTTTTTGTTCAAAAATTCCAACTGAAAATTATTTTTTTTAAATTCTTTTGTGTGTGATTGTAAACTCATTTCACAAATAAAATTGTGTAACATAATGATTGATTTACCTTGTAAAATTAAAGGTCTTTAGTAGTGACGTAAATCATGAGAGATTTGAAAAGGCTTAAAGTTTCAGAACACTTTACAACAAGTTCAAATGGGGTTTGTCGGAGTTCAAGTGCAGATGTCACAGGAGATCTGGTGGTTTCTGGCATTGAAGGTTTTCCAGTGCCAGGAATTTGCTCTGCAGTATAGTAAGATATACATCAATGTTACTGAATGGAACTGATGAAATTCTGGAGCCAGCTCAGACCATATAAATCCATGAATGCCATGCCTTATGTGTTGCTCATGCTATTCTAGATTTCAATTATCTGTCCCCTCTTTGCTGATGTATGGAGTAACTGGCTGGCTGAGTGTTTATGAACAGTTATCATCCACTACTTTGGATGTTATCAGAGGAAGGGACGCCTGCCGCAGGGCTTGGTCTCTCACCCTTTCTATTACCACCTGTCATTGACAGAGAGTGTGTGGTGAAGCTGCCCAGTCACCGAGTACAAGTGTAGATAGTTTCTGACGGCTGATCAAAGGGGAAAACCAAAGGGGCTGATAACAAGGACGTGTTTCATGTACTTTTAACTTTGAGAAGCCCAAGCATTTTCATTTTTTCCCCTGTAGGCTGGCAGAAAGAGGCTCTGTAAATGCAACATATTCAGTTACCAACCAATGCAGTCAATGGTTTGTGTTTAGGCAGCAAAGCATGACTTGAATTATCTTCAATGTTGGAATGTTATCTATTTATTGAGCATAGTTTTAGTAAGTAATTTAGTTATCGCAGTCAGGAAAATGTACCTAAAAATGGGAAAAAGAAAAGATAAAATAAGTAAAACAAATACTGGAGAAAACGAAAAGTGGCTTTAATGAACATGGCTCCCTCTTACTCACCTGTGATCACCACACAGAGCATTCATACTAAATGAAAACATGCTGATGAGCACTTTGTTGTAAGTTATAATACAGAAACTGTCTCAAGCTGGTTTGTTCCAGACCTTTCCATGATCTGTATTGAAAGAGGGTAACATTACCTATCATCTACCCCAATTTAGACCCAGTGTCCTGGTCCGTAAGCCACCTTTTATATATCTTGATCCTTCAGCAGTAGACTGTCTTGCACCCACTTGTCATGTGATGTGGGGAGGTTGCCGTATCACCCTTTGTTTGGGTCTTTTTACTGTTTTACTCTCTTGTCCCCCACTATGACAGACCTCCCAATCTGTCCAGTTGCTGGAGATTTTTACACAGTTCAGTAAGTATATCACTAGGCTTTTTCTCTAGGGAAAGCCAAGATATCCACTGCTGAACACCTGTGCTTACTGCACATAGGGCCTTATACAGTATGGATCACATTAGCAATGTGATCACATACTAAACAAGTAATGCCCAGTGCGCATGTGCAGCAGCCGTACTGTACGTGAACATGATTGACAGGCAGAGGCATTCTCAGGATGGGGCGTTCCAATATGGCGTTCCGATATGGCGTTGCAGAGCGGGGTAGGTAGGGCATGCTGTTGGAAATGGATGCGGGCTCAGGGTGGCCGCATGACACCACGCGCGGCCACTGTAACCGAAAAGATGGGGGCTCTGCGTCTGCCTTCACAGCCTGGCTGCAGAGGCAAGGGGCATCCACAACACAGCGATGTGATCGCAATTGAATTGCGATTGCATCGCTGCCCTCTATTTGCATGCTGGATGGCATTGCCCTGTGCTAGGTGGCCCCCAGCATGTGATGACAGCCAGTTGCAGTTACTGAATGGTAAAATAGCAAAACTGCAACTGAAGCTGAATAAGGTCCATAATCGCTGACCACTGTTGAGTTTAAACTTGCTGCTAATTGTTTGGGCACCACTGATATATATTGTACTCTAGCAACCTGTAGTGTGTTGCTATAGAGGTTCTTTCTGCTCTTTAGCAAGATGGCACCACTCCCTGGAAATAAAGCTAGGAAATATTTATACTAAGCTGTTGATCATTTAAACATGTATGTTTTTATTGTGCGCTTTATTTTATCTGAAACAAGGGACAAGAGAATAGTTTACATATGTAGCCAGAGAGACCAAATCTTTAGGAATTTGTCATGTTTATTTTGTTGGTAGTAAATAATATTTTCCATATGAGCAATCAACTGTATGTAGAATTTGAGTGAAGAGAAGCAAAGAGGCTATCTTTGTAGCCAAGATTTAGCAATTAGTCACCAGACTGGGACGTGTGAAGCCAATTGTGCAAAATTGTGATCTGCATCTTGGAGATGGTAGCAGTGGAGGTGGACCATAGGATACTTTCAGACAGCGGACAGAATAAGTGAGGAGAGGCCTGACTTTATCCCAATAGGAGAATAACTTTAGGCAGGGCCTCATTCCTCTTTGGCCACAACAGCTGTTTGAGGAGTTAGGTGTCTATTTACTAAGCCTTGGATGGAGATAAAGTCGCTGGACATAAAGTACCAGCCAATCGTCTCCTATCTGTCATTTTACAAACACAGCCTGTGGCATAGCAGTTAGGAGCAGATTGGCTGGTACTTTATCTCCAGTGACTGCATCTCTATCCAAGGCTTAGTAAATAGACCCCTTAGTATGATACAGTCTAGCAAGTTTATAAGAGACTTGGTATGCATTTTCTTAATCAAGAAATGAGGTTGTATTAGATGCTACTCTTGTCCTGACAATTTCCCAGATGTCTTCCTCTTCTTAAAGCCCAGGCCCCGAGTCTCCCATTCTATCTTGTGCTTGTTACCATAATCTAGAATGCTGTTGAGGAGGATGTAATAGATTGAGGAGAACATGTCTCTCCATGAGAGCGAAAAGAGACATAGTTTCTCAAGCGATATGATTAATATTTCCATCTGGTTGTCTATAATGGAAATATTCCTAAATTTGGGGGATTAACAGGGTGCCAAGTGCGCAAGTCATCAAAGTAGAAGCTCTCCAGCAAACGTACTCCTGTCTATCCAAGCCCAAGAGATTCTGAATTATTTCTATTGATAACTGGCATAATCATTTCAACATAGGGAGTTAGGTAGCATGCTATCACTCCATACTATAAGCCAGTGGTTCTCAAACTGTGTGCCGTGCAGTGCCAGATTAATGTGCACTTGGGCCTGGAGCTGAAATATAGGAAAGGCCTATTGTGTACCGCTGCACGGTAGCGTCTGCTAGTTACATTCCACCGCACGGTAGTGTCCGAGACACGTTATACCGCACAGCAACGTCCGATAGTTACATTACACCGCACAGTAGTGTCTGCTAGTTACATTCCACCGCACGGTAGCGTCTGCTAGTTACATGACACTGCACGGTAGCGTCTGCTAGTTACATTACAGCGCACAGTAGTGTCCGAGACACGTTACACCGCACAGCAACGTCCGATAGTTACATTACACCGCACAGTAGTGTCTGCTAGTTACATTCCACCGCCCGGTAGTGTCCGAGACACGTTACACCGCACAGCAACGTCCGATAGTTACATTACACCGCACAGTAGTGTCTGCTAGTTACATTCCACCGCACGGTAGCGTCTGCTAGTTACATTACACTGCACGGTAGCGTCTGCTAGTTACATTCCACCGCACGGTAGTGTCCGAGACACGTTACACCGCACAGCAACGTCCGATAGTTACATTACACCGCACAGTAGTGTCTGCTAGTTACATTCCACCACACAGTAGCGTCTGCTAGTTACATTACACTGCACGGTAGCATCTGCTAGTTACATTACAGCGCACGGTAGTGTCCGAGACACGTTACACCGCACAGCAACGTCCGATAGTTACATTACACCGCACAGTAGTGTCTGCTAGTTACATTCCACCGCACGGTAGTGTCCGAGACACGTTACACCGCACAGCAACGTCCGATAGTTACATTTCACCGCACGGTAGCGTCTGCTAGTTACATTCCACCGCACGGTAGTGTCCGAGACACGTTACACCGCACAGCAACGTTCGATAGTTACATTACACCGCACAGTAGTGTCTGCTAGTTACATTCCAGCGCACGGTAGCGTCTGCTAGTTACATTACACCGCACGGTAGCGTCTGCTAGTTACATTGCACCGCACGGTAGTGTCCGAGACACGTTACACCACACAGCAACGTCCGATAATTACATTACACCGCACAGTAGTGTCCGAATCACATTACACGGCATAGTAGTGTCCGAGTTACAATACACTGCACAGCACCGTCCGATAGTTACATTACACCGCACAGCACCGTCCGATAGTTACAATACACCGCACAGCACCGTCCGATAGTTACATTACACCGCACAGCACCGTCCGATAGTTACAATACACCGCACAGCACCGTCCGATAGTTACAATACACCGCACGGCAGCGTCCGATAGTTACAATACACCGCACAGCACCGTCTGATAGTTACATTACACCGCACAGCACCGTCCGATAGTTACAATACACCGCACAGCACCGTCCGATAGTTACAATACACCGCACAGCAGCGTCCGATAGTTACAATACACCGCACAGTAGTGTCCGAGTCACATTACACCGAACTGCAGCGTCCGGCAGTTACTGTACATTACACTGCTCAGTAGTGACCTAGTCACATTACATCGCATGGCAGCATCCGATATTTACATTACACCGTACACTAGTGTCCGAGTCACATTACACCGCAAGGCAGCGCTGATAGTTACATTACACCACACAGCAGCATCCGATAGTTACATTACACTGCACAGTAGTGTCCGAGTCACATTACACCGCAAGTCAGCGTCCAATAGTTACATTACACCGCACGCAGCGTCCGATAGCCACATTACACCACACGGCAGCGTCCGATAGTTACATTACACCGCACGGCAGCGTACAATAGTTGCATTACACCGCACGGCAGCGTCCGATAGTCACATTACACCACACGGCAGCGTCCGATAGTTACATTACACCGCACGGCAGCGTACAATAGTTGCATTACACCACACGGCAGCATCCGATAGTTCCATTACACCGCATGGCAGCGTCCGATAGTCACATTACACCACACGGCAGCGTCCGATAGTCACATTACACCATACATCAGCGTCCGACAGTTACATTACACCGCTCAGTAGTGTCCTAGTCACATTACACTACACGGCAGTGTCCGATTGTTACATTACACCGCACGGCAGAGTCCGATAGTTACATTACACCGCACGGCAGTGTCCGATAGTTACATTACACCGCACGGCAGCGTCTGATAGTCACATTACACCGCAAGGTAGTGTCCGTATACACACTGGCAGGAATTCAATTGATTATCATGCACGATAGATTAAAACATTATGCAATTAAGGTCACAGAACATGCACACATAACTTTAAGTGTGAGAAAGTCCTGGGCATAGGGCTACACAGCATATACTCCTTTGTACCTCAAACCGCAGCTGCAGAACACCTCACAGATCACACAGGCGGGGAGCACTGCACTGCAGTGTACTGTCCAGTGGGCGGGGCTTAGAACGGCCCGGGGGGGTGGCTTCATGCAACAGGGGCCAGGGGGCTCAGCAGTGGAAGAACCAGGGGGCAGAGTAAGTTTATAAAGGTCCCACAGAGACACAGCTTGGGATGGCAAGTGAGAAGAACTTTGAGCAATTGTGGGCACAGCTGTAGATGCACCAGGAGGCGGAGCTTATCGCGATCTGGGGGAGGAGCTTACTTCGATCCTGGGTATGTGCTTCATTGTGCAGTGACAGCTGCTGGCAGCTTCAGAGGGGAGAGGCAGAGCCTTGGCTCTCCGTGACAGGAGTCGAGTGAGGGAATGCTATTGGTGATGACAGGAGAAAAGTTTTTTTTTCCTGTCAACACTATCTGAACTGCAGGGGATCCGTGGGCCTATTTCCAGTGGGGGGCCTGGAGCTGCAGCTCCATCCGCCCCATTGTTAATCCGGCCCTGGTGCCGTGGAATGGTGGTCCAGGACCAATTCAAATTATTTATGGTCAGTGTAATTGGAAAAACCAGTGCTGGTGGCTGTAATTTATAAAATACATGGACAAACAGAAGCAAATCTTTTCCTTCACCGCACAGAAGAAACTAAGGATGACATATAAACACAATTTACTTAATTTAATATTTCATTCTAAATTTCTCAATAAGAAACTTTTGTCCTAGGGGTTCCGTGATAAAAATACTGATGCTCTAGAGCGAAGTGATTCAAAAACGTTTGGAACCACTGCTATAAGCTACTGAACAAATGTTGAACATACTGTATATGGCAGGAAAAGTGAACCTCTGAGTTGTCTGATTGTAGCTTTTAGTATTTCATCATTGGAGGGAGCCAATTTGTAAGTCTGTTTGGCGTTTATTGTTTACTATGACAAATAATATAGTAAACTCAGACTAGTCCTTGCTCATGCAAATTCAATGAGTAGAAGCAGACATGACATTGATGGAATTTGTGTTGATTTCTGTCTCTACAGTATTTTACTGTAAAGAAGTACACGGTATATAATTAATATTACTTTCTAAACATGCAAGTTGTATATAAATGGTTATGTTAGTGCTTTCTAAAGCAGCCAAAATATTTTATCCTAGATATTGCCTCCAGTAACTTTGTTAATGGTCTGAAGACAGTTGTTAATCATTTATAAATATAAACCTTTTTTGCACCGTTTATGCACTTACAGCAAATGGTGATGCTATATCCAATTATGCTTTAGATGTAAGTTTTAAGATTTTTCTTGAATTAAACAGGATGTACTGTATATATTTCTATAAATATTATTTCTGGTTGGTTAGAAGATATATATGTAGGCACTTACATACAGAGGTACCATGATAAATATATTTTACAATCTACACTCTATTTGTTGCGTGGCTCCATTACATTATTTTATAAAATAATATTCATGTCAAACAAACATATACTGTAGGAATAAGTGGGTAGAGATTTGGCTTTGTTTTTTGTTGCATTGAAAACCTATGGGTTCTATTTATTGAGAGCCGGGATGCTACCGAACTCTGACCTTTTTTTAAAGGGGCAATTATGTATAAGACTAAACCATGTCTTGTACATGATTGCTCCTTTAAAAAAAAGTCCTAGTTTGTCCAGCATATCGCACGAACGCCAAACTCGGATTTCATTACATCCTGGCCCTGGTTTCAAAGTGAAAGCTACCCTGGTAAGAGGTTTTTGTTAATTTCCTCTGAAAAGTAATTTCCAATAATGGCAATATGTGTCGATAATAAATTAGACTTTTTGGGGCATTGATCATTGATGCTATTTATCATTGATAAATAGCCTCAGTTTCCAAAGTGATGGTGGTTCTGGTTCTTGATCATCTACCTTTCTGCCTTATGACAGTTATCTACTAGACCAAGCTGTTTGGCTGAGAAAACCATGATATAAGTTATATAGTATTCTTTATTATCAGTAATAAGACACGACAACAGAAAGATGACTCTAAAACCCTGACTTGATTTGGTTTGTAGTAACTTGGTAATGAAAAGCAATTCATTACTGAGAGTACAATAGTGGCAGTGCCCCCTGCAACCACTCCCCAAATCTCTATGCATTCATTTTAAATAATATATCTCAGGAATGTAAATAAGTCATATAGTATAAAATAACAGAATATGTGGATTATGTTTCATTGAACTTTGATACACTTGGTATTTACTGAGATGCTGAGCAGAGATTACAATATTTCCATGGAGTCTAGATATCTCGCTAGAGGCCTTTTCATTATTCTTTAAAATAGGTGATAATATTCCCTGAAGATGAATGATTTCCCCAATTTATCAAACTCCGAAAATACATAATTTTGATTGTGAGAATGGTTGACATCTTCAGATGGCATCCGCTCTCGATGCCCCGATCCTTCGTATGGGAAAGAGCCCTGGGTGGTGGAGAGGAATCAATTTGGGTCCCTCTGCTCCTGTATGAATCCCTCTGTCAGCTGTCATGTTCTGTGTGTGCATGTGTGAATCCCAGTTCATGCATGTACACTAGCACTGCAGAGTCACACTTGGCAATGCTAATTTTCACTGCTATACAAGTAGTGGTGATAGGGATTGCGGGGCAGCTCATTTTTGGATCAGTGTTCTCCACACAGGCGCAACGTTTAATTGCTCCAGTGTGTTAGTATGCATCGCAACAATTTGTGTACCAAACAGGAGTGGTTATTGAATTGGCCACTAACCATTTTCTTACTGTATTATATGTATTTTGGAAGAAGTCATGATTTTTTAATTATAGGACATAAGTAGGATTTTAATGAATTACCATCTCAAATAATACACAAGGTCTATAGTGCAACAGTAAATTCCACATAAAGAATTAATGATGATATATATATTTATAGGTAATGTCTCCTTAATTTAACATTATACTCTATATAACTGGTTGGGTCTATTGGTCAACATGCATAAGGTCGACATTGTCTATAGGTCAACATTGACATGGTTGACATGGAAAAAGGTCGACATGAGTTTTTTTACATATCTTTTTAATTTTTTGAACTTTTTCAAACTTTACGATCCACATGGACTATGATTGGGAATAGTAACCTGTGCCGAGCACAGTGAGGCTCCTTGCCCGAAGCATGGCGAGCGAAGCACTAATTGGGGATCCCGCTCACTTTATGAAGAAAACGACAGCAAAAAACGAAGAAAAAAAAACAACGCGTGTTGACCTTGTTCATGTCGATTTAATGACCGCGTCAACCTATTTCAGGTGTCAACCTAGTCACTGTCGACCAATAGTGGTTGATCTATGACTGTCGACCCTATGATCCACACCCATAACTAGTCCCATAAGAACTCCACTTGTTACCTGAAGCTGAGTGCCAGCTTGCGCCATTTCTCTTTGCATTGGTGGAACCCATCTATTCATAGACCTATGAATAAACTATAGTACTTGCATTTAACTGCAGGAAACATGAGCAGGCTACGGTGCAATCTGTGATCCAGCTTCCAGTAGCAAACTGAGGGCCTAATTCAGGTTTGTCAGCAAAGCAAAAAAGCACACAACTGGGCAAAACCATGTGCACTGCAGGTGGGGCAGATGTAACATGTGCAGAGAGATTTAGATTTGGGTGGGTTATATTGTTTCTGTACATGGTAAATACTGGCTGCTTTTGTATGTAGCCCACAATGTTATTTTTACACTGCAATTTAGATTTTAGTTTGAACACTCCTCACCTAAATCTAATACACTCTGCACATGTTACATCTGCCCCACCCGCAGTGCCACGTGGGTTTTCCCAATTGTGTGCTTTTTTTTTTTTTGCTTTGCTGACAAACCTGAATCAGGCCCTGAGTTCCCAGAGGGACCCTTCCTATTTTCTATGTGTGGGATGCTTAGAATGAATAAAGGTTGTCTAAAGATGGATGCATTTTTTTTAAATATTTAAAATAATAGAGCTAACAGTGTGCAATTGCATGCACATATAACTTTGTTTAATTTGTTCCAGGTGCCTATGATCGCAGTGTGACCCTGCTGGAAGTGTGTGGGAGCTGGCCAGAAAGCTTTGGGTTACGCCATATCTCTTCTATTGAAAGTACTGATGAGGGTCTTCGCGAACGGCTGGCAGATGCCATGTCTGAGTCCCCAAACCGAGATGTGGTGGTATCAGGAACAGGTACAAAAAAGAGGTGTGATATGAGGTCCAACTATTCTCTTTGAAATCAATCTTCCCATGTTCTGTTGAGTGCTGTTTTACATCAAAGCTCCCAAGTTCTGTTGTGTACCATTGTTCCATGCCTGTAATTGCTCCATAATGAAGTTACTTTTCCTGCTTTAGCAACACACATCTCATATTCATACTTTAATCATGTTGCTTTCAGGTAAATGGTGTGTGTTGAGGTAATATATGTTTGCATTCAATATAAAGACAAGGCTATAAGTAGAACACAACTCCACCCCATACATGTATACTGGTAGTCTTGTGTCCCATAATATCTGTGCAAAATGGAGCCTTTGGGCACCCACAATGGAGAAGAATATGTGCAGAGTAGTGGAGCTTTACGCCAGGCTTGCTCATCACAGCATCATGCTGGTGCTTTCTGAATTGCTGTTCAACAGTCCAAGCTAGGCAATCATCATAGAGCTGGGACTTCTAAATAATTTGCTGATATGAAGTGATGACATGACGTTATGAGGAATGTGTCTGACAGACCACTCCGGTGCTCCATATTGTGCTGATCAAGTTTGCTTTGTAGAGGACCAGTTACCTCTTAGGTCCTTCTTGCTCAGAAACAGAAGGCTTCAGGGAGGGACTACTAGAGGAAATTCAAACCTCTGTGCAGCAACTTCTTGGCAGTAGTAGGTCCTGTGTAGTCTAGACAGGTCCCATGTACGTTTATTCTCACCCTCTCTCATGCCACTGGTACCAAGGCAATAGACCCACAAATATGCAGGTATTGGCAAGGGTCACTTCTAAAAATGTAAGGTTAAATTGAAAATAAATCCTGCTTACACATATGACAAGTGGCAAAGGATCTTTTAGACCCTCTTGTGTTTTGTGTTACTATGTAACCTTTATAATCATAAAATGTATTTACATTCAGCAGAATTTTGGTTGCACATACTTATTTTATTGACGTGTAGTTCACCACTTTATGGTATGGATACAGTGTATTGCTAGAAGGCGGCACACAATGGTTACTCTGCTGACTGCATTTTACATCTCCTGGACTCCTCTCGGCTCTTTAATCCCAATGTAATCCATCTCTGTAATGTTCAATTATATAGATAAATAATCTCATTTATTTCCATAGATCTAATAAACTGACCTCCTCACAAGAGGTTAAGAGATGTTATAGGCACTTATGTATGTTGTGCTTCACTATTGTTGTAGAGAAGCTTGCTATACATGACACTAAAGACCCTCTGATACCCCTCTTTGATTTGTATGTTCTCCCAATATGGTTTTGCGTCTGTAAGCGTTCACGTAATTAAGTTATGATTGTTTGTATTTAATAGTTTAGATTCTAGTCTTTATTATCACCATTCAACATTTCCTGAGCACACATTTAGTCACCTACAGTACACTTGTAATGAAAAACAATGTTTACCCTGTATTGTATCATTCTCATTGTGCTGGTCAGGACACTTTTTTGTGTCATCATTCCATGTATGTTTATTTTTTTTAATGCTTTACTACGTAGTGCCCTGTAAACTATGTACTTATAAATATGTTTTCTGTTCTCTCTCTCATTCAAAGTGTTGCTTACATGCTCTGCTCCCCCTGGGCAGGTTTCCACCAGCCCGCACAGCAGGAGAGATGTGAAGTGTGGTGGACGCTGGTGGGGCTTATCTGAGAGCCGAACTCACCTTCCAAGTTGGGCTGCATTCTACTCCCTTCCATTCTGGCTCCTTCCACACCTCACATACTTTCTGCTGTAGAAACTGGAAGATAACTGCTCAATAGAAAGCTTAGCATGCTGACCAAACTACCCTCCCACAGACGTGTGTTTTTCTATCTGCTTTCTGCATAGTACACAAAGTGTTTCAGAAAAAAAAAATAACATAATAGGATCTGGGGACAGGTCATAGTTTAAAATCAATTCACACACAATAGCTTTAGTTATCTGTTTGTCTGACTGGGCACCTATGTTTGCTGTCTGTCTGTCTTTCAGCCTCTCTGTCTGTCTTTATTCTTTAGTATAGCCTGACTTGGTTCCAAAGCTATGTGATTGCCAGATTTATAGTGTGTCATGTAAGCATGTGTGAGAATAGGTTTGGCATAAGGGATGTGTTGGCAGGGTTACACTGGACATGATTTAGGGAGGCTAGATGTTTCTGCCTTAGCTATTGTGTGAGCTTACGTTTAATGGTTTGCCAGAAACCATTATATATTTTCTTCTCAGTGGGGACAATATCTTTAATTGTCTTTGTTGTTCATTGTATTTTGTATTTTTAATGAGCATTTTATGATGTTTTCTTGGACTTGTCAGATGGGTGCTGCAATTACATGCTGTGTAGTACACCTCTTCTGCCATAAATGTGTCTCCATGCTTCCAGCAATTATGTTCAATGTGGCTAATGTCTAGTGCCTGGATTCATTCAGTAATACAGTGACACCATTACAGTACATCTTAAGTGCGATACTAGCATCCCTCACTACAGTAACGAAAGTGCTGAATTCAAATAACAGAATCTGAACTATTTCAAATGGTAGGTACAACATGCACAACTGAAGTGTTTGCTTTTGTATCTGTAGACTAGTAATTCTTAAATGGTCATTTGTTTTCTTTTTGAAGTTTTTATTCATTAAGACACATTTGAAATCATCCGATATATACTGTAGGTGGCTGTGTTAGGCTTAGCAAAGTGGCAGTTGATTGGATTGCGGGAGTGTGGCAAGCTAATCAACTGCTCAGACTTCTAGGAACATGGGTTAGGCATCTGCAACGGCTCCTTCAGTTTGGTGTACAGGTGGGTTTTCTTATTACCTGCCTGCACTGGCCAGAAGGGCTCTTGGTATAAAACAAAGTCTACTTATACATTAGAATGTAAGCTCTCACGAGCAGGGCCCTCTTCCCTCATGTGCTTATCCTTTCTTACTTTAATAATCTTCAACTGCACCACATCCAGCAGTTTTCTGCTACCTGATACTTATTCCAGTGTCATCTGCTGATGTAACTATGTTTATTTACCCTGTACTTGTCCTATACTGTCATCAACTGTAAGTTGCTGTTTTCCTGTTTGATTATTTGTTTATGTACGCTGTAATTGGGCGCTGCGGAACCCTTGTGGCGCCATATAAATAAAGGATAATAATAATAATAATAATAATAATAATAATAATAAATAAGCTGAACACTGGTCACATCCAGGGTGTCTGAGAGACTAATTAGCATTTAGTCAGTGACTGCTCTCCATCCATGCCACATCCAAAGTCCTGTTCTGTGGTCTGGGTCTATCTGAACTTTTTAAATTGTTGTAAAAATAGCCCTATTATTTTCTAATACTTAACATGAGATTTCTTAAATATTTTGACCATCATTTTACAGATTGTTATTGTTCTCCTGCTGTTCTATACATACATGACAACATACCACAGCAAACAACTTTTAGATGCCAGTAGTATTTGATTTTAAAAATAAACATATTCACAACTGAAGTACAAATTTAGGCATGAGACACCTGTAGGCTATGTGTCTAAGGGGTCTACTTACTAAAGCCTTGGATGGAGATAAAGTCGCTGGAGATAAAGTACCAGCCAATCGGATCCTAACTACTATGCCACAGGCTGTGTTTGAAAGCTGATTGGCTGGTACATTATCTCCAGTGACCTTATCTCCATCCAAGGCTTAGTAAATAGACCCTTATGAAGTATATGGGCCCATTGATATCTCCATCCTCTTATATGCCATTCCTGTTTTCTCCAAAGAAGCTATGATGTATCAGTAGTGTCTGTAGTAAGCCATCACTGTATGCACCTGTAAATCCAGTTACTATGATCCAGAATAGCACACTTTGAAGTTTTCCTGTACTACATGCTGTATTCTCAATACTCTACAATGTGGACTTGTGTTTTTCAGGTATTAAACTCTTTATTTAGGATCATTTAAACCTGGAGACTACAGGAAGATTCTTTTGTAATTGTATTATCTAGTTTAAGTTTGCTTATTTAAGCTTATTGATTTACCCAACCAAAGCAAACTTGATGGCTGAGACCAAAGTGGCCAGAAATAGCTGCATGTGTGGGTGAATCCTAATAAGAATAATTACAAATGGGAAACACAGTAGGCCAATGACTGTAATTTGTGTGTGTGGTCATTTTTAAGACCACACTAATTGGTCCCCAGCAATATACAGTAGTCCAGTAAGATGGACACTAAGGCATGTGGAAGAGCAAGTTGTATGGTAATCAGTCTGAACAACAAGTTTTAAATGTGAATAAATGGACATTGGGAGAGGTGAAATAAATAACCTTTACAATACGGATTATCCTTGAGGCACATAACAGTTGAAGAAATGTCATACACATTAACAGCAAGTCATTGAGCCATTTATTTACATTTATTTGCATTGTGGCAGAATTGTCCTGTAAAAAAATATTATATGTGAGTACATCATTACTTACATTATTAGTTTTACTAAATCTTTATTCATTCAAATTAAACATACATTTAGGCATATATTTCAGACTCCCTCTACAAACAGTAGGTTTGGTTATATGACATGGTAAATATAGTAATTGTATTATGTGATTGTCTTTCAAATAAATATTTTTAAGAGTCATGTCAATGAATATGAATTGTTCAGTATGTGTAGCTTTTGCACTATGCAAATGATTTTAGCTGACTATGGCCTGATGATGTGGGCACAGTACCCTACCTTGCCATGCAGCATGGGCATCCTGAAGCCACAAATAAGAACATATTTATTAAATTCAGCTAAAGATAGGTACACTATACTTGTCTGTGCCTCTAAGCAGCAATGATTAATACATAGGTTGTCTCTTTTACAAACAAGTCAGTGTATTTTACAATTATATATCTGTTTTAAAAAAACATTACCCAAAGGTCACCATATATTTTAAAAGTTTGTATGTTTCACTACCCCACATCTGTACCTTTAATAAGTAAGCTTAGAAAATATACTCTTGGATTTAAAATTTCACTTTGTCTGTTTTTAAGAAATAAATCATCAAGCACACATTTGGCAATTTGCACAAATACCATCAAACATTCAGGTTTGTGGGTTTAACACTTCCTAAGTGATAGATGATTCACATGTGCTCACTGTGCGTTCATTTTATTTTGAACAATTAAAATTTTAAACACACTGGTACAGCATCAATTACAATCACTTAAAAAGCAATAATTGAAAAACAAAACAATCACAATTGAAAGAATATAAACAAAGTAGGAAGAGAGCAACAGAAAAATTTGAATAAACTTTAACATAAAGGTATACTGATAGCCTATATGCTAAAATACTATGCATGGCTTGTACAAACAATACAAGACATCCAACCATTTCTTGCATCTAGACCCAGTAACATATATGAGATTCTGGCACAGCCAGGGTCAGTCCTGTAGATGTTCACCACCTATTCCCTTCAGGCGTGGCGTGCCACTCCCTGCCTCTTGCATCCTTTCTGCACAATTATCCAATTGTGAGTGTGCCCCTTGGCTGTAATATTGGGATGCACTTGGCATAACATCGGTCTGGATGTGGCGGTCATGTGGCCAACATCGGAACCCCAACATCACTCAGCGGACCGCTGCCGGAACACCAACAGTTGACATCCGAAGAGATGTGTCTGTATGGGTATTAGGGTTAGGGCCTGAGGAGGGGGAAGGGGGGGGGGGGGGTTAGGGTTTGGCACTAGGAGGGGTGGTTAGCCATAGCGGCCACTCCCCAGAATTTAGCCCTAGCCGCCACACCCCTAGATTTAGCCCTAGCTGCCACCAGTGAAGGGTTAGGGTTGGGGAGGGTTAGGGTTGGGGAGGGTTAGTCTATATAACCCACAAACATGTCAGGATTCTCGGGCTTGGGATGCCGGGGTCAGTCATGTGACCGCTGGGATATTGTATCATACCAGTAACATCATAGCCAAGCACCTCAATCTCAGCTTAACACTGACATGGGGAAGCAGCAACTCATTTATGGATATCAGGTATACTTCATGGCCATACTGAAAACATTATCTCTTAGCTGTGTGTTATATACGTACTATCAATGGCACCTGACATCGCCTGGGTGTATTTTTTTAGTATGAGAACTGTGTGTTCTTATTTCTCTCTCTCCTTATTGCCTCTTTGTGTTTGTATGTGTGTTTATGTTTACCTCTCTGGCTCCTGTTTCTCCTCCTATTTACATGTGGCTCACTACTTTCATACTTCCCAACTCCAGCAGCAACCTTCTTGTGGGGCAGCTCATCATCAGAGGCTGCGTGAACTGCTAGTGCCAGGTGCAGACATAATTATCTATATTTTGTCCCTAAAAATATATATATTTTATATGAGATAGTAACAAAGTGTTATCCACGATAGCTAACAATGTGTTCAGATTTTGTTCTGTCATATAGACCCATATGATAATTCTGCTATGTATATCACATTATTTGATGTGTACACTTAAAAACAAAACAAAAAACGGGTTGCTGTATCAAGCAGTGAAAGAGTGTGGAACTGGACCAATGGAGAAGTTGCCCATGGCAACCAATCTTCTTTGAGGTAGTATGTTTCAAGTGCTTTCTATAAAATGATTGGTTGCTGTGGGCAACTTCTCCACCTTTTCATGTACTGCTTTATACATCAATTCCAAGATCTTTATTGGGTCTAACTGGTTTGCAATAAAGTATGTCATTACACAGCCTTTTTACTTGGTGTAAAAAAATGTCTAAAGTATACCAACATAGTAGACACCAATTAAAGCAATGTGATATGCTATCTCCTGAGGAAGGGTATAAAGGTATGTCACACCATGGCAATCTGGTACAGCAAGCATATTGGGCTTTCAAAATACAAAAATGTAGGTGTGGCAATCATCCCCACATGAAGGTGAGGAGGACATATGTTTGTACGCTGCTCATCATGTGTGCCATTGCAGATGTAAGCCATTGCAGAAGTGTGCATTTCTCCATGTATACTTGCAGTAAGCATCAAGTGATTCCCTCTGTGAGAGTGGACGCAGCAGTCACAAAGGAAATCCTGTTGTAAATTTAGAGGTTTTTTTTTCTAAGTATGCGGTCATCTATAATTAAATTATAGAAAGAATGTTGGGGGTAATTCAGAGTTGATCGCAGCAGCAAATTTGTTAGCAGTTGGGCAAAACCATGTGCACTGCAGGGGGGGCAGATATAACATTTGCAGAGAGAGTTAGATTTGGGTGGGTTATTTTGTTTCTGTGCAGGGTAAATACTGGCTGCTTTATTTTTTACAGTGCATTTAGATTTCAGTTTAAACACACCCCACCCAAATCTAATTCTCTCTACACATGTTATATCTGCTCCCCCTGCAGTGCACATGGTTTTGCCCAACTGCTAACAAATTTGCTGCTGCGATCAACTATCAATTACCCCCTTTGTACAAAACTCTCCTTAAAATAATAATTTTCTGTACCTCAAGTGAAGTCATGCCACGTGTACTTACATTTGCATTTTACGCTGAAATGTTTAATAGAAAATCTGAAAAATTATATTTTTGATAGAATATCAGACTTATCGCTTGATATTAAAAAATAGGCCCCCAAAACATTGGTGGTGTCATATGACAGTAATGCCCATATTTTACAGCTATTACCTACTTAAAAGCGGCAGCATTTGGCCAGTTAATGGATGGGAGGTTGGGAAGAGAGGTTATATGCTACAGTATGCTTAATTACATAGCTTTAGATGGTACCCATAGGAGTGTCTGGCTAGTTCTGCAGTGTAATACTTTTATGAAAACAAAAAAATGTGTAACTTGAGGTTACCCTTTCCCAAGCAATTATAACACCATCATGTAGACTGTTTTACAGGGTTTGTGGTATGCAGGTGCTGTATGTAAAATTCCATGTAATAAGACCAAACATTTCTACTCGGCAGTTTGATTAGTTCCTGAAACAGAGATGTCTTGGAAATCAATATGAAGTTCATTATTTTTTTTCTAAATGTGTTTCAACTTACAGTCAGAGAACAAGTTTCTCTTGTTCTTAATTCTACCGCTGAAAAAAATATTAGGATTATTTAAAAAAAAAAAAAAATCCACAGAGATTAGAATAGGTTTCTGTTATATCGCCAGTCAAGAGTGGGAAAAGGGAAAATTGTTATTCATATTACAACATCCATTTAAAAAAGACCCTACTACTACTACTACTACTACTACTACTACTACTACTACTTTAGCAGATTCCTATTCTCTTTCCAGCTCTCGTGATATGTTCTGGATACTAATGATGCACAATATAAAGAATTAAGTACTTGTGTGTTTGCTGGCTCTAGATAAAAACACAAAGGGTTATGTTAATATCCACAGTATCTGCCGAGTGCAGACCCATATTGTCTGATTTACAGGTATGCAGGTGCACCTACTCCAGAATGCATTTCCCCTTCACAGTCTTTGGAAACATTCCTATATAAGCATCCTGAACTTATATCCTCTTTCATTATGTGAGATCCTGGAGGGGGGATCCCAGAGACAAATGCGCTGGGTGTGATGCATTGAATTGCATCATCACAATCCTATCTGCCCACTTCACTGTAGAACTGAAATAAATCTTGGACATTCCGGGGGAATAGGCAAGTATCTCCTCTTGATTCATATATGCTTTTTCTCTTTTTAACCCCATTTGTGGGTTAAATTAATCCCAGAGTGAAGGAACATTGTGGGTGTGGCTGTCTTTATTACGTGAGGTCCTTTTGTGTGTTTGAAGCTTTCCCACAGAACTGCAAATGTAAATGCAGTGAGCATCCAATTCTAAGTAAATTCTTTTTGTGGGGTGCAAAATGCAATGCAGCCTCCCCCCAAAAATGGAACATCTGTGCACCTCTTTATTTTATTAAATTAATCCCATTTTGCAAAATTACACTTCACAACCATGTTTTCATTGCCGATGTGGAATACTGCGATTCTGCATTGTATGACTTACTGCTTCCATGCATTTCTGCCATATTATTATTGTTAAACTTCATCATTGATACTATTTTTGTTTACATTTTTGTTTCTTGTTAACACACTGCAATAAAAAGATTGTAAAAAAAATGGTTGTATTTTTCCGTATGTGACTAATTGTCACTTTACAAATAATGACCTGGATCAGGCCAACTACTTCATTGGCTACTGCAAAAAAACAGATCTCTACATTTCCACACATGCATAATAGACTAGTATGCATGTGATGTTACAAAATAGCATTTATTTGTGGTTTTCCACTGTTACTGTTCATAAGCTATGTTTGGAAGCGGAATTTCCTAAAAATCTGGATTTTTTTAGACTTACATTTTTGTTGTAGACTTTTTTATAATATATACGTAAAAAGGAATACATGATGGAACATAATTTGGAACATAGAAATACATTGACATACAACCAGTATATGTATGTGTGCTGTGACAAGAACACTGGAATAGTGTTTGAGGGCAGGTATGTTTGTCCCAGGTTCTTGTCTTACATGTATTAGAAAAATGAAAACTTCTAGGAAAATGTTTTGTTTTGTCAGAACCTTTTCAGTGTATTGGAAAAGCTGGATAAGGGCCCTGAAAGAGAGATAGGGCAAGTTCCAGACATTGGGCCCAGTTCGGGGCTAATCAGGGCTTTCAGCTGTGCAAGAGCCTTTTAGGGCTGCTAGCCTGATTAGTGTGGGCAGATTGCCTGGGGAGAGGCTGCAGAATCTCTGTGAGAGGAGCTTCCTTATACAAGTGAGCTATACAGTGTTTACTGGAGAACTCTGTGTTTTTGTTTAGCGACAGTTAGGAACGTCTTATGTTTAGTTAGTGCCGGACAGGCAAGGTATTTTCTTTTGATGTTTGTTTTGTTTTCTGTTCAATAAAACTGGTCGTGGCCAGTTACACCACACACTGGACTTGTGTGATTCCTCAGCTGCTGCATAGCTGCCATTTACCCCACAAAACGGCACCTTGTTCCCTTACAGTGTTACAACTTGGTGGAGAATGCGAGCATTCCGTTCTGCGCATAAGTGAAAGCAGCAGCTTTATGAGGCCTGCAGAAAACGGGGGTTTATGCAGATACAGCCCAGTGTGAAGTTGCTGAGATTCACCCCTGAGGATTTGATATATGTCCTGGGTGAAAGCAGCTACAAAGCTGCCTGAAAAATCTGTAGACATGGAGGAAAATAGGAGACAGCAGCAGGTGGCTATTGACGAACTTTACAGGCAACAGCGTCAGGATAGAAAGGCCTTAACAGAAGTGGTGCAGAGCCTTGCAGCCCAGATTGGAGATGTGGCCGTCAGTGCTCCGACCAGCTCTAGTTCTATACGGGCCAGTCACTTCCTGCAGAAAATGACAGAGGCTGATGATGTGGAGGCCTACCTGACCACGTTTGAAAGGACTGCCGAACGTGAGAACTGGCCGAAAGCACAGTGGGCCAGTCCTCTGGCTCCTTTTCTGTCAGGTGAGCCCCAGAAAGTGTACTTTGATTTAAGCCCTGATGAGGCTCGGGACTATGATAAGCTAAAGACTGAGATCCTGACCCGCTTGGGAGTCGCGCTGTCAGTACGAGCACAACGGGTGCACCGTTGGGTGTACGCCATGGAGAAGCCTTCTCGCTCCCAGATGCATGTCCTTATTCAGCTAACAACAAAATGGTTACAGCCAGAGACATTAACTGGTCCCCAGATGGTTGAAAGAGTCATCATGGACCGCTACTTGAGATCTTTGCCCATGGTCCTGCGCAAGTGGGTGAGCCATGGAAACCCGGGTACTGCTGACCACTTAGTGGACATGGTAGAGAGGTATATAGCAGCAGAGGAATTACTGATGACCACCCAGCAACCCATAGATCCTCGACAGCGCCCTTCAGTAAAGACTGGTAAGACTGTTCTGTGGGAAAACGTTGCTGGGCGGTTAAGAGAACGCAAGGCTGGAGAGACTGTAAACACTGGCCCTGGAGACAGGCTAATGGGGCTAGAATGGTCTATGCTGCCCAAACGGGTTGATAATCGTGTGGTTAAATGTTTTAGGTGTGGTATGCCAGGTCATGTTATTGCCAATTGCCCAGTCATGCAAGAACCCATGCAATGTGATGCTGCCTTTGAATGTCGCAGAATGTCTTTCTTTGCTAGGTTAGCCTGTACTGTGGTACCTTCACCTGAGTTGGAAAAACAAATGTGTGACGTGTTCTTAGAGGGTAACCGGGTAGAGGCCTTGCTAGATTCAGGAAGTTTAGTTACCCTCGTGAAAGCTGGGTTAGTGAACCCCTTAAAGGTCCAGCAAATACCTATTGGGGTAACTTGCATACATGGGGATACCCAACATTATGTCACTGCTGAAGTGAATATAGAAACTTGGTGTGGGTCAGCAATGGTTAAAGTAGGACTGGTCCCCACCTTGGTGCATGAGGCCATAATAGGGAGGGATTTTCATAATTTTTGGAAACTGTGGGAATCACGTTTATCAACAGATGTGAGAAGTAAAGAGCCAGTTGATAATACCGGTGATTTTATGGATGTACGTGTGTCTTCGGAACTGTCTGACCCTTTGCCTTTTGCTAGTTTGGCTGGGGAAGTGACAGATGGGGAGTCCAGTGAGGACCCTCTTGCTGGGAATAGAGACATAGTAGTTAGAACTGAAAGCGTGCCTGACCTGGAGGTAAAGAAGGATCTGTTTGCATCTGAACAGTTAAAGGATCCTACCTTGATAAAGGCTAGAGAGAATGTTAAGATTGTTAATGGGGAACCTGTGGTACCAGGTGACAGGGTTACGTATCCCCACATGGCCATCTGTAATGAGCTCTTGTACCACATTGTCAAAAAGGGTGAGGATGTGGTGGAACAGCTGGTAGTTCCTCAGCCTTATCGGAGAACAGTACTAGATTTAGCTCATAGTCACGTTACAGCAGAACCAGGGGTCAGGGTCCATTTAAAGCCATATAGGATTCCTGAAGCTCAGCGAAAAGCTGTTTCTAAAGAAGTTAAAACCATGTTAGAACTTGGAGTCATAGAGGAATCTAACAGTGAGTGGTCCAGTCCCATAGTTCTCATCCCGAAGCCAGACGGTAGCATATGCTTCTGTAATGACTTTCGTAAGTTGAATGAGGTGTCCAAGTTTGACGCATACACCATGCCCCGTGTGGATGAGCTTTTAGAAAGGCTGGGAACAGCAAGGTTTCTCACCACGTTGGACCTGACCAAAGGTTACTGGCAAATACCTTTATCTGATAGCGCAAAAGAAAAAACAGCCTTTTCGGTTCCGGAGGGGCTGTACCAGTATAAGATGTTACCCTTTGGGTTGCATGGGGCTCCAGCAACCTTTCAACGGGCGATGGATAAAATTTTGAGGCCCCATAGAAAATATGCAGCTGCCTATTTGGATGATGTGGTAATTCACAGTACAGACTGGGGGTCCCATGTGGTTAAAGTACAAGCAGTACTGGACTCAATCAGAGAGGCAGGGTTAACTGCTAACCCAAAGAAGTGCCGCCTCGCAATGGAGGAGGTCAAAAACTTGGGCATCACCATAGGTAGAGGTCTGATTAGGCCCCAATTGAATAAAATTGATGCTATTCAAAACTGGCCTCGTCCAGTGAATAAAAAACAGGTAAGGGCTTTTTTGGGAATAACTGGGTACTATAGACGGTTTATTCCCAATTTTGCGACCACAGCAGTGCTGTTGTCAGACCTTACCAAAGGGAAGCAGTCAAATATGGTGAAATGGAACCCTGATGCAGAAAAAGCGTTCCAAGCGTTAAAAGTAGCTTTGTGTTCACAACCTGTATTGATAACACCAGATTTTTCAAAAGAATTTGCGGTACAGACAGATGCCTCAGAGGTAGGGATAGGGGCTGTGCTGTCCCAAACCAGAGATGGGGACGAACACCCTATCATTTATTTGAGTAGGAAACTCAATGAGCATGAAAAAAGGTATGCCATTGTGGAAAAGGAGGCTTTGGCCATTAAGTGGGCACTAGATACCTTGAGATATTAACTCTTGGGTAGACAATTCAGACTAGTGACAGATCATGCCCCTTTAAAATGGATGTATGTAAATAGAGGCAAGAATGCTTGTGTCACTAGATGGTTGTCCCAGGTTCTTGTCTTACATGTATTAGGAAAATGTTTTGTTTTGCCAGAACCTTTTCAGTGTATTGGAAAAGCTGGAAAAGGGCCCTGAAAGAGAGATAGGGCAAGTTCCAGACATTGGGTCCAGTTTGGGTCTTTTGCCTCACAGAGGGCTAATCAGGGCTTTCAGCTGTGCAAGAGCCTTTTAGGGCTGCTAGCCTGATTAGTGTGGGCAGATTGCCTGGGGAGTGACTGCAGAATCTCTGTGAGAGGAGCTTCCTTATACAAGTGAGCTATACAGTGTTTACTGGAGAACTCTGCGTTTTTGTTTAGTGATAGTTAGGAACGTCTTATGTTTAGTTAGTGCTGGACAGGCAAAGTATTTTCTTTTGATGTTTGTTTTGTTTTCTGTTCAATAAAACTGGTCGTGGCCAGTTACACCACACACTGGACTTGTGTGATTCCTCAGCTGCTGCATAGCTGCCATTTACCCCACGAAACGGCACCTTGTTCCCTTACAGTGTTACAGTGCATACACATTTATATAACTATAGCCTGTATCCTAAATATGGTCATAGTGGGGAGTGAAATAAGGCCTTTCTATGAATGTAAAAATATATTTCAAATTTAAAAATTTGAAAAGGAACTTGTATTTAAAAGTGAATTGCATTCATAAAGGATTTAGCATGTGTTTTATATTCATTTCAACACTAATTCAAACAACATTTTAATTTGGGAGTTTCTAGAGCAATGTGAGAGATCTAACAGATTTTAAAAGCAGTGGAATAGTTGCGGGGGTGTCATAGACACAGTCAGTAATTGCAGCATTTTTAACATGTGTATTTGATTAGACTTTATAATCAAGCACAGTACTACAAGTAAAATATATTTACAGTAAAGGTCTTAAAATAGTTGCAGGAGAACTCCACCCAAAACAAATTTAAATTTTATATTAAAATTGCATTAAAATTACCTTGCAATGGCTGCAGTGGTCCCACATTTCCCCCCACTCTGATGCTATCATCTGGCCTGCCAAATGATAAGAGGAGAGAACAGAGCAGCATAGGAGCAGTCTAAATCCAGGGCGGGGCTTAAGTCCACGGGGAACACAACTACAGGCTGACTCCTAGGGACTGCATCAGCTGCAGCCCGTAGAAGCCAGACAGGGAAGTGTTCTCTGCTATAGCAGTCTGGACTGGTAATCCCAGGGAGACAGTGGTGTACGGAGGTATGTGCACCTTCAGTTACATTCACCTTTATTTAAAACATACATTTCTGAGAATGCTATACTCTGGACTTGACTCTAAACCTCATAAACCAGTCAGACACCTAACACATAATTGATCCTCCTTAAAGAGCCTTGTAAACTTAACTATATAAAACAAGTTGAAATTGTCCATTTAAAACCACTGTAGCTAAGCAGATATATGTCCAGATCTATGTGCAGCCACACACTACATAGATCTGCTTAGCTACAAGGGTTTAAACTGACAGTTGTATGACGCACCTTAGATAGGTACCAGCATAAATACTTTTTAAGGGGGAAACGTATCCAGTTTGGATCAATGCTGGAGAAAGAGAAAGAAGGTCAGAAGCATCTTCTTCTGCAAAGGCTTAAAACTTTAGAGACCGCACATAATTTCTCCCTCTCTGACAGGGTCCTATCTGAATGGGCCAGGCCAGAGACCAGGCCAGCGCTAAACAAATTGTACTTTGATAAAATAAAGCATGAGTATGGCATATGCCTAGATCATTATTTTCAGTGGGGTAAATAGCCTAAACTCTCCTTGCCCAAAGAGCCACCTTTGTATTCAGATGGTTACAGACACCCATGGGTAGGGACTGCACGCCCACTGGTGACATAGCGGCTGCTTTCCACTTCTACACTAAACCTACTGGCCCCTTAGTCTTCTGAGGAGTTATCCTATTTCTGGGATCTGCTTGCCCAGTACCTAAGGGATTCTGATTTTCCTACACTTTCTCAAGCTGATAAGCTCTGGCTGGAATAGCCACTTTCCATTGAAGAAATGGAGGGGAATCTAAAGTCCACTCCCTCTAAGAAAAGCCCAGGCCTAGACGGTCTTACTATAAATCCTTTCAAAATGCTATACTTCTTAAAATGCTCCAGGCTTTTAATGAGATCTCTAGGGATCGATATTGCTTATCACAATTTTTTATAGGCCCACATCACAGTCATTCAAAATGTGGGTAAGGACATCGACCAGTGTCATAGTTATCACCTAGTCTCGTTACTCAGTACCGATATAAAGCTATTTGCCAAATTCATAGCTAATAGACTCAAGACTTTACTACGTACCTTAACACGTTCTGAACACATAGGGTTTGTTCTGGGCAGGGAGGCGCACAATAACACCACTAAGATCATTGACCGTATGCATTTGGCAGTTCTGTACCTCTAGTTCTGCTTTTCACAGATGTTGAAAGGGTATTTGATAGGCTCAGTTGGCTTTTCATGCGGGACTTTCTGTCACACTTGGAACTGGGTGCTATTTTTTTCATAGAGTTATGGTGCTTTATTATTGCAGATTAGAGTTAATGGTGGCCCTCTGAGCCTGTGTTGATTAACAATAGTAGCAGACAGTGATGCCCATTTTCCCTTCTCATTTTCATACTTTAAATGGAGGCCGTTTCCCACACCATTAGATCAAACCCTAACATCTCGGCTTCATTGTGAATGCCTATTCCTATAAGCTAGCATTATTTGAGGATTGTTTACTAGCGATCCTATTCAATCCTGTCACATCGATCCCTAATTTGGTAGCCAAATTCCATAGATCTGGCCGGTTATCTAATTTTAAGGGGAATTATGCTAAATCAGTGACAGTTAATTTCAGAGCACCCTCCCATACTGTTGACGTTTTGAAGCAAACACTTGCTTTTTCCTGTCACCCCTCTAGTCTCAAATACCTAGAAGTTGTTTTAAGTAATGACTTATCTAGACTTTTTGCTGACAATTTCCACCCTTTACTTTGCACACTGTGGACTGAGCTTAGGAACTGGCATACTAAATGCCATGGTAGGAATACATGGTAGGATTAGTGTCGGTAAAGTAAATTTGGCTCCATGGCGGGGTATAGAAATTCCCTGCTAAAACATCTTAATAGTGCCGCTGAAATGGTGATTCCAGAACATTGGAGGTCCATTTCCCTGCCTACGCTTAAGGAATGTTTGCTAGAATATACCTTTATATGGCAATGGAAAACCTACTATTAGGGGTTGAGAAGAATGAAGAGTTGTCTGCTGTTTGGGGTCCATGGCTAGAATTTAATTCCTCCACAATGTACACTGTATAATGCTTGAAATGTATTTAACCTCCACTTTCTTGGTGCTGTTGCCATTTTCATTGGCAAATTCTTATATATTCCATTGTGTTTAGTGTGCACCTTGTTACTGTTCGGTACTATAGGAAGGCCCCCCACCCCATCCCACCTCACACACACACTTTTTTTTCTCTCCCCCTTCTCTTCCTCTTCTTGTTTTACCTTTTGTCTTTTGTGTTGATCCCAACACCCAGTGTTGAAATGTTTCTCTGTTGCAATACCATTTTCTGATTATTTATTTTGAGATATCCTGCTGTATATGCTTGACTTTGCTTGTTCGTTTGTTTTATTGGACACTCTGCTTTTGTTATGATTGTGTATTAACCTCAATAAAAACGTATTGCCTAAAAAAAGAAACTGACAATTACAACTAGCATCAAATAATTAGAATTACCAGACTTCCTATGCAGGAAAAAATAGCTCCATGTGTTAGGTGTTTGACTGTAGTACGTGAGCCTGAGAGTTTGAGTCCCATGTGTGGCTTGCTGAGCATTGTGTGTTTCAAAAACAGGTGGATGTAACTGAATGACAAGTTGCACATAAATCACACAAAGACTGATAGCTCACAAATTAAGTGTATGTATAGCATAGGAGGTTTGGTCTTCAAAACCTCCTATGCACATATGGAACGAGCAGTTCTACTCTCCTCTAACACATTTAATGTCCCTCACATCTCTAGCAGAAGTCAGATGAATAGTGGTATTTTGAGCTAAGACTCTTAATGATACCAAGTAACTTGATGCAGACTTGTATAAATTTAAGACTTGGTGGCCGTGTACAGTGCCTATATAAGGTTCTCACAGTGCGAAGATAATATTTTGTCTCATAACCTATAGGTTGTGGACGATGGCTGTAATGCAGAAAGGCTAGATGGCAAGGAAGATGTAATTGTGGGAGATTATTACACAAATGTAACATATAATAAATTGTGACTAAGATAATAACATGTGAAATTCACTCTGAACTAACATCACTTTTTTTTTAAAGTCATATGGGTATTCAGCATGCATGTTGGTAGTTCAAATGTAAGTGTAGCCATTTAATAAAATTGGTGTCAAGGAAATGATGAATTAACTTATTTGGGACCGACAAAACCATGTAAGAGCATTTAGCTCAGAGATGTAACCACAACCGTGTAATAGGTTCTGGTCAGACTTCCTGACACCCCTTTCCCTTTTTCTATGGTTTCTTAGTTAAACAGAGCTTTCAGCTTTACAAGTGAACTTTTGTACAAGACATGCAAAAGCCTTGCGACTTTAATTAGAGCAACAGAATGCCAATAGAATTCAAGATTGATAACATACAGTAAGTACAGTGATACGCTGAAAGTTTCCAGAGGAGCTTGCACTCTTGTATTGTAGAAGCATCTAGTGACTCTCCACTCTGTGGGTTTTAGTAAACTAGTTTGGGATAGAATATAACATGAAGATTGGAATATTAAACTTTTTAGTGAAGCTGAACTGTCTTCTAGGATAATAATATAATTTAATATACTGTGCTGTTTGTGAGGTCTGTGTATCCAATGTCTGCAGAGATCTGACAGTAATACATTAGCTCACACAGGAGCTGATTCTGAGTCTCACGCAAAATAGCTGTAGTTGTGGGCAACCGCAGAAGCCAGGTTTACTGCACGTGGAATGCTGTGCTGTCCATTGATGTTACTTCAACCACCTCATCTGCCATAGGGGGTCATTCCGAGTTGATCGCACGTAGCAACTTTTTGCTGCCGTGCGATCAACTCGACAACGCCTATGGGAGAGGGCGTTTTTGCATAGCAAGACTGCGAACGCTTGTGCAGCCCTGCTATGCAAAAAATGTTTTGTGTGGAACTAGGCCAGGGTAACAGTTACTTACCTTGTGCGATCGATCCAGCGATGCAGGTCCCGTAATTGACGTCAGACATCTGCCCTCCAAACGCCTGGACACGCCTGTGTTGGACTCACCACTCCCAGAAAACGGTGAGTTGCCGCCCTGGAACACCTTCCTGCTGTCAATCTTCTTGCGATCGCACCACCGATCGCTTTCTTCGTTCTGGTCATTCCCCGGCGACTGCCGTCACTGGGCAACAACGCGCGTGTGCATTGCGCCCGCTGCGCAGGTGCAAAACCGACTCATTTGCGCCGCTGCGAAAAACAGCAGCGTGCGAACGGGTCGGATTGACCCCCATAATTAATATGAGCAATTGGCCCAGGACCATGCTAGGTGCAAGAAGGGGCGATTGGCCATTGTCACGACTGGTGACTCAGGTTTACTTGCGGATGGCTTCGACTTGGAATTTGTGGACACCGGAACTGGAATGGAGCAAGGGGGTTGAATATAGCTCTTTCACATGAATGGGTGGTGGCAGTGAAAACTACCTTGTAATGTTTAAGCTCGATGAATCTCTGGAAAGCTGCTGCAATTGGTAGTTTTAGAGTTGCTGGATCACTTGTGAAGAGGTTCTGAGATTAACTGGATTAATACCAGACTGGAGTGCTGACTTGTACCAGGCTTATACCGGGATGATGACACTTAGAATAGATGCCGGACTGGAGTGCTGACCGGGCTGGAACCGGGATAATGACACTTGGGATGAGACTCTGGAAATTCCGGACTTAACCATGAGACTTCAGTGAAACCGGAATGGAAACGGTGAAGCTAAGTAGAAACGGACTGGAACCAGTAGGACTTATTAGAACCGGACTGGAACCAGTGAGGCTTGTAGAACCGCACTGGAACCGCTGAGGCTTGTAGAACCAGACTGGAACCGGTAAGCCTTGTAGAAACGGACTGGAACCGGTAAGCCTTGTAGAACCGGACTGGAACCGGTAAGGCTTGTAGAACTGGACTGAAACCGGTAAGGCTTGTAGAACCGGGCTGGAACCGGTAAGGCTTGTAGAACCGGACTGGTGTGCTGACTTGTACCGGGATGATGACACTTAGAATAAACACCGGACTGGAGTGCTGACCGGGCTGGAACCGGGATAATGACACTTGGGATGAGACTCTGGAGCTTGAATAAATGTCAGTCATACAAATAGTTACCAGCTGGTTTGAGAATACTGCAATCTAGAGTCTGTGTACCTATGCAATCAGTCTGGGAAGGTGCTGCAGCTTGGAAAATAGTATGCACAGCAAACACTGAAGTCAGAGAATGAAGCAAGGCTGAGCAAACTCTAGGATACTACAGGAAATCCTGGCCTGTTGGATAGTAGGCTGAGGTGGCACTGGGCTGGTTGCAGCAACATAGTAGATTAAAGTCAGGTTCATGGCAGCCATAAGGCTCACCAGGAGGATGCCTGGTAGGCCGACATGTCTGCGGAGCCTGTTTTGTGTGTTGTCATGTGGCCCTCATGACGGGCAGCCCACCGCCCTCAGTACACTGCATTGTCCCCATTAATTCTATTATTCCATCTCTGCAGTACAGCAGCTCTACCATCCAGTGATGCTGCCATGGCTACATGGTATGTTATATGTCTTGTGATGCCCATGTCGGCCATTTCTACAACATTTTACAAGGCCACTTTTAGTTTCCATTCCGCTCCTGGGGGGTAATTCAGACCTGATCGTAGCAGCAAATTTGTTAGCAGTTGGGCAAAACCATGTGCACTGCAGGTGTGTCAGATATAACATTTGCAGAGAGAGTTAGATTTGGGTGGGTTAATTTGTTTCTGTGCAGAGTAAATACTGGCTGCTTTATTTTTACTCTGCAATTTAGATTTCAGTTTGAACACACCCCACCCAAATCTAACTCTCTCCGCACATGTTACATCTGCCCCCCCCCCCTTCCCCCTGCAGTGCACATGGTTTTGCCCAACTGCTAACAAATTTGCTGCTAAGATCAGGTCTGAATTACCCCCCTAGTCTGCAGCAAAAGACGTAAAGAAGGCCGCATTTACATACAGTCAGGACCTATGAGGAGGGATCATGAACCCCTCAACAGATCCCACCCACTCATCAGACCACACCGCCATTAGGGCTGCTTCCATAAGTTTCCCGGACTGGTTTTCCATCCCAATCCATCCCTGGGTGCAAGAGATCTGCTACAAACATGATCCCTTCTCTGTATGCGCGACTCAGGACCACAAGGCACTTTTGATATATGCCCATGATACTCCCATGACTTTCCCAAAAGTCAAGGTTGTTTCGTGTGCTTGCATTGTTGTTACCCAGTTGCTGCCCAAAATGCCCAGCTTCACAGAAAGCCAGATATGGCCACGTTCCATGACTTATAATAAGACAGAGATATGCAAAAATGTGTAAATTCGTATATGCGTATACAAAAAAATGTTTGTGCCCATGCACAGACATCCGTCTGACTCACCATCAGCTCCACAATATGTATTCCAGTCAGTGCGCTGGTCACATTGTAAGAGAGACTCATACTCCTTTTCCACTGATCTGAAAATCCCAGGTTATTGCACAGCAACCCAGATTTAGGTCAGTGAAAAATGGTCTTCAGTGCAGTTACTGCAGTGTAAATGTGTTACCTCGGTCGTCCAACCCAGGACCCATATACAGGATGGGGAGTGCCGCTCTCCTGGCGCAAGGAGATTACATCATTTCCACGCATGTATGCAGTGTGAGCGCCGCTGATCTGGGCGGTGAAAATAGGGCTGTCCCAGGTCCGACACGATTTGAAAACGTGCTCCAAATCTTGGGTCAGACCCGAGACTTCAGTGGAAAAGAAGTATTATTTTTATACGAGGAGAAAGGTGAGATGATATCCCCAGGATACACACATAGGATTTCTATTGTTCAGAATTATTGGGTGCTACACACTGTTCAATCTTGACTTAATTTGGCTGAAATAATAGAAATGTGATACAGTTATAATATTCCATATTAGCAATATGCCTCCCTGTTTTGGACTGCAGCAAAAATAAACACCCATATCTAGGGTGCTTTCTGGCACTTGGTTCACACTTTTTGTAGTTGTTATGCTTATAACCTGCATTAACTGTGTGTTTTAATTAATGATGTGCACTGGACATTTTTCGGGTTTTGTGTTTTGGTTTTGGATTCGGTTCCGCGGCCGTGTTTTGGATTCGGACGCGTTTTGGCAAAACCTCCCTGAAATTTTTTTGTCGGATTCGGGTGTTTTTTGGATTCGGGTGTTTTTTTTACAAAAAACCCTCAAAAACAGCTTAAATCATAGAATTTGGGGGTCATTTTGATCCCATAGTATTATTAACCTCAATAACCATAATTTACACTCATTTCCAGTCTATTCTGAACACCTCACACCTCACAATATTATTTTTAGTCCTAAAATTTGCACCGAGGTCGCTGGATGGCTAAGCTAAGCGACCCAAGTGGCCGACACAAACACCTGGCCCACTTAGGAGTGGCACTGCAGTGTCAGACAGAATGGCAGATTTAAAAAATAGTCCCCAAACAGCACATGATGCAAAGAAAAAAAGAGGTGCCTGACTTAAACAAACCACCTCACCATCAGAATCCTCCTTGTCAATTTCCTCCCCAGCGCCAGCAACACCCATATCCTCATCCTGGTGTACTTCAACAGTGACATCTTCAATTTGACTATCAGGAACTGGACTGCGGGTGCTCCTTCCAGCACTTGCAGGGGGCATGCAAATGGTGGAAGGCGCAACCTCTTCCCGTCCAGTGTTGGGAAGGTCAGGCATCGCAACTGACACAATTGGACTCTCCTTGGGGATTTGTGATTTAGAAGAACGCACAGTTCTTTGCTGTGCTTTTGCCATCTTAACTCTTTTAAGTTTTCTAGCAGGAGGATGAGTGCTTCCATCCTCATGTGAAGCTGAACCACTAGCCATGAACATAGGCCAGGCCCTCAGCCGTTCCTTGCCACTCCGTGTCGTAAATGGCACATTGGCAAGTTTACGCTTCTCCTCAGACGATTTTGATTTAGATTTTTGGGTCATCTTACTGAACTTTTATTTTTTGGATTTTACATGCTCTCTACTATGACATTGGGCATCGGCCTTGGCAGACGACGTTGATGGCATTTCATCGTCTCGGCCATGACTAGTGGCAGCAGCTTCAGCACGAGGTGGAAGTGGATCTTGATCTTTCCCTATTTTACCCTCCACATTTTTGTTCTCCATTTTTTAATGTGTGGAATTATATGCCAGTAATATATCAATAGCAATGGCCTACTACTATATATACTGCACACAACTGAAATGCACCACAGGTATGGATGGATAGTATACTTGACGACACAGAGGTAGGTAGAGCAGTGGCCTTCTGTACCGTACTGCTATATAGTATATACTGGTGGTCAGCAAACTGTGCAAAACTGAAATGCACCACAGGTATGGATGGATAGTATACTTGACAACACAGAGGTAGGTAGAGCAGTGGACTACTGTACCGTACTGCTATATATATAGTTATACTGGTGGTCAGCAAACTGTGCAAAACTGAAATGCACCACAGGTATGAATGGATAGTATACTTGACGACACAGAGGTAGGTAGAGCAGTGGCCTTCTGTACCGTACTGCTATATAGTATATACTGGTGGTCAGCAAACTGTGCAAAACTGAAATGCACCACAGGTATGGATGGATAGTATACTTGACGACACAGAGGTAGGTAGAGCAGTGGCCTACTGTACCGTACTCCTATATATTATATACTGGTGGTCAGCAAAATTATGCACTGTACTCCTACTATATACTACAATGCAGCACAGATATGGAGCGTTTTTCAGGCAGAGAACGTATAATACTGGTGGTCACTGGTCAGCAAAACTCTGCACTGTACTCCTCCTATATAATACTGCTGGTCCCCAGTCCCCACAATAAAGCAGTGTGAGCACAGATTGCAGCACACTGAGCACAGATATGGAGCGTTTTTCAGGCAGAGAACGTATAATACTGGTGGTCACTGGTCACTGGTCAGCAAAACTCTGCACTGTACTCCTCCTATATAATACTGGTGGTCCCCAGTCCCCACAATAAAGCAGTGTGAGCACAGATATATGCAGCACACTGAGCACAGATATGGAGCGTTTTTCAGGCAGAGAACGTATAATACTGGTGGTCACTGGTCAGCAAAACTCTGCACTGTACTCCTCCTATATAAAACTGCTGGTCCCCAGTCCCCACAATAAAGCAGTGTGAGCACAGATATATGCAGCACACTGAGCACAGATATGGAGCGTTTTTCAGGCAGACAACGTATAATACTGGTGGTCACTGGTCAGCAAAACTCTGCACTGTACTCCTCCTACAATACTGCTGGTCCCCAGAATAAAGATATTTGCAGCCCCCTGAAAGTTCTGAAACAAAGTGAGAGGACGCCAGCCACGTCCTCTCACTATCATTTCAAATGCACGAGTGAAAAATGGCGACGACGCGTGGCTCCTTATATAGAATCCGAATCTCGCGAGAATCCGACAACGGGATGATGACGTTCGGGCGCGCTCGGGTTAACCGACCAATACTGGAGTATCCGAGTATGCCTCAGGCCCGTGTAAAATGGGTGAAGTTCGGGGGGGTTCGGATTCCGAGGAACCGAACCCGCTCATCACTAGTTTTAATCACTATGCTAAGAATATGTGCTATTGAGAATATTTTTTTGGTTGTTTTTAAAAATAGATTGTTGATCTAATATTTTTGATGATTTTTTTTTCCAGTTTTACTACCTATTTGAGTCAGCACATTTTCAACACAAGCAGCGAGTAGTGTTTTATTCCTGAAAAATGCTTGTAAATATGGTCCGGAATCCTTTGATCCACTTTATTTTTATTGAAGAGAAATTGCACAGTTAAATAAGTAATTCCATTTGTTCATGGAATGTACCAAGCTATCAAAAGATTACATTTAGAAGAGGATGCTACAAAAATAGATCATGTTAAATTATACCCATCACCTACACATAAAGGAGACTGCACTTTTTTAGGCTGAGCCAGTGTATCAATTACTTTGGAGCTAGGGACATCATGGAGACAAGAGACCTAAAGAAGAGACTCAGAGACATCATTAACAATATCTGTGGTTGGTTCTGAAAATGAACATTCCATACTGCTTTAATCTGGAATGTGTTTTTGGCTGTTTTTAGCAAGCGGCATTTGAGAGCACAGCAATGAGTAAAAAGTAAAGTGATGGCAAATGCTATCACTTTGCTTGCGAGTTTGGGCCTGGACATGCAATTGCACATGTGCAGCCAGCAGGCAAAGCAAAATAGTTGTGATGTGAATTGGAAGAAGTTCCAGTCGCCCACCAGGGAGGGATCCAGAGCCGGCCCTAACCAATATGATGCCCTAGGCAAGATTTTGGCTGGTGCCCCCTAGCACCACAGCTAGTCACGCATATGACCTTGCACCCCTTTCCCAGCACCATCACCCCTCACCCATGGCAGTCCTTATTTTGGTATTCCTTACCCCTATATTTTAAATAGGAACAGTGCGCACATTCGACGCACAGCCCAAAAAGGGGTGCATTTTTGCTGGCAAGGGGCATGGCCACATAATAGTACCCCAAATTCAAATTACGCCACACAGTAGTGCAACTTTATTCACATTTTATCATGCGATAGTGTCCCTAATTCACGTTACATCACACAGTAGTATCACTTTATCTTATAAAAGTTACTCCTCACAGTAGGGCCCCATATTCACACTACTGTACATCACACTGAATTGCTCCTTATTCACATTACACCACACCATATTGCTTATTATTCACATTAGACCACACAGTAGTGCTCTTTCTATATGTAACGCCACACAGTAGTGCCCTTTCTATATGTAACGCCACACTGTAGTGCCCTTTCTATATGTAACGCCACACAGTAGAGCATCTTATACACATAATGCCATACATTAGTAATGCCTTTATACACATAATACCACACAGTAATGACCCTTACACATATGGCACACATTATTAATGTCCCTTACACATATGTTGCAAACTATTAGTGCCCTTATACACATAATGCCACACATAGTACCCCTTACACATATGACACACATTATTAATGCCCATATACACATAATGACACATAGTACCCCTTATACATATGCCACACATTATTAATGCCCTTATACACATAATTACACACATATTACCCCTTACACATATGCCGCACATTAGTAATGCTCTTATACACCTGATAACACACATAGTGCACCTTACACATATGCCGCGCATTATTAATGTACTTAAACACATAATGACAAACACAGTGCCCCTTACACATTTGCTGCACATTATTAATGCATTTATACACATGACACGCATAATGTCTCTTACACATACTGTATGCCAAATACTATTGCACAACCAACCCACTCACACACAGCACTAACACTGTGTCCTCTGCCTCTGTTTGGATACAGATGTGTTCTCATAAATCTTGCCTCAATGCGCCATGCAGCAGGAGATGCCTGGCATGAGTCAGCTGTCCGCTCTGCTGTCATCGGGGCGGGCACCTTTTTTGATGCAAATGCATCTTCTTTGCATTGCTATGTAGCTAGGATGCACAAGCAGCTTCTGCTGGTTAAAATGATATGTGGCATGCCTATATACTGTGTTTGACTGTGGCTGTATCTGCATACGAAATGCTACACACAGAATATAGGCATGCCGCATATCATTTTAATCAGCAGAAGCTGCTGGTGCCCCTAGGCATACCATATGCCCTAGGCATTTGCCTAGTTCGCCTATGCCTAGGGCCGGCTCTGGAGGGATCAGTATATTCATTCAGGCCAGACTTCTCCCATAGCGGAAAGATGACTAACCTGATCTTTGGATGTCTTTAGGTAATGGAAACAAACATAAAAAAACTTCCAGAGCTTATTAAAAAGCCCCCTTAATACCATCTCCATAAACATAAAACATTGAGACAGCTACTATTTGCTCAGTTTTTCAATTTCTCTTGGTTAATATCCTTGTTGAATAGGGCTGTCACTTAAGTCTTCCTTGAACATGGGGAACCAGCCGTTTCCAAATGTTATAAGAACAGAATTACTTTTATATACTGGCCTCAAAAGGTATGTATCCACTCTGTGTACACCATGGGTACTGTATATTTATTCTTATATATTTTTTTGTCTTTTGATATCTTGGTTCATTAAGGGCATATACAGCTTACAACTAGAAATAATTATTATTGGGGGCGTGGCTTGGATCGGCATGGAGTAGCTGTGTGCAGCCTTAGCTCTCCACTAAAATCCTGCAAACCCATCCTTTTTACCCCAACCTGTGGATCCTGTTCCCTGCCAGCTGGCCCCTGAATGTGTGCTGCCTTTGCTGCTGCCCTTGCTGATCCGGTGAGCGGCGCGGGTGTGCTGTTGTGGACCTTCCAGCGTGGTCTCCGGCTCCCTACCCCTCCGCCGGCCGCCGGCGGAGCTCCGGGAGCGGCGCGTGTCCGCGCACCCGGCGGTGTCTGAGCGCTGGTCCTCCGGCTGGGGGACTACAGAGAGGAGGGCCCTGTCGTCTGCTGGGTCCAGTGGAGGTGCATGCCTGGGGCCCCACTGCGGTGACGCTGGAGACCAAGTACGGGCGAAAAAGCCTGCGAAAAGCCGCCATTTTCAGTCCTGCTGCTCCTTCTCCCCCTGAGGTGCTGTGCGATGCGATGACTGTGGTTGCCATCCTGTTTCCCTCTTGGGCTTAATACCTGTCCACAGTGCCCTTTTTTGGATGGACTATATACATTTCACTGGAGCCAGCTGCCCTACATTAGCTGCCTGTTATCCTGTGGGGACAGCTTGGGTGCCCCTGACTCAGCTTTCACTCTGCTGCAATTTCTACAACATACACCTGCTTCCTGATTATCTGCAGTGTGCCCACATACTTGCTCCGTTTATTGGGGTGCCATCTCTGCCCTGACTCTTGTGCAGAACCTGCTGTAATACTCCTCCGGATCTACATTCCCGTTCAGGGATACCATGGTGAGGGGAGGACAGAGTGCAGCTAACGCTGCTGCGAAACTGGAGAAATTTGCCAGACCACAGCAGGCATCCACTTCGACAAAGAGGGGTGAGGCCGGCCCGCCCTCGCCGACGGCCGAGGGGGACACCTCTGACCATGATGAACAGGTGCATTCTACCCAGCAAATATTGCAGGCAATTTCTGCGTCCGAGCAGAGGGTCACGGACCGGATTGGGCAAGTACAAATGGATGTTTCTCTGCTAAGGCAGGATATGCAGAAGATCCGAGAGCGAGTGGGTGAAACTGAACATCGGATATCGGCTTTGGAGGATGCTGCTCCACCCTTGCAGTTGAGGGTGGCGGACCTGTCTACCCAAGTGACATCTATGCAGGCTAAAATGTCAGATATAGAAGGGAGATTGCGGCGCAACAACGTCCGGTTTGTCGGGCTCCCCGAGAGAGCGGAGGGCACCTCCCCGGAGTCATTTCTTGAAGGGTGGCTTATTGATCTATTTGGCAAGGAGGCATTTACCTCTCAATTTGCGGTGGAGAGGGCGCACAGGCTTCCACCTAGGCCGCCGCCGCCGGGGGCCCCGGCTAGAACATTTATTGCACGCTTCCTGCATTTCAAGGACCGTGATGCGGTGCTCCGTCTGGCCCGAACAAAGGGCCCTATTCAACAAGATGGACATAATATTTCCGTATTTCCTGATTTTGCCCTGGAGGTGCAAAAGAGCCGATCTCAATTTATTCACGTCAAGCGTCAGCTCAGAGACCGCAATATACAATATGCTATGCTGTTTCCAGCCAAGTTGCGGGTGGTGCTTAACAACACCACTCATTTTTTTACATCTCCTCAAGATGCTGGTGCATGGCTGGAACGTCAACCACGTTCTCCTTGATGATGTGTTGTTGCTCAGATGTTGATTTCATTCTTCTTGCACCGCTGTTTCTATTTATCTGATGCATATTCCTGTGAATATAAATGCACTGTGGGGATATATGCGATGTGGGGCGAATAGAAATGGGGCAAAATTATGGTATTGCTTGCTATGCATCGTTATGATATGGCGGTAACGGTCAGCCCCACATTGTTTTACTACTGTTTGATGCTTTATAATGGGGTATGTGCCTAGCTATGTTGTTTTTTCTTTTTTTTCAGAGTTGGGGTACTACTTCTTTCTACAAGCTGTGGAGAGCTCTTGCCGAAAATAGTGTAGGGGCTTTTCCTAAGGTTCTTTGGTTAGGCCCTTATCCCTTAGTTTGGTTACTTAATGGGAGTTATGGGATCCAGGTATGCCTTAAGTTTGCGAGGTGATACAGGGTGGGTGCGGGGGGGGGGGTTAGTTTGTTTTTTTCTAAGCCATCACTTTTTAGTTCTGTGCGTACTGTGCAATGACACGCTATATCCGTATGATACTGCTCTGTGCTCTTTTGTCTCCTGGGGCGTAGGGGGACTGGTTGCTCTTGTCCCTGTTTATTGTTTGCTCAGCCTTGCTATGCTGCGATGCCAGGTTTTGATGTATGTCTCTTTAATCTATCCTGTTGCACCTTCCTTCTATAATTTCCATGTCTGCTGTTTCTGAGGGGCTTCGTCTGCTCAGCTGGAATGTTCGGGGATTGAATGAGAAAATTAAAAGATCGTTGGTCCTGACTCAGGTTAAAAAATACCAGGCGGACATAATTTGTCTTTCTGAAACACATTTGCATGGAGGTAGGGTGTTGGCACTTAAAAAACCATGGGTTAGTCACGTGTATCATTCCACTTTCTCTAGCAGTGCCAGAGGCGTTTCTGTAATGATTAGAAAGTCCGTACAATTTCACCTGGATGACTGTGAAACTGACCAATATGGCAGATACGTCTTCCTACGAGCCCATATCAACTGCAGATTGTTTCATGTATTAGCAGTATATGTCCCCCCGCCATATAATAATGAGGTTCTCCGTCATGCTGCCCGATTTCTGGCCCGGTCCCCTGCTACCCCTGTAATATGCCTAGGGGATTTCAACAATGTTATGGATGGTGGTATGGACAGGTGGAGGGAGTCTGTTGCGTCCTCCCCTCCCCTAGCGTCCCCTACCCCGTTCGCAAGACTGGTGGGGGAGCTGGGGCTGGAGGATGTATGGAGATGTCGTAATCCCACAGCTACTCACTTCTCCTGTCAGTCCGCTACCCATCATGCTTTTTCTCGTATTGATTTGGTTTTGGTTTCTCCTGATCTGTCCCCGGACGTGCTGGCGGTAGATTATCTCCCTAGGGGTATATCGGATCACTCTCCTGTTTTAGTTACAGTTAATATTGGTTGGGAGCGGGGTGCAAAAATGTGGAAGCTTAACCCCTTTTGGTTGACTTTGCTGGGGGAGGGTGCAGACCTGATTGCCGCTTGGGAAGGGTTCCAGGAAGACAATTTACTATTCAGTGATCTGCCGCTAAAACATGATGCTTTTAAAGCGTTCTTGCGAGGCTCCTTTATAAAGCGGATCTCTGAAGTTAAAGCGTTTAGTAAGAGGGAAGAGGTGCGGTTGGAATCTTTGTGCCGGCAGTTGGAGTCTCAATACCTTATTACCCATTTGCGATCTGATGAGCTGTTGTGGAAGAGCGCGCAGAGCGAGTGGTCGGATTGTTTATTTGAGAAATCCAGGCGTAGACTTCTTTTTGCAGGACATGAGCAGTATTTTCGGGCGGAGATGAATGGCAGCTACTTGGCTTTTTTGGCCCGGTCTGATTCCCCTAGAACTGTAATTCAATGTGTGAAGAACTCTGCTGGCCAATTGTGTTACTCTGGATCAATGGTGGCGGAGACGTTCCGTAGTTATTACTCCTCGCTCTATGCCTCCCGAGCCAGTTACTCTGACGATCAGCTTCGGGATTTTTTGGCCCAGTTGACCTTGCCATGCTTGTCCCGGGAGGACTCGGGGGCTTTGGATGCACCTATCACGTTGGAAGAAGTGGAGGCTGCGATCCTGTCTCTCCCGGCGTCTAAGGCACCGGGATCCGATGGGCTTCCGGGGGAAGTCTATAAAAAATACAGTACGTTTTTTGCCCCCTATCTCCTACAATTGTTTGACTTACTCTTAGAGGGTAGGGCTCTCCCGTGCTCTATGGCCGAGGCCAATATAATTGTCCTGTTGAAACCAGGGAAGGACCCCCTGCTCCCCGAGTCTTATCGACCCATTTCCCTCCTCAATACTGATGTCAAGATACTGGCAAAAATCTTGGCATCTCGATTGAATTTGGTAATTGCAACAATAATTCACCCGGACCAGACTGGCTTTATGCCAGGTAAGTCCACGGCCCAAAATTTGCGTAGACTGTTCTGTCATCTCCAGAGGGGTGATGTGGTGGGGTCGGACGCGGTGGTGGTGTCCCTTGATGCGGCCAAAGCGTTCGACTCCGTAGAATGGAGGTACCTGTGGGGGGTGCTGGAGAAATTTGTTTTTGGCCCTCGATTTATTAGCTTTATCCAGTTGTTGTATTCCTTGCCTGTGGCTCGGGTGACGGCTAATGGTTTCACGTCTGAGCTTTTTGCGTTGGAGAGGGGCACTCGACAGGGTTGCCCCCTATCTCCTGCACTGTTTGCAATCGCCGTGGAGCCGTTGGCCGGCCTGCTGCGCAGTAATGGTAGGGTCAGGGGCGTTGAGATTGGGGGTCATGTGGATGTGGTAGCGCTATACGCGGATGACATGCTTCTTTTTTTGCAAGACTCTGATGACTCCCTACAAGCAGTGTTACAGGTAGTGGAAAATTTTGGTATCTTTTCCGGTCTACTAATTAACTGGGACAAATCCCACATTTTCCCCATCTCTGGCCTTCTCCCGGAAAATACACAGGGGGCGTATCCTTTGCAATGGACATTGCGGTTCAAGTATTTAGGCATCTGGATTACTCCTATGGCGCGTAGCTATGTGGCCCAAAATATTGACCCCATTCTAGCGACATTTAAAGAGAAGGCTCATAGCTGGAAAAAGCTACCGTTGTCTGTCCTGGGTCGGGTTAATCTATTTAAAATGGTGATGCAGCCAAAATTCCTTTATGCTCTACACAATTCTCCGGTATACCTCCCCAAGAAGATCTTTACTGTTATAGAGGGCGTTCTGTCCTCATTTATATGGGGTGGCAGGCCAGCGAGAGTCTCTATCAGGACATTATGCAGATCTCAGATGTCCGGCGGGGCAAGTCTCCCTGATCTCAGACTATACTATGTAGCGGCTCAGCTGTCTCATCTGAGTGAATGGATCGGGGATTCTCTAGGTACTACGGTGAGGGGGTTTCTGGCTGAGCGGGCGGAGTGCTCTCCTACTTTCTCTCTTTCTCCTCTTCAGCTTCTCCTCTCTGGTCTCTCAGCGCCTGGCTTGCCTCCCCTGTTGCGTCAAGCCTTGCTCATCTGGCGCTATGCACACACTTTATATGATTGGGAGGGACATGATGCCGGTACTCCATTGTGGTTCAATAGTGCATACCCTGAGCTATATGAGATGTCGCTAGATAATATATGGATTGCTAGGGGTGTCGTGGCGCTGGGTCAGCTGTACCACGATGGAGTGCTAAAGTCATTTCAGCAACTGAAGATTGAATTTGATGTACCTAATACTGCTCTGTTCCGGTATTTTCGGCTTAGACATGCTGTACAAACTCAATTCCCTCACGGCCCACCACTGATTGTTGACTCACCTGTTAGGACGATGCTTACTTCTCTGAGTCAGAGGGGGAGGGTGTCTACCATATATGCTGCTTTAAATAATAGAAGCTACCCCGATCTATTAAATAATCTCCGTATTAAATGGGAGACTGATTTGGGGCGCTTGTCCCATGAGCAGTGGCTCCAGATTATGAGCTCCCTTAGATACACTACGCCGTGTATAAGATATAAGCAGGTTTTTTTCTATATTTTACACAGGGCCTATCGTACTCCAGTTACTATGCAGAGGGCTGGTCTTAGGGAAGATTCTAACTGCCCCAGGTGTCGGGCAGCCGATGCCGGATTTTGGCACTTACTGTGGGATTGCCCTGAGATTTCCCTTTTTTGGCGTAAAGTGTGGAGTGATGTGATCATGACAGCACCGTCCCTCCCTACATTAGATCCTGGTATATGCTTGTTTGGGTTAGATCTTGAGGAAACACACTCTGTCTTACTGTATAAATATGTCCTGTGTCTCACTACGCTGGCAAAAGTTGTTATTGCTAGGGTCTGGTTCTCGGCAGATGTGCCTAGGGTGGAGCACTGGAGGGCGTTGGTGAACGAGGTAATTCGTCATGAGAGGCATATGTATAAAATACGGGGTTCCACCTCTCGATTTACGGAGATGTGGGATCGCTGGAGTAGCACATGGCTGGGCGGGCAGGTATTGAGCACTTGAGCGACATTCGTAATAATATTGATATTCTATGTCGTGTACACATATGCGAAAAGAATTAACACGCACACCGAACTGTGATCTGAAAATACCTGTTTATTGATGGCAATTGTTATAGTTAATTTCAATGTTGTTGTTTTGTCTTGTTGTGTCAATGTGTTACAAAACTCAATAAAAAAATTACTTGATTTAAAAAAAAAAGAAATAATTATTATTGGTCCTATGTACTCTGTTGCCCAGAGTTTCCCAAACTTTGCCATTACAGTCCAGGATTTTTAAGGATATCTATGATTGAACACAGGGAACTTAATTAAGTGACTCGGTCAATATAATTTAACCGTCTGGATTTAAGCATGGATTTCCTAAAAACCTGGACTGTAATGGCAGAGTTTGGGAATCTCTGCTGTAACCATTTTGAGTATTCAAACAATCTAAACATTAATCATGTATCAGGAATTTCACAAGGTTCTAGTGAGTTGAAAGGTTGCAATCTAGTGTATTGGTCCAGACCATCTGCAGCATACTTAGGTGAGGGTTATGCTTTAATATACTGTATATCTGTGTTTATATAGGTAAAAATAGATTCATAGCTTTGTATTTATTTTGGTTGCATACGAATAATAGGCTGCATGAAACAAATAAAATACCATTTTGTATGCAGTAGGTGAATCTATGATGAACGGGGCCACCTATGATGTATAAACATCATGAAAAAGTGGGATTAGGGATCCTTAAATAAAACAAAATCATAGAGAAACGGAGCCAAGAATTAGACAGACTGATCTATTAAGGAAACATATATGACTGCTGTTTTATGTGCAGAGAAAAAACACATAAATTATATACCATCGGCCATGAATAAGCATATGGACTCAGTGGGTAAAAAATAACACAGATAAATAACAACTAAAAATAATATTCTCTCATGTCCTGAATGTCCCTTTTTTCACTTAAAAACTAAAGGGAAATCATTAGTCAAATCCTTGAGACCCCTGATACATAGGCCCTTGGTACTCAGATATAATATTGGCAGGTCTGTACTTGGAATTTTGGAGAAGGCATGTCTTGCTGATTTAGCTGTTCCATTTAACACTACCTCGTATGTTTGGTAAGTGGAATCCCATGTAGTGCAGCTCATGTATGAGACAAAAGAGAGTATCCTCTTGTTGTGGATAAACACATTTTTTTATTGCTATTGCTATCTTCATGGAACATAAGTATAAATCTGATTGAAAGATTAGCCTAATATGATAGTAGTGTCTAAATGAAAAATGTGCTATTCACACTGATTCTAAATGTACCCAGCACAGAGAATAGTTAGACCTCTGCTCATTTTTTAAACTAATGCAGAAGTTCCTGATAAAGAAGTATATCTGATTAGTTCTATACACGTGTCACTTACCTCACAGGCCTGCCAATCTGTGAGCTCTGATGGGGGTGGCCAGCTAATGATTGTGACAGTAACAGGCTAACAGCTCACGTTAATTCAGATGACTCATGTATGGAATGAGTACTCTGCATTGAGATGGTAGGTAGATAGAAATCAGGTAGACAGATTTTAGATATTTTTTGTTGTTGTTGCCTTGAATAACCGTAGATGCGTTCAGATCTGTATGTTGAATATAGCTGTACCTATGCAGCTGAGGTTATGTTGTATGTAAAGCTGTCTCACAGTCAAGATTTTAGGTAACTGACCCAGTATCTCATCTTTTGTGGTCCCAATGTGAGACCAGTGTCCAATAATCTGAGTGGAAAGGAGTTGATTATTATTGGTTATATTGATAAATGGGGCCAGAAGATGACTGCTTTTGGCTTGCGTATGCTGTTGTGTTCCTAACACACTAACAGTCTATAATGTGCTCTGCATCTGATGGAAACGCTGTTCTGGGATCCTGTTCAATGTTTTCACCAAAAGAGAATTATATGAATATCGTGTTCTCCTTTAACTTACATGGGCATAGTGGTACCAACCTTTACTCACTGGTTGTGCATATCAAACTAACATGGCCATACTGAACAAAGGAGACCATGATAGAGATCACCAAATAAAAAAGAGTTTGCTGCCAGTAGCTGTTCTATAGTAAAGAAGGGAAATGCCTTGCTTGTGAATCACTTATCAACTACATTAGCAAAATGTAAAGTTCCAGAATAAGCTTTAAGAAAACATACTGTAGTTGTTTTTAGCCAATATTTATAATAACTTTGTGCAGGTCCGGATTAAGGTTGGTGGGGGCCCAGGGCAACGGAGGTTGTGGGGGCCCCCACCAGTAAAGTTGCTGGCAAAGCGCCCCCACACACACACACACTTACACACACACACACACTTACTTGCCTGGCTGCAGAGAACAGCACCCAGTGTCCAGCGACACCACACTACAGTGGAGGAGCTCTAAATAAAACTACAGTTCCCAGTATCCCTTGCTTCTGACAGTAAGGGCTCCTGGGAGCTGCAGTTTTCTTTAGAGATGCTCCACCGTGTAGTGCTGTTCCGCCGGACACCGCCGCTATACTAGGACACCGGCGCTAACCCCCTGTTCTGGCGGCGCTGTCCCTGAACCAGCAGGGGACAGCGCAGCCAGAGCACACACTGTCTTATGGGATCGTTAAATGATCCCGCAAGACTGTGCATGGAGGAGCTCCTCGGTGGCAGCTGTTAATTAACAGCTGAGCTGCCAGAGGGAGACTCCTCTGATGCAGTGTGTGGGGGCCCCGGGTTGGCTGCCCCTGTCACCCCTAGCTTAATCCAGCTCTGAATTTGTGCATTAAACAAAGTGTATGTACATTCACACAACTAATTTATGTTTCATATACAGCTTATACACACAGCCTGAAGGTCATTTAATACAATATTTTTAATAACTTTGTATATTAAACAAAGTTTGTGTACATTGAGCCATCAGAAAACAAAGGTCTCACTATCTCACTCTCACTCAAATAATTCTGTATTTCGGAATATTCCGTATTTCGGAATATTTTGATATGGGATACTCAACCTGTAGTTTATTTTTTATCTATAAAACATGAAAATCACCATAGTTACAAGTATACCTCATTTTCATGGCTAGTACCAGGTTTTATTTATTTAGCCCTGGAATGGCAGACAGTGACCTACCCGACTTGGCAGTCTTTGATGAAAGATGCTATTTCCCGCAAGCATAAGTACTTGCTGTCATGCCTAAAGTTAAAGATGTATTTTGCCAGTTTAAGGACTCCAAGGACCAGTTGTAGTTGTCTGGACATGCCTGCATTGTCCAGACTGTGCCCCCACCACAACACCGCAATGGCGCATCAAGGTCCCCCCCTGCCCTGCGAACGTGCCCCCCCCCCCACGCCCTGCAAACATTTCTGCCAATCAATGAGGCAGAGGCGTTCGCACACGTGAAATGCCGTCGCACATGTACAGAAGGGCTTCAGCATGCAAACACATCGTAGATGCGTTCCATGCTGAATCGGGCCCTATATGTGCGGTGATAATCTATAAGGGTGTATATACAGGGAGGGAAGATTTGCTAAATAGATACTTTGTAATAAGCAAGCTGTAACTTCACTCAATACAGAGTTCTCCAAAGTACAAGTCCGGTGGGTTATCTCCCCTACGTCCTGTGGTTCCTCTCACCTACTCTTGCTGATCCCAGATTTCAGGAATTCAAGGCTCTCTCACCCCCCCCCCCCCCCCCCACCCCCGCCTTAGCTTTGGCAAAGGGAGACCCAATGATTTCCTTTTCTCCTTAATGGGGCCCTTTGGCTCTGAGAGGATGGGATAAACGGGGACATTCTCCTTTTTTGAGAGGGTCTGAAACAAGCCCCCACACAGTTTTTCAACTGCACTGAGTGAATTAGAACAGTCACCTGGGCTTCAATAAAAATACCAATTTCCTGTAAGCTTTTCCCCAATAATGCTGGAAGGTTGGTTAGTATTAGGGCTGGAATAAGGTTTGTAGAAACCCCAGGGCAACTAATTTGTGGTGTATATACACCTAGCACCACAAAAGTGTTAAAAACACTGTAGTGCCTCTAGTTCAGATCATGCCACAGTGCCCCAGGTTCCGATTATGCCACAGTACCCTGTGTTCACATAATGCCGGTTGTGGCATCATATCTTGGAGCCTGCTTACTGCCCCCATGGGCTAATCCTATGCTGGTGATGTAGCTGTGTGTGGAGCTGCGGTAACTATGTACTATGCAGTATACAAAGGGTACTTTTAGGGGAGGGAACTGTGCTGGAATGCCCCTATAATACGTCACCATGCCGCCCCCTTCTTATGCATGCATTTGGTGTAAATTAACAAAAAAACAGCGGCTATTCAAATAGATAATTGTGTATGCTGTATACAGCAACAGGATGCAATGTGGAAAAAAAGTGATCAGGCTTGACTTATAATAAAGCTATAAGCAATACATAAAGCTAGGGAAGAAAAATAAACAGTTATTTATAATTTGTGTTCAGTCTTTATTGTCCATGTAATGTCAATTCACGAAGAATCTGTAAAACCAAATGATACTAATGCACAGAGATTATAATTACCAATCATTATAGTAAGCAGTATTAGGGATATTTATAACAAATTGAAAATGTTGCTGTATGAGTATGTTATCCAGGTTGTGCTTTTGCTACTACTTAGACACATGTGCAGAACAGTTTGGAAGAGTTCTAGCCAAAGGTCCTTGATAGAAATTTAGCATTGCTTCCAGGCTAATCACTTAAACAGCCAGCAGACTTGCAGTGTTCATAGTCCTATCTGCCAACTTACACTCATTATTGTAACGTTAGGGCTACTGTAAGATACATTACACTTATTACCTGCTTTACTAACTTGAAGCACTAATATGAATACAAAAGCAAATAGTGGCTGTGCCTCAGAGAACATTACATCTACACAGGGCTGTAGTGAGGGTGGCTCCGCTGGACCGCAAGCTCTCGGCGCCAAAAAAGTTAGAGGGCGCGCTGCAGCCCAACACCCACTCTTCCCCACGTGCCATTGTACTTGCAGCCACAGAGCAGGAGGAGGAGAAGCAGAGGGGGCGCACACTGACTTGGACTCAGAGAGTAGGTAGAGAACAGGGCAGGCCAGTGGACAGCAGGAGACACTGACAGCCCGCACATGAATGACCCCTGCTTTCCATCTTTATATGCCTCACTGTCTGCTTGTTGTTGTGAGCAGGGTAACTTCTGCCCCCTTCACCAATCTCTGCTGCTGCAGCTCTTCTTTCTCTCTTTCCTGGAAGCTGCAGCACGTCTCTACTTCAGATGCTGCAGCAGCTCTCTCTGCCCTAGCTGCTGCAGCACCTCTTTCTCCCCCGGCTTCTGCAGTACCTCTCTGCCTCGGCGCCTATATCACCTCTCTCTACATTGCTGCTGCTGCTACACATCTCTCTGCAGCAGCTTCTGCAGCACCTCTTTCTGTCCCGGCTGCTGCTGCAGCACCTCTCTCTGCCTCTTAGGCTGCTGCGGTGCAGTATCTCTCTCTGCCCCTCAGGCTACTGCAGCGCAGCTCTTTCTACCCTCAGGCAATTCTCGGACATTATTTTCATTGAAGCATAGTGGGATTATCATGTCTGGGATGGCAGTTCTTGGGTATTATTTTCATTGAGGTATTGGGGGGATTATCAAATTGGTGAGGGGGGGATATTGGTGCATTATTTTCATTGAGAGATTGGGGTGTTATCAGGTCTGCAGGTCTGTGAGGGGTCACATATGGGGACTTATTTTCATTGAGGAATTAGGGGGTCGTGAGGTCAGGTCAGTGGGGGCATATACAGTGTTTTTCATTTATTTGAATTAAACAAGCAAATAGTTAAATACAGCTACTTCCATTGCGGCTCTACCATGGTGCAATGTGTATAAGGGGCTCAACCATGGTTTAACGTGTATAAGGGGCTCTACTGTGTGGCATAACGTATATGAGGGGTACTATTGTGTGGTGTAGTGTGAATAACAGACACTACTGTGCGGTGTAATGGGAATTGGTACTATTCTGTAGCCATGCACATTTCCCAATGAAGCCATTATGTATTTCTTATTACCAGTTATTTATACAGCGCACACATATTCTGCAGCGCTTTACAGAGAACAATTCGCCATTTACATCAGTTCCTGCCCCACGGGAGCTTCATTTTTTTTGGAAGCCAATTAACTTACCAGTATATTTTTGTATTGTGGGGGGAAACTGGAGTACCCAGAGGAAACCCATGCAGGCACAGGGAGAATATACAAACTCCACACAGTACCATGGTGGGAATCAAACCTATGACCTCAGGGCTGGGAGGCAGTAATGCTAACCTTTACACAGTCTGTACTGCCATGCCCCTATATTGTTGTTGCTAGCCTTCGGCATGCACTGACTCTATTTTAAACATGGGGGGGAAACACCCAAATGAATTTTTTGCCCTGAGCTCCACAAGGTCTAGAACCGGCCCTGTCACCAATTTAGGATTTAGATATTGTTTCTTTTCAAATGTAACATGCCACCACATATTGGCTAGGCTCCCAGTTCAGTACAGGGGGGGAGGGGTGGTGGTGGAGGGCACCAAAACATACCCTTGCTCCGGGCACCATGGCACCTAGCATGTACATATAAACTAGAAATTATGGAACTATTTATTTTTAGAGACTGATTAAAACTATAAAGGCATTAGAATTCTTGAAAATGTCACATTTACAGGCTGTATGTGTCAGCGTCCGGAGTCTTACCGGTACGCTGGGGCCGCGGGGCTGGCTTCTCTGGCGGTGTGCGGGCAGCGGCGGAGGTGGGCTGCTGCGCTGGGTCCGTGGGCAGCAGTGGCGGCGGTGAGGGGGTCCGCTCGTGGCGGCGGGACGCTGCTACAGCAGGTCGCTCTTGCTGAGCCGTTGCTGGGAGACTGTAGGCAGTGAGCAATGTGGCTTTGCAGAAAGGTCTGCATTACTGGGGGCCGCCATGTTGGAGACCAAGTTTTAAGCATAGTTCCTTTTTCTTCCAGCCAATCCAGGGGAAGCTCTCCCTATAAAAGGGGGCTGGTTTAGGACAGGGACGCCAGTGCTTCAAGTTACAACCCTGTTGTAGGTGCTTTAGCTTGTGCTCGCAGGATCCTTGTCGTATTCTGGTTACTCCTGTTCCTGCTTGGTCGGTTCCCTATTGCTGCTGCAGTCCTGCCGTTCCTAACCTGCTACTGCCTGTGGAAGCGCTCCTGGAAAACCCGGTCCAGTAAGACTCTTTGGGCACAATCGGCCCGGGTCTTCTGCCTCGTCTTTCAAGCCACACTCCACAGATCTACTTCACCAGCCACGTCTTTGTACCACCGACCACAACCTGCAGATTGTTATCTTCAGCCTCATTCTCCAACCCATACTCCTTGTCTCCAGCCACGTCTTCAGCTACCATCCACAGTTCCACAGTTCATCATCTACAGTCTCGTCTATCATATCACAGTCCACAGTTCTTTACCTCCAGCCACGTCTTTTAACCACCATCCACAGTTCCGCAGTTCATTATTCACAACCTCGTCTTTCAAGCCACAACCTGCAGTTCTTTATCCGCAACTACGTTCTTTAACCATCGTGCTCCAGCCACAGTTCTCTACCTCAGCCCTGTACATAATAAATACTATTTATTGACTTTCAACCCGCCTACGTTCTTCATTGCTCTGTGTCCCATGCGAAGGAACTATATCCAACCCCCTCATCTTGTTCACCCAAAGCCATCTACCTCCTCGGGCAAGTCTCAGCTGCCGGATCCTCAAACTTTGCTAGACGTGACAGTAAGCACTGGCCAAATGGATTCGACGGGTGATCAGGCCTCAGGAAGGGATTCAACTGCAGATATCTGGTCTCGTCTAAGTAAGCAGGAGGCCACACAATCTCAAATTGTGCAGTTCATACAGAATACGTCAGAATGTCTCGACTCTCTCTGTGCTGCCATGACGGCCCCTCAAGTATCTACAGCTGCTCCCAGTTTAGCACCTCCGGTTCCGCTTCCTCCTGTACCAGTACCACTTCCACGGTTGCATTTGCCATCTCCCAGCAAGTTCGATGGGAATCCAAAACAATGCGGCGGGATTCTTAACCAATGCGAAATCCAGTTCGAACTACAGTCGGCCAACTTCCCATCAGCACGAACCAAAGTAGCTTATATAATTTATTTACTTACCGGGCAAGCGTTGGAATGGGCTTCACCCTTGTGGGAGAGGATGGATCCCATCCTGTCTAATTATTCAGAATTCATGGCCACCTTTCGAAGAATCTTCGACGAACCGGGCAGGACTTCTGCCGCCTCATTGGAGATCCTGTGGCCTGCGTCAGGGCACGCGTACGGTCAGTCAGTACGTGATCCAGTTTCGTACTCTCTCCTCAGAACTGAACCAGAACGAGGAGGCTCTCATTGCAGCTTTCTGGAGCGGTCTCTCCGAAAAGATCAAAGATGACCTCGCAACTCAGGACGTACCTGATAAGTTGGATAAATTAATGTCTTTATGCAATAAATTAGACCTGAGGTACAGAGAACGCTGTATGGAGAGGTCGCGGTCAGATCGCCCTAAGCCTAGAGTTGTTCTTCCACCAACACCATCATCACCAACTGCGGAAGAACCCATGCAGATCAATCGCTCCCGCCTCTCCAACAAAGAACGTCAGAGACGGCGACAAGGGAACCTCTGCTTGTATTGTGGTGAATCTGATCACTTTGTCAAAGCTTGCAATCTACGTCCGGGAAACGCCCGCTCCTAGCTTGTGCTGGAGAGGTCAAGCTAGGAGAATTCTCAGAATTACATACCAAGAAAGAGTCTGTCTTATTAACCCAATTGGAGCTCCCTTTTTCTTCTCTTCTCATCCCTGCACTACTCGACTCCGGAGCCGCCGAAAGCTTCATTACATCAGCTCTGGTCAAACGATCTGGAATACAAACGGTTCCTTTGGATCGTACCATTTATGTTACTGCGGTGGATGGAAGTTATATCCCTGAGGGTATTATATCCTTTCGTACTATCCCTCTCAAGATGAAGGTCGGAGTTCTTCATTCAGAAAAAATCTCTTTCCTTGTGATTCCTAAAGCCTCTCATGAACTGATCCTAGGTTTTCCATGGTTAATCAGGCACAATCCTCACATAGACTGGCAAACTATGGATGTTCTCTCTTGGGGACAAGACTGCTTCCAGAACTGTTTACCTTCAGTAAGACTTCTCTGTTCTTCCAGTCCTTCCAGCCTTCCTGTGGAATACCAAGCCTTTCAAGATGTTTTCAGTAAGCATGGGGCAGACACCTTGCCCCCACATCGTACTTGGGATTGTCCCATTGAGCTAGTACCTGGTAAGACTCCTCCCCGAGGTCGAATCTACCCTCTCTCACTTCCCGAGACACAGGCCATGTCGGAGTATATTCGGGAGAACTTGGATAAAGGGTTCATCGGATCTTCCACATCTCCGGTCGGGGCGGGGGTTTTCTTCGTCAAAAAGAAGGATGGGGTTTGCGGCCCTGTATTGACTATATAGGTCTCTATGACATAACAATTAAGAACAGATATCCGTTACCCCTGATTCCAGAACTGTTTGACCATGTTAAAGGGGCTACTGTATTTACTAAGTTGGACTTACGGGGGGGGGGGGGGTTTAATCTTATACGTATTCGCCCAGGTGACGAATGGAAGACGGCATTTAATACCCGCGACGGACATTACGAACACCTGGTAATGCCTTTTGGCCTATGTAACGCCCCAGCCATCTTTCAAGAGTTCGTTAACGAAATCTTCAGAGACCTCCTCTATGACTGCTTGGTAGTGTATCTGGATGACATCCTCATTTTTTCTAGGGATCTGAAGACCCATCGGGAACAAGTCAGAGAAGTGCTAACTCGTTTACGAAGGAATCAATTATTCTTTAAATTAGAGAAGTGCACCTTCGAAGTACCCACAATTCCATTCCTCGGTTACATTCTTTCAGGGCAGAGGTTACAGATGGATCCCGCTAAAGTCCAGGCGATTCAGGATTGGGCACTTCCAGCTACCCTTAAAGGAGTTCAACGTTTCCTGGGTTTCGCTAACTTCTACCGAAGACTCATTCAAAATGATTCTTCTATCATAGCTCCCATAACCGCATTAACTAGGAAAGGAGCCGATCCTGCCAAGTGGTCTCCGGAGGCTTTGGAAGCCTTTTCGTCTTTAAAGGAGGCCTTCATGACCGCTCCAGTTCTTCGACAACCTGATCTCAGCCGTCCGTTCTTGGTGGAGGTTGATGCCTCTACTGTAGGAGTAGGAGCAGTATTATCCCAGCTCTTCGAGGACAAGAAGGTCAATCCTTGTGCGTTCTTCTCGCGAAGATTTTCCCCCGCTGAACAGAATTACGATATTGGGGAACAGGAATTACTGGCGATTAAGTTGGCCTTTGAGGAGTGGAGGTATTTGTTGGAGGGAGCTCAGCATCCAATCTCGGTAACCACGGATCACAAGAACCTCCTGTATCTACAGTCAGCCCGATGTCTGAACCCATGCCAAGCAAGATGGGCACTCTTCTTTACCCGTTTTAACTTTAAACTTAGCTACCGGCAGATGCATTATCTCGCTCCCTAGGTTCTGAAGAACCCTCTGACCGTTCAAAAGAGCAATTCATCCTGGAATCCAGCTCTTTATCAGCAACTAATACCTCTCCACTTCCTCCTCCAGGAAAGATCTTTGTTGCACCAAATCTTCTCAAAATACTTCTTGCATGGGCTCACTCCTCCTCCTTCATTGGCCATGCAGGCGGTCATAAAACACTCAAATTCATTCAGCGCTCCTACTGGTGGCCTCATCTCAGGACTGACGTTCAGGAATTCGTGGCTGCCTGTCCAAAATGTGCCCAGCATAAGAGTCCCAAAGGTCCTCCAGCCGGGTTACTCCATCCGTTACCTGTGCCACTAAGACCATGGACACATATTTCTATGGACTTTATTACTGATTTGCCTACGTCTGGTGGACGGAACACCGTATGGGTCATAGTTGACTGATTCTCTAAAATGGCACACTTTGTTCCTCTGGCTAATCTTCCATCAGCATCCCAGTTGGCAAAATTATTTATAGCAGAGATCTTTTGACTTCATGGTCTACCGCAGGAAATCGTGTCTGATAGAGGTCCTCAGTTTGTGGCCAAGTTTTGGAGATCCCCATGTTCTGCTCTTGGTGTGAAATTGAACTTCTCAGGATATCATCCCCAAACGGATGGTCAAACAGAGAGAGTGAATCAGGATCTGGTGACTTTTCTGCATTTATTTATGTCCTCCTCACAGGACGACTGGCTGGACTTCCTCCCGTTCGCAGAGTTTGCCCATAACAATCTCTATCTGAAAGATCAAGATCCACTTACACCGCGTGCTGAATCTGCTGCCACTAGTCATGGCCGAGACGATGAAATGCCATCAACGTCATCTGCCAATGCCGATGCCCAGTGTCATAGTAGAGAGCATGTAAAATCCAAAAAATAAAAGTTCAGTAAGATGACCCAAAAATCTAAATTAAAAGCGTCTGAGGAGAAGCATAAACTTGCCAATATGCCATTTACGACACGGAGTGGCAAGGAACGGCTGAGGCCCTGGCCTATGTTCATGGCTAGATTTTCAGCTTCACATGAGGATGGAAGCACTCATCCTCCCGCTAGAAAAATGAAAAGACTTAAGCTGGCAAAAGCACAGCAAAGAACTGTGCGTTCTTCTAAATCACAAATCCCCAAGGAGAGTCCAATTGTGTCGGTTGCGATGCCTGACCTTCCCAACACTGGACGGGAAGAGGTGGCGTCTTCCACCATTTGCACGCCCCCTGCAAGTGCTGGAAGGAGCACCTACAGTCCAGTTCCTGATAGTCAAATTGAAGATGTCACTGTTGAAGTACACCGTATATGGGTGTTGCTGGCGCTGAGGAGGAAATTGACAAGGAAGATTATGATGGTGAGGTGGTTTGTTTAAGTCAGGCACCTGGGGAGACACCTGTTGTCCGTGGGATGAATATGGCCATGGACATGCCTGGTCAAATTACAAAAAAAAAATCACCTCTTCAGTGAGGAATTATTTTAACAGAAATGCGGACAACAGGTGTCAAGCCGTGTGTTGCCTTTGTCAAGCTGTAATAAGTAGGGGTAAGGCAGTTAACCACCTAGGAACATCCTCCCTTATACGTCACCTGGAGCGCATTCATCAGAAGTAATTGACAAGTTCAAAAACTTTGGCTGACAGCGTAAGCAGTCCACTGACAAATAAATCCCTTCCTCTTGTACCCAAGCTCCTGCAAACCACACCACCAACTCCCTCAGTGTCAATTTCCTCATTAGATAGGAAAGCCAATAGTCCGGCAGGCCATGTCATTGGCAAGTCTGATGAGTCCTCTCCTGCCTGGGATTCCTCCGAAAGATCCTTGAATGTAACGCCTACTGCTCCTGGCTCTGCTGTTGTTGCTGCTGGGAGTCGATCATCATCCCAGAGGGGAAGTCGGAAGACCACTTGTACTACTTCCAGTAAGCAATTGACTGTCCAACAGTCCTTTGCGAGGAATATGAAATATCACAGCAGTCATCCTGTTGCAAAGCGGATAACTCAGGCCTTGGCAGCTGTGTTGGTGTTAGACGTGCGTCCGGTATCCGCCGTTAGTTCACAGGCAATTAGAGAATTTCTTGAGGTAGTGTGTCCACGGTACCAAATATCATCTAGGTTCCACTTCTCTAGGCAGGCGATACCGAGAATGTACACAGACGTCAGAAAAAGACTCACCAGTGTCCTAAAAAATGCAGTTGTACCCAATGTCCACTTAACCACGGACATGGGGCAGGGCAGACTCAGGACTATATGACTGTGACAGCCCACTGGGTAGATGTATTGCCTCCCGCAGCAAGAACAGCAGCGGCGGCACCAGTAGCAGCATCTCGCAAACGCCAACTCGTTCTTAGGCAGGCTACGCTTTGCATCACCGCTTTCCATAAGAGGCACACAGCTGATAACCTCTTACGGAAACTGAGGAACATCATCGCAGAATGGCTTACCCCAATTGGACTCTTCTGGGGATTTGTGACATCGGACAATGCCACCAATATTGTGCGTGCATTACATCTGGGCAAATTCCAGCACGTCCCATGTTTTGCACATACATTGAATTTGGTCTTACAGAATTATTTAAAAAATGACAGGGGCGTGCAAGAGATGCTGTCGGTGGCCCGAAGAATTGCGGGCCACTTTCGGCATTCAGCCACCGCGTGCCAAAGACTGGAGCAAACACTCCTGAACCTGCCCCGCCATCATCTGAAGCAAGAGGTGGTAACGAGGTGGAATTCAACCCTCTATATGCTTCAGAGGATGGAGGAGCAGCAAAAGGCCATTCAAGCCTATACATCTGCCTACAATATAGGCAAAGGAGGGGAAATGCACCTGACTCAAGCGCAGTGGAGAATGATTTCAATGTTGTGCAAGGTTCTGCAACCCTTTGAACTTGCCTCATGTGAAGTCAGTTCAGACACTGCCAGCCTGAGTCAGGTCATTCTCTTCATCAGGCTTTTGCAGAAGCAGCTGGAGAGATTGAAGGAGGAGCTAAAACGGAGCAATTCCGCTAGGCATGTGGGACTTGTGGATGGAGCCCTTCATTCACTTAACCAGGATTCACGGGTGGTCAATCTGTTGAAATCAGAGCACTACATTTTGGCCACCGTGCTCGATCCTAGGTTTAAAGCCTATGATTCTGTCACCATTGAAACAATGGTGGAGGATTATATGAGTGACAGCATATAAGTAGGCACGTCAGACAGTCCGTACATATACTGGCAGGAAAAAGAGGCAATTTGGAGGCCCTTGCACAAACTGGCTTTATTTTACCTAAGTTGCCCCCCCCCCTCCAGTGTGTACTCTGAAAGAGTGTTTCTCTGGCTGGGTCCACAGGATTATCCACAGGATAACATTGGGATATTGTCGAGCGACAGCGAAAATGGCACCAACACGGTCACGAGCTTTCTGGCCTCCCAGGATGCATTGGGGCCTTCACCATATAGTCCCGCCCACTGACTCAGTCAGATCAGTTTTTTGCTTGGTGAGGCAGGAAGCCGCATGGTCACAGGGCTGCTGTGAGAGCAGCCTCAAGCTTTTATTATTTTATTTTTATAGACTTACTTGATTGTTTTTTTTGAGCAACTTCTCTTAACAGCGTCTTAAACGCATACTAGAAAGAGTCGCTCCAATAACTCCCCACCGTGTCGCAACAACGCTTACCTTCGGGTATCAGTGCTGTCTCGACGGGCGTCTGTATCGGATGTTCTAGCAGGTCCAGCAGACGTAACCAGGCTGTGGCCGGAGCATGGGGAGACGGTGAGTCTATGGACTTCCTCTTACTAGAGGGGTCAGGACACAGCTACACTGATTTGGTGGAGACTACAAACAGTGTGTTGATGCGCCGAACATCTAGAGTGCGACAGCGCTACGCTCCTGGGATCATAGGTGCGAGGACTAGGTAGAGGCCGCGATCCTTGGAGTTTAAGTCAACAGGGGGTTTCAGACGCTCTCCTGGCCGCCCCTCCTCCAAGTTCATGGCCAGTTCCCGCGTGTTTCTCGTTTCATGAACTGAATGACCTCACTTCCGGCTCAGACGCTACCACGAGGGTACTCGGTCGCAGCTTAGACGCTGCGGTTGTGTACACTGGAGATAAACCCGCCCAGACCGAGTCGCAGGCCTAAGCGTCTGCATACACGTGGAAGTCACCCAGCGTCCGTGTCCGTTGGTGAGCGTTCGTGTCCGTTATCAGTTATCAAGAGCGGCAGTGTACACCAGTAGCGTCTGAATCCACTCAGCGTCTTACGAGCATATTTGCTTGGATATGGAAGTGTGGTGAGCCTCCCTGTATCCCGCTCTACGGAGGCAGGGTATACAGTACTAAAATTTCTCTCTACTTCTTAGTATACATTGTTAATTTTTAGTACCTATTGCATATGAGACCTGTATATTACTGTGTTTTCTGCATGCTATGTTGAAAAAAGAACCAGTTTAAAACAGAAGTACAATTTTCCTACTTATGTATAAGTTGTTATGGAGGTTGTATTCTCATATGACAATGTCTAATGCTTTAACATGTGACTGACTGCTAGTATGTGTGCTGACTTTTCTGTGTAATGTCAGTCCTGTTCTGACCCTCAAATCAGGTGCACTGTGGTCAGATTGATCTCACCTCTATATACTGACATATAGGGTGATTTTCAGTCACAAATTGTGTAGTTAATACCATGTCTGTGAGCGGCAAAAGTGATGAGGAGAATTTATCAAGCACTCCTACAGCCCTAACATGCTTATCTTGTAAGTCAGGGGTGATTGATATGAACCAATTGGTCACTTATGAGGGTTTGTGTGCGAACTGTTTCGCTTTTCAGCGAAGTAAAAAACAGGAGTTGGTTCAACCACCAACAGAGCCACCATGGAATATGTTTGCAAAGACAGGTTAGCTGCGGTAGCACCACCTCCAGGGTTAGGTTACACTATGAAACCATACATGCAGCTCCCTTCCTATGGTTTGGTTCCAGTAGCCTCTACAAGCAACCAAGGGACAGGTAAGACTAAGACAGATACGTCTGTGTGGCAGACAACACAAGATGATACATTGGATGATGAGGATACAATAGATTCAACTCCGTATGATGATCAGTCGCAGAGCTTTAGTTCAGAAGATGTAGCTGAACTTATTAATGCTGTGAAGGCTGTTCTCTCATTGGAAGAGCCAGCCAAGACAGTGTTAAAAGCTAAAGCACCTGTATTTAAACGATCAAAATCAAAGAAAGCTGAATTCCCAGCGTCAGATGAGCTGACGGAAATGATGGATGAGTCTTGGGCAGCGCCCAGTAAAAAGTATAAGATTCCTAAGAGATAGGATTCTTATTATCCATTTCCTGCTGTGGACTGTTCGAAAAGAGAAGTTCCTCCAAAAGTAGATGCTCATGTTCTGCGACTCGTGCATAAATCTGCTTTACCACTGTCATCAACCTCATTGAATGATGTCACAGACAGAAGGGTAGAGAGCCTTTTGAAAAATATTTTTTCTCTAGTAGGAGCAGTGGTAAGACCTGCTATGGCTTCGGCCTGGGTAGCAAAGGCAATGGGCGAATGGATAGAGGAACTAGAGAATGACATCCCTTCTCCTACTAGGGAGCAAGAGGATCGTTTTTGCCGTTTAAGACAATCTGTCCAGTATTTGGAAGAAGCAGCAATTGATGTAGGCACAGTTGCTTCGAAAGCTTCAGCCTTGACAGTAGTCGCTCGCAGAGCAGTTTGGCTACGGACCTGGAAGGCAGATGCGGAGTCCAAGAAAGAATTGGAAGCATTGCCTTTTGTCGGTAATATATTATTTGGAAAACCTTTATCGGATATCCTAGAATCAGAGGCTGAATCGAAAAAGGTCACATTTCCGTCTGCTTATAACCCTAAGTCCAAGGGTTTGAAATTTCGCTCATTTCGTTGGCAAAGCAAAGCGAAAGCTAAAGAGGAGCCTAAGCAACCCCAGTTTAAATCCAGGGGTAGGAAGCAGTGGGCTAGCAAAAAGCCAGCTTCCAAACCTGAACAGAAACCGTCAGCCTGAAGAGACGGGCCACCGCCTGGAGGATTCCAGGGTTGGGGGCCGACTCCTTCTTTTTGCACACATATGGCAACAGTCAACAGCAGATGCTTGGGTGCAGAAGGTAGTATCTCAGGGGTATGGGTTCCCATTCAGGAGGCAGCCTCCTCAAAGATTTATTTGCACCAGCCCGTCTCGTATAGAGTCGAAGACCAATGCCCTGCAAGAAGCTGTCCAAAAATTACTGCAGTCAGGTGTGATTGTTCCAGTACCTCCATCACAAAGGGGACAGGGGTTTTACTCCAATCTATTTCTAATCCAGAAGCCAAATGGTTCATATCGACCAATTCTAAATCTGAAAATGTTGTACAAATACATATGGATCCCGAAGTTCCACATGGAGACATTACGCTCCATAATGTTGGCTATGGAACCGGGAGATTACATGGTATCTCTGGATGTACGGGATGCTTACCTGCATGTGCCTATAGCACTGTCGCATCAGTGTTACCTCAGGTTTGCCATCCTCCAGGAACATTTCCAGTTCCAAGCTCTGCCTTTCGGGCTAGCTACAGCACCCAGGGTGTTTACCAAGATCATGGTGGTTATGGCAGCTTGTCTGCGCTAACAGGGGATAAGAATATTCCCATACCTAGACGACCTGTTAATCTTAGCACAGTCGCAAGATTTACTGTTGAGCCATCTTCAACAGACGATAGTTTGTTTACAGAGACACGGGTGGCTCATAAATTGGGAAAAGTCGTCTCTGAATCCAGCACAGTGGATGGTTCATTTGGGAGCCATATTGGATTCAGACCTACAGAAAGTTCTCTTACCAGAGAAAAAGATAGGTAAGGTGCAGGTCATGGCTCAGGAAGCGTTGCAAGCCCAGACAATGTCAGTCCATGCAGCAATGGGTACCTGTTGGGTCTGATGGTATCAACCTTCGACATGGTGCAATATGCGCAATTCCACTCCAGACCATTGCAGCACCTTATTCTGACAAATTGAAACGGAAATCATCAGACGATAAAGAAGCAGATGATAAAGATTCCAGTAAATGTAAAAAGGTCTCTAGCGTGGTGGCTACAGACAGACCATTTAAACAAGGGGAGACCCTTTTGGATAAAAGAGTGGCAAGTCCTGACAACCGATGCCAGCCTGCTGTCACGATCCGGGTATCTGGACGCCATTACTTACCCTTCAGATGCCTTCTAAGGCTGGCTCAGCGTTCCAGGACCGGATCCCATCTGTCATACTGATGTCCACATTCCTGCCTCCTCTCCTGTCACTCTGAGACGCGGTCACCGCAACGCCTGTAACATCTGGAATGGCGTCTCCCGCGGCCTCCGCCGCTGTTCCTGAGTTTCTGCATGCAGAGTGTCAGAGTGGTGATTACGTCAGCCGCGGCCTCCGCTGTGCCCGCGTGGTTAAATGTGCACTTATCAGTCTGGCGTCTCCTGTCTCCTGTGGCCGGCGCCGCCATTACTGTTTTAATTCCCACATGGATTACAAACCAAACTTCCCTCCAAGTGTCTGCATGGGCGCAGCCATCTTGGATTCTGTCATCTGTTCATTTCCACCAATCTACTGTTTGCAATGTTAATCTGCATAATTGCCTAGCCAATCCCTTCCTTGCTGCAGGTATAAGTATTCTGTGCCTGAGCAAGAAAGGCGTCAGTGCTTTGGTTGTCAAACTTAGTTCCAGTTTGTCTCTCTCCTGTGGTTGTTTTCCAGGTTCCAGTTCCTATCTCCAAACCTCCACTAAAGAGACCCGCACCATCATTCCACCTGCGGTGTAGCCTGACTCTCCTATCCATTTGGATTCATCTGCTTCCAGCTACAGATCCACCTGCTTACAGCAATCAGCTTCCAGCAGAGATCAGCTCTTCTTAAAGTGCCGGTACCCTTTTCTACAGATTACCATTTATCACCGGTATTATTATTTCACCGCTCTCAAGCTCCATATATAATTTCATATTTCATCGCTCTCAAGCTACATTTATTATTTAACTGGTTTCAGCCAGTATCCACTCCGTGCCAACATCAGTCTGGTTCCAGCCAGTATCCACAGCAGCCGTTTTATCCACAGCAGCCCAGCTTTTCCTGGAACACCAGCTGGTACGATCCTGGGCTATTTCCATTGCTACAGTCGGGCCTGGTAAGGACTTTCCAACTAGAAGATTATAAGAACTATCTCACACTACCAGGGCCCTGTGGCCTTGCCACCCTGTAGTACCCAGGAACTGTATTTATCCTCTGCTGATTTTATGTTTTCTTTTACTGCTGCTGTGTTACGGAGTATGTCATAATAAACATCATTGACTTTTACTTTGGTTGTCGTGGTCACGCCTTTGGGCAATTCTTCTACATGTAACTTACATGTCTAGGGGTCTGATACAACCTCCCAGGTTCCTTTACACCTCAGCCCCTACAACTGAGGCTGCCTCCCGTCAGCTCAGGCCCTCAGTTGTGACACCTGCAGGGCTGTGGGGTGGTACTCGCAAGCCTATGGTTCCAAGGAAAGTGGACCTGGACCGCAAGAGAGAGCAGATCTTAAGTGGTTAACGGTTAAAGTTCTTTTTTTACTGGCAATGGCGTCAGCCAGAAGAGTGCCAGATTTAGGAGCATTATCATGTAAGTCTCCTTTCCTAAGTTTTTTTCCAGACAGAGCAGTTCTCAGAACGAGATCTAGCTATCTTCCAAAGGTGGTATCAAAGTTTCACCTGAATGAAGAGATTGTAGTCCCAGCTTTTCAGGTATCGGGACTATCTGCGGGAAAGGCATCGCTGGACGTGGTCCGGGCTTTAAGAATCTATATACATCGTACTAGTGCCATCAGGAAAACAGATTCTCTCTTCATCCTCTACGGATTCCATAGAAGAGGGTGGCCTGCTAGTAAACAGACGCTGGCGAGATGGCTCCGAATGGTAATATCAGAAGCTTATTCTCATGCAGATCTCCCTATTCCGGATAATGTCTCTGCACACTCTACACGTAAGGTAGGTCCTTCTTGGGCAGCACAACAGGGTGCTTCAGCAGAACAGATATGTAGGGCAGCCACATGGTCTTCCATAAACACATTCATTAGACATTATGCCTTGGATACTTTTGCCTCTCATGACGCAGACTTCGGGCGAAAGGTCCTCCTGTGCAATCAGGAGCTTCCCCACCACTAAAATGGCTTTGGGAATCCCAATGTTATCCTGTGGATAATCCTGTGGAGCCAGCCAGAGAAATATACGTTATGGTAAGAACTTACCGTTGATAACGTGATTTCTCTTATGTCCACAGGTATCCACAGGGATCCCACCCTGACGCATCTGATTTGAGGATCTAGACAATCACTAAACCTCTTCCTTCTTGTATGGAAGGGTGTGCATGTGTGTTCTTATCGCCTAAACAGGTTTCTGTCTGATGTTCCTGCCTAAAATCGCTGTGGAAAGAACTGATCTGACTGAGTCAGTGGGCGGGACTATATGGTGAAGGCCCCAATGCATCCTGGGAGGCCAGAAAGCTTGTGACCGTGTTGGTGCCATTTTCGCTGTTGCTCGACAATATCCCAATGTTATCCTGTGGATACCTGTGGACATAAAAGAAATCACGTTATCAACGGTAAGTTCTTACCAAAACGTATATTTAGTGCAGCCGGTTACCTTGTCAGCGATCGGCGTACGAGGTTAATTCCACAAAATGTGGAGAAGATGATGTTCATCAAAATGAATTATAATCAATTCCTCCGTGGAGACATTCACCAGCAATTGCCTCCAGAAAGTACACAGGGACCTGAGATGGTGGATTCCAGTGGGGATGAATTAATACTCTGTGAGGATGGGGATGTACACAGTGAAAGGGGTGAGGAATCGGTCGATGAGGAGGAGGTGAACATCTTGCCTCTGTAGAGCCAGTTTGTGCAAGGAGAGATTGATTGCTTCTTTTTTGGTGGGGGCCCAAACCAACCAGTCATTTCAGCCACAGTCGCTGAAATGATGGGTTTGTTAAAGTGTGCATGTCCTGTTTATACAACATAGGGTGGGAGGGCCCGGGTGGGAGGGCCCAAGGACAATTCCATCTTGCACCTCTTTTTTTATTTTATTTATCTTTGCATCATGTGATGTTTGGGGCTAATTTTTTTAAGTGCCATCCTGTCTGACACTGCAGTGCCACTCCTAGATGGGCCAGGTGTTTGTGCCGCCCACTTGGGTCGCTTAGCTTAGTCATCCAGCGACCTCGGTGCAAATTTTAGGACTAAAAATAATATTGTGAGGTGTTCAGAATAGACTGGAAATGAGTGGAAATTATGGTTATTGAGGTTAATAATACTATGGGGTCAAAATTACCCCCAAATTCTATGATTTAAGCTGTTTTTGAGGTTTTTTTTTTTTTTAAAAAACACCCCGATCCAAAACACACCCGAATCCGACAAAAAATTTTCAGGGAGGTTTTCCAAAACGCGTCCGAATCCAAAACACGGCCGCGGAACCGAATCCAAAACCAAAACACAAAACCCGAAAAATTTCCGGTGCACATCTCTAGTTTGAACACACCCCACCCAAATCTAACTCTCTCTGCACATGTTACATCTGCCCCACCTGCAGTGCAACATGGCACCAAATGCATACCTCCCAACATGACCCTCTCCAGGAGGGACACAATGCTCTGCTTCTGGACTTCTCTCTTAATTTATGATTGCCATCACCTGTGCTGAAACACCTTTCTTATCCATTCACCTGTTCAAAACAGGTGATGGCAATCATAAATTAAAAGAAAAGTCCAGAAGCAGAACATGTTGTCCCTCCTGGAGAGGGTCATGTTGGGAGGTATGACAAATGTCGGTCCCCACTGCAGGAAAAGGTTGGATGGTGCTCTGCACTGATCTAAAATAGTGGCATATGAGTGGCCCATAGTATTTATGTATGTTCAGATAAACATATTTCTGACTGAAAAACAGTATTAATTGTAAACACTGAAATTCATAGTTTTTTAATTTATGTATGAAATACTGTATCACATAGGCCTGTAGAAGACATGCCAGGCTCTCATTAGTCACAAATGTGCTGCAGGTCTGTCCTGGTTTTCTAACCCTGAAAGCAGCGTGGTCTGTTGGAAAGAGGGTATAATATCATATGAATGAGGCCATGGCTGATCAAGCAGTGTTTGGGGAAAACTGGACACAGTCTGGTGTAGTCTTCTAGGGGCGTGGCTTCACGGGGGAAGGGGCGTGGCCTCAAAATAATAGCAATTCATTCTACGGTGCACAGTAGTCTATATTATTCAAATTACGCTGCACAGTAGCGCCACTACACCAGGTAGAGCCCCTTTTATACATTACAGCAGACAGCGTCCCCCTTTTTACACATTACAGCAGACAGTCTTCCTTTTAACACATTGCGGCAGCCAGTCCCCCTTTTTACACTTTGCGGCAGACAGCGTCCCCTTTTTTACACATTACAGCAGACAGCGTCCCCGTTTTTACACATTACGGCAGACGGTGTCCCCCTTTATACACATTGCGGCAGCCAGTCCCCCTTTTTACACATTACGGCAGCCAGTCCCCCTTTTTACACATTGCGGCAGCCAGGCCCCCTTTTTACACATTGCGGCAGCTAGGCCCCCTTTTTACACATTGCGGCAGCTAGGCCCCCTTTTTACACATTGCGGCAGCCAAGCCCTCTTTTTACACATTGCGGCAGACGGTGTCCCCCTGAGAGAGAGAGAGAGAGAGAGAGAGAGAAAGAGAGATATACTTACCATCTCCCCGCTGGCAGTCAGGCTCCTCGTTCAGGTCCCTCGGTGCAGGCAGGTGAGAAGGAGGAGGAGGGAGGGGGAGCAGGGAGCCGCAGCAGCGCTATGTCATTGGTAGTAAGCGCCGCTGCAGCATCCCCCTCTCCTTCCGTATTGGCTGCCCGGCGCTGCTGTGGATGCTGGGATGGAGGAACCGCATCCCAGCATCCACAGCAGCGCCGGGCAGCCAATACAGAAGGAGAGGGGGATGCTGCAGCGGCGCTTACTACCAATGAAATAGTGCTGCTGCGGCTCCCTGCTCCCCCTCCCTCCTCCTCCTTCTCCGCTGCCCGGCGCGGCTGCAGACTTCTCCCTCCACAGCGCGGCGCACGGCGCAGACTTAGAGGCGGCATGTAATGAGTCAATTTGACTCATTACATGCCGCTGGCCGTGCGCCCTCAGGGCAACTGCGCTGTGTGCCAAGCCCACTTGGCACACACGTAGTTACGGCCCTGGTCTTCGGCAGGACATATTTTTGTGTTTATTTTTACTTTCTAAAATGCTAGAATACATAATATATTATATAATTATAAATTTTTCTCCCTCACTATTGCAAAATTATATTTGTGTGACTATTTAATGGAAACTAAAGTATATATCCACTCAGGGTCGGACTGACCCACAGGGGTACCAGGGAAACCATCTGCCTGAGGGCCCACTCCTTCCTCTAGGGATCAGGTTCCAGACTGTGCACTTGTATTATACATGGTAGATATGTTGCATTACACTGCACTAAACTATTGTGTATTTTAAGCCTCTGTGAATGCTGCGCACACACCCTTTGTAGGCTGGCCACACCCCTAAGTATGGGCCCCTATAACTGCATTCCCCCGGTGGGCCCTTCATGTCCCAGTCCAACACTGTATCCACTTCTAAATGAACAGTGTCATTTAAATATGTTAGGTCTGAACATTTCATTTTTTTTCTAATAAAACATTGTACCTGTGAATTCTAGTTTAAAAGATCCAGCATTATCTGCCCTCCTATGGAGCAATCTTGTTTAGTTTGGTTGCTGTGGGTAACAGACAGCTCTATGCAGCCTGGGGACTGTCTGGCCAATTTGACATTTTTTTTTGTCATCTCCCGAGATCTTAGCTCAGTCCAAGATTCAAACACTAGCTGGTACAACCAGGTCTGAGGCAGCTTGCTGATAATGGGGGTCATTCCGAGTTGATCGCAAGTAGCAACTTTTTGCTGCCCGTGCGATCAACTCGACGCCGCCTATGGGGGAGGGCTTTTTTGCATAGCAAGGCTACGAGCACTTGTGCAGCCCTGCTATGCAAAAAAAGATTTGTTTAGAACTAGACCAGGTTAAGAGTTACTTACCCTGTGCGATCAATCCAGCGATGCAGATCCCGGAATTGAAGTCAGACATCCGCCCTCCAAACGCCTGGACACGCCTAAGTTCGCCGAACCACTCCCTGAAAAGGGTTAGTTGACGACCCGGAACGCCTTCTTCCTGTCAATCTTCTTGCGGTCGCCGCTGCAACCGTTTTTTTCATTTGCGGTGTCGCTGCCCGGCGATGGCTGTAACCGGGCAATGAAGCGCCTGCACAATGCGGCCGCCGCGCATGCGCAGTTCCGACCCGATCACACGGCTGCGAAGAAGTCGGAATGCCCCCAATATCACAGAGGAAAGACACCATGGGGTAAATTTACTAAGATGGGAGTTCTATTTAAGATGGGATGTTGCCCATAGCAACCAATCAGATTCTAGTTCTCATTTATCTAGCACCTTCTAGAACATAATACCTGGAATCTGATTGGTTGCTATGGGCAACATCACATCTTAAATAGAACTCCCATCTTAGTAAATTTACCCTCATGTTTGATGTGCAGATGCATGTACTAGCTGGTGGGATTTCTAGTTTACTGCCATTGCACAAGTGGACAACCGGAAATGTGAAGTATTCAATCATCATTGAGTAATTTATCAAGCTTATTTGTTAGGAATCATGAGCCTGTTTAAATGAGTTACATACATAGAATAAATGATACCCAATTTACTATTACGTATATTTGAAGCCTTTGATGTCTGTGTATTATGTAAATAATAATAATAATAATAATAATGATAATTTATTATTATTATTATTATTATTTGAAGCAAACCATCACTGATACATGAAAATCTGCAAACGTACTTAACCAATTAATGCAGAGTGTCAGTAGCCTTTATTGTGTTGTTAATCAATAGTGTTACTGATACAGTCATGTGTGGTTGAGACGTATTTTCTTTAATCTCTCCGCTATGTGTATTGCAGCTTAAAATGCCCTACATATCTAAAAATATGACTAATAAATATGTCATGTCTGAGAAGAATGCTCGTTTGTGTGACACATGCCCTAACGAATATGGTCTATTTTGAGCTATATTTTTTCATTAGCAGCTGCTGTGTTTAATGCCTTGTGCTTCAAGTGCATAAGCTGTACAGCATGAGAATAATTCTCATCAGAAACATAGATGTTTACGCCCAGGCAGCAGGCAACACAAATGAATGGAAACAGCCACTAAGTCACTGTGCAGCCTTCTATACGTTGAATATTCTGTCTGACATCTTTGAAGGGTAGGTTAACGCTTTCTAAAAAGCTAGGCTGACAGGTCTGCAGAATTGTAATGCAGGGCTCTTAGGAAGATTTTCTGCACAGCAGTCTGATAATGTAAAAATGCTTCCCCCACTTTGACAGTCCAAATGTTTCAATCATTTAAGGAGTAACATTGTTGCATTGTGGCTCTTAAGTGAACAAGAGTCTCTTTTATTCTGTAGAGAGGGTGAGAGGGGGGGAAATAAAAAGAAAGGGATAGAAGTCAAATTTGGGATTGTGCTGTTTAGAGCAGGGAGGTCACAAGGCTTTAATGCATTTAGCATTGACTGCCCCCTCTTGTAGTGCGTCTATTAGTCAGTAATTTGATTTGTACCTATTCATTTGCAGTCCCTGCAGCAGCTCTGAGCTGGCCCCATGTATAATTGGTGCTGTCTCTATTTTTACTTCATTAGATTAGCCCTGACTCCTGGCCACTTGTTGTCTGCGCTTGTCTGCCCATTTATACAACCTAATGTAACACAAAATTCATTACTGATCACATTACTTTCAACTCTGAAGCCGGTCTTGTGATAAACATTTTCTTAACCGTTTGAAAACCAGCGTTTGCTGGACCAGACAGAAGACAAAGACACATCTAGCAGAGTGAGACAATCAATATTTTAATAATGCTAAGTAGATACAAATGCATTGACACAATACAAATTAGGCCACTGAGACTTCAGTGCAGCTGGAGTCCATATAACTATAATGGGTAATCAGGGCCTGAATTCAAAGCATGGATTAACTTTTAGGGCTCGTTCACACGTATGTACTGGGACAATGGATAAAATGCATGAAAACTAACATGCACTATAATGATATGTTTTGCATACTTTGTACTTTTACCAGTACAATCCATTCTATCTTATCTATCTATCTATCTATCTATCTATCTATCTATCTATCTATCTATCTATCTATCTATCTATCTACCTATCTATCTATCTATCTATCTAATAATGCAATGGTGGGAATTGCATGTGCAAATGAGGCAACCGAGGATTTCTGCATGTGTGATAGCATATGACCTGGGACTTATAGGCCCTACACACTGGCCGATTTTCTGAAAGATATGAACGATCTCGTTCATAAATGAACGAGAACTCGTTCATATCTTTCAGTGTGGAAGCTCCAGCGATGAACGATGCGCGTCCCCGCGCTCGTTCATCGCTGGTCTCCCGTCGGCTGTGCATGCAGGCCAATATGGACGATCTCGTCCATATTTGCCTGCACTTCAATGCAGCCGCGTGACGGGGGGAGTGAAGAAACTTCACTACCCCCGTCACTGCCCCCCCGCCGCCGGGTCGCTCGTCGGCCGTTTCGGCCGCCGGGCACCTCGGCGGCGCATCGTCAAATGAGTAGGGCCCCATAGGGTCTAATTCAGATCTGATCAATGCTGTGCATTTTCGCACAGCGTGCAATCAGATCCGAACTGCGCATGCATCTGAGCCACACTGTGCTGGCGCAAAGGACGGCAGCTATGGGGATTGGCGCCCTGCAACAGGAAGGTGCGAAGGATCCAGTCGCACGGGCGTTCACAAGGAGATTGACAGGAAGAGGCCGTTTGTGGGTTGCAACTGACCATTTTCAGGGAGTGTCCGGAAAAACGCAGGCGGGCTCAGGCATTTTGAGGGAGGGTGTCTGATGTCAGCTCCGGTCCCGATCAGGAGGATTTAATCGCACTGGCTGAGTAAGTCCTAGGCTGCACAGAGACTCCCCCTGTAGGCGGCAACTATCTGATCGCAGGGCAGCAAAAAACGCAGCCCAGCGATCAGATCTGAATTACCCCCTTAGCCCATGGTCCACAACCCTGCTCCCGACCAGTTTCATGGAGATGAGACCCGGAAATTTGCTGGTTTGCTTGACCCAGCAATCCCATGTCTGACGGGTATTATATATCTCTCACACATTTATTAATGTGTAGAAAGTGCAAAAAAGGGCATGGGTCAGCAAGTCATTTCAAGCTGGAGGTCATAAACCATAGACTTTTAGGAATAGTCAAAGTGTATTTAAAAAAATAAAAAATAAAAAAATATATATAATTAAAAATGTGTATTAGTTTCAATTATGTGAAGCTGCTTTTTTTCCTGGTGTGCCTCTTACAGCCTTGGCCAAAAAAACAGTGTGAGTGGGAGATTGCAGATAGTGGGGGTAATTCCAAGTTGATCGCAGCAGGAAATTTTTTAGCAGTTGGGCAAAACCATGTGCACTACAGGGGGGGGGGGGCAGATATAACATGTGCAGAAAGAGTTATATTTGGGTGGGTTATTTTATTTCTGTGCAGGGTAAATACTGGCTGCTTTATTTTTACACTGCAAATTAGATTGCAGATTGAACACACCCCACCCAAATCTAACTCTCTCTGCACATGTTATATCTGCTTCCCCTGCAGTGCACATGGTTTTGCCCAACTGCTAAAAAGACTCCTGCTGCGATCAACTTGGAATTACCCCCAGTGATCGTTCCTCCCACTCACACTAGGACCTCACTGTTTGATGCAAAAGTGCAGACATATGTATTCCAGAATGAGTGGCACTTGGATTGTTTTGGAAAAGGGGTTTGTTATCAATAATTTGTATCACTATGCCAATGATATTGCCTATCTCATTAAGCTTTTTAGCAGTGCTTGTCAGAATGCAGGCAGTGGCATTTCTATAATGGGTGCAGGGTGTGCAGTGCATGTGAGCCCCTGGGTCCAGGAGGCCCACCTTGCCCACCCTGCATCCATGCTCTTTAATACTTTCCTCTACATAGTCCCATGTCGGCAGTGGCAATGCTGCACAAATCACTGGGTAAAGAGCCATTTTCCCAGCAATCTGCGCATGCAGAATAGAACAATTTCCAGGAATATGGCCTCCGTGCAATTTTCACAGAGACCTTCACATGTGCAGTAGACTCTGGCACAGTGGGAGAGTCTTCTCACTTGTACCACCTGATAGAGAGTACAGGGCCCAGGCGGACACTACACATGGGTCCCCTCCTCACTTAATACGCCCCTGGATGCAGGAAGATGCATGATCCATGATATTCTCAGCAAACAGTGGCAGTAGATTACTTTTTGTCTTTCCAGTGTCATAATTTTTTATATCTGGGGTTGGCAACATGTGGCACACCAGCTGGTGTGTAACTACACATCCCAGCATGCCCTATCACAGATTTACTGTTAGGGCATGCCTGAACTTTGGCATGGTGTGCTGGCATGTGCAGTTCCCTATCAGCTGGAGTGTTGCATCTTGTCTACTCCTGTTCTAGATAATGGATTTCTAGATAAGAGATAACTGTAAATGGTAATGTCTTTGGAGCTGTGAGATTGAAGGTGTATTGTAAAAGAAACTTACAACACACTTCTATGTATAAGATGTATGAAAGGTATGGTTGACAGTTTGTGACCAAGAGACATGGCTGCCATATGCTTGCTGGATGATGTTCCTGCCCACGACAGTGACCAAGAGACATGGGTGCCATATGCTGGATGATGTTCCTGCCCACGACAGTGACCAAGAGACATGGGTGCCATATGCTGGATGATGTTCCTGCCCACGACAGTCCATTCATCCATTAGTATGCTCTGCTGAAGCTGGCACAAGGCAGGTGATTATAGGAAGCAGAGATAGCATCTCAAGAAATGTGACACTGAACCACTCACAGATGTCCCAGCAAACTTCTTTACTAAACATATGTATTATTGATCAGCTGCAGAGCATTGTGTTATATTACAGTATTGGAGTTGGAGTGATCATTTACTGAAGAAGGTGTATACGTTTTCAAACATCACTAACTTTTTTGTCACATAAAATGGAAATAGCTGTATGTATGGTGAAACTACAGAAACACATCATATAATTTTGGGATACAAATACAGGGTTGAGTATCCCTTATCCAAAATTCAAAATCCCACATTATTGAGTCCCCTACTGAGATGGTGACATAAATATTATATTTCTCTAACGTCCTAAGTGGATGCTGGGGACTCCGTCAGGACCATGGGGAATAGCGACTCCGCAGGAGACAGGGCACAAAAATAAAGCTTTAGGATTAGGTGGTGTGCACTGGCTCCTCCCCCTATGACCCTCCTCCAAGCCTCAGTTAGGTTTTTGTGCCCGTCCGAGCAGGGTGCAATCTAGGTGGCTCTCCTAAAGAGCTGCTTAGAAAAAGTTTTTTAGGTTTTTTATTTTCAGTGAGTCCTGCTGGCAACAGGCTCACTGCATCGAGGGACTTAGGGGAGAGAATTTCAACTCACCTGCGTGCAGGATGGATTGGATTCTTAAGCCCAGTACTCACGGGCCGATCAAGGAGAGATGCGTGCTGAGCGAACCGCTCAGCACACATCTCTCCTGCCGCTCAGCACAGCGCGATCTGTGCTGAGCGTGCGGGGGGAGACGGGGGGGCCGCTCACTTCACCCAGCGGGTGAAGTGAGCGACCCGCTAGATTGGCCTGCATGCAGGCCAATCTAGCAGCGGCGATAGCGATGTGCGGGGCCGCGCATCGCTATCGCCGAGGGGGCTACACACGGAGCGATCCTGCCGATATTCTAAGCAATCTAGTCAGATTGCTTAGAATATCGCTCCGTGAGTACCCCCCTTCAGGCTACTGGACACCATTAGCTCCAGAGGGAGTCGGAACACAGGTCTCACCCTGGGGTTCGTCCCGGAGCCGCGCCGCCGACCCCCCTTACAGATGCTGAAGATTGAAGGTCCGGAAACAGGCGGCAGAAGGCTCTTCAGTCTTCATGAAGGTAGCGCACAGCACTGCAGCTGTGCGCCATTGTTGTCACACACTTCACACCAAGCGGTCACGGAGGGTGCAGGGCGCTGCTGGGGGCGCCCTGGGCAGCAATATTTTAATACCTTATGGCAAAAGAATACATCACATATAGCCATTGAGGCTATATGTATGTATTTAACCCATGCCAGTTATCTAAAACTACGGGAGGAAAGCCCGCCGAAATAGGGGGCGGGGCTTATTCTCCTCAGCACACAGCGCCATTTTCCTGCTCAGCTCCGCTGTGAGGAAGGCTCCCAGGACTCTCCCCTGCACTGCACTACAGAAACAGGGTAAAACAGAGAGGGGGGGCATTTTTTGGCGATATATTGGATATATTTAAGCTGCTATAAGGAACAACACTTATATAAGGTTGTTCCCATATATATTATAGCGCTTGGGTGTGTGCTGGCAAACTCTCCCTCTGTCTCCCCAAAGGGCTAGTGGGGTCCTGTCTTCGATAAGAGCATTCCCTGTGTGTCTGCTGTGTGTCGGTACGTGTGTGTCGACATGTATGAGGGCGATGTTGGTGTGGAGGCAGAGCAATTGCCGATAATGGTGATGCCACCCCCCAGGGAGTCGACACCGGAATGGATGGCTTTGTTTATGGAATTACGTGATAATGTCAGCACATTACAAAAATCAGTTGACGACATGAGACGGCCGGCAAACCAGTTAGTACCTGCCCAGGCGTCTCAGACACCGTCAGGGGCTGTAAAGCGCCCTTTACCTCAGTCGGTCGACACAGACCCAGACACAGACACTGAATCTAGTGTCGACGGTGATGAAACAAACGTATTTTCAAGTAGGGCCACACGTTATATGATCACGGCAATGAAGGAGGCTTTGCATATCTCTGATACTGCAAGTACCACAAAAAGGGGTATTATGTGGGGGGTGAAAAAACTACCTGTAGTTTTTCCTGAATCAGAGGAATTAAATGATGTATGTGATGAAGCGTGGGTTAACCCAGATAGAAAAATGCTAATTTCAAAAAAGTTATTAGCATTATACCCTTTCCCGCCAGAGGTTAGGGCGCGCTGGGAAACACCCCCTAGGGTGGATAAGGCGCTCACACGCTTATCAAAACAAGTGGCGTTACCGTCTCCTGATACGGCCGCCCTCAGGGATCCAGCGGATAGGAGACTGGAAACTACCCTAAAAAGTATATACACACATACTGGTGTTATACTGCGACCAGCCATCGCCTCAGCCTGGATGTGCAGTGCTGGGGTCGTCTGGTTGGATTCCCTGACTGAAAATATTGATACCCTGGATAGGGACAGTATTTTATTGACTATAGAGCAATTAAAGGATGCTTTCCTTTATATGCGAGATGCGCAGAGAGATATTTGCACTCTGGCATCGAGAGTAAATGCGATGTCCATATCTGCCAGAAGGAGTTTATGGACGCGACAGTGGTTAGGTGATGCGGATTCCAAACGACATATGGAAGTATTGCCGTATAAAGGGGAGGAATTATTTGGCGTCGGTCTATCGGATCTGGTGGCCACGGCAACTGCCGGAAAATCCACTTTTTTACCACAGACCCCCTCCCAACAGAAAAAGACACCGTCTTTTCAGCCGCAGTCCTTTCGGTCCTATAAGAACAAGCGGACAAAAGGACAGTCATATCTGCCTCGGGGCAGAGGAAGGGGTAAGAGAGGGCAGCAAGCAGCCCCTGCCCAGGAACAGAAGCCCTCCCAGGGTTCTGCAAAGCCCTCAGCATGACGCTGGGGCCTTACAAGCGGACTCAGGAGCGGTGGGGGGTCGACTCAAGAATTTCAGCGCACAGTGGGCTTGCTCACAGGTGGACCCCTGGATTCTGCAGGTAGTATCTCAGGGTTACAGGTTGGAATTCGAGAAGTCTCCCCCTCGCCGGTTCCTAAAGTCTGCTTTGCCAACGTCTCCCTCAGACAGGGCGACGGTATTGGAAGCCATTCACAAGCTGTTTTCTCAGCAGGTGATAGTCAAGGTACCCCTCCTACAACAGGGAAAGGGGTATTACTCCACGCTATTTGTGGTACCGAAGCCGGACGGCTCGGTAAGACCTATTCTAAATCTGAAATCTTTGAACCTGTACATACAAAAATTCAAGTTCAAGATGGAGTCACTCAGAGCAGTGATAGCGAATCTGGAAGAAGGGGACTTTATGGTGTCCCTGGACATAAAGGATGCTTACCTGCATGTCCCAATTTGCCCTTCACATCAAGGGTACCTCAGGTTCGTGGTGCAAAACTGTCATTATCAGTTTCAGACGCTGCCGTTTGGATTGTCCACTGCACCTCGGGTCTTTACCAAGGTAATGGCCGAAATGATGATTCTTCTGCGAAGAAGAGGCGTATTAATTATCCCTTACTTGGACGATCTCCTGATAAGGGCAAGGTCCAGAGAACAGCTGGAGGACGGAGTAGCACTAACCCAACTAGTGCTGCAACAACACGGGTGGATTCTGAATTTTCCAAAATCTCAGTTGACCCCGACGACACGTCTGCTGTTCCTGGGAATGATTCTGGACACGGTTCAGAAAAAGGTGTTTCTTCCGGAGGAGAAAGCCAGGGAGTTATCCGAACTTGTCAGGAACCTCCTAAAACCAGGGACAGTGTCTGTGCATCAATGCACAAGAGTCCTGGGAAAGATGGTGGCTTCTTACGAAGCGATTCCATTCGGCAGATTCCACGCACAAACTTTTCAGTGGGATCTGCTGGACAAATGGTCCGGATCGCATCTGCAGATGCATCAGCGGATAACCTTATCGCCACGGACAAGGGTGTCTCTTCTGTGGTGGTTGCAGAGTGCTCATCTGTTAGAGGGCCGCAGATTCGGCATACAGGACTGGGTCCTGGTGACCACGGATGCCAGTCTGAGAGGCTGGGGAGTGGTCACACAGGGAAGAAACTTCCAGGGAGTATGGTCAAGCCTGGAGATGTCTCTTCACATAAATATACTGGAGCTAAGAGCGATTTACAATGCTCTAAGTCTGGCAAAACCCCTGCTTCAGGGTCAGCCGGTGTTGATCCAGTCGGACAACATCACGGCAGTCGCCCACGTAAACAGACAGGGCGGCACAAGAAGCAGGACAGCAATGGCAGAAGCTGCAAGGATTCTTCGCTGGGCGGAAGATCATGTGATAGCACTGTCAGCAGTATTCATTCCGGGAGTGGACAACTGGGAAGCAGACTTCCTCAGCAGACACGATCTACACCCGGGAGAGTGGGGACTTCATCCAGAAGTCTTCCACATGATTGTGAACCGTTGGGAAAAACCAATGGTGGATATGATGGCGTCCCGCCTCAACAAAAAACTGGACAGGTATTGCGCCAGGTCAAGAGACCCTCAGGCAATAGCTGTGGACGCTCTGGTAACACCGTGGGTGTTCCAGTCAGTGTATGTGTTCCCTCCTCTGCCTCTCATACCAAAAGTACTGAGAATTATACGGCAAAAGGGAGTAAGAACGATACTAGTGGCTCCGGATTGGCCAAGAAGAACTTGGTACCCGGAACTTCAAGAGATGCTCACGGAGGATCCGTGGCCTCTACCTCTAAGACGGGACCTGCTTCAGCAGGGACCGTGTCTATTCCAAGACTTACCGCGGCTGCGTTTGACGGCATGGCGGTTGAACGCCGAATTCTAAGGGAAAAAGGCATTCCGGAAGAGGTCATTCCTACACTGGTAAAAGCCAGGAAGGAGGTGACTGCACAACATTATCACCGCATTTGGAGAAAATATGTTGCGTGGTGTGAGGCCAGGAAGGCCCCCACGGAGGAATTTTAACTGGGTCGATTCCTACATTTCCTGCAAACAGGATTGTCTATGGGCCTCAAATTGGGGTCCATTAAGGTTCAAATTTCGGCCCTGTCGATTTTCTTCCAGAAAGAATTGGCTTCAGTTCCTGAAGTCCAGACTTTTGTAAAAGGAGTACTACATATACAGCCCCCGGTTGTACCCCCAGTGGCACCGTGGGATCTTAATGTAGTCTTGGATTTTCTCAAATCCCATTGGTTTGAGCCGCTCAAATCGGTGGAGTTGAAGTATCTTACATGGAAAGTAACCATGCTACTGGCCCTGGCTTCAGCCAGGAGAGTATCAGAATTGGCGGCTTTATCATATAAGAGCCCATATCTGATTTTCCATACGGACAGGGCAGAACTGCGGACGCGTCCTCATTTTCTGCCTAAGGTGGTGTCAGCGTTTCACCTGAACCAGCCTATTGTGGTGCCTGCGGCTACTAACGATTTGGAGGATTCCAAGTTGTTGGACGTGGTCCGGGCATTGAAAATATATATTTCAAGAACGGCGGGAGTCAGAAAGTCTGACTCACTGTTTATATTGTATGCACCCAACAAGATGGGTGCTCCTGCTTCTAAGCAGACGATTGCTCGTTGGATTTGTAGCACAATTCAACTTGCACATTCTGTGGCAGGCTTGCCACAACCTAAATCTGTCAAGGCCCATTCCACAAGGAAAGTGGGCTCATCCTGGGCGGCTGCCCGGGGGGTCTCGGCATTACAACTCTGCCGAGCTGCTACTTGGTCAGGGGCAAACACGTTTGCAAAATTCTACAAATTTGATACCCTGGCTGAGGAGGACCTTGAGTTCTCTCATTCGGTGCTGCAGAGTCATCCGCACTCTCCCGCCCGTTTGGGAGCTTTGGTATAATCCCCATGGTCCTGACGGAGTCCCCAGCATCCACTTAGGACGTTAGAGAAAATAAGAATTTACTTACCGATAATTCTATTTCTCGTAGTCCGTAGTGGATGCTGGGCGCCCATCCCAAGTGCAGATTGTCTGCAATACTTGTACATAGTTATTGTTACAAACAAATTCGGGTTGTTATTGTTGTGAGCCGTCTGTTCAGAGGCTCCTACGTTTGTCATACTGTTAACTGGGTTCAGATCACAAGTAATACGGTGTGATTGGTGTGGCTGGTATGTGTCTTACCCGGGATTCAATATCCTTCCTTATTGTGTACGCTTGTCCGGGCACAGTATCCTAACTGAGGCTTGGAGGAGGGTCATAGGGGGAGGAGCCAGTGCACACCACCTAATCCTAAAGCTTTATTTTTGTGCCCTGTCTCCTGCGGAGCCGCTATTCCCCATGGTCCTGACGGAGTCCCCAGCATCCACTACGGACTACGAGAAATAGAATTATCGGTAAGTAAATTCTTATTATATTATTTATACATATACATGTACATATTTAAAGACAATATATATAATACATATGTAATTATTTCAGTAGAGGACCCAAAAATGTGGGATTTTGAATTTTGGATAAGGGATACTCAACCTGTATATACATGTCCATACTACCAGCGGCATAGCCAGAACTTTGTGGGCCTCATAGCAACATTTTGAAGGGGCCCCCATCCCAATGCTTCTAGAAAGACACCTCTCTGTAGCAGTGGTTAATTTTGTGCCCTATAATAGTGTCTTACAGTACTGTACAGTAGTTCATTTTCTGAACCATAGCAGAGCCTTATTTAATGTTATGCCCCATAGTGCCCTACTTTCTTTTATAAATCGTAGTAGTGCTTAAGTTCACCCTATGTCACATGTCAGAGCTGCCGGTACACATTATGCCGCACAGTACCCCCAATTCACATTATTATATTTAGTGCTCCCCATTCATATTGTGCCTCATTACAGAGCCTCGGTTCATTTTATATAACATTAAAATGCCCTCCAGTTCATTTTATACCACACTACAATGAGCAGGTCCAGGGGCATACCTAGATATATTTACAGGCCCCAAAGAAGTAGTTTGAAAGGACCCCTACGTACCACCCAATGGCAAAAAATGTATATAGCACATGTAACAGTGACAGGGAAGGTGGGCCCCTCTCAGCTTTGCGCCCCATAGCAGCTGCTCTGCCCGCACCTATGGTAGCTACACCCTTGCATACTACCTTTTAAATGTAGATGTTTTTACTGAAGCTGTGTTTGGGGCATGAAGTCATCAGTCATCAGCTAGGCCTATTAGTTATGGTCTTATTATCCACTCAAAAATAAGTAAAGTGCTATCATGTATTGATACATACAGTGGGGCAAAAAAGTATTTGGACAGCCACCGATTGTGCAAGTTGACCCACTTAAAAAGATGAGAGAGGTCTGTAATTTCCATCATAGGTACACTTCAATTGTGAGAGACTGAATCTGAAAAAAAAAAAAAAACAGGAAATCACATTGTCTGATTTTTAAACATTTTATTTGTATATTCTTGTGGAAAATAAATATTTGGACAATCAAAAAGTTTAACTCAATACTTTGTAATATAACCTCGGTTGGCAATTACAGAGGTCAAACGTTTCCTGTAGTTCTTGACCAGGTTTGCACACACTGTAGCAGGTATTTTGGCCCACTCTTCCATGCAGATCTTCTCTAGATCTGTCATGTTTAGGGGCTGTTGCCGGGCAACACGGACTTTCAACTCACTCCACTGATTTTCTATTGGGTTGAGGTCTGGAGACTGGCTAGGCCACTCCAGGACCTTGAAATTCTTCTTACGGAGCCACTCCTTAGTTGCCCGGGCAGTGTGTTTGGGGTCATTGACATGCTGGAAGACCCAGCCACGTTCTATCTTCAGTGCTCTTACTGAGGGAAGGAGGTTTTTGCCCAAAATCTCACGATACAGGGCCCCATTCATCCTCTCCTTAATACGGATCAGTCATCCTGTCCCCTTTGCAGAAAAGCAGCCCCAAAGCATGATGTTTCCACCCCATGCTTCACAGTGGGTATGGTGTTCTTGGGATGCCATTCATCATTCTGCTCCCTCCAAACACGGCGAGTGGAGTTTATGCCAAAATGTTCGATTTTGCTCTCTGCTGACCACATTACATTCTCCAAATCCTCCTCTGGATCATCCATATGGTCACTGGCAAACTTTAGACGGGCCTGGACATGTGCTGGCTTAGGGGGACCTTTCGGGCGCTGCAGGATTTCAATCCATGACGACGTAGTGTGTTACTAATGGTAACCTTTGTTACTGTGGTCCCAGCTCTCTTGAGGTCACTGACCATGTCCCTACATGTAGTTCTGGGCTGATTCCTCACCGTTCTCAAGATAATTGATACCCCACGAGGTGAGATCTTGCATGGAGGCCAAGGTCGAGGGAAATTGTCAGTGATCTTGTATTTCTTCCATTTTTTAATAATTGCGCCAACAGTTGATCTCTTCTCACCAAGCTGCTTGCCTATTGTCGAGTAGCTCATCCCAGCCTTGTGCAGCTCTACAATTTTTTCCCTGGTATCCTTAGACAGCTCTCTGGTCTTGGCCATGGTGGAGAGGTAGCAGTCTGGCTGTTTGAGGGTGTGGACAGGTGTCTTTTATACAGATAACCAGTTCAAACAGGTGCCATTAATACAGGTAATGAGTGGAGGATAGAAGAGCTTCTTAAAGAAGAAAGAACAGGTCTGTGAGAGCCAGATATCTTGCTGCTTGGTAAGTGTCCAAATATTTATTTTCCACAAGAATATACAAGTAAATTGTTTAAAAATCAGACAATGTGATTTCCTGGGGTTTTTTTTTCAGATTCTGTCTCTCACAGTTGAAGTGTACCTATGATGGAAATTACAGACCTCTCTCATCTTTTTAAGTGGGTCAACTTGCACAATCGGTGGCTGTCCAAATACTTTTTTGCCCCACTGTATGTTTTAAGCAAATGTATTGACATTGCTTTTATTCAGTAGATGCTATATTTCATGACTGACTGCCAATGCTGCAGGGTCCTGATTGTAAGTTATTGTGATTACAGCATTTTATATACTTTCCAGGTGCAGTGTTCCTATAGCCCTGGCTCCGCTGATATGTATGGCTTATTGTAATGTACTATACAAAGATAGAATGCTAGTGTAGCAGTGATGTGCGGTGGGGTGAGGCAGAGCCTTTCCTGTCATACTAACTTATACGTCAGAGTTCTGACTGTATAAAGTTTATGAAAAATACAAAGAATATATTAGAAATATCTTCTTTGTTGTATTATTGTAATAATTTTTATTAAAAAAAAACTCTGAAAGTAAAAAGTCTATGCCTCACCTACCTATCTATTCCGTACATCGCTGACGCCGGGATCCCAGGGGAGGACACAATCCCGGTGTCAAAATACCGAAAACAGCTGGCATCCCAGATGTCCTCACAAATGGACATGCTGCCATCCTGCCGTGGGTGTATGTGCGTGTGAGTTTTAGACAGCAGAAGGGGGGTTAGGGTGCAGGCATGGAAAGGTTAGGTTTAGGGCCCGAGTAAGGGGGTTAGGGTTAGGCACCAAGCAGGGAGGATTGGGTTTAGGCAGTGAGGAAGGGAGGGCTAGTGTTAGGCACAAAGCGGGGAGGGTTAGCGTTAGGCACCACTGGGGAGGGTTAGGGTAGGGAAAAGGTGAGGGTTAGAGGGCTAAATGGGGGGCTGTTGGGATTCTGATGGAAGGGATGCCGTTGTCGGTATACTGACCGCCGTCATCCCGTCTATCGGTAGGTCATACTGAACCCCTGTAGCATATATTGCAGAAACTTAACGCCTTTCCTCCCAGATGATTTGCAATTGGTGTGTTTGTCTTTAAGAATTTTAACAGCACTTAGGTCCCACTTGTGGTTCTATTTATTATTAAATGATGGCACAACAGATTCTGTTATCAAGGAAAATCAGATGTCAGCAAAATTTTCTAAGAAAATATTGCAGGGTGACGGGCCAGCTAGAGGCATAGGAGCATTAATGGACTGGAATTGGCCTACCAGTTATTTATTTCCTGTGACCTGTCCCTGCAAATTGCGGTGGTACGTGGTAGAGTTGTAGTGCATGCGTGTGGAAACTTTCACCAGAGACACCAAGCAAATAGTTTGGTAGGTCTGACAGGAGCTAAGGTGATAATACTGCAGGCCTGCCTGTAATTAGTGCACATTCATGGTGAAAGCATTTATAATAACTGACACTGTTTGTATAAATGTGTAGCATTTTAATGTCATTTTACTTACACTCTTTTCACTAATTTTATGTTGGAAATGTATTCCGAACACATTTTAATTTTTATGCTTAAACCTGGCTAACGCATAATACACATACGTGGGAAACCTTTTCCTTTAAATAATAGGTATATGTTGACTAAAAAGATCAATTAGATAAGCTCTTTTTGATAACAAGCATTGTGATTGAGGGACAGCTGAGTTTATCCCTCTATAAACATTCCCATTTGTTTTCCACAGAATGTATTGAGAGGGGCTGAAATACTAGCAAACATGCTTTTATATAGTTGAGACGCTAAGAGTGTCTAGCTTTGTATAATGGTTAAGTCCTTTAATTAAAATGGAGCAGTAATAACTTGTAAAACAAAGCTGCAGCATTTTCCCAATTCCAACATAACTTTCTAATACCTCTCAACAAGGCGGTTGGCTTGTATTATGTGATGTGTTTGCTGACTTTAACAGAGCTCTCTGCAAGCTTGTGTTTCTTTTGTTGTCATTCAGTGATATCTTCTAGTTGTCCCCACATAATATTTGTATTTACTTATGTTGCTTTGTCTTCCATGTTGTAAACTAGCTCACAAATGTGATAAATTGCCTCAATACAGCTTTGTTTTAGAATTATGCATTTAACAGCTTCCATTGTACAAGACTTCTTTACAATCTACTTACTTACCTCACTCATTGATGAATAATACATAACATTTATGTAATCTGATAGGAATAACACCCTTACGGGCAATATGCACACATCATCCTTGGCATAGAGATAAAAGGGTTCTCAATTTGACACATTGAGCGACCATGCCAGTCACACACTTGGATTTAATGTTAACTATGTTTTGTGAGTATAGTATAATATAGTATAAGAAAAGTCCTGTATAAAGATCAATTATTCTTATTATTTTATAAGAAGAAATTAAACAAATTCATGATGTTTCAATACTATTTATTATTATTATTATTATCCTTTCATTATATGGCGCCACAAGGGATCCGCAGCGCCCAATTACAGAGTACATAAACAAGATAATCAAAACAGGAAAATAGTGACTTACAGTTGAAGATGGTTTAAGTAAGAGAAGGATAAGCACAAGAAGGGTTGAGGGCCCTGCTCGTGAGAGCTTACATTCTAAAGGGACTAGAATAAAGATTGATTTTGTTCAGCATTTTAAAATTGATTAAAATTCTTTTATCATGAAAGAAGTTATTTAATTTGTAAATCAAATTAATTTGATAAATTTTACATAAAGGAAATTCACCAGTGACCTTTTACAAATCCTAAAGCTTTTCTGTTTTATTTTATGAGAGGGATCATTCATTTTAATGTTTTCCACTACTCTACATGCAAAAACACCATTGAAATTAATGTACCTTTGAAATCAGTTAAAATTCTCTCTGCATACTGTAAATACATTTATAAAAATGAGCAGTGTAAAGCCTTTCATAACGATCCTGTACAGAGGGGCTGCAAAAAAAAAAAAATCTTTCTCCAGTAGACTAAAGGGGGGTACACACGGAGAGATCCGTTCTTAAAATCTAAGCAATCTGACTACACCCATCTCTGGACGTGTGTACTGGCCTTAAAAGAACTTCATAGGTTTTTATCCTCTTAATTTTTGCCACCTCCAGAGGCGGGCTGGCCCAGGAAGGGGTCAGGGTGCCATGTGCCCCCTGAGCCACGCTACTGCCAAGGGTCATGGACCGGCCGCTACCTTCCACTACACCAGCGGTAGCCAACCCTCGGCTCTCGACCCGCATGCGGGTCTTTCAATCTCCGCATGCGACTCGTAAGCGCCCGTGAGCCAATCAGAGCTCGCGGACCGGTAGTAAATCAAGAGTCTTATCTGCCAGTCCGCAAACTCTGGCTCATGGACCGGCGTCTAATTAGAGTCAGTCAACGCAGCCAGAGAGTGGAGACAGAGGGGCAGGAGAGGCACACGCTGCGCTCTCCTCCCCTCACAAGCAGCAGACTGAGCAGAGCAGCAGCGCGGCGGGGGGGCGCAGTGTGGGGACATGTGTATCTACACTGGGGGCATATCTGGCACTGGGGTGACGTGTATCTGGCACTGGGGGTACATGTGTTTCTGGCACTGGGGGCATATCTGGCACTGGGGGGACGTGAATCTGGCACTGGGGGCATATTTGGCACTGGGGGCACGTGTTTCTGGCACTGGGGGCATATCTGGCACTGGGGAGGACGTGTATCTGGCAGTGGGGGCATATCTGGCACTGGGGAGACATGTAGCTGGCAATGGGGGCATATTTGGCACTGGGGGCATATCTGACACTGGGAGGACACATGTATCTGGCACTGGGGGACGTGTATCTGGCAGTGTGGGCATATTTGGCACTGTGGGCATTTCTGGCACTGGGGGGACATGTGTATCTGGCACTGTGGGCATATCTGGCACTGTGGGCATATCTGCCACTGGATGGACATGCGTATCTGGCACTGGGGGCATATATGGCACTGGGGGGGACGTGTATCTGGCAGTGGGGGCATATCTGGCACTGGGGGCATATCTGGCAGTGGGGGCACGTGTTTCTGGCATTGGGGGCATATCTGGCACTGGGGGGAGACGTGTATCTGGCACTGGGGGCATATCTGGCACTGAGAAGACGTGTAGCTGGAAATGGGGGCATATCTAGCACTGGGGAGATGTGTAACTGACAGTGGGGGCATATCTGGCACTGGGGGGACACGTGTATCTGGTACTGTTGGGACGTGTATCTAGCAGTGGGGGCATATTTGGCACTGGGGGCATATCTGGCACTGGGGGGACATGTGTATCCGGCACTGGGGACATATCTGGCAGTGGAGGGACATGTGTATCTGGCACTGGGGGGACATGTGTATCCAGCACTGTGGGCATATCTGGCATTGTGGGCATATCTGGCACTGGAGGGACATGCGTATCTGGCACTGGGGGCTTATCTGGCACTGGGGGACGTGTATCTGGCAGTGGGGGCATATCTGGCACTGGGGGGACATATGTATCTTACACTGGGAGCATATCTGGCACTGTGGAGGAATATATGTACCTGGCACTGTGGGGACATATATGTATCTTGCAGTGTGGGGACATATATGTATCTGGCACTGTGGAGGCATATATGTATTTGGCACTGTGGAGGCACCCATTTTTTGGTGTGTTTATTAGAGATGAGCGGGTTCGGTTCCTCGGGATCCGAACCCCCCCGAACTTCACCCATTTTACACGGTTCCGAGGCAGACTCGAATCTTCCCGCCTTGCTCGGTTAAACAGAACGCGCCCGAACGTCATCATCCCGCTGTCGGATTCTCGCGAGATTCGTATTCTATATAAGGAGCCGCGCGTCGCCGCCATTTTCACTCGTGCATTGGAGATTGAACGAAGAGGACCTGGCAGCGTTCTCTCCCTGAAAAGCTCCGTAATCTGTGCTCAGTGTGCTGCAAATATCTGTGCTCAGTGTGCTGCAAATAATCTGTGCTCAGTGTGCTGAAAATATCTACGTTCTCTGCCTGAAAATGCTCCATATCTGTGCTCAGTGTGCTGCAAATATCTGATCAGTGTGCTGCATTGTGGGGACTGGGGACCACCAGTATAAGTATATACATGATGTGCCCATTCACTGGTACCTGGTGACAGAACGTATACTGGATTCCCCCACAATGTAACTTTATATCTGTCACCTATATATACATGATGTGGTCATTCACTGGTACCTGGTGACAGAACGTATACTGGATTCCCCCACAATGTAACTTTATATCTGTCACCTATATACATGATGTGGTCATTCACTGGTACCTGGTGACAGAACGTATACTGGATTCCCCCACAATGTAACGTTATATCTGTCACCTATATATCTGTCACCTATATGGCGGCGCATTCTGACGCAGCGGCTGTGAGAATGGGACAGAGGCACAGATGTGCAAGCCGAAAGAAGAACCATAGAAATATCACCGACTCCTGCGGTGTTCTTACCCCCGTGCTGGTTGTGCTGTGCCTGGCCCTGGGAGCCGTGCGAGGCTTGGAGGACAGGATCGTTTTCACCCGTGACCAGCTGTTGGCGTTCCGCGATCAGGCTGGTCTGGTGTCACCTGCAGGGAGGCTGGTGGATGACTCGCTGGGGAGCTCCGTTACAGGCGCGACAGGCGGCGTTGGCTCCGGTGGGGTCAGCGCTGGTCCTGTGGTGGCTGGCGGGCCCGGCCGTGGTGCGACGGAGGGGGTCGCGTACCTGCCGCATCATCGCAGTGCCCGACCACCACGTGATCCAAGGTCCGGAGTTGCTGCTGGAGCTGGCGGGGGGGCCCAAGGCCAGCATCACTGTGGTGTGCGAGTGCCAGCTGAACTGAGAACTGCTGCTGACGCCGAGGCTGACAGGGGTGATTGCAGCTTATGGTCCAGTAAATGGACTCGAGCAGCTGATTCTCCTGCACCTAGTGGAGGTATGGGCCGATCAGAGGGGGTGAATATCTGGAGAAGGACCATGCCTGAAGGGGACACAGGGGATGACGAGCGGGTACATTGAGGCCGCAGATTCTGGAGGCCAATTAGTTTGGTTAGGTCTATATGGAAGCGTAGACCTCGTAGGGAGAGGAAGCAGACGCGGGGGAAAAGAGCTGGCATTAGATTGAGACTGCGCCTATGCCCCTACAGACCTGCTCTCCCTAGTGTTTTCTTCGCAAATGTGAGGTCTCTTCCAAATAAGTTAGATGAGATCCGGGCAATAATGGCAGGTCAGTTTTTTATTAAATCTTGTTCTCTTATGATATTTACAGAGACTTGGCTGAATTACTTTATGTTGGACACTGCTGTACAGCTTGCGGACAGAACATTATTTAGATCAGATAGGACCTTGGATTCCGGTAAATCCAAAGGGGGAGGTGTTTGTGTGTACGTGAACGATAGTTGGTGTTCCGATGCACTTCTTATTGATACCTTTTGTTCAGCTAATATAGAATATGCCATTGTTAGATGTCGTCCTTTCTACCTGCCGAGAGAATTCTCAGTAGTAATTGTGGTTGTTGTCTATATCCCTCCAGATGCTCATGTCGTATCCGCTTTAGGATGTCTGTATACTGCCATAACTAATATAGAATCTAAATATGTTGATGGCGTAGTTTTAGTGGAAGGTGACTTTAATCAGGCTAGATTGAAGACTATCCTCCCTAAATATTACCAGTATGTAAAAACTCCTACTAGGGGTAAAATTTATTAGATCATGTGTATTGTAACATCAAGGAGGCTTATTCATGCTTTAGGCATGCTAATATTGGTAATCCGGATCATATTTCCTTGTATTTGGTGCCATTATACAGACCCTTAGTCCGACGTTTTAAACCTGAGAGTAAAATTGTTACAATATGGCCACAGGGCGCCATGAATAGACTCCAAGATATTTTGGAATTTACGGATTGGGGCTTGTTTGTTATAGAATCCCAGGAGGAGGAGAATGATAACTTGGTAAATGTAGACCATCTTACTTCTATGGTATTAGGTTATATTAACTGTTGCATCGAGAGTGTAACTGTTAAAAAACATGTGAAACTCTTTGCCAACAATAAACCTTGGATTAATAGCACGGTGAGATCGTTATTAGTAGCAAGGGGTAGAGCTTTTAAATCCAATGATCCAGTCGCTTTTAAGGTTGCCAGATCAAACTTAAAACAAGGAATTTGTGATGCAAAAAAGGCATTCTCTGTCATGCTTGAAACTAAATTAAAAAATGACAGGGATGCGAGAAGTATGTGGAAGGGAATTCAGGACATTACTGACCGTAAGGCAAATAAAAGTTATTTAAAACAACCAGTAGATCCCACGTTTGGCGAAACGTTGAATTTTTTCTATTCACGTTTTGACAAGGAAGCTGACCTCCCTCGCACATGTGTGGTTAATGAAGGTAACGGAGAGTCATTGGTGCTAGATGAGTTGTCCGTTAGGAAATGTTTTGCTGCTACCAATCCCAGTAAAGCCTCAGGCCCCGATGGAATCCCAGGTATTTTTACCATCATTTTTAATCTCTCCCTAGCACAGTGTATTGTTCCTAAAAATTTTAAATCAACAGTAATCACTCCCATCCCGAAAAATAGTAAAATTAATACTAATGAGCCAAACGATTTTAGATCAATTGCCCTTACGTCATTAATTATGAAGTCATTCGAAAAACTGGTTATTAGACATTTAAAGGGCTTTATACCTGCTACTCTTGATCAGTTTCAATTTGCATATAGGGCAAATAGATCTACTGACTAGCCCTTACCTTATTTCATCATGTGCTTACTCATCTAGAAAACAGGGATTCTTCAGTAAGAATTTTATTCGTAGATTATAGTTCGGCTTTTAACACCGTCATTCCTACTTCTTTAATTACTAAATTGACTCAACTAGGTGTGGATAGTTTTGTCTGCAGATGGATCTTTGACTTTTTAACTAATAGGCCTAAGGTAGTCAGGGTCAATAACAAAATCACAAATGAGGTAATGATTAGTACAGGAGTGCCACAGGGATGTGTGTTGAGTCCATTTCTTTATTCCTTGTTTACCTATGACTGTGTCTCTATTTCGAACACTGTGCATATACTTAAATTTGCAGATGATATTGCTATCGTAGGCCTCATTAGTGGAAATAATGACTCTGAATTTATATCCTAAGTATGTAGGCTGGAGAAATGGAGTCAAGATAATCATCTGATTCTTAACGTTACAAAGACAAAAGAGATGATCTTAGATTTTAGGACAACAAATCGGTATACTTACAGTCCTTTGGTCTTGGACAAGCAAGAGGTGGAGTTAGTTACATCTTTTAAATTTTTGGGTATGATCATATCTAATGACTTGTCATGGTATTATCATATTCGACAATGTCATAAAGAGAGCCCAACAACGGTTATATTTTCTTAGAAAAATGCGTTTAGCAGGAATATCTGAGCCAATTTTAGTAAATTTTTATTCTTGTATTATTGAAAGCGTGCTTACATATGGTATTTCTGTCTGGTATGGAAACTGTAAGGTAGCAGAGCGTGAATCGCGTGACAGAATTGTTAAAACTGCCGGAAGAATAGTTGGTTTATCATTGCCAAATATCCAATCCATTTATGAAAAGAGGCTCCTTAAGAAGGCCAGGAGTATATTGAATGACGTAACCCACCCCAATTATGGAGTATTTACCCTGCTTCCTTCTAATTTACGTTATAGATCTTTGTTGTGTAAGACCAGTCGGTTGAGGCACAGTTTTTTCCCTAGGGCAATTAATATGCTTAATGGTTTAGGGGGTAGATAGGAGCGTAGTACCTGCTTATGTGTCTATCTGTGTTCCTACGGCTTTTATAAATATCTTAAAAATATTTTATGGTGTTTTACTGGTGTTGTACTTGTGAATTCTGTCTCACTCATACGGAAATCTTATTGTATGTTCATACATGAATATTTAATGATAATAAATTCAATTCAATACATGATGTGGTCATTCACTGGTACCTGATGACAGAACGTATACTGGATTCCCCCACAATGTAACATTATATCTGTCACCTATATACATGATGTGGTCATTCACTGGTACCTGGTGACAGAACGTATACTGGATTCCCCCACAATGTAACTTTATATCTGTCACCTATATACATGATGTGGCCATTCACTGGTACCTGGTGACAGAACGTATACTGGATTCCCCCACAATGTAACTTTATATCTGTAATCTATATAATAATTATAGTAGTACAATACAGTAGGCCATTGTTGTATCTTGCAGCTCTGTGTCACTGCAAGTATCCATTCCATATCGGTGCGGCATTTTTGTGAGCAGTATATATATAGTATTACAGTGCAGCATTTGGGTGACTAACAGTATATAGTTGTACAGTAGGCCATTGCTGTATCTTGCAGCTCTGTGTCACTGCAAGTATCCATTCCATATCTGTGCGGCATTTTTGTGAGCAGTATATAGTGCAGCATTTTGGTGACACAACAGTATATAGTTGTGTACAGTAGGCCGTTGCTGTATCTTGCAGCTCTGTGTCACTGCAAGTATCCATCCATTCCATTTTCTTCCAGTGATTTGGAGCAATAATACCATTAGTTAGAATGAATAATTCCTGTGATTTTGTCATTTTCTTCCAGTGATTTGGACCAATAATACCATTGATTAGAACGCATAATTCCTGTGATATTGAGGTGTTTGTGTCGCTTAGCTTAGCCATCTAGCGACCACAGTGCACCTCTTTTTCTCTTTTCTTTGCATCATGTGCTGTTTGGGGCCAATTTTTTTAAGTGCCATCCTGTCTGACACTGCAGTGCCACTCCTAGATGGGCCAGGTGTTTGTGCCGCCCTCTTGGGTCGCTTTGCTTAGTCATCCAGCAACCTCGGTGCAAATTTTAGGACTAAAAATAGTATTGTGAGGTGTTCAGAATAGACTGGAAATGAGTGCAAATTGTGGTTATTGAGGTTAATAAAACTATAGGATCAAAATTACCCCCAAATGCTATGATTTAAGCTGTTTTTGAGGGGTTTTTGAAAAAAAAACACCCGACTCCAAAACACACCGGAATCCGACAAAAAAATTTCAGGGAGGTTTTGCCAAAATGTGTCCGAATCCAAAACACGGCCGCGGAACCCAATCCAAAACCAAAACACAAAACCCGAAAAATGTCCGGTGCACATCTCTAGTTTTTATATGTATGTGGCACTGTACAGGGGCTTTATTTGTATGTGGCACTGTACAACATGACTAAAAATGGGGTTATGACACAAGGTCATACTCCTACAAACGTCAAACCAAAAGGTGTGCGCATAAATATGGGGTGTGGCTTTGTGACAACTATGCCACGCCCCCATTTTTGCTTGCGCGCCTTCGTCGCGCGCATGATATGGCTCTTACCCTTGACTACAGATCTTTTCTGGCTCTTTGCCACTGACTGGTTGGCCACCCCTGCACTACACAGCTCTGCTGAAGCCGTGGCCGCACTGACAAATTTATAATAAAGTATCTTTGGGATAATTTACACCAGGCCTATTTTTTTTTATTAATTAATATTTTTTAAACAAAAAACCTCCATTTAAGATGGTGCCATTACTTATGGGCCAGTGATCTGGACTTGCCCCCCAGGCTAAAAGTTGCCAGCCAGCCCCTGGCCACCTCAGACACCTGATTTCAAAATAAAGTTGAATTAAATTAAATTAAATAAAACACTACCAAACTGCTCCAGTTTATTATAAAATAATATAATTTTCCTCTCTCTCATCAAAGTCCGGTGGGAAATGTGTAATCCAATGGGGCAAAGAAAAAACAAACAAAACAGCCATAAGTTATAACAGACAACGCAAGCCCCATACTAATGTGAAGACTGGGACTGGTTTTTGCATTGCCAGGTAATTTCCAGTTCATTGTCTATATGTCCTAGCGAGAACCAACCCTAGGCTGTCTGGCACTGAGGCAGGTTAGGGTTTTAGGGGCAATGCTATACTGTATATTTTAAATTATATATGTATCTTTCCTGTTTATTTCAATGGCCCATTTATTTCAGTAGGGTTTCTCCATGTAGCACTAACACAGGAAACACCATTAAAATGAATGAGAAAGCTTTGTACATGCTATAAAGAGATTTTCTGAAACCCGATTTTTTTTTGTTGTTGGAGATTTTCATAGCAATTTTCTAAATTGATCTTTCCTCTTATTTATGTTACACAACAGAAATCTAATGTTAGTGATTGTGTGATGTCAAGTATTTTTACTTTGTTTTGGAAGGGTTGAAGAAGTATTTTTCATGGCAATGCCTTTATTTATTTGAATGAACTGTATATTACTATGTCAATTCCTAAATTACTAAAATAATAAATAGCATCTTTCCATCTATATATTTTCTATTTAACCATTTATTAAGAATAAGTGATAGTCATGAACCACACAACAATAACTATAGAGACAGGAAAGAAGTAATTTTTTCTTATGTACCTTTTTCTAGCAATACCCACCAGGTACAGTAAGCACATTGGGCCTGAGTCACTGGTATACACAATGCCGATGTTTGGTGAGAATGCTCAAACCACCGGCTCCTAAGCCGGATTGGGCTGCATGAAAGGCAGGGAGTGGCTTCCTACAGGAAGGCAGCTCTCTGCTGATCGCAGCCTGGTCTGGCAGTCCTAGAGGCAGAGGCATATCTGGGGTAGGGCGAGTGGGGCACGTGCCCTGGGCGCCTTGGCAGGCCCAGGAGAGGGGGGCGCCGCAGGCAGCCAGGGCATCATGCCCCACTCGCCCCCGTCACGCCGAAAGCCGAAATGTGAGGGGAGGAGAGCGCACCGTCTCTCCCTCCCCTCACCGCCGCTGAAAGCCCTAGCAGCGCTGCTGTGTCCGGCCTCCGGCGGTGTTAGCCAATCAGAGCTTGCGGACTGGCTCCTGATTGGCAGCGCCTAATTGGTCACACATGAAAAACAGGTAACATCTAAAATTCTACGTTTTATTAAAACATGTAGTTTGAGTATATTTAAAAGATAAATAATAATAATTGAATCAAGTGCACATAAGTGGCAACTGCCACATGGAATCAAATATAAATCAGAATTGGTGTTTTTCCTAGTATTATAAATCCTTATAGGAGGTAAGTATTGTATGGAGCCTGTTCCTATAAAAATCCCCTTGGGTTTAAGGACCCAATGTCCTATCCGTGAGTTAGTGGGACCTGACTGATAGTGTTTTTGCCTAACCTTTGGAAGGACTGGACCTGGACCAATGTTGGATTTCCAACATTTGGACCCCTAAAGAACTTTCTACTATACTGTGGAAGATTTACATCTACCACCCTCTGAGGAACAGCCTTTTGCGGACGCAGATTCGCCTAATTACCTCAAGGGACGCTGGTGGTAACTATAACTCACGGATAGGACATTGGGTCCTTAAACCCAAAGGGACTTTTATAGGAACAGGCTCCATAGAATACTTACCTCCTATAAGGATTTATAATACTAGGAAAAACACCAATTCTGATTTATATTTGATTCCATGTGGCAGTTGCCACTTATGTGCACTTGATTCAATTATTATTATTTATCTTTTAAATATACTCAAACTACATGTTTTAATAAAACGAAGAATTTTATATGTTACCTGTTTTTGCATGTGTGACCAATTAGGCGCTGTATCTCTTTGTTTATATATTGTTTGGTGGTCTGACCAACCCCTTTTTGTTTAGCTGCTGTGGGGAACCACCCATCTAACGCCTGGGTTTAGTAATACCTTAGGGTATTTCTTTTTCGTTTTTTTCTGGCTCCTGATTGGCTGCTGGTCCGCGAGCTCTGATTGGCTAGCGAACCGGCGCCACACAGCCGCCGGAGACCTGTCCTGGAGCGGTGAGGGGAAGGAGAGGCGCTCTCCTCCCCTCACATAGAACAAGCGGCGCCGGTGACTTGGTAAGTGACCGGGGGGGGGGGAGAGAGAGCACAGTGGGGCATGTAACTGGCACAGTGGGGCATGTAACTGGCACAGTGGGGCATGTATCAGGCACATTGTGGGGCATGTATCTGGCACAGTGAGGTATGTAACTGGCACAGTGGGCCATTGTATCTGGCACTGTGGGGCAATGTAACTGGCACTGTAGGGCAATGTAACTGGCACTGTGGGGCATTGTATCTGGCACTGTGGGACAATGTAACTGGCACTGTGGCGCATGTATCTGGCACTGTGGGGCATGTATCTGGCACTGTGGGGCATTGTATCTGGCACTGTGGGGCAATGTAACTGGCACTGTGGGGCATGTATCTGGCACTGTGGGGCATTGTATCTGGCACTGGGGGGCAATACAATTGGCACTGTGGGGCATGTATCCGGCACTGTGGGGCAATGTAACTGGCACTATGGGGCAATGTAACTGGCACTGTGGGGCATTGTATCTGGCACTGGGGGGCAATTTAACTGGCACTGTGGGGCATTGTATCTGGCACTGTGGGGCATTGTATCTGGCACTGTGGGGCAATGTAACTGGCACTGTGGGGCATGTATCCGGCACTGTGGGGCATTGTATCCGGCACTGGGGGGCAATGTAACTGGCACTGTGGGGCATTGTATCTGGCACTGTGGGGCATTGTATCTGGCACTGTGGGGCATGTATCCGGCACTGTGGGGCATTGTATCTGGCACTGTGGGGCATTGTATCTGGCACTGTGGGGCAATGTATCTGGCACTGTGGGGCAATGTATCTGGCACTGTGGGGCATTGTATCTGGCACTGGGGGGCAATGCAATTGGCACTGTGGGGCATGTATCCGGCACTGTGGGGCAATGTAACTGGCACTGTGGGGCAATGTAACTGGCACTGTGGGGCATTGTATCTGGCACTGGGGGGCAATTTAACTGGCACTGTGGGGCATTGTATCTGGCACTGTGGGGCATTGTATCTGGCACTGTGGGGCAATGTAACTGGCACTGTGGGGCATGTATCCGGCACTGGGGGGCAATGTTACTGGCACTGTGGGGCATTGTATCTGGCACTGTGGGGCATTGTATCTGGCACTGTGGGGCATTGTATCTGGCACTGTGGGGCAATGTATCTGGCACTGTGGGGCAATGTATCTGGCACTGTGGGGCATTGTATCTGGCACTGTGGGGCATTGTATCTGGCACTGTGGGGCAATGTATCTGGCACTGTGGGGCAATGTATCTGGCACTGTGGGGCAATGTATCTGGCACTGTGGGGCAATGTATCTGGCACTGTGGGGCAATGTATCTGGCACTGTGGGACAATGTAACTGGCACTGTGGGGCATTGTATCTGGCACTGTGGGGCATTGTATCTGGCACTGTGGGGCAATGTAACTGGCACTGTGGGCCATTTTCAGTGGCCACACCCCTTCTGGAGCATGGCCACACCCCTTCTGGTGTGTGGCCACGGCCATTTTTCGCACATGCTTATTTTACTATGTTTTTTTTTTGGGGTGGGGGGGGGGGGAGGAAGGACCTCCCAATGGGACTGCCTGTAGTGTCTGGGATTGACAGGTAGTACTTCCAATAGGAAGTCACTGGCAGTCACCGTGAAGCCAGTGCAGTCACGCACTGCATCTGGCTCATTGACATTGAGTGGGGTCGCAGATTTTACCTGTGAGGTTACAGTGTTGCAGCCCATAGGTAAAATCCGCCACTGGCTAATGTGTATCATTTAGTTTTAAAACGATATCCTCACCCATGTACAGGGCAATTTGACCATGATCAGGAATAGTGTTATCACTTTCTGTGTTTTTTTTCTCTTTCTTTCTTATTACGGGGAAGTTTTTTAAATCCTTTGAAACTTTGGATAATTATATTTTCAGCTTTTTTTTTTACCATACTTAGTTTTGTTAGCTCTCATGATATGTATGTACCAAGGCTTTTTAGGTGCAAATTATGACACTGAATTAACAGGGAGAGATGAGGAAACCTTGAAGTTTGAAATCAGAAACCCTGATGCTGGGACCACTAGACTATACAGTATGGCATACAGAGAAGCCCAACAGTAATTACAAAGCATCTGCATTCTATTGACAGGTTGCTATGTGTTCTCTCAAGGCCAGTGCAAGCCTGAGGCACCCTAGGATCTCTCTTATTCAGAAACGCCAATCCTAGCCTAGACTCAGAAGATTAAAAGTGTGGCTTCATAGCCAACCACCACATTTCCAGCAATACACTTACATGGAGAAGAAATTAAAAAGCTGCTGGCTGCTTCTCCTTCAGGTCAGTAGCTGGCGCTCCATGATCTGACATTAAAAATACTGGATGATTGATGTTACTCAGTCAGGGGGAGATGTGTCAAGCCTTGGAGAGAGATAAAGTGGAGCAGTTAATCAAAACAACCAATAGGCTACCGTCATTAGTTTAGTATAGTCTTTGAAATGAAAGTTAGAAGCTGATTGGTTGGGTTTAGGTAACTATTCCATTTTATCTCAAAGGCTTGATGCTGTACATCTCCTCTTCAGTGTTTTTGGCACCCATTACCACTGACAGCGTAGGTGCGCCTAATGGTAGCTTTGTGATGCTGTTTTTCTTCTTTTATGCCTTGGAATATACATTGATCTGTGTTCCGTGCTGCATATTATTGAATTTTTAGAGCCACATAAAACTGGATATCTCCCCAAGCCTAACACTCATTAATCAACTATCACAAAGTATCCTAATTGCTTAGCAGTGTACAATAGGTCCTTAATTATAGAACAAGTAGCTAAACTGTTGGCAATCTTGTCTTCTGAGGCTGTATCTGATATACAGTACATGTCAGGCAACAAAAAAATGGATTGATTCCTTTAAGTGGTAAAGAGATGGACTTATGAATAGAACTAAAGTGTCTTACAAGTAGAGGCAAATCTATTGTTTGAGACTGCTAATCATGTCTAGCACTGTTGTATTACTTTTCTTCAACTTTGTAATGTGTTGATTGGATGGTGGCACAAGAACCTCACCCATTTGCTACATATGAGAATATACAAATGCCTGTGCCTGGTGAGGCAGTAATGGTGCACTCTAACAAAGGCTTAGTGATAAGACCATAGTTATACAGATGCAAAAACATGCAGAATAGGGCACAGACCCATATATGCCTAGACAGCCGTATTATTTGTGGGTGGTCATGGGCAGGTGCAAATATTAGATGTTGATGGTTGCCAGCAGTAGCAGATTGGCTGTTTGTGAATGCACTGCTGATGCTGATAAGTTATTTATTTGTTGCTCGCCATATATTATATTTTTGGGCGGCCACATTTAATTTCGTTGTTCACCTTCAGTGGAAGTGGACAGATTGAATTCTGTATCACTGGGGCCTTTTGATTTCATTTCACTTGGATCAGTATGGTGCATCACAGTCATTTTCCAATCCAACCTCAACACACAGATAAAAGTTAATATTACAGTTAAGATGACACTAATGACAACAAAGGACAGTGGCATTTGAATAGGCTGAGAACACATTGTTGTATTCAGTCCTCATCTCCAGCTCCTCTGTTATATCCTCAGATTTGAAGTGGGTTGGAGCAGCAAAAACTGTAGCCAAGCAACACAGATTATTTTAAGAGATGAGTTTGCTGATCTGGTGAGATACAGTGTCCTGGCCACAGCTGCATGTAAAAGCTGCAGTGTCATCACTTGAGAAGATGAACAGAGACGATCAGGAAGCTACAGAATGAGACATACATGTGGATTGTGGAAGGAGCAGGGTATCCAATTGTGCAGATAGCTGATGTTGGGCAATGGAAGATAAAACACATGTCTATGAAGCAAAGGGGCTAATTCAGACCTGATCGGTGCTGTGTGCGCTCGCACAGCAGCGATCAGGCCAGAACTGCGCATGCACCGGCGCCGCAGTGCGCCGACGCATGCCAGACAGCCGACGGCTGTCTTTAGCTAGCGATCGCCTCTGCCTGATTGACAGGCAGAGGCGTTCGCAGGCAGGAGGGGGCGGTCTGGCGGCATTAAGCCGCTGTTTAAGGGGCGTGGTCCGGCCAATGCAGGCGTGGCTGTACCGTGCTGGGGGCGGGCCGTGGTGGCTGCGTGACGTCATACACAGCCACCGCGACCCGGGCAGTGACGAGTATCTCCCGGCCAGCGCACAGGAGCAGCGCTGGCTGGGAGCTACTCCTGAAGTACAAAAGCGCTTTTGTACTTCTGCGATTGGGCAGTGACTGACATGTGGGGCGGACTAGCCCTGTGCTGGGCTTCCCCCCGCATGTCTGTGTGCCTGATCGTAGCTGTGCTAAATTTACAATCAGCTCTGAATCACCCCCAATGTTCGTAAAGTATGTGAAATATGCTAATATTTAATACTCAGGTGACCACAGGTTATATTAGAAGATTGTATACCTGTACAAAAGAGTAGAACTAACCATAATCTACTGTCTGACGTAGCATGGATTATGACATATCAGATAATAATTACTGATCGTCACCTAACATAAATTAATTGTTATTGGTTTGTATTACAGATGATCGAGAATATAGAAACTAAACACTGTTTGATTATTTTTTTTGTTCATCCCAGCAATTGGGTGATTTTAAACACTTAAGGCCAGTACTCACGGCCCGATGCTGGAGAGATGTGTGCTGAGCGAACCGCTCAGCACACATCTCTCCCGGCGCTCAGCACAGCGCGATCTGTGCTGAGCGTGCGGGGGGAGACGGGGGGGCTGCTCACTTCACCCAGCGGGTGAAGTGAGCGACCCACTAGATTGGCCTGCATGCAGGCCAATCTAGCAGCAGCGATAGCGATGCGCGGGGCTGCGCATCGCTATCGCTGTTAGGGCTACACATGGAGCGATCTTGCTAAAAATCTAAGCAATCTAGTCAGATTGCTTAGATTATCGCTCCGTGTGTACCCCCCTTTAAAGATTTTTTTTTTAAATTAGGTTACATATTGTCTGCGGGATCAATCCATTCAGCATCACAAAGGTGGCAGAAAAGTTATAGGCATTCCTTGTCAGTGACTGGATGGTCATAGGCAAATGCAGGGTGAGTTTCTGCTTGCCCAGTGGCTCAAATTATGACCTCACTTGCAATAGTATATAAAACTTACCTGCAATACCATCTGCGTTTCCTTGGGATCACTCAGTGTCATTGTTCCGGGTCCAGCCCAGTCAGCACTACGGTCCCTATCTATCTCATTATCGGTTCCAATCCAATATTCTCGTCACCATCAGTTTCGGTACGATATTATCAATACCTTTTGGTTTCAGTTTCTCATCAGTTGTCCTCAGCTTCCCATTCAGCTTCGACAGGTCTAGCACTGATAACTCAGTTAGGGCCGTCAGGTGCAGCTAAACCCAAACCTCCTTGCGGGGGTCCCTGGAGAAGACCACTGGTAGGGTAAGACTCCGCACCCATGCTATGGGTCTCATCAACTACTTAGTGCTAGCCACTGCATCCCCCTGCTTCCTTGAACATCCAGTCCTTCCACCTATATGAGAAGGAACTACATAAAGCCTCCAAGTTTTCAACAGAGCATCTTCCAATCACTAATCACTCTAACACAGGTACTGAGACATCAATACACCAAATCCCTACATGCTGTACATGCCCAGCGGTAGCAGCTGCTTCTAGCAAGGATCTGAGTACTCAATCAGTGCTCTGTCCCAGAGTAGCTGCCAAGAAGACAGGAGCCTTACCATAAGGTGGGAGTATGTGTACTTAGAAAGTGCAGTTTTATTTCCTACAATTTCTGTTATGTTTATGCATTATTTCTTTATTATGGGATGTTTAACTCTTTCCTAATAGCTGTATTCTATTTATATTAGTTAAATGTTTTATACATCCTATACTATAAACTATTTATAGTGTTAATTATTAACACTTTATTCCATACACTCCCCCGTGTATAAAAAGACCAGTATGTACATATATGTCTAGGGTCAATACTAGGTTCTTCTGGCACTGACTGTGGTACAGGGAATAGTTTCCTATAATTACATGGTAGGCATTGAGCAAACTGACGGGTAGTGGTAAAGAGGGCAGAAGGTACCCAGACCTGGCCCGACTGTTACGCTGGCTACACAGCTGCGTAGAGCACCAGATGTAGAGGGGGCCGCCGCTGCCTTCTCCATCCCAACTGCTTACTGACCACTGCTGCTTCATAAGGTGTACTCACACACCTGCCACTCTGCCTACAGAGAGAGCCAGGGGTAAGATGAGCGGGGAACTGGAGAGGGAAAGCACTTTGACAGGGTCGCACACTGCGGGCGCCATCTTTCTGCAAGCACAAACACGATCTACTAGTCATCCCTGCCTCAGTCACCCACTTTCTAACTGTCATCCACTATCTTCCTGTCACCCACTGTCTCGTCAGTCACCGACTATCTCCATGACACCCCTGCCTCACCAGTCACTCACTATCCCCCTGTCACCCCTGCCTCGGTCACCAACTATCTCCCTGTCACCCACTATATCCTTGTACCCTTGGGGGTACAATTGTGTGGCCATGCCCCTTTCTTGTGAGACCACACCCCTTTTTGAGGGCTTTTGGCACGCACTGTATCTTTAATATACTTATTTCATCAAGGGGTACCGAAATTTATATTTGCTTACCAAAAAAATTAAACTTAGGTCAGCCCTGGGCTTGGGGCATGGGGAGCGGCTCACAGTGGCCTCTCTGCAGTGCTCATCTCTGCTTCAGGTAATTGCAATTTAAAACTTTTTTTTCTTTGCAGTTTGAAGTGACTTATTAGGACTGTTTGCCAAACCAGACTCTTTTAACTTCCAGTGACACCCTAAACATTGCTTCCACCGCTACACTACAGTATAAGGGAGCTCTACCTAGTGTAACATGTATTAAAGGGTCTCTACCTTGTGTACGTGTATAAAAAAAGCTCTTGCTGGCATAGTGTGTATACGGGGCTCTACTTGGCGTCATGTATATTAGGGACGCTGCTCTAATGTGGTGCAATGTGTGTAAGGTGCTCTAACAAGGCATAATGTGTATAAGGGGTACTACTGTGTGGTGTAATGTGACTGATGGACATAACTGTGTGGTGTAATGTGAATTAATACTATTCTGTGGCCACGTCCCTATATTACACTTTCGCCAAGAACCGGCCCTGTGTGTAAATATATATATATATATATATATATATATATCCAAGGGTGCTGCACTCAGATCAATAATGAATAGCACTGGATAAGGTAGCCTTAAATCAGCATTTCTTTTAAATCTTATCTATCTATCTATCTATCTATCTATCCATACTGTATATATAAAGCTATTCATAGATAGATACGTGCATTTGTATATAATATATCACACACACAATCTTACCATGCACATTCAGCAGCTGGAGGTTGTACACAGGGGTGGCACCAGGCACCATGACATTAGGCACTGCCCCTCCCTGCAAATGATGTGACTCCAAGGGAATTGTGTCATGTCGGGTGCACCCGCTCCCCATTAACTCGTAAATCGCAGAGCTCAGACCATGGGCATCGACTGGCGCCATCTTCCATGGGGAATTTATGGTTACTCAGATCCCCCCGTGTGCCACTGCTTTTCCCATTAGTACAAAGAATCATAAGCATAAAATACTCTCCGATAGCATAGCAAAGGATGTGTAAGAATTTTGGTTACTCATACATAGTTGACATCCTGATGTCCATCATGTAGAATACAGGTAGTGGACAAAAAGTTTAGTCATATAGTAGGACATGGGACAACTACCTGTGGCCAGAACACATATATGCAATGTGGTACGGAGTTCATCAGTGTTTGGAATGTGCATCAGGGATTCCTCACAACATTCCTCAAGAAAGTCAAATGCCTGGTTGATGGTAGAGAAATGTATTGTCTTTGTTGCTCCACAAGATATCTAACAGAGAGGGAAAGGCTACTATAAAATGGAGTACTCAGGAGATGATCACCAAGATCAAATTTGAGTGTTCGGAAAGTGGTTCCTATTTATTTCAAACAATAGCGGCATATAAAACAACTGATAAAAATGTTAAAGCACCCTAACAATAGCAATAGTATAAAACATCTTTAATACATTGCATACAAATAATAAGTAAAATTACGCGCTTACAATGAGCTACACAAATCATAGCGCAGTCACATGTCTTTGTTAGACCAGAAATGACAGAATTGTATAATGTTTCGGTCTGTCCTTAGTGACTGGGGTAGGCTGACATGCATAGAATACATTAAAATAAATTTGTCACTCTAAATGTATATCAGCATCAATCCAAACCATGCATAGTAGTGATTAATAAGTATATCAATATTTTGATAGTTAATTGTAAAGCACTCACTGAGTAGTAAATCCAATTAATATAATCAACAAGAAGTATATAGAACACATCATGCATTTTATATGGCGATTTGATCACTCATTATTACTTCATAAAACCTGGTGCAGTGACTTTTTCTCTTTCTCAGTTTCTCCTGAATATGCTATAAATGTTAAATTGAGTGCAGATGTAGTTATGGAGAAAGATATGAAATATGGATAACATAAGTGTCATGATAATCAAACTATAGGATGACCACACATGTTCTTGGGGCGGAGGGCAGGTTGGGATATTGTCAACCTGGCAAATACTTCTCCTGTCAGGAAAGGGACGTTCTACAGTTGTGTAGATTGGTCCCACACTTAGTCATCTCTTCATCAAAACGCAGTGCAGGGTGATTTATCTGACCATATTACTTTACTCTGCTGATTTTATAGTTCATTGCCTGTGCTATTTGTACCATTCATCACCCAACTATAATGTGCAAGAGATACTACTACTGTGTAGCGTAATGTGTAAGGGGCACTACTACTGTGTGGCATATTTAGAATTGGGATACTATTGTGTTGCCATGCCCCTACCCCACGAGACCATGCTCCTTTCTGACACGCACACCTTTGGCGTGCGCTGTCCCTATTTAAAATAAGGGAGGGAGGCCACCAGTGCCCTTCCTGGCACAGGGCACCAAAATGTCTGATTACGGCTCTGGTTAATCCGTTTATCCTTCTTTAAGTGTATATTCAATAACCAGCCTCAAGCTTTAACACACGTAGCTATTCAATTATTTACTAATTTCATCTAGTGATAAACCCAAGCTATCGGATCCGAGCAGGGACAGTTTAAGAAAGAATGGAGCCTGTGTGCGCACACATGTGGGGCTCTCTGCGGTGCAGTAGACTCTGCGCAGGCCTTTGCAAATAGGGCGCCCACCATGTTCACAGCAGCAAATCTCTACTGTACATGCGCAAATCACTGTGAAAATGGTCGACACACCATTTTATGAGTGATTTGTGCTGCTACAGCAACACCAATGCGGGACTCTGGAGAGGTGAATAATTGAATATGGGTGCAAGGTGTGCAGTGCACATGGGTGAATCGGTCCACAGAGACCCACACCACTCACACTGCACCCATTATAGATATGCCTATCAGTGGCAAACGCAGGTTTCTAAAGGGGGGTTTCCAAATGCAGTGCACAATCTCCCACTCTGCAGAACGTTGGATCAATTGTGGGAGTCTGGGGGAGCGGCAGAAGAACATAGTAAAGACCCTGGACATTAATGTATACTGTATGGAATAAAGTATTAATATTTAACACTATAGATGGTCTATAGTATAGGCTGTATCACACATTTAAGTAATATAAATAAGTGGTCAGGAAAAATATTAAACATACCATAATAAATAAATATTACAAACATAATAGAACCAGTACTGCACTTTTTAAGCACACATTCTCCCACCTCATCTTTTCTTCCTGGTAGCTACTCTCTTGTCCAGTGTACTGATTGAGGATTCACACAGCAAACTTGGTAGAAGAAGATTCTACCACTGGGCATGTGCAATGTGCAGCAGCTCTGCCCTGTCCCTTAAACTGCATTATGTGGTGGTAGCTCCAGTTACCGTATTATATACCATTGCTATTGTTTTCAAAATTTGAGCCACTTGCCAAGAGGAGGATGGGGGCAGGATTCCTGGCAACCGGAACCCCCCCCCCCCCCCCCCTGCGTTTGCCTATGGTTTTAAGGGTTAAGTACCTAGAGCTATGAGATAATGCAATTGTGGTGGTGGCAAACCACCCTTCTTAACGTAGATCCCTGTTCACCTATCAGGAAGGTGCAAGTAGAAACCTGCGTGTTGCAAGTGACTTGCTCGGAGCGCTAAGCCCCATGGTTAATTGAGTATACCCCTAATTGTGTTCATGATGTTTTATGCAATGTCCCAAACAATCATCGTGAACTTGACCCATACTGCAAAAGCGTATTGTATCCATATCTCTGGCAGCATGTGACAAAATGCATACCTGCCCATGTACCACAGCTAAGGTCAAAAAACTACGTGAGCAATTTGCAATCTGAAATCAGCGACTACCCATTTGAAACAACTTGTGATCACAGGTGATTTTTTAATTGTTGCCTTCATAGGTGTGCGCAGGGGGGGGGGTGCCTGGTGCGCACAGGCACTCCCTAATGTCTGGCACCTCGATCTCACATGCCTGATGCAGTAATCGCCGAGCAGGCTGATTACTGTCCCCTCTGCGTTGCACCCTGTCAGGACTGCATTACTGACCGGACGCCTGGGTTAATCAAGGGTGCCACTGACACCGGCTTTCAAACTCCCGGCTCCACCTCCATGTACAAAAACAGCATGATGTGATTACGTCATGCTGCTCGCAAGGCCACCCGCCACACACCCACCTCTCTCCTTCTATGCTATGCCAACGCCAGCCACTGATGAGGAGCAGCATGCAGCCAGCGTTCCTCTTAGGAAGACAAATTCAATTCTGGCAGGCGGTCGGCAGCAACATTGACACGTCACTTGTTTTTCCAGCAGCAGTAGTACTAGTCTGCGACTGTCAGTGCAGGGGAAAGAGAGGGGGAGCCAGACCAGGCTGAGGAGGAGCACTGTAATTGCAGTGAATGCCATCAGGGGTGTTTGATTGATGCACACCACAACATCTGACAATGTATCTGCTTTATTAGGATTCGTACAAGGGTGGATATTTTATATTGCGTTGACCGTCAATAGATGGTTCTAGACACACCCAAAAGGCTGTGCTAGACACACCCCTCCGATGGTGCACCCCCTAATAAAATGTGCTGCGCACGCCTATGGTTGCCTTCAGTCGTACAATGCCATGGTTTAATCCTGTCATGTGAAATTTAAGTGATTAATCCCATCCATGATGTGATCAATTACTGGCTGATTCAAGAACTGCTACTTGCAACCAGTGCTGTGAGGTTTCACAGATATTAATCTCAGGCAATTAATTATGCAAAAACAGCATAAAGTAGTACAGTGTTTCCTGTTAATCACATGAGATATAACTGAAGATACATAAAGTCTGGCTGTAGATTACAACATAACAGTGTCTATTTATGAAGACAAATATTTTGTACAACATATTCACATTTATATCACATTGGCTAAACCGTCTATTGGCCAACCAAAAAATGGCTTTAGTTTTTTTTTAATTAAACATCAAGTGCATTACTAGTTTAATTAAATATCATGCATGTATTATTATGTAATAAAGTCCTTATTTATTACATGGGTGTGGGTTTAAAGAAAAAAATGCCTTGTGAATACTTCTGCTTAGCTATTAAGAGACAAATTACATTTTGCTCTTAAAATAAAAACCAGATGACTCTTAGAAAAACCATGCAGGCATTCTGTAAGTGAGAATTTATCTTATGATCTCAGTAAACAATGTCTCATCATTTAACAGTTATTATAAATAATGGCTTTTTAAGCGCTTTGTTGGGAGCTTATAGGCTCCACATAGATGTGTCACATGGGCTACTTTGAGGGGGAGAGAGAACGAGAGAGAGACATTTCAGTGACATCTTGCAGGCATCCGGTCGCAGACATTGTACATCCTGAGCTGCTTCTGCTGTCACTCTGCTTTCCTGACGCCTCCTTTTGCACTGAACGTGAATCAGGTTGCATGTGGGGAAAAACACAAGGCAGAAAGAGAACAATTATATCTCTATTTTTGACTGGTAATCTAAATGAGAGATGGTTATGAGATAATTACTAATGCATTTGTTTGGCTATAATGCTGGCTGATGATTTCTTTGAATCTAATGTGAATAATAAAACCAAGTAATAACAACTCATAATTAACATATGGCTGTATAAAATCACTTATTAATTAATTGTACATGAAAAGATAATGATGAAGTGGTGGCTTGGCTGTATAATTGTCTTATAACTCTGTGACATCCTTTCTTATGTTTGATTCCAGTACCTTTTTGCTGCTACTACATATAAAATAAATAGGCTGCGGTGGAACACATAGCTTGATGACAACAATAATATATATATATATATATATATATATATATATACATACACACACATACCCCCTACAAAAACACAGGTGAAATACAGGATTTCATAACCTGTTTTCTTATTTGTTAGGCTTCACATGGTGTACAGCACATTACAAGAGGTAAGATGAAAACCAGAACACAGCATACATAAATGCATAACAGCAGTTCAAAGCATTCTAGCCTGTAGAGGCGTAACTAAGGTCTTCAGCTCCCAGGGCAAGATGAATAACGCCCCCCTCTCCCCACACACACACACACACACACCTCTAAAATTATACCATAAAAATTAGCGTGGCCACATGCCGGAAGGATGTGGCCAGTGAAATATGTGGCATGGCAACATGACACGCCACCCGTTTTTCGTCATTCTGAGAACATTCCTTTCCATTCCATATGGACCTTACCGATATAATGGTTTCTCACAATGGGGAACCACTGAAGAAATGTATCCTCCCTGGGAAGACTGCATCTTCAGTTGACATTCACTTTTCATGTGGGATATCACATAATCCGGAAAATGCCTGTTTGTGTAGGAATACTAACGAGGTCATCATCATACAGCAGCGGTTCAACCAGACTTGTGCTCTTTGTCACTTCCTGCCCTCTGCATCGTCTCTCAGCCACACCCATCATCTCCCTCCTGCATCTGTAAGTCGCACCATCTCCCCCTTGCATCTCTCATGCACCCCTTCTCCCCTTTGCATCTCTCAGCCACACCATTTTCCCCTTGTGTCTCTTAGCCACACCATAATTTACCCCCTATATCTTTCAATCATACCATCTCCCCTTTGCGTCTCTCAGTCACAGCACTCCCCCCCCTATGTCTCTCAGACATTCCATCATCTCCTCCTTGCATCTTTCAGCCACACCATCTTCCCCTGTATCTCTCAGCCGCACCATCATCTCCTACCTTCATCTCTCAGTCAGACCATCATCTCCCCCTGCATCTCTCACTCACATTATCTCCCCCTGCATCTCTCAGCCACACCATCATCTCCTCCCTGCGTCTCTCAGCCACACCATTATCTCCCCCTGCGTCGTCTCTCAGAACACTATCATCTCCCTTCTGCATCGTCTCTCAGCACACAACCATCTTCCCCCTGCATCATCTCTCAGCACACCATCATTCCCCCCTCAGCATTGCCTCAGCACACCATCTCCACCCATACATTTTGACCATGTTGACCTAGTGCTTGTTGACCTAGTGACTGTCTAACTAGACACTATAGATCTGTTGACCACATACCATTTTAGCTAAGGCACACCATCATCTCTCTCTGCGTCATCTCTCAACACACCATTATCTCCCTCCTTCATTGTCTCTCAGGCACACCATCATTTCCCCCTGGGTCGTATCTCAGCCATACCATCATTTCCCCCTGGGTCGTGTCTCAGCCACACCATTATCTCCCCCCTGCGTCATGTCTCAGCACACTATCATCGCCCCCCTGCGTCGTGTTTCAGCACACCATCATCTCTCACCTGCTTTTCTCCCAGAACACCATCATCTCCCCCCTGCGTCATCTCTCAGCACATTGTCATCTTCTCCGCTGTATCGTCTCTCAGCCACACCATCCTCTACCCCAGCATCATCTCTCAGCACACCATCATTTCCTCCCTGCGTCATCTCTCAGCCGAGTACCCTAGAGTCAAAGACACACACACTGGCTGAGTCTCTCAGTGTCACTTATGCACACACTGGCCGAGTCTCTTAGTGTCACATAAGCACATACTGGCCGAGTCTCTCACAGTCACATATGTACACACTGGCTGAGTCTCTCAGTGTCACAGACAATCTGGTTGAGTCGCTCTTAGTTGCACACACTCAGGCTGAGTCTCTCAGTGTGTCTAACAAACACAATCTCTGGCTGAATCTTCCGGTGTGTCATACACACATGTTCAATCCCCCAACTCACATGCTTTCCTGCTCCAGTGGTGGCCATCTTTAGGGGACACAATGCATCATGGGATTTATTGTTTCTTTTTTTACTGCTCAGAGTGCGGGTACAATGCCCTGGCTGGTGGTACCTACCTCTGATGGACCTGCCACAGCTCCCAGGGTTTGTACCCTGCTCGCCCTGCCCTAGTTACGCCACTGCATTCATTTATGCTATCACTTAATTTAATGTATCTTCATTATTCATAATATTTTATTTATATAAGAAAAATGTGTTTTTCCCCAGGACACCAAAAGTATCTCCTTTAAGACACTACATGATAATAGAAAATTCAGAGATCTCAGTCGCATATATTTGCAAAGATATGGTTAAGCCACCAAACCGTGTCAAGGTTTCTCTGAAACTGGTGGTCCCTAATGCTACATTGTAATAGCACCCACTCTGGGTCATAGAATTGCTTATTATTATGCTGCATAATAATAGCACATACAATAATATATATAATAGAGAGCCAACCCATCTGGAGTCACCCCTTCTGTTTTCTCTTTTTCTCTAACGTCCTAGTGGATGCTGGGGACTCCGTAAGGACCATGGGGAATAGACGGCCTCCGCAGGAGACTGGGCACTCTAAGAAAGATTTAGTACTACTGGTGTGCACTGGCTCCTCCCTCTATGCCCCTCCTCCAGACCTCAGTTAGAATCTGTGCCCGGACAGAGCTGGGTGCATTTTAGTGAGCTCTCCTGAGCTTGCTATTAAGAAAGTATTTTAGTTAGGTTTTTTATTTTCAGAGAGCTTCTGCTGGCAACAGACTCTCTGCTACGTGGGACTGAGGGGAGAGAAGCAAACCTACTAACTGCGGCTAGGTTGCGCTTCTTAGGCTACTGGACACCATTAGCTCCAGAGGGATCGAACACAGGAACCTAACCTTGGTCGTCCGTTCCCGGAGCCGTGCCGCCGCCCCCCTCGCAGAGCCAGAAGACAGAAGCCGGCGGGTTGAAGCAAGAAGACGTCAAAATCGGCGGCAGAAGACTCCTGTCTTCATATGAGGTAGCGCACAGCACTGCAGCTGTGCGCCATTGCGCCCATACTAACCCACACACTCCGGTGGTCACTGTAGGGTGCAGGGCGCAGGGGGGGGGGCGCCCTGGGCAGCAATTGATTACCTCCTGGCAAAAGCAGCATATATACAGCTGGGCACTGTAATATGCATGAGCTCCCGCCATTAATTTTTCACAAAATCGCGGGACAGAAGCCCGCCGCTGAGGGGGCGGGGCCTTCTTCCTCAGCACTCACCAGCGCCATTTTCTCTCCACAGCTCCGCTGAGAGGAAGCTCCCCAGGCTCTCCCCTGCAGACTCACGGTAGAAAGAGGGTAAAAAGAGAGGGGGGGGGGGCACATAAATTTAGCGCATTAATCATATATGCAGCAGCTACTGGGTAAACACTAAGTTACTGTGTGATTCCTGGGTCATATAGCACTGGGGTGTGTGCTGGCATACTCTCTCTCTGTCTCTCCAAAAGGCCTTGTGGGGGTCCTGTCCTCATATAGAGCATCCCCTGTGTGTGTGGTGTGTCGGTACGCGTGTGTCGACATGTTTGACGAGGAGGGCTATGTGGAGGCAGAGCAAGTGCAGATGAATGACGTGTCTCCGCCGACGGCGCAGACACCTGATTGGATGGATATGTGGAAGGTGTTAAATGATAATGTAAACTCCTTGCATAAAAGGTTGGATAAAGCTGATGCCTTGGGACAGTCGGGGTCTCAGCCCATGCCTGATCCTACAGCGCAGAGGCCGTCAGGGTCTCAGAAGCGCCCACTATCCAAAATTGTTGACACAGATATCGACACGGATTCTGACTCCAGTGTCGATGACGATGATGCAAAATTGCAGCCTAAAATGGCTAAAGCCATCCGCTACATGATTATAGCAATGAAGGATGTATTGCACATATCAGAGGTAAACCCTGTCCCTGATAAGAGGGTTTATATGTATGGGGAGAAAAAGCAAGAGGTGACTTTTCCCCTTCCACATGAGTTAAATGAATTATGTGAAAAAGCGTGGGATTCCCCCGATAGGAAAGTGCTGATTTCCAAAAGGTTACTTATGGCATACCCTTTCCCGCCAACGGACAGGATGCGCTGGGAATCCTCCCCTAGGGTAGATAAAGCTCTGACACGCTTATCTAAGAAGGTGGCCCTGCCGTCACAGGATACGGCCGCCCTAAAGGATCCTGCTGATAGGAAGCAGGAAAGTATCCTGAAGTCTGTTTATACACATTCAGGTACTCTACTACTGAGGCCGGCAATTGCGTTGGCCTGGATGTGTAGTGCTGTAGCAGCATGGACAGATAATCTGTCTGAGGAACTGGATACCTTAGACAAGGATACCATTTTACTGACCCTGGGGCATATAAAAGACGCTGTCCTATATATGAGGGATGCCCAGAGGGACATTTGCCTACTGGGCTCTAGAATAAATGCAATGTCAATTTCTGCCAGAAGGGTCCTGTGGACTCGGCAATGTACAGGTGATGCCGACTCCAAAAAGCACATGGAGGTTTTACCTTACAAGGGTGAGGAATTGTTTGGGGACGGTCTCTCGGACCTAGTTTCCACAGCTACGGCTGGGAAGTCAAATTTTTTGCCATATATTCCCTCACAGCCTAAGAAAGCACCGTATTACCAAATGCAGTCCTTTCGATCACAAAGAAGCAAGAAGGTCAGAGGTGCGTCCTTTCTTGCCAGAGGCAGGGGTAGAGGAAAGAAGCTGCACCATACAGCTAGTTCCCAGGAACAGAAGTCCTCCTCGGCTTCCACTAAATCCACCGCATGACGCTGGGGCTCCACAGGTGGAGCCAGGAGCGGAGGGGGGCGCGTCTCCGACATTTCAGCCACCAGTGGGTTCGCACAGAGGTGGATCCCTGGGCTATACAGATTGTGTCTCCGGGATACAAGCTGGAATTCGAAGTGATGCCCCCTCACCGTTACCTCAAATCGGCCCTGCCAGCTTCCCTCATGGAACGGGAAGTAGTGTTAGCGGCAATTCACAAGTTATATCTCCAGCAGGTGGTGGTAAAGGTTCCCCTCCTTCAACAAGGAAGGGGATACTATTCCACAATGTTTGTGGTACCGAAACCGGACGGTTCGGTCAGACCCATATTGAATTTAAAGTCCCTGAACATTTATCTGAAAAGATTCAAGTTCAAAATGGAATCGCTCAGAGCGGTCATTGCAAGCCTGGAAGAGGGGGATTTTATGGTGTCTCTGGACATCAAGGATGCTTACTTGCATGTCCCCATTTATCCACCTCATCAGGAGTACCTCAGATTTGTGGTACAGGACTGTCATTACCAATTCCAGACGTTGCCGTTTGGGCTCTCCACGGCACCGAGAATATTTACCAAGGTAATGGCGGAAATGATGGTGATCCTGAGAAAGCAATGAGTCACAGTTATCCCATACTTGGACGATCTCCTCATAAAGGCGAGGTCCAGAGAGCAGTTGCTGATCAGCGTAGCACACTCTCAGGAAGTGTTGCAGCAGCATGGCTGGATTCTGAATATCCCAAAGTCGCAGCTGATTCCTACGACGCGTCTGCCCTTTCTGGGCATGATTCTGGACACAGACCAGAAGAAGGTGTTTCTCCTGGCGGAGAAGGCTCAGGAGCTCGTGACTCTAGTCAGAGACCTCTTAAAACCGAAACAGGTGTCGGTGCATCACTGCACGCGAGTCCTGGGAAAGATGGTGGCATCGTACGAAGCCATTCCCTTCGGCAGGTTCCATGCGAGGATCTTTCAGTGGGATCTGTTGGACAAGTGGTCCGGATCGCATCTTCAGATGCATCGGCTGATCACCCTGTCCCCGAGGGCCAGGGTGTCTCTTCTGTGGTGGCTGCAGAGTGCTCACCTTCTCGAGGGCCGCAGGTTCGGCATACAGGACTGGGTCCTGGTGACCACGGATGCGAGCCTCCGAGGATGGGGGGCAGTCACTCAGGGAAGAAACTTCCAAGGGTTGTGGTCAAGTCAGGAGGCTTGTCTGCACATAAATATCCTGGAACTAAGGGCCATATACAACGCCCTGAGTCAAGCGGAGCCTCTGCTTCGCAACCAACCGGTGCTGATTCAGTCAGACAACATCGCCGCAGTGGCTCATGTAAACCGCCAGGGCGGCACAAGAAGCAGAGTGGCGATGGCGGAAGCCACCAGGATTCTTCGTTGGGCGGAGAATCACGTGCAAGCACTGTCAGCAGTGTTCATTCTGGGAGTGGACAACTGGGAAGCAGACTTCCTCAGCAGGCACGACCTCTACCCGGGAGAGTGGGGACTTCATCACAAAGTCTTCACTCAGATTACAAATCAATGGGAACTGCCACAGGTGGACATGGAGGCATCCCGTATCAACAAAAAGCTACAAAGGTATTGCGCCAGGTCAAGAGACCCTCAGGCGATAGCTGTGGACGCACTAGTAATACCGTGGGTGTTCCAGTCGGTCTATGTGTTTCCTCCTCTTCCTCTCATACCCAAGGTGCTGAGAATCGTAAGAAAAAGAGGAGTGAGAACAATACTCATTGTTCCGGATTGGCCAAGAAGGACTTGGTACCCGGAACTGCAAGAAATGCTCACAGAGGACCCATGGCCTCTGCCTCTCAGACAGGACCTGTTGCAACAGGGGCCCTGTCTGTTCCAAGACTTACCGCGGCTGCGTTTGACGGCATGGCGGTTGAACGCAGGATCCTATCGGAAAAAGGCATTCCGGATGAAGTTATTCCTATGCTGATAAAGGCTAGGAAGGACGTGACAGCAAAACACTATCACCGTATATGGCGAAAATATGTTGCCTGGTGTGAGGCCAGGAAGGCCCCTGCAGAGGAATTCCAGCTGGGCCGGTTCCTGCACTTCCTACAGTCTGGAGTGACTATGGGCTTGAAGTTGGGGTCCATAAAGGTCCAGATTTCGGCCCTATCCATTTTCTTTCAAAAGGAACTGGCTTCTCTTCCTGAAGTTCAGACGTTTGTTAAGGGAGTGCTGCATATTCAGCCCCCTTTTGTGCCACCAGTGGCACCTTGGGATCTCAACGTGGTGTTGGGTTTCCTGAAATCCCACTGGTTTGAGCCACTTAAGACCGTGGAGCTAAAGTATCTCACGTGGAAGGTGGTCATGCTATTGGCCTTAGCTTCGGCTAGGCATGTGTCAGAATTGGCGGCTTTGTCATGTAAAAGCCCCTATCTGGTTTTCCATATGGACAGGGCAGAATTACGGACTCGTTCGCAATTTCTGCCGAAAGTGGTGTCATCTTTTCATTTGAACCAACCTATTGTGGTGCCTACGGCTACTCGTGACTTGGAGGATTCCAAGTTGCTTGATGTAGTCAGGGCTTTGAAGATCTATGTAGCCAGGACGGCTGGAGTCAGGAAGACTGACTCGCTGTTTATCCTGTATGCATCCAACAAGCTGGGTGCTCCTGCTTCAAAGCAAACCATTGCTCGCTGGATCTGTAGCACGATTCAGCAGGCTCATTCTGCGGCAGGATTGCCGCATCCAAAATCAGTGAAAGCCCATTCCACAAGGAAAGTGGGCTCTTCTTGGGCGGCTGCCCGAGGGGTCTCGGCATTACAGCTTTGCCGAGCAGCTACTTGGTCGGGTTCAAACACCTTTGCTAAGTTCTACAAGTTTGATACCCTGGCTGAGGAGGACCTTGTGTTTGCCCATTCGGTGCTGCAGAGTCATCCGCACTATCCCGCCCGTTTGGGAGCTTTGGTATAATCCCCATGGTCCTTACGGAGTCCCCAGCATCCACTAGGACGTTAGAGAAAATAAGATTTTACTCACCGGTAAATCTATTTCTCGTAGTCCGTAGTGGATGCTGGGCGCCTGTCCCAAGTGCGGACTTTCTGCAATACGTGTATATAGTTATTGCTTAATAAAGGGTTATGTTATGTTGGCATCCATTGTTTGATGCTCTGTTGTTGTTCATACTGTTGACTGGGTAAGTTTATCACAAGTTATACGGTGTGATTGGTGTGGCTGGTATGAGTCTTACCCTGGATTCCAAAATCCTTTCCTTGTAATGTCAGCTCTTCTGGGCACAGTTTCCTTAACTGAGGTCTGGAGGAGGGGCATAGAGGGAGGAGCCAGTGCACACCAGTAGTACTAAATCTTTCTTAGAGTGCCCAGTCTCCTGCGGAGCCCGTCTATTCCCCATGGTCCTTACGGAGTCCCCAGCATCCACTACGGACTACGAGAAATAGATTTACCGGTGAGTAAAATCTTATTTTCTTGTTTAGAATTACCCCTCCCTTTCATGCAGATGAAAAGTATTTCTAAGCAGCTATCGTTTTATATTTCATTTATCAACGGACTTTTCTGTCACCAAGATAGTTTCTTCTAACAATTGCAAGTGTTTCCAAGTTAATGAAATACATTTAATATGAGCTATCATCCATGTACAATAGCTAGTAAGGTGCAATGTATTATTTTTATTTTATGATTATTTCCCCTAAACACGGGTACCGGAATAATGCAAATGACTACACAAAACAAAACAAGTTCCAAAAACTATAGCTGAGTTGTGAAGGTCAGGAGTAGTATTTCCCCTCCCTGTGGACTCATACTCATGGGTAGAGAAAACCTTGTGCTTTGTCCTGGCTTTTAGCAGTGAGTTTGAAGCGTGTTTTCATAGCCTGCCTGTAGCATAGTGTACATTGTACTAAATTAGTGTTTTCCCATAGACCTCCATCATATCTTACTGAGCATTAATGCTTCTGAATATTGAAAGCAATGCCAAAATTGATGCAAACAACTGTGTGTTGGCTGTAAGAACATGCGTTAAACAAGTAAAGTAGAAATCCTTGTGAATGAGACCTTAATATTCTCTTCCTTTATCAAGTGCACTTACAGCCTTTCAGAAGAGCACATACTGGCTCCTATTCAATTATATATTGTAGTAAAAACTTGACAAGCTCAGTTTCATTTTGCAAGTAAATACCTTAATGTGTGTGTGTGTGTGTGTGTGTGTGTGTGTGTGTGTGTGTGTGTGTGTGTGTGTCTGTCTGTCTGTCTGTCTATCTAATGTTTTAAAAGGGGGAGAGATCATTTTGGTATTGCAGCTTTACTCATATTTTAGCAGGTGAGTAGTCCTTTTTCTACATCCATTCTCTATATAAAGCAGTAGTCCATGGTATTACTTTACACACTGTAAGTGATAGTGGACATCATGGTGTATCGCATTAGAAGAGTATGCTCATATTTGTCTACTCTGCCTGAAAGTCTGGTAGACTCATGAACTTTGTTGAGTTCTCCTAGACTACCCAGATAGAATGCCTCCCTCCCAGGTACTGCCATCTATCCTAGTTAAGTGTGCCTTGTTGCCATGATTGCCTGTGAGGTGTGTCATCATGGCCCAATCCAGCACTGTACAATGTGCAAATCACTCCCCCTGCACTTGTCTCTGGACCTCCCATCTGGGACCGTCACACTTTTTAAACCTCCTCTCTTTTGTAAATGAAGTTCAAAAAGTAGGCAAGTTTGTTTATGCTTTTACTTATCAAAAATGACCGTACATCTAGGTATCTATATATCAGCAGTTTGGCTTTTATTATTGCCTGTTATTGGGGCAATAAAGGTCAGATATGCTAAGGGTCTCTAAGGAGATATAGAAAAGCAATAGCTCTAAGATGTAAAATGCTTTAAAAAAATGTATCAGTGCTAAATTATTTATTTTTCTCATAAATTACCTTCTGAATCAGAAAAAATACTACTACACCTATACAGCCCATACAGGTTGTCTATTGAAAATACTCAGGGGTTATTCATTTGATTCTTGTGCAGTTCTAGGTGACCTTTGGCACTCCAGCTGTTGCTGAATTACATCTCCCCTGATACTTGCCCATGAACAGGTTGTTACTGAACTAAGTTCCCCTTGATGTAGCTTTGTTAGAGATCCCTACTCTAATATGTAACCTGAACCCAAATATTATAGGTCATTCTTGTTTGTTCAAGTGAGCATATGGCCTACAGTCATTACCACAACATATTGTATTTGTGCTAGATGTCAGGAAAAACGATGTGCTCTCAGCTCTAGAATGTCTTCTAACCATGTGCTGCTGCTTTCCGGGTTGCAGAGACAGCCACATGCAAGTAATTAGATCTAGTTTCCTCTAGTCACACTGTCAGGTCTCCATCCTCTGCAAGGACCCTTGTACATTTAATCCCACGGGCATCTCCCCGCAATCTGTTTACAAGCCGATTTAAAGGTCTGTACAAAAATAAACCTCATGCAGCACATACATTAAACTGTGGGAAGTAAAAAATATTTAAAAAAAACACAGAAGATGGAAAACTTGACGGTATTCAAGGCTGAGAGGTTTAGTGCCATGGAAAGTGACTGACGTGTGAAAAGGCGCTACAATTAGTTCTTTCCCCCAGCACTTCCATTCAGTCAAGGGTCACTCCTTCAGCAAGCTGAGACCTTGAGCATAATGTGTTGTGACATTTGGAGACGATGAAGAATAATTCCTATATTCTTCGTTGCTGCTGCTTCCCTACTAACCCTGACACATCAGGCTGGCTGTCATTGTATCATCTTTCTGCCACGATGTACAGGAGTTTGTGCAATTCTCAGTAGGTAGACTAAAGGGTCATCTCTTCCAGCAAATGGTTTTTTAAGGATATTTTTGAAATGGTGCTTAACAGCCCGCTGAAGGGGAAGTCAAACAGAGAGAAAGGAAAAACCATTAAACGAAATAATGCACTAGAGATGGGATTTTATTTTAGAACAGACATAAAGAAAATACCAGGACTCTGAATGGGCCACTTCGGCAAAAGCACAAACAAGAAACATAGCATAATTTATGAGTGTTCCGGGCAAAAGATGACTATATAGATTTTCTTAAGGCATTGAATTAATGTGCCATAAAAGTACTTTAACATTATGCTTGGCAATGCTTGATATATTTTTCTTAACTTTGTCTTCTGCAAGTTTTGTTAAGGGAAAATAATAAGAAAAATTAATATTAGCACTGTCCGGATCCCGGCGTTCAGGATCCTGACAGTAGGAATCCCGACACTGTTCGGAATACCGACTGCAGGGTCCTGACATGAATCGCAATGCCGGCACCGGAATTATGAACGCCGGGATACCGAACATAAGTATGCCTGGACTGCTGAGAGGTAAGCTGCGGGGCGCATGTGTGTATAAGAAGTTATCCATGCTGTGACGAACACCTACCTTTTACGGGGGTTCACTACGGCTGGCCGGCGGTCGGGCTCCCGGCGACCAGCATCCCGGCGCCGGGAGCCCGACCGCCGGCTTACCGACAGCTTGGCGAGCGCAAATGAGCCCCTTGCGGGCTCGCTGCGCTCGCCACGCTACGGGCACGGTGGCGCGCTACGCGCGCCACACTATTTTATTCTCCCTCTATGGGGGTCGTGGACCCCCACGAGGGAAAATAATTGTCGGTATTCCGGCTGTCGGGCTCCCGGCGCCGGTATACTGAGCGCCGGGAGCCCGACCGCCGGCAAACAGAAGACCACCCCTTTTACGGGACGTTGTTGCTGCAGTCTTCATGTTTGTTTCATTTTATGAATAAAACCAGTGTATTTTTTATGCACATCGGTTTGGCTGCTTCTTGTCCACCACGTCTGGGGGTCGTTTGAAAGATACCTTTCAGTGCATTCGAGACTGAATTCAAATGTAAGTGTCATTCTGTGTGACCATTATCTGTGATAGGATTGATTTCATCCAGACCGGTTCAAAGATACCTTTATAGGAACGCGAGGTTGAACTTTTATGTAAGTGTTTTTTCAACCCTGTGTTTAACACCTGTGCACTGATCTTGAGGAAGCCACAAAGATTGGAGTGTATTTGCATCATCTTTTAAAGTTTTAATACTTTAGAGAGCGCCTGTTTTTCATCATTTTACAATTTTTGTTTATGTGCTTGGGGATTCTGGAGGGTGAATTCCAATTGATTTAAAACGGCAGCTTAAAACTGCAGCGCAGGACTACATACGTATATTTTGAGAACACACATATATCTTGAAACCTTCTTTCATTTATGATGTTTTTTTTTAAATGTATCTAGCAAATAGCACTTAAACAGCCTGGTAACACAGAAAACTGAGAAGATTAAGTAGAAATATGGAGCAATGTGCATGAGCTAGTAACCAATCAGATGATAGCTTTCACTTTCATTCATCATGAGGCTTGTCACCAAACAGCTGGCGGGTTAGCTGGTCGACCTCCTGATGTTACTGGAAAGGTAGAGTGAAAAATCTTTAACTTACCTCTCCCACAGTTCTAGGGAGTGGGTCTGGGGCGTGCTGCGGTGTGCCAGATCCCTTCCCATAGCTCAGATTTTACCTCAGGGCTGCAGGGATGGAGGATTCTGTCTCTGTCACAGACACCCTCCATTTTTCCCCATCTGTCAACAGCATGTTTAGACAGCCTAAAATGAGGCTATTATCAGATAATACTGATAATTCCTCCTCAGAAATATTTAAAAGAAAAAAAAATGTATTTTGTCTCAGTAGTTTTGTAGAAAGCAAGGACAGTTCAGAGACGGTGGGAGTGCCCCCCAGTGTTCAGTCTCCCTCTTATCCTTCATTTCCATTTCCACAAAATAAGGAGAGGAAAATTACTTCTGTAAAGAAACATTTCCCAGAGAGATGCCCGCTCATGGAAACACATCTAGCAGACCCCTTGTCCATGAAGTGACTCATTATAGACAACGTGAGCATCAAACAGAGGTTTACCACCATTGACAGAACTTTTGACCTTCCAGGGCTGGACCTGTATGCAACCCTCAGGATCCAACATTTGCATCCAGAGTTTCGCAAGACTAGACAACAATTCACTTCATCCCAGTGCTCCCACAATGGCCATCCAAGGGGCCCAAGATTCCCCTGCACTTATCCAGGGACTGTTTTCAAGGGACTGCAACAGCACACAGCCCAAGTGGATGGCAATATTTCTCATTTGTTATATGACTTTAACCTATCAGCTGCTTCAGTGACCCTAATGAATACCTCTCTGAGTCCCAGAACAAGATCCAAATACTGTGCCATTATTAATGAACATAGCAGCTGGATAGCTAATCACAAACACACCAGTCCTTTTCTACTACTCTCAACCTGGCAATAGATTTCTTGGCCACCAAGTTTGACACAGGCTTAGCTTCGGGCCACCACACATTCTTATGGCTCTGACTTATTAGCCTTATTGGTCCCGGGCCTTACTGAGAATAAACTTTACCTCTGCCTGCTTAAAATGTATTTTGTTATCTAGACCATGTTGTCCATGCTACTCAGGCACATGGGATATCGAACCCTTCTTTGTGTTTTTGGCTACTATAAATTCCACTTCTGATATTTTCTGGTTGTCGAGAAAATTATACACCGAATATGGTTTCTCAATCAATTTAATGGCCCATCACAGGTGCATGTAGTGGAGGGGTTAATCTAGACAAGGGGAAAAAAAGTTCCCTAAGCACACTGCAATGAACCAGTAATAGAGATGTACATCCTATATTATAATAGTAATGCAGGGATCTCGGTTACATACATTTGCAAACAGGGTAAGCCACCAGCCACAGCAAGGCGTTTCTGCTCTAGTGGTTCTACACTACATGAAAATAGCAACCATTTTGGTCATTGATTTTTATATTTCTAAATTGAGATCCAACTCACCTGGGGGCCCCACAAGATCCTCCAATGTGGTACTATGAGGATCATCATACCTTCCAACTACTGATGCCATACATGCCTCTCAGAACAGTGATACACATAATGATGGATGCTCAACCAATTAATCAAAAGGGAGGGGTTAATCTAGACAATATGTATGTAACTGAAATCTCAGCATTTCTGTTATTATGTGATCTCTCTTGCTGATCCGTTGCAATGTGTTGGAGGAATTTGTTTTTTCTTGTCTAGAAAGTTCGTTTTCCTTTTAGCCTTAGCCTTTGCTGCAAGTTACTCAACTGAGACTTCTAGATATATTAGATTTTTAGATGACCCATACTCCCATGGGATTCCAAGCAATGACGTGCGGTGAGATCAGAAGCTAGGGAGGTAGTCTCACCACTGCAGCCAGGAGTAAGGACTGGACGGGCCGCTGCTGTCCCTTATATGCAGCCAGGAAGCCAGGCACTGTTTGCTACTCACCCCACATGGCTGCTGTAGGCATCTCGAGTCCCGATCTCTGTCCTCCTTTGCGCTACTCTGCCTGTACTTCCTGGATTGGTGACATGACCAATCCGAGGTGACCATCAGGGCTCAACCACGCCTCCCACAGTGAGGCATGCCTCCATTGGCTCAAAGTCTTTGCAAAGTTATTGGCCGCAGTGTGGCCCTGCCCCACTCTACAGGCATTGTCTAACTATGAGAGATGAGGCAAGTTTTACCTATAAAAATTATTTGCAATAATAGAAAGAAGATGCTTATAAGTTATACATATTTTCTTTGAAATATTCAAATTAATTTTATAGTAAAAACACTGAAGTATGTCAGGGGAGGGACTACCCCAACTGCATGTCCCTGGTTTCAAGTCATTATCAAGATTCACAAGAAGACCAGTTCTTTGGGGGAAAAAAACCCACTAATTGAATTTGACCTTTTTATGGATCTGTCAGATCCTGATCTTTGCCTAGTCGCATGCCTGTCTGCTTACTGGGATCTTACAGATCCCCTATGGGGTGACATCTCCCAACTCTTCATCACCTGCCATAAGAAGTAGACATATAATAAATATTAAGCATAAAAGCAAACACTAAATCACATTACCCAGTGCTGAATGAACATAAAATGAATACCTGCTCAACCAGACTATAACTTACAGCTGCTGAAATCAAGATGAGGATCAGTGTATATCAGCCCACTATTAAAATACAATACAATATACCGGTACTACAAAAAAATACCAGCGCTAAATATATTAGTCACACCAATAGTGTTGAATATAACCAGGACTCATTGAATAAGTTCACATATACTTTTAAAAAAATTATTTACGTTATAATATTAATATATAACGGTTAATTACAATATGAGTGTTTGAATAAAAAAATACACAACTTTGAAATCACATATAAAGAATTAATGATAAAATAAAAGTGTAGATATGTGCCCCCTTTAAGGATACTTTTTTGCAACGTCACCTAGCCACAGTGCTAAGCAGCAGGTATTGTATACCATATAAGTGACTAGCCCAGCCGGATTGCCTAAACATATGGGCATACATCTCACATGAGCAAACTCACTTACATCTATTGTGCCTGGGACTTGTAGTTCCACAAACTGGTAATGCCAATATGGCCAGGACATTTGCAGATTGGCACCGCACCATCATTTTATATAAATTGTATCCTTAAAGGAGCCACATATCTACATTTTTATTTTTATCATTTATTCTTTATGTATATGTGATTTCAAATTGTAGATTTGTTTTTATTCAAACATTCATATTGTTATATATTAATATTATAATATAAGTAATTTTTATATAAGTATTTGTGAACTTATTCGATAAGTCCTGGTTATATTCAACCCTATTGGTGTGACTAATATATTCAGCGCTGGTCTTTTTTGTAGTATATAATAAATAGTCATAGTTAATGAGGAACAAACATAAACCAAACCATTGCGTATTGGTAATCAAATTGCCACTGTATTGTGATACTGTGCTTGCCTTTTTTTTTTCTCTTTTACAGAATGTAAACTCATTTTAATTTTGCAATTTAAATTATTGTAAATGCAGCTTAGGTAAAAGGTACCCACATCTGAGATGGCAGTGATCCTTTATGATATTTTTATGATGCCCTTATGAAGTCTGAAAAAATCCCAAGGTTTTAAAATTTTTAAGTAAAGTCTATCTCTTGAGTATAGATTTATGGCCAGGAGTGGATTGGTCATAGGGCTCACCAGGAAGATTCCTGGTCACATGTCTGTGTGGCCTGTTTTGCATGTTGTCTTGTGACCCCACCCCCACGACAGGCAGCCCACAGCACTCCGTACACTGCATTGTCCCCTTTAATTATATTATTCCATCTCTGCAGTACAGCAACTCTGCCATCCAGCGATGCTGCCATGGCTACACAGTATATTATTCCTTTTGGGCTGCCCATCGGGTCACTTCTACAAAATTTTACAGGGCCACTCTAAGGGGTACATGTAGTAAGCAGTGATAAAAGTGGAGACATGAGCCAGTGGAGAAGTTGCCCATGGCAACCAATCAGCATGACATAACTTTTATAATTTGCATACTATAAAAGTATACAGAGCAGCTGATTGGTTGCCATGGGCAACTTCTCCACCTGCTCACTGCTCCACTTGTATCACTGCTCAGTACATGTCCCACTAAGTTCCCAATCCGCCCCTGGTCTCAGACACAACTGCAGCAAAAGACGCAAGAAAGGCCACACTTGTGTACAATCAGGCCCTATGAGAAGGTATCCCACACCCTCAACAGACCCCACCCCCTCATCAGACCGCACCCCTATTAAGGCTGCTTCCATAGATTTCCTGGGCTGGTTTTTCATCCCAATCTGCCCCTGATTCTAGCATATATAAAAATTAACAATATTTCTCTGACGTCCTAGTGGATGCTGGGAACTCCGTAAGGACCATGGGGAATAGACGGGCTCCGCAGGAGACTGGGCACTCTAAAAGAAAGATTAGGTACTATCTGGTGTGCACTGGCTCCTCCCTCTATGCCCCTCCTCCAGACCTCAGTTAGAATCTGTGCCCGGCCAGAGCTGGGTGCTCTTAGTGGGCTCTCCTGAGCTTGCTAGAAAGAAAGTATTTATTAGGTTTTTTACTTTCAGTGAGATCTGCTGGCAACAGACTCACTGCTACGTGGGACTGAGCGGAGAGAAGCAAACCTAGCTGCGTGCAGCTAGCTTGTGCTTCTTAGGCTACTGGACACCATTAGCTCCAGAGGGTTCGAACACAGGGCCTGACCTCGATTGTCCGTTCCCGGAGCCGCGCCGCCGTCCCCCTTGCAGAGCCAGAAGACAGAAGAAGGAGATAAAATCGGCGGCAGAAGACTCCGGTCTTCATTAAGGTAGCGCACAGCACTGCAGCTGTGCGCCATTGCTCCCACTGCACACCACACACTCCGGTCACTGTAGGGTGCAGGGCGCTGGGGGGGGGGGCCTTCTTCCTCAGCACACCAGCGCCATTTTCTCTTCACAGCTCCGCTGGAAGGACGCTCCCCAGGCTCTCCCCTGCAGTATCCTGTACAAGTAGGGTAAAAAAGAGAGGGGGGGCACATACATTTAGGCGCAAATAGGTAAATAAGCAGCTATTGGGAAAAATCACTCATTATAGTGTAAATCCCTGTGTTATATTGCGCTGTGGTGTGTGCTGGCATACTCTCTCTCTGTCTCCCCAAAGGACTTTGTGGGGTCCTGTCCTCAGTCAGAGCATTCCCTGTGTGTGTGCGGTGTGTCGGTACGGCTGTGTCGACATGTTTGATGAGAAGGGTTACGTTGAGGCGGAGCAAGGGCAGATAAGTGTGGTGTCGCCCTTGACGGGGCCGACACCGGATTGGATGGATATGTGGAAGGTCTTAGCAGACAGTGTCAATTCCTTACATAAAAGGTTCGATGACGCAGCAGCCTTGGGACAGCTGGGATCTCAGCCCGCGCCTGCCCAGGCGTCTCAGAGGCCATCAGGGGCTCAAACACGCCCGCTAGCTCAGATGGTAGACACAGATGTCGACACGGAGTCTGACTCCAGTGTAGATGAGGATGAGACAAATGCACAGTCTACAAAAGCCATCCGATGCATGATTACTGCAATGAAAAATGTATAGCACATTTCTGATGTTAACCCGGTTACTACCAAGAAGGGTATTATGTTTGGGGAGAAAAAGCAGCCAGTGACTTTTGCCCCATCTGATGAATTAAATGAATTGTGTGAGGAAGCGTGGAGTTCCCCCGATAAGAAACTAGTGATTTCTAAGAGGTTACTGATGGCGTACCCTTTCCCGCCAACGGACAGGTTACGTTGGGAAACATCCCCTAGGGTGGACAAGGCGCTCACACGCTTATCAAAAAAGGTGGCACTGCCGTCTCAGGATACGGCCGCCTTAAAGGAGCCTGCGGATAGAAAGCAGGAAGCTATCCTGAAGTCTGTGTATACACACTCAGGTACTATACTGAGACCTGCTATTGCTTCAGCATGGATGTGTAGTGCTGCAGCCGCATGGTCTGATACCCTGTCAGACAACATTGATTCCCTCGACAGGGATACTATTTTGCTAACCATAGAACATATAAAAGACGTCGACTTATATATGCGGGATGCACAGAGGGACATTTGTCTGCTGGCATCTAGAATTAATGCAATGTCCATTTCTGCCAGGAGAGTATTATGGACTTGGCAGTGGACAGGTGATGCTGATTCTAAAAGACACATGGAGGTTTTGCCTTATAAGGGTGAGGAATTGTTTGGGGACGGTCTCTCGGACCTCGTATCCACGGCAACAGCCGGGAAGTCAACTTTTTTACCTCAGGTTCCCTCACAGCCTAAGAAAGCACCGTATTATCATGTACAGTCCTTTCGGCCTCAGAAAGGCAAGTGGATCAGAGGCGCATCCTTTCTGCCCAGAGGCAGGGGTAGAGGAAAGAAGCTGCACCAGGCAGCCAGTTCCCAGGAACAAAAATCCTCCCCCGCTTCCTCTAAGTCCACCGCATGACGCTGGGGCTCCACAGGCGGAGCCGGGTGCGGTGGTGGCGCGTCTCCGAAACTTCAGCAACCAGTGGGTTCGCTCACAAGTGGATCTCTGGGCTGTACAAATTGTTTGTCAGGGATACAAGCTGGAGTTCGAGGCAACTCCCCCTCGCCGTTACCTCAAATCAGCCTTGCCAGCTGCTCCCAGGGAAAGGGAGGTAGTACTGGCGGCAATTCACAAGCTGTACCTCCAGCAGGTGATAATCAAGGTTCCCCTCCTTCAACAGGGACGGGGTTACTATTCCACAATGTTTGTGGTACCGAAACCAGACGGTTCAGTGAGACCCATTCTGAATTTAAAATCCTTGAACACTTATATAAGGAAGTTCAAGTTCAAAATGGAATCGCTCAGGGCGGTTATTGCAAGCCTGGAAGAGGGGGATTTTATGGTGTCGCTGGACATCAAGGATGCTTACTTGCATGTCCCCATTTACCCACTTCACCAGGAGTACCTCAGGTTTGTGGTACAGGATTGTCATTACCAATTCCAGACGTTGCCGTTTGGTCTGTTCACGGCACCGAGAGTATTTACCAAGGTAATGGCCGAAATGATGATACTCCTTCGGAAGAAGGGAGTTATAATTATCCCGTACTTGGACGATCTCCTTATAAAGGCGAGGTCCAGAGAGCAGTTGTTGGTCAGCGTAGCACTCTCTCGGGAAGTGTTGCAACAGCACGGCTGGATTCTGAATATCCCAAAGTCGCAGCTGATTCCTGCGACGCATCTGCTTTTCCTGGGCATGATTCTGGACACAGAACAGAAGAAGGTGTTTCTCCCGGTGGAGAAGGCCCAGGAATTGTCATCTCTGGTCAGGGACCTCCTGAGACCAAAACAGGTGTCGGTGCATCACTGCACGCGAGTCCTGGGAAAGATGGTGGCTTCTTACGAAGCAATTCCCTTCGGCAGGTTCCATGCAAGGGATCTGTTAGACAAATGGTCCGGATCGCATCTTCAGATGCATGGGTTGATCACCCTGTCCCCAAGGGCCAGGGTGTCTCTGCTGTGGTGGCTGCAGAGTGCTCATTTTCTTGAGGGCCGCAGATTCGGCATACAGGACTGGGTCCTGGTGACCACGGATGCAAGCCTCCGAGGATGGGGGGCAGTCACTCAGGGAAGTAACTTCCAAGGACAGTGGTCAAGTCAGGAGACTTCACTACACATAAATATACTGGAACTAAGGGTCATTTACAACGCCCTGAGTCAAGCAGAGCCCCTGCTTCAAAACCAACCAGTGCTGATTCAATCAGACAACATCACGGCGGTCGCCCACGTAAACCGCCAGGGCGGCACAAGAAGCAGGATGGCGATGGCAGAAGCCACAAGGATTCTCCGATGGGCGGAGAATCACGTGCTAGCACTGTCAGCAGTGTTCATTCCGGGAGTGGACAACTGGGAAGCAGATTTCCTCAGCAAGCACGACCTCCACCCGGGAGAGTGGGGACTTCATCCAGAAGTCTTCACGCAGATTGTAAACCGTTGGGAACGGCCACGGGTGGACATGATGGCGTCCCGCCTCAACAAAAAGCTAAAAAATAAAAAATATATTGCGCCAGGTCAAGGGACCCTCAGGCGATAGCTGTGGACGCACTAGTGACACCGTGGGTGTACCAGTCGGTTTATGTGTTCCCTCCTCTTCCTCTCATACCCAAGGTACTGAGGATAGTAAGCAAGAGAGGAGTAAGAACTATACTCATCGTTCCGGATTGGCCAAGAAGAACTCGGTACCCAGAGTTACAAGAAATGATCTCAGAGGACCCATGGCCTCTGCCTCTCAGACAGGACCTGTTACAGCAGGGGCCCTGTCTGTTCCAAGACGTACCGCGGCTGCGTTTGACGGCATGGCGGTTGAACGCCGGATCCTAACGGAAAAGGGCATTCCAGATGAAGTGATTCCTACGCTGATAAAAGCTAGGAAAGATGTGACAGCAAATCATTATCACCGCATATGGAGGAAATATGTTGCCTGGTGTGAGGCCAGGAAGGCCCCAACGGAGGAATTCCAGCTGGGGCGATTTCTGCACTTCCTACAGTCAGGCGTGACTATGGGCCTAAAATTGGGGTCCATAAAGGTCCAGATTTCGGCCCTATCTATTTTCTTTCAAAAAGAACTGGCTTCACTGCCTGAAGTTCAGACGTTTGTTAAGGGAGTGCTGCATATTCAGCCCCCTTTTGTGCCTCCAGTGGCACCTTGGGATCTTAAAGTTGTGTTGGATTTCCTGAAATCCCACTGGTTTGAGCCACTTAAGACCATGGAGCTAAAATATCTCACGTGGAAAGTGGTCATGCTATTGGCCTTAGCTTCGGCTAGGCGTGTGTCAGAATTGGCGGCTTTATCATGTAAAAGCCCTTATCTGATCTTCCATATGGACAGGGCAGAATTGAGGACTCGTCCCCAATTTCTCCCTAAGGTGGTATCAGCGTTTCATTTGAACCAACCTATTGTGGTGCCTGCGGCTACTCGGGACTTGGAGGACTCCAAGTTACTAGATGTAGTCAGGGCTTTGAAAATCTATGTAGCCAGGATGGCTGGAGTCAGGAAAACTGACTCGCTGTTTATCCTGCATGCACCCAACAAGCTGGGTGCTCCTGCTTCAAAGCAAACTATTGCGCGCTGGATCTGTAACACGATTCAGCAAGCTCATTCTGCGGCAGGATTGCCGCATCCTAAATCAGTAAAAGCCCATTCCAAAAGGAAGGTGGGCTCTTCTTGGGCGGCTGCCCGAGGGGTCTCGGCTTTACAGCTTTGCCGAGCTGCTACTTGGTCGGGTTCAAACACATTTGCCAAGTTCTACAAGTTTGATACCCTGGCTGAGGAGGACCTTGCCTTTGCTCATTCGGTGCTGCAGAGTCATCCGCACTCTCCCGCCCGTTTGGGAGCTTTGGTATAATCCCCATGGTCCTTACGGAGTTCCCAGCATCCACTAGGACGTCAGAGAAAATAAGAATTTACTCACCGGTAATTCTATTTCTCGTAGTCCGTAGTGGATGCTGGGCGCCCGTCCCAAGTGCGGACTCTCTGCAATACATGTATATAGTTATTGCTTAACTAAAGGGTTATTGTTATGAGCCATCTGTTACTGAGGCTCAGTTATTGTTCATACTGTTAACTAGGGTATGGTTATCACAAGTTGTACGGTGTGATTGGTGTGGCTGGTATGAGTCTTACCCTGGATTCCAAATCCTTTCCTTGTTGTGTCAGCTCTTCCGGGCACAGTTTCCTTAACTGAGGTCTGGAGGAGGGGCATAGAGGGAGGAGCCAGTGCACACCAGATAGTACCTAATCTTTCTTTTAGAGTGCCCAGTCTCCTGCGGAGCCCGTCTATTCCCTATGGTCCTTACGGAGTTCCCAGCATCCACTACGGACTACGAGAAATAGAATTACCGGTGAGTAAATTCTTATTTTTATTTTACAAATACTTGCTGACTTATGGGTTGCTTTTCTTTGGAGGGGTAGCCAGCTCGGTACTGCCAGGGGACGTAACACAGCGGAGGTAAGCGGTGCTGATGGTGTGGTGATACAATTGCCTCATTGTGCCCTGCCCCTGCTAGACAGTGCCATAGGGGGCGGGGCTTCAATGATGCTTCCAGGTGGCAGGCGGCTCCGGGAGACTTGCCCACTCTTCCAGGCATCCAGGAGCGCCACACGATTTTCAGGAGCCTGTTGGACGTGCAAGGAGAGTAGGTAAGTATGATTTTATGTAGCAACCTTTCACCCGCTAGGATACAAAGCACTTTACATACAGTATTTGTAAAGAGTGAGGCAGCCATCGTGTATGTAACACATATCTTCCCATGTGGAGGTATAAAGAAAAAAAAATGGACTCGTTATTAAAAAAAAAAATACACCTGTTCCATTCCTCTTGCTTATAGATTCTAACACTTAAGGCCAATACACACTTGACGATGCACACGTTGTTAACGACCATCGTTAACGACTTCCCTTGAACAGCTGAGCAAACGACATGAGCATACACACTACCAAAGACCACAGACCAAAGACCATTCATCGTTGAAGCATCCAAGCTGAACAGTTTATTAAACTAATGAGCTGGGAACAGGGCTGGTGAACAGTGGCTTGGTCGTTGGTCGTTCACACCATACACATTCAACGACGTCTCTGGTCAGTAACGACCATAGTGGAAATTGAGCATACATGCTCCACAGATAAGCGAGGGTCGTTAACGTCCCGCGGGGCCGCGCATCGGTGGTCGTTGGATGCATACACACTTGACGATATAATGAGCGACGTCGTTGATGAGGGCTGAAATGAACGACGTCGCTCATTTTATCGTCAAGTGTGTATGGGCCTTAAGACAGCATCTAAGTTACGTGTTCTCTGTTGTGCTTGTTCACATGCCTATCCTGCATTTCTATGTGCGACACAGTTTCAGTGCTGCAGCCTGATATACTGCAGAACTGGCATGCCAGTGGATTGTTAGTCCGCCCAGAATAGAAAGGGTTAAGAAAAGCTCCAAAGTGTTTTGATTATTTTAATGATTGGAACACTCTTTTTGTCCGATAAACAATTATGATGGAAACAAGTAAACGTTTAAGGAGTTTAGCGTCCTAATGATGTTTGATTGGACTTGTACACTGCTCTGTCTTGGTAGCGATGGCTGCACAGCAAGTAAAATCTCTGACGTGAGACATTTAACCAAAGCCAGCTGTGTCCTGCAGGAGATGAAAGCACAAAATCAGACAGGATAAGTACAGTATTAGTGTGGGATACGCCACTCATTGCTGATTTAAATTACTGTTTTCACTTCCTGAACTTATGGGAGACTAGGGATGTGAGGCAAAAACTAAAGAAGCTTATGCATGGCCGGTTTTGCAGAAAAGGCTGGAAGAACATTTTATTGACTATGGCTAAAACCAATGTCTCCAGATCTCTGTCTGCTCTGATTCCATCTAACGCAGCTCCTCTTCCATATTCAGCGTCCACAAGCCACAGTTCATACAGTGACACAGATGTGGTGAATATTTTGTTCCTGTAGGTGTGAATGCCAGAGGTGCCATTTGGGTGAGGTAATTGTCTAAATGTGGTTCAGGTTTTAATTCCCTAATAGAGGCCCTTATTTAGCTGCAGCCCTATGCTGTGCTGTAAATGTACGGAGAGATTCATGTTCCAACACAAACTGAAAATCATTCGAATTACTAGGTGTTACAACACTGTGTTCCATTCATGGACAAACCTGAATGCCACATCCATGGAATGTATCTGCACTAGAAAGGTATCTGTTACAGCGCTTGCCACTTTGATTTGGCCGATATAAGGCAAGAATTAAACTTAGGAGCCAGGGCAAGTCTGCGGGGTGTAGCATAATCCTAGTTGCAATGAATGTGGTATACTTACTGTAAATAGTGACAGGTACCATATTACGTGTAGTCTCCAATAAATCAGATATCCCAAAGCTTTACCCCTCTAAATAAATGTGCCTGCGCGGCTATAATTTGACATGAAACTCAAAATCTACCAGACAGACAAAGCCCAGGATAACAGCATCTGAAAGCCCCCCCCCCCCCCCCCCCCCTTTTCCTCTAGTGATGACCCTGTCTGTAGTTCTCGGCTACACAAAACAGACTTCAGTTACTTCTACTCAAGAGACATATAGGCATGTAATGTAGTCTTAAATCTAGGTTATATTTTAAATTCTTGTTTTTGCTCTGCTTTTTTTTATTTCTAGATTTTTTTTCTTTGTAAATACAATTTGCACAACAAAATATGAAATTGCAATACTATTGTTATAGTAATGCCTATGGATTGTACATTGACCTTTTCATCCCTGCAAAATACAGGAAATGTGTTTATATAGTAAAATAAAATAGATTATCTTGCACCTATTTGAGTTAATGAGCAGTTACAGACACCTAGAGGAAGGTATTTTACTGGCAAAGTGAAAACGTATACTCAGAAATGTTATTTAATTTCCAGCCTGAAATAGATTTGGTAAAGTTAAAGCCTGTATGGTTGCTAGGGGTTACCGTACAATTGAGCTTTTACACTTCTGTAGCAACCAAAATGAAAGTAAATCCTATTTAAGACATAGTAGTTGTTTCCCTTTCCCTTCACACATAACTATATGATTACTGTTAAAGCAATTTCCACAATTGTTCCTAGGCTGCATGATACTTTCATGGGGATATTTGTGCCAATACTTTCCAAAACTCTCATTATTCTCATTACTGTATGCGCAGTCAAGAAACAAAATGTGAGAACAATTCTCACGTTTGACAATAGACTACGTGGCTCCTATGTTTCTTTCACTTGGAAGGTGAAGGACTTGGCTCTACGTCTGGCCACAATGTATTAAGCATCTGGACCTATTTTTGTACATCTAGGCAACACTAAATTGAGGTCCATTAAAGGATAAGTAACATATAATGATCATATTCTTTGCACACATAAATTATATAGTCACCTTTGTAAACATTTTTAGTTTTTTACAATGTGCTTCTTTAACTGCCTGCCTACTATCATATCTTGGTCAACATTTTTAAATAATTTTTAGGGGCATTTATCTGTTTTCCCAAAGCACTGAAGTACATTACACTTGGAGCAATGCAATCTCCAGCATGTGATGCCTAAGGAATTTGAGCATAACATACTTGATTGCATTTTTAATATAAGTTCTTGTTGTACGGGATATATTTACAATACATGGTTGCTCATTTTATTGTGCATTTGATCAATTTTGGAAAATTAGCATGTTTCCAGGAACAAACAGTTTCCTGTGATAAAGCTTTACAGCTGGAGGCATACCTGGGAATGAGGAACATTTCACAACGACAATATGGAGTAAGATTACCCAAGATTAGGTAAACTGAGCTACAAGATGACTTAAAAAAAGACCCTACAGGTACTATACATTTGAATATGTAATACAAGTCAATTTTTGCTTATTTTATAATAAAAAAGCTTGTTATCTTCACAATTTTTCTGTTCCAATATGAATAAATGGGGTTGGGGCTCGAGATCCCGGTGGCCCGTATTCTGATCCCAGGATCACGGCAGCAGAATGCTCGCCACATGTTCTATTCCAACTCGATTGGTGTCGGAATTCTGTCAGCCAGTATTTTGATCGCTCTGGATCCCGGCGTCAGTATGGTGACCGCTGGGATCCCGAGCACCGGTCACATAACCGCATCCCAAATGGATAGCAAAGGAAGCAAAATGAGTGACAACTTACACCTTCCTGTGTGCAGGTGCTTCCTAACATATATTTCTAAATGGCTTAATTGTATTTACTGTTCAAATGTAAACCCATATCCCTATGTATAAGCACAAGAAATGTATTTTACAGAATATACTGGAGTTTGTGATATAAAGATTGAAACTTTCACAATGTTGTCGGTGAGGTTGGGTACGGGATCTCGTTACACACAAAAATGTCAATGCTTTCACTTTCAATGTTGCTGGTTGAACCAAGCCTGAAATACAAGCTGCTTTATAGAAAAACACATAAGCTAATAAAATGAAGAACTACACTATCTATGTATACATGTCAGGATCTTGGCAAAATGTTATATGCTTTGGTCTAGTGATGCCAATCATGTGTTTGTATGCCCTTTTCTTAAAAAATTTAAATTAATATGGCCACATAGCCAATCTTAGCAGTTGGTCCCACACTAACAGTCCACGGATGACCAGATAGATAAGCTGATAGTGGCCATCTTCCAAATGATTTTGCGTGTAGGCTCTATGTTGATCCTTCTCACTTTGTTAGGATCATTATTGGGCATTGTGCGAGGTTTGAGGCAACGCTCACACTTGTACACTCAATATTGTTTCCAGTTGTCTCTTTACCAAAAAGACAAAATCTTTAAGATGTTTAAAAATTAAAAATGCTGTTTTGTACTTTTGAACTTATGAAAGAGACATTAAATTGTTAGTCCATCTATGTTTTTTCTGTATTGAAAACTCACACAGTGCATTTAGACTTATATAAACGTTGGACATTTTTCTGTTTGAGCGAAGAAAGTTTATGTTACACTTGTGTGCCTGTACAGTCTCCTTACACAGGAAAAGATGGGGAGATTAGGTTTACTGATTGAAATCCCATGCTATTTATTTATATTCCATTAAAAATAAAAGCTTAGCCACATAACGAAGCAGCCCTGATTGTGATGACTCGGAACACATCACTCAGTGTGAACGTCAAAGCCACGTTACATTAAGGATAAACTTATAAACACAGCCGTCTCTTGCTTGTGGTGTTCTGTGCAACCCACACCTTGACATTTGTGATGCATGAACAATAAGGCTGGAGACTTAAACAGTTTACAAGTTGCAAATTGTAGGTGTCACACAATAACCCACCCCAAATCTAGTGTTTACACTGTTGGTTTTATAGCGGCCTGGAGCCGAGAGTCAACAAATGATTACTTGATAAGGGCCTGTTAAGTGGAAATTCTCTGAAATATGCCCGATTCTTGGTAAGAAATTGTAGGCAAGATAAAATATGACCAGTACAAATGCTTGTACACAGGAAATGTGATCAAACAAGAAGATGTGCATTAGCCACTAACAACTGTAAGCAATTTCACTCACAGACAGCAACTGGTTTATTAACCTTAATTGCTAAATCTAAAGCTGGGTACACACTGGGGGTCATTCCGACCCATTCGTACGCAGCGGTTCTTCGCTGAGGTGCGAACAGGTCGGAACTGCGCATGTGCGCAATGTGCACGCGCGCCAGGCAACGGCTACAACAAAGAAGAAAGTGATCGCTAACGCGATCGCAAAAAGATTGACAACAGGGAGGCGTTCCGGGGCATCTACTCACCATTTTACGGGCGTGGAGATCCGAACGCAGGCGTGTACAGACGTTTGGAGGGCGGATGTCTGACGTCAATCCCCGGAGCTTCGTTGCTTACAACTTAAAAACAGTTTTTTTAATAAAGGAGGTAATTGGTAGGAGGCTGAAGTTTTACTAATTCCACCATCCACCTTTCAGATGGAAAGGCACATGCCCTTTTGTGGATACATTTCCAAGGACAAGAATTGGGCATATACTTTGGAATGTATTGGGGACAAATAGGACAACTAAAGACGCACTGCTCTCTACACTTTTTCGTTGTAGAAATGGGGGATCTGACTGCTTTAGTCTTTATTTTGGGGGTGATATTTTAAGAAATACCTTTTTACAGAATCATTTAGCATTTACATACATATAAGCTATTCCTAGCTCTGAGGATAATGAGATCTTGGTTCGTTGCTACATGATTATTACCTCCTTTTAAAATAAAAAAAAATACTGTGATCCCAATTAATATAATAATGTAGTGCCCCAATTGGTGATCAAAATATAAAAATAATTCCCTTGCTGTACACTTACCTGTTCCCTTGTTCCTAGCCTGATCCAACGTACGCCAATGGGATTTAAGAAAAACAACCCGTAGTCCGAAGGCAATTTGCTCCAAAGATCCCCGGCCATGCAATGAGTTTCAGTCAGGCAGTCCAGCTACTTAATAGCTTTGGGGAAAATCTAGTAAAAGGTATATTTGCATTTTCAACCTGCCATCCATCATGGCAGCTTTCACCTCCAAGGCACTAGCTTTACTATTCCGCAGTTTGGAGGGTACATCGAAAGTGCTGGAAATGCCCAACTCATTATAGCTGGTTAAACTGCAAGAAAAAAAACACTGTGAAACTGCAGCATCTTAGTGGCCATTCAGGAGGTGATACCTCTCAATACACTTTTAGTGAGGGCAATCATTATGTTTTGCTACAGGAACCAAAAAAAAACATCAATAATACCGTTATTGGGGCAATATTATTTTATTAATACATATAGCGTCACAAATAATGTTTATATATATTAAAGGGAAAATCTTAATTGTTACTTGGGGTTAAACTACAATTATATACATGTGGGCAACACTGATTATTTTATTTCTATATTTAAATGGTGCATACATCAAATATAAGAGTTAGGGTGGTATCCTATTACCCGCGGTAATTTCTAGCATGAAAATAATGGTCTGTAAAAGCCCAATGACCAATTTGTGCTTGTCCTGCGCATACCGGAGGTAATAGGATAGTCCCGTTCATAGTTATTAGCCTGACAACTCTGTTGTGCAGGTGCTGGGACCTGGCCGGTGGCAGGGGCTCTCTTTCCTCTCCTCCTACTCTGGACCAGGCAGCGTGCCAGCGGTAGCCCACTTCCTGCACAAATGTAGGAGCCGCCACTGTATGGCAGTGTTGCGGGCATACAGTGGTGCCTTCCCCGTTGCAGACTGAGGCACTTGGGGCAGGGAGAGAGAGGATGGACTGCTGCTGCAGCAGCCTCACTGTAGCCCAGTACAGAAGGCAGCTGCAGAGTCAGTCAGTCCTTTCATTCCCTGCATGATGTGTGGAGGGTAGCAATCACCCCCCCCCCCCCCCACACACACACACACACACACATCTTCATCCACTGCTGCCGCCCACCAGATCAGATAAGACCTGTGCGGCACGCGCGGCCGTACATAAACTTTTTTTCACATTTTGAAGGAGGGGGTCTGGCCACACCTCCCCAATTGACCACACACCCTATGAATTACTGCTTACACATAATGTCCACAGTAGTAGTGCCACATATAATGCCCACAGTAGTAGTGCCACTTAAACATAATGTGCACAGTAGTAGTGCTGCGTACTGATAAAATGCCCACAGTAGTAGTTCCACTTACACACACAATGCCCACAGAAGTAGTGCTGCTTACACACACAACGTCCAAAATAGTAGTGCCACATAATGTGGGCATAATGCCCACACTAGTAGTGCTGCTTATATACACAATTATTATTATTATTATTATCCTTTATTTATATGGCGTCACAAGGGATCCACAGCGCCCATTACACAGTACATAATCAAACAAGAAAACAGCACTTACATTTCAAGGAAATATAGGACAGGTATAGAAAACCAGGTGTCAGGTGCCATTAAAGGGAGTATTAAGTATAAGAGTGTACGTAAGAAAAGGAAAGGCACATGAGGAAAGAAGTCCCTGCTCTTGCGAGCTTACAATCTAAAAAGTGAAGGGTTAACAGACTTGGGTGGCACAGAAGAGGTAGACAGTGAGCATAGGGGGTCATTCCGAGTTGTTCGCTCGTTGCCGATTTTCGCAACGGAGCGATTAAGGCAAAAATGCGCATGGTACGCAGCGCGCATGCGCTAAGTATTTTAGCACAAAACTTAGTAGATTTACTCACGTCCGAACGAAGAATTTTCATCGTTGAAGTGATCGGAGTGTGATTGACAGAAAGTGGGTGTTTCTGGGCGGAAACTGACCGTTTTCTGGGAGTGTGCGGAAAAACGCAGGCGTGCCAGGATAAAACGCGTGAGTGTCTGGAGAAACGGGGGAGTGGCTGGCCGAACGCAGGGCGTGTTTGTGACGTCAAACCAGGAACGAAACGGGCTGATCTGATCGCAGTGCAGGAGTAAGTCTCGAGCTACTCAGAAACTGCTAAGAATTATTTATTCGCAATTCTGCTAATCTTTCGTTCGCAATTCTGCTAAGCTAAGATACACTCCCAGAGGGCGGCGGCCTAGCGTGTGCAATGCTGCTAAAAGCAGCTAGCGAGCGAACAACTCGGAATGAGGGCCCACTGACAAGAGGGTTAGGAGGAGAGTTGGCTGTAGAATGCCGACAGTTGTAGTGCTGCTTACACACACAATGCCCACAGTAGTAATGCCTCTTACTGTGATCATAATGCCCACACTAGTAACGCTGTTTATACACACAATGCCTACAGTAGTAGTGCCTCTTACTGTGATCATAATGCCCACACTAGTAACGCTGTTTATACACACAATGCCTACAGTAGTAGTGTCACTTACACACAGAATGCCCATAGAAGTAGTGCTGCTTACTGTGGGCATAATGCCCACACTAGTAGTGCTGTTATACACACAATGCCCACAGTAGTTTTGCCACTTACACATACAATGCCCGCAGTACTAGTACCCCTTACATACACAGTGCGCTCAGTAGTAGTGCCCCTTACACACATAGTGCCCATAGTAGTAATGCCACTTAAACACACAATGCCTGCAGTAGTAGTACCCCTTACACACATAATGTCCCCAGTAGTAGTGCCCCTTATGCACATAGTGCCCACAATAGTAGTGCTCCTTACACATAATGCCCACACACTATAGTTGTGCCCCTTACACACATAATGCCCTCAGTAGTAGTGCCCCTTATGCAAATAGTGCCCACAGTAGCAGTAAGAGTTGGTGGCATGTTGAGGGCATGTCAGTGACTGTATCTAAAGATGCAGTTGCCCTGACACCAGTGGCCATGGTCACTCGGACATTCTGTGCCTGCCATATTCAGGTACAATTTCCGATGGGCTGCTGATAGAGCACCGATAGTCCGGACATCAGCGGATTTGCGCCGCAGTTGGTGGGTATTTTAATAGGATGTACATCAGCAGCTGCGTTAGCATAAAGACACATCCGCTACTATAACTGCTTCAATCTCTGAATCTTCCTCTCTGTTGCTGCCATTTATACAGTGTAGCTGACCTTCCATAGCTGATTTTTTTGGCGGTTACTGATGTTTCTTAAAAAGTTAATTTGCTCACAATTTACATGTTATATGACAGCAACAGTGTATTTCCCAGTTTACAACAGGTGATTTCAGACATCAGTCTTATTTAACACATCAGGAGTTATTGTAATAATTTGCACTACCTAACAAAGGGCCTCATTTTTTCTCTAATGGGCAAAACCATGTGCAGTGCAGGTGGGGCAAATCTAATAAGTGCAGAGAGAGTTAGATTTGGGTAGGGTGTGTTCACTGGCGTGCGCAGCACATTTTATTAGGGGGTGCACCGTCGGAGGGGTGTGTCTGGGCGTATCTAGAACCATCTATTGATGGTCAACATATATATAAAATATCCACCTTTGTACCAATCCTAATAAAGCAGATACATTGTCAGATGTTGTGGTGTGCTCCAAACAAACACCCCTGATGGCACTCACTGCAATTACACTGTTCCTCCTCAGCCTGGTCTGGCTCTCCCTCTCTTTCCCCTGCAAGATGCAGCAGCTTACTTACAAGTCAGTCTCTCACTGACACTGACAGTCGCAGACTAGTATTGCCGATGCTGGAAAAACAAGTGACGTGTCCATGCTGCTGCCGGCCGTCTGCCAGTATTGAATTTGTCTTCCTAAGAGGAACGCTGGCTGCATGCTGCTCCTCATCAGTGGCTGGCGTTGGCATAGCATAGAAAGAGAGAGGTGGGCGTGTGGCGGGTGTGATGGATGGGCGTGCGAGCAGCATCATGTAATCATGTCACATCACACTGTGTTTATACATGGAGGTGGAGCTGGGAGTTTGAAAGCCGGCGTCAGTGGCACCCTTGATTAACCCAGGCGTCCGGTCAGTAATGCAGTCCTGACCGGGTGCAGTGCAGAGGGGACAGTAATCAGCCCGCTCGGCGATCGCTGCATCAGGCATGTGAGATCGGGGTGCCGGACATTAGGGGGTGCCTGTGCGCACCAGGCCCCCCCCCCCCCCCCCTGCGCACACCTGTGTTCAAACTCTAAATTGCAGTGTAGAAATAAAGCAGCCAGTATTTACTCTGCACAGAAACAAAATAACCCACTCAAATCTAAGGGTGCCCACACATGGCACAATATAGCTGCCAATCTGACGAATTGGAATAATATAGCAGCTATATCGTTCCGTGTGTGGCCATGATGTCGTCCACTGCACGCACCTGTGGGGTCGTCCACCTGCATTGCTGATCTTTCAGCATGTTCAAAAGCTCAGCAATACAGACGGTCAATCCCATGCAATGCTATGCAGAGGAGGGCAGGCATAGTGGGCGGTTGGGCACCAGATCACCCCGTGTGTGGGGAAAACCTGATATATCGGCCCTTGGACTCTCCTTTGCATCGGCCGCACACGTTGCTTCATGTGTGGGCACCCTAACTCTCTCCGCACATTATATCAGGTTGGGTATGGGTGATAGGTGTTTGGAATCCTGGGGTTTAGAATGCCGGGGGGGGGGAGGGGGGAAGGGGGCGAGCACAATGAAGCTTCTCAGCTCGCCACAGGAATAGTCCCTGGCAGTCGGCATGCTGACTGTCGGAATTTTGAGGGGTCGGGATGCAGGTGTCGGTTTTGTTACCGCTGGTCACATAACTACATCCCGTTATATCTGCCCCACCTGCAGTGCACATGGTTTTGCCCATTAGGGCAAGAGTTTGCTGCTGCGAACAGGTATGAATTAGGCCCAAAGTCTTTAACCAAGATTGACTAAGTAACAACAGTTGTGGTGAGTTTACTATTTAATATACTGTTACTGTACAATACATTATCTTTTTCTGACATATTGAATTGCTCTTATGTGTGTGCATGCGAGACATGATATCTGTTTTCTCTTAAATTAACAATTTAATTGTTTTTAAGATGGACATGTTAAGAACCTGTTGCTCTATAACAGGTGTACATCTAGGCAATTTGTCCAAAAAAGGTCAGCTTCTTCTAAATGTAATTTAAAACTAATCAAGAATATTCAGTACTTTGATTCCTTAATCCTGTTTATTTTTGTGGTAAAACATTAATAACGGAATCTGAATTTAAAAAAAAAATGAACTTCACATTTTGCTATTATTATTGTCCTAACTTCTCTTGTTTATGTGTGCCATTACAGAACTACAGCGAGACGGAAGCATAGAGACGCTAAGTAACAGTTCCGGATCTACCAGCGGTAGCATTCCACGCAACTTTGATGGCTACAGAACAACTCTTCCAAGCAACGAAACTCAACCTCTCAGCCTCTTTCCTTCAGGACTTCTATAGAAGAATTATGTAACTGAATGGGAGAGCGAGAGATTTATATATCCTTACATTTTCGGTTTAATTGATACAAAATACTTTTTATTGCATTATGAAACTGTATGCTAACTATAATATGGAGCTACGGTAATTTACATAGAGCAGATTAGGGTAAAATTGAGAAATGCACACGTCATTACAGGACTTATTCCTTATTGTTATATCTGGGCCTCATTACTTACAAACTAAGATTTGCTTGAAACCGTAGCAATATAAAGACAATCGCAATGTGCTTTCTACCTATATATGTTTCTGCAGTGGCATGACTTACACTGGCCATCCTGGCATATATATTTATTTGGAAATATAGCTACATGGAAAATAATCATTTATAACGTGTGACATTACTGTAATTTAATCGCAAATATTTGTATGTGTAGGTAGAATAGATACTGATTAATAATGATGATTCCCTATTAGATGCGTACAATGTGTGTAGATATCTCCCTATTATAATAGAAAACAGGTCAAATGATAACTTGCACGATTACCTTAAACAAGGAGATTTAATTTAGATACAAGTGTTCCAATTCTTTGACTCCTATACTTGACACACACCTTATTAGGAATTTTTATTGTGACAACTGTTTCCCGTTGTAACCTGTACTTCTGCTCTTAAATGTTCATATAGTGAAGAAAAGGTAACACAGAGTGTCTGGTACTAGTCTGTTAGTTGTCCAAATGATAAAGTATACGCTAATACTCTAATAGTAATTGTGAGCAAAACATACTAAACAATGAGTGGTTTTTAAATACTAAAATCTACACAGCAACTCAGTTTAATTCCCTTGATGGGTGGTTTTTCATTCTCTTTCATTCAAATAGGAAATCTAATTATGAACATCTCCTTTACATTTATGTCACATTACTCTCATCCTCTGTACCTCCGCCATTTTCTACTGCTGTTTGTTAACAGTATAGCATTGAGTACAAACAAAATATTTAAGTGCCGAAGTAATTGTTCCCGAGTTGTAATGCTCCACTAAAGCCGGTTACACACTGGAGTGACGGGGATCCGTTCCAACATTGGAACGAATCCCCATCAGCCCAATACGTGTGTACATACTGGGGCGAAGCTAATGAAGGACGGAACACCTACATTAGCACTCCACAGGATGCTAGCGACAATGCTTGGTTGGATGTGCAGCACATTAAACCGAGTGTCCGTCACTAGGGATCGCGCAATCCCCCGTACACACTGAGAGGTGTAGGCTGACATTGCTGTAGTGCAAGCCTGGCCAACCTGTGGCTCTCCAGCTGTTGTGAAACTTCAAGTCCCAGCATGCATTGCTACAGTTTTGCTGTTAGGGAATGCTGAAACTATGAGAGAGCATGTTGGGATGTGTAGTTTTACAACAGCTGGAGAGCCACAGGTTAGCCATGCCTACTCTACTGTGTACCCGGCTTAACACTCTGTTGCTACTCACAGAGCCCAAAGTTCAGATGACCCACAGAGAAAAAAAGAAAGAAAGAAAGAAAGAGAAAACCAACAGAGCAGCGTTAACAATCAGTGGTTGTCACTGGTGTGTATAATTAACCAGTACTTGTAACTGTAGGTATAAAAATACAATGTCAATTTAATAAGCATTAAAAATTGGGGTCTTTCATTTTTAGCTGCTTACACCTTCTATTATCAGCTAAAACACCCCAAATACATGTATCACTCACTGCAGTTTAAATGTCTACCAATGATCTGATATTCATAAATATTGTTATTTAATAAGTCCTTGACAGGCCTATACTAATGATTTTATATGTAACAAAAATTAGGAATATTGTTTGATATTATGATATGCAACAGTGTTTTTTGTTTTTTTTATTCTTATTAAATTGGTACTATAGTTTTATTCTATGGTGACAAATGCTAGTTATTTATACACCCTGATACCTACCACTGATTCTCAGTGCTGCTTTTTTACTATAGCATAAGTGTTTCACCAATATCGGAAGAGCTTACTTGCTTCTTTTATTATTAATCTTGTGCAATAGTCTGAGATGCACATTTTGTACCTGGTCAAAGTTCATTATCACTAACTACTACAACCATTTATTCCTGTGATAAATATTCGCCAAAATGTTTTAGATGAATACAAATCTCATTTAGGAATATGCTAGAAAAGTTTGAGACATCTATTTATTGCTTTTCTGTATAAAACACACAACGGTCTTAACAAGCAGGTTCCTGAGTAGCCAGGGTGGTAGTGTAATAATATGGGAGGACACTGGTCTTTTCCCAATATAAAATGTACTTTGCCAAACAGCATCAGTTACTGCAACCAGGCAAAATCTTGTAAGGCCACTCACTCTAGAGATTATAGGTTTCTGCAATGAAATGTAATCAACTATTAAAACTTATTGTTATGTCTAATACAAACTGCATTGCCACGGCAACATGAATTTTGACCAATCTTGAAGTTACAAATTTTGCATTGTTTTATTAAGCTTTTACCTGTGAATATGAAATAAAAAGGTATGAATTTTAAGATTATGTATAATTCTGGTCTTATAATCTCGGATTGTGTGTCTTGAGCATAAATTATTTTTCTTAACTGTCTATAATAAAATTTAAAATGAAATATTTGGCAAAGTTTAATACAGCTTGGCCAGAGAGACAGTAATGGAATTGGGCGATGACCTCATCCAGATGCAATAACAGTGTTCTGCCTGGTGTTTTATATTTGGCCACACAGATGTACTGACCTGAATGGTCAAATCTGAAGGCACTCTGACAATTCAGCATGACTGTTGCACTCGGTGTGACTATCTGCTGTATGGGCTAAAGGGACGTTTTAAGCAGCAATGGACATGGGTAATATAAAATGCCTTAAAATTCAAGACACCATGTATTTTGCAATAAGTAAACCTTATCTGACTGTGCAAACTGAAATTGGTGTGTTGTTTTGAAACGAGAACAATTACAATTGTAAGAGAGAATAATGGGAAAATTGCAAAGAGAACTGTCAGCGCCCAGAGGGCTGAAAATGAGCATATACCTTCCGTTATGTAAGAGCTTTGTGCACTGCATGAGGCTGTCAGCAGAGAAGAAGGATGGGACAAGTTCTGGAAGCAGCAAAACAAATCAGTTATGTGCTTGTGCTGGGTACACACTGGATGATATTTCATCCTTCTATCGAACGTGGATGATCTTTTGTTTGCGGATCGGTGGGTATATACACACGATATGTCTGTGAACTATGGGGATAATTCAGGTTGGATCGCAAATCTTGATTCAACCGGAATTATTACAATCGCCCCGAGGGGCGCACTTTCTACGGGGGAACGCAGAAAATGACAGGCAGAGGCGGTCACAGGGAGGGGGGGGAGTCAACGCTCCCGTTCCAGGGTGGGGACAGAGCATTGCAGGGGCGGTGTGGCGCGAACGGGGGCCGGAGGTGGTCAAACGGGGGCGGGATCACGGCGGCTGTGTGATGTCACGCAGCCGCTGTGATCGAGAACAGGGCAGCGGGCCTCCTGCTGCTTCGGCAGGAGCCATCCTCAGTTTCTGCTAACAAGCCGAAATTGTAATACGTTCGCAATTTCTGCTTGTTGAATGGGTGGAGGCGCCGGTCAGCATGCTGGATGGCCTTGCCCAGCGATAGGCAGTCCCCAGCATGCTATCCAAAGGATTGCAAATTCTGCTAATCAGCAGAACTTGCAATCCTTACTGAATTAGGCCCTATGTTGTTTACAGACATATCACATAAGCCCTGCAGCACAGGCGATGCCCGATATATCTGGCTGTGTTTACAGGTGACCCGCTGACCATCCGTACACTTGCTGCTTGGTCCACCAATGACTGACATCTTGCCCAGGTGTGATGTCAATGCCGACACATCGTCAAGCCGATCAGTAAGTATGTATGATTACCAGAATCAGACGCTCGGTTGGTGAATAGGCTGGGTAAGTGTATACTCAGGAGGCGACCTGCACTCAGCTTTGGGAGGATGGAACTCCCCTCAGGGGATTCTAGACTTCTGAACCACAAGAGAAAGTTGTCACGGTTGTTGGTACTTGTGGTACCGATGAGGTCTAGTAGCTAGTTGGCTGGAGTCCCGAGGACGGAATACTACGGGCTTGATATATGACCTGCCCATACAGACGTGGCAGGTTCGGCTGAAGTCTATGGCTGGCCACAGGTGTTTGTACAACTACGAGGAACTAGAACACTGGGGATACGAGTGCAATGATAGTTGAGTGACACTTGTGGTAGAAACTGATAGCTGGAAGCTGGGATTGAACCAGCAGTTCAGGATAGCTGGAAGCTGGGATTGAACCAGCAGTACAGGATAGCTGGATAGTTGGAAGTTGAGATTGTACCAGCAGTACAGGATAGCTGGAAGCTGGGATTGAACCAGCAGTACAGGATAGCTGGAAGCTGGGGTTGAACCAGCAGTACAGGATACTGGGTAGCTGGAAGCTAAGATTGAACCAGCAATACAGCATAGCTGAATAGCTGGAAGCTGGGATTGAACCAGCAGTAAAGGACAGCTGGAAGCTGGGATTGAACCAGCAGTACAGGATAGCTGGAAGCTGGGATTGAACCAGCAGTACAGGATAGCTGGATAGGATACTCAGTGATGCAGGCTTGCAGATATACTGGAGACGGGATAACCAGCAATGCAGGTTTGCATATATCCTGGAGATAGGAGCCAGGAAGTGATGAAGTTGGTAATGCACTGTCTCTTTAAGCAGGAGACTGCAGGAGCTCTCTACAGGCTTGAGGACAACAAAGCACTGACAGCTTCCCAGTGCTTGAAGCTCGAATATATACCTCTGCTCTCTGGTGATAGGCTGAAGGGATCACATGTCAGGGAAACACTACCTGGTTGTAGAGTTCTCTGCAGAGTCAGCTGATCAGGAAGTAACATGTAGTACTCCAGACTAGGCTTCAGAGTGGACTGAGGCCTAGCAGGCCGGGAAGGACCCGAAGCCCAACTATCCTGAAATGGATGCTGTGACTGACAGCGTGGGACACCGAATGGACCAGTGAATGATGGACAGCACTTTGAACTGCGCCACAGGTAGGTCAAAGTGTGACTGGGGAGCGCTGTAAACCTCCATTTTGTGACAGTACGCCCTCCTTTAGGAGCAGCCACTGGACGCTTCTTTGGCTTTTACTGAAACCTGGAATGGAATCTTTTAACAAGAGGAGCATGGACATCCTCCGCGAAGATCTCTCCTCAGGTCCATATCCTCTCCAGTCAATGAGGTACTGAAGACATCCGTAGCAGATTCGGGAGTCCAGGAACTTTTCAATTTCGAACTCAACACCATGTTGAGTGTGCACCTTAGGACCAGAGGGAGGTTGAGACTGAAACAGATTCTGGATCAGAGGCTTCAGCAGGGAGACATGGAAGGAGTTCGGAATGCGGAGATAAGGAGAAAGTTTGAGCTGAAAGGCGACAGGGTTGATTACCTTCTGAATGGTGAATGGACCAATGTACTCGGGTGCAAATTTCATAGATGGCACCCGAAGTCACCCGCTTGAAGATGAGGAACAGCTTTTCTCTTCTGATCCGCAAATAGTTTGTATCACTTGGAAGACTTTTTTAATGCAGAATGGACTGATTTCCAAATTGAGGAAAAGTCTTTAAGCACAGCTTGAGCCGCTGGGACATCCAGAGGCGGTATGGACTGGAATTCTGGGACCCATGGATGTTGCCCAAAAATGGTGAAGAAGGGTGTTAAATCCGAATAGGAATAGTAAGTGTTATTGTGAGAGAATTCGGCCCAGGGGAGTAAGTCGACCCAATTATCTTGAGAGGAAGAAAGAAACATGTGGAGGAATGTCTCTAAATCTTGATTAACTCGCTCAGTCTGTCCATTACTATGAGGATGGTAAGCTGAGGAGAATTTCAACTTGTTTTGATGAAAATTGCAAAAAGATTTCCAGAACTTTGCAACGAATTGGACTCCACGATCCAAAACTATTTCTCTTGGTAATCCATGAAGACGGAAGATTTCAGAGATAAACAACTTGAGGAGTTGAGGAGCAGACAGCAGACCAGAGAGTGGGATAAAATGCGCCATTTTAAAGAAGCGGTCAACGATGACCCAGGCGGTGTTCTTTCCCTTTGATGGAGGAAGATCAGTGACAAAGTCCATCGAAATGTGAGTCCATGTACGAACTGGAATGGATAATGGGTGTAATGGACCCATAGGTGCATAACGGGGCGACTTATGCTTGGTGCATCTAACATAGGAGGCAATGAAAGCTTGAGTGTCTTGTTGCATTGTGGGCCACCAATAGGATCTTCTCAGGAATTCCAAAGCTTTTTGAGTCCCTATGTGACCTGAGAAGAGAGAGGAGTGTGCCCATTGTAGAAGTTGCTTGAGAAAGATTGGGAGCAATGAAATCTTACCAGGAGGAGGAGTAGAGTTCGTTTTGGTTGAAGCAAAAACTGCTGGATTGAGGATTGGAAGAGGTTCCTCCGGAGACAGTTCCTCTTTAGGGCAGAGGGAATGGGAGAGAGCATGTGCCTTCCCAGTCTGGGAGCCAGGACGGTAAGTGAGCTTGAAATTGAAGCGAGAAAAGAATTGATACCACTGTGCCTGGTGAGGAGAGCAGCATTGAAGACGCTTGAGGAACAGAAAATTCTGGTGATCCGTGAAAATGGTAATTGGGAATTTAGCTCCTTCTAAGAGGTATCGCCACTCTTCAAAAGCAAGTTTAATTGCCATTAATTCCTTTTCCCCAATAGGATAATTCTTCTCGGTGGAAGAGAATTTTCTTGAAAAATCAGCACAAGGATGAATTTTCTCAATTGAGAATTGCTGAGAGACAACTGCCCGCACTCTCAGAAGAAGCGTCGACTTCCAGAATGAATGGCAGAGAAATGTCTGGTTACTGAAGCACAGGAGCTGAAGTGAATGCTTCTTTCAATAGACAAAAAGCTTGTTTTGCTTCGGGAGGCCAAACAGTCGTGTTGGCATTTTTGTTAGTGAGAGCTGTGATAGGAGCCACCAAAGTTGAGAAGCCACGAATAAATTTTCTATAATAAGTGGCAAATCCTAAGAAGCGTTGAGTTGCCTTGAGAGTTGAAGGTTCATTCCAGGAGAAATTGGCCTTGACCTTTTCTGGATCCATATACGCAGATTAGAACCGGAAATAATGTAACCCAAGAATGCAATGGATGCACTTTGAAGATGCACTTCTCAAGTTTGCAGAACAATTGATGCTTCCTCAATCTTCTGAGCACTTCTTGGACTTGCGGACGATGAGTTTGTAGGTCATGGGAGAAGATTAAAATGTCGTCTAAATATACCACAACGGACTGGTACAATAAATCTCAGAAGATTTAGTTGACGAATGCTGGTGCATTACTGACACTGAATGGCATTACCAAATACTCGTAATGCCCATCTCAAGTATTAAATGCGGTCTTCCATTCATCGCTGGCACGTATACGAATTAAATTATATGCCCCTCTCAGATCCAGTTTTGAAAAAAATTGTGGCTCCTTTAACCCGATCGAAAAGTTCAGTAATTAAGGGTAGCGGGTAGCAATTCTTGACTGTAATGTCATTTAACCCCCTGTAATCGATACAGGGGCAGATTCCTCCATCCTTCTTTTTGAAAAAGAAGAAACCTGCTCCTGCAGGTGAAGATGAGGGATGTATGAAGCCCTTCTCAAGGTTCTCCTTGATATACTCGGACATGGCAGCTGTTTCCTGAATGGACAAAGGATAAGTTCAAGGATAAGTGGAGATTTGCCAGGTATAAGGTCAATGGGACAGTCCCATTCTCTATGCGGTTGTAATTTGTCTGCTCCTCCCTTACTAAAGAGATCAACAAACGGGTGGTATTGCTCAGGGAGATCATCAGCAATAGGAACCTCTGCCTGACGAGCTGGAGTGACCTTGTGAAGACACTTGTCATGACACTTAGAACCCCAGGAAATAATTTGCATGGAAGTTCAGTCCAATTGAGGATTATGCTGCTGGAGCCAAGGAAGTCCGAGAATGAGAGAGCCTCGGAATGTAACACCCCCACCTGGAGGGTTAAATTGCAAGTCTCTTGGAGAATAGTCCCATGAGGTATAGGACTAATGTCTACTGCCATGAGAGTGATGGCTTGAGAGAGCTTCCTAGTAGGTATCTGATGTTTGCACAACAGGTCAGCCGAATTGAAATTTTCTGCAGCGCCTGAATCTAGTAGAGCAGGAAAAGTTTCAGAACCGGTGGGAAGCTGCAGAGAAACAGAGATAATGGAATCCTTCTTGCTTTGAGAGTTTTTTTATGCTTCCTAGCTTTGACCCTCCTTTGGAGACTAGCAACGCCCATTTCCCGGACGCTTGGAACAGTTTGTCAGTTGGTGGTCACTTTCTCCACAGTACATACAGAGATTCATCTGACAATGATGTTGTCTCTCTTTTGCAGACAACTTGGAGCGATTTATCTGCATAGGCTCAACATCTGAAGAAGGAGAAGGAAGGCGAGTAGGTGGACGCAGCTTAACTTGGTCGAGACGAGATTTTTCATGAATCCTTTCTCTCAGGTGAAGATCGATTTTATTACATAAAGACATAAGATCTTTGAGAGTAGAAGGCATATCTCTAGAGGCTAGCTCAGCTTTGAGTTTTTCAGAGAGGCCAGAAAGCCATGGTCAAGGCTTCCTCGTTCCATTGGAGTTCAGGTGCCAGAGTTTGAAAGTCAATTATGTCCTAGAGCCTTGGCGGATTGTCATGATATAAATGGAAGCAGACGTGGAGCATCCAGGCTCATCGAAGATTCCGCGAAAAGACTGTAGAAACCTTGAGTAGTCACTGAGAATGGGATCTGATCACTCCCACAGAGGAGTTACCCACTCAAGTGCTATTCCGAACAGGAGAGAAATAATGAATACCACCTTAGACTTAGAGGAGGGAACATTTTCAGGAAGAAGCATGAAATGCACATCACAGAGATTTAGAAATCCCTTAGAGAGCTCGGGATTTCTATCGAATTTCTCTTGCGTAGGGAGGCGGATAGCCTTGGAAGATGCAGAAGGACCTTCGTAAACTTCACGGGCAGTAGATTGAGGCGAGGTTGTAGTCAAAGATGCTTGAAACCCATCTTGCCATGCAGCAAGGTTTTGTAAGCCTTTTACCATCTGTTGCTGCGTTGTTTCCAGACCCTCCAGGCATGCCACTATAGCTTGCAGCACGTCGGCATTTAAACCAGCACTGCCTGTGGATCCATTGGGTCAGTGCTTACTGTCATGGTTGTTGGTACTTGTGGAATCGGACAAGGTCTAGTAGCAAGTTGGCTGGAGTCCTGAGGACAGAATAGTGCGGGCTTGATATATGTCCTGCTCATACAGACGTGGCAGGTTCGGCTGAAGTCTATGGCTGGCCACAGGTGTTTGTACAACTACGAGGTACTAGAACACTGGGGATTCCAGTGCAATGATACTTGAGTGACACTTGTGGTAGAAACTGATATCTAGAAGCTGGGATTAAACCAGCAGTTCAGGATAGCTGGAAGCTGAGATTGAACCAGCAGTACAGGATGGCTGGATAGCTGGAAGCTGGTATTGAATCAGCGGTACAGGGTAGCTGGATAGCTGGAAGCTGGGATTGAACCAGCAGTACAGGATAGCTGGAAGCTGGGATTGAACCAGCAGTACAGGATAGCTGGAAGCTGGGATTGAACCAGCAGTACAGGATAGCTGGAAGCTGGGATTGAACCAGCAGTACAGGATAGCTGGAAGCTGGGATTGAAACAGCAGTACAGGATAGCTGGATAGGATACTCAGTGATGCAGGCTTACAGATATACTGGCGATGGATCACCAGCAGTGCAGGTTTGCAGATATCCTGGAGATAGGAGCCAGGAAGTGCTGAAGTTGGTAATGCAATGTCTCTTTAAGCAGGAGATTGCATGAGCTCTCTACGGGCTTGAGGACAACAAAGCACTGACAGCTTCCCTGTGCTTGAAGCTGGTTGGAGAGTTCTCTGCAGAGTCAGCTGATGAGGAAGTAACATGCAGTACTCCAGACTAGGCTTCAGAGTGGACTAGGCCTAAGAGGCCAGGAAGGAGCCAAAGCCTAACTATCCTGAAATGAATGCTGTGACTGACAGTGCGGGACGCCGGATGGACCAGCGAATGGCGGACAGCGATTTGAACTGCGCTGCAGGTAGGTCAAAGTGCAACTGGGAAGCGCTGTAAACCTCCGTTTTGTGACAAAAGTATGTGAATGGGCACTGTCATAGTGTCTTTCTGTCATGTAAACCTGTCTTCTAATGCTGTCAGTGTACTGTCCCCTTGGTCCTGTTTGTGTTACTGTGTGTCCTTTCAGTGAATCTGGGTCCCAGTGCTGTCTGTGTCATTGATCGTGATGTTCACCTGCAACTGCAGTCTGAATAAGTCTGACCTTACTCAGACTTGCAGTTGCAGGGAAGGTAGGACACCAAGGAAACTGTAACAGCATTGTAGTCCCTTGCCTCGCAACTCCCAGAAAACGGGGGCAACTGGAATAAGGCCCAATGTCTGCATTATATTAAAAAAAACCTGTTTATTTTATAGTGTGAAACAACTATTTAACTCTTAAATATACTATGAATCTCGGACTAAATTAACAACACCACAGTGAGATTCAACCATATATATGTGAACCAATCTACTCTCACCTCTTCCATCTGTCTCTCTTTCATCTCTGCCCCCACCCACCCCATCTCTATCTCTAATCTCCATACCATCTCCTCATCTCTCTCTCTCTATTATCTGTCCCCCCCCCCCTCACCCTGTCTGTCTCATCTCTGCTCTCCTTGTCTGCCTCTCTCTCATCTCTGTGCAGTAGGATGCTGACTCTGGGCACTGATAGAAGAGTGCAGACCTTCATTTGGATCTTGTTACTAGTGGAGTGTGCTACTGCGCAGTCTATAACAATATAACTCCGCAAGGGATGCTTCATATCCTTAAAAAGAGAGCCACCGATAGTGTATCTGTGCATTCCCGGCACCATCTTCCCACTGTGTAAGAGCAACATGGTGGAGGATGGATGTCCTCCTCTTAGCTCAGCAGGCCTGTGATGTTACCCATCAGATCCACTGTGCCAGGGCCCTGCACCACTATCTGGACAGACAGCACAGTCAACAACTGGTGGTCTGTCAGCATACCTTCTCTGCTACAGCCTCCACTCCATCTACAACCAGACCTATGTTACAGTGAGTACAGCTGTACATCCACTATTGCTAAGTAAATTACAGAGTCTAGTTAAGACACCTTAGTGGTCATTGCCTACAATATATCCGCTGGTGTGTATAGGGGTGGTCTCCAGTATGCCGACTGTCGGGATCCCGGCGCACAGTATACCGGCGCTGGAATCCCGACAGCCGGCATACCGACACTTATTCTCCCTCGTGGGGGTCCACGACCCCCCTGGAGGGAGAATAAATAGCGTAGCGCACCACCGTGCCCGCAGCGAGCCCGCAAGGGGCTCATTTGCGCTCGCCACGCAGTCGGTATGCCGACAGTCGGCCTCCCGGCGCCGGTATGCTGGTCGACGGGAGCCCGGCCGCCGGCATACCATACCACACCCGTGTACAGTAGTACTCTGCTCACCACCAAAGCTGCACACACATTTCCAATAGGTTATGGGACCAGGCACCCAGACACAATAGACCCCAGCTAAAAAAACACCACAGTACTACAAGTTTCAGGCACTGCATGAAAGCTCTAAGAGCAAGCACCCAGAACACTTCACTACAGAAGGGGTACCTCAAAATAGAAGTGGGACAGTCCAAACCCAGATGAGGTAGAAAGAGCCATTGGTATAGTCGGCTTCAGTGTGGCCCAACATATATACTCAGTAATATTTGGGAAAGTGTCACCTAGAGACATGTGGCCTGCATTTCAAGAGGCATATGAGGGTAGTGGTCTCATGAGGAGAATAAACTTAAGACATGTATTGTATAACACATAGTTATATTATTTATTTATTACCAGTTATTTATAAAGTGCACACATATTCTGCAGCGCTTTACAGAGAATATATGGCCATTCACATCAGTCCCTGCCCCAGTGGAGCTTACACTCCATATTCCCTACCACATGTACACGCACACACACATTCAAGCTAGGGTTAATTTTGCTGGGATCCAATTAACCTACCAGTATATTTTTGGATTGTGGGAGAAAACCGGAGTACCCGGAGGAAACTCGCGCAAATACGGGGAGAATATACAAACTCCAAATATTAGGGCCACGGTGGGAATCGAACCCATGACCTCAATGCTGTGAGTCAGTAATGCTAACCATTACACCATCCGTACTGCTAGTTATATGAATGCAGAAGCATGAATGACTACATGGACAGGATGATGTCTTGCACCTTTTGGTGTAAAGATAGAAGATGAGGAAATTGAAACTGCTAGACTTCAGAATTTGACACCAAAGTTTGCCTTCTTAGTTGTTGCATTAGAAGCAAACAGTACAAAGTTGACAACAGACACAGTGAGAGCCAAGTTATTACACTTTCTGGAACATATACCCTGTGACCCTAATGCTGAGACCTCTGCATTACAAGCAAAAAGAGAGAAGTTTAGAAAATGTTAATTCAAGTTCAAATATAATTGTCCTAAGGTCACAAGGCAATAGATTGCAAACAGAGAAAATTGGATCCAGCGTAGTGTCAGAAAAGTGATGACAAAGACCAATCAGCCCTGAGTGTAACAGATAACCACAGAAAGGATTCATGGTATATTGATTCTGATTCAGGTGCAACAAGACATAGCTGTAATAAGTTCATTAAGTTGTTTGAGTGTGACCCTCTCACAATCAAGGGAATCAGCAATCAATTGTTGAAAGCCACTAAAGTTATGACAATTAAAGCTTGTTTGGGGATTGGATCAAGAACCAAAATCATAGAAATCTGTAATGTATTTTATGTACCAGAAAGGGGAACAAATCTTATTGCCATTAGTGTCCTTGAGCAAATAGGCCACAGAATTTAATTTACAAGAGGAAAGTGCATTGTGAGAAACAAAAGTGGAACAATTATCACTACAGTCACAAGACTTAAGCAATTGTATGTCCTTGATACACAGCACTGCTATGCAATGATGACAAGTGAGTTGTAGTCATTAGAACTCTGGTACAGAAGATTTGGTCATCTCGGGTAAGATAGTATTCAAAGGCTACAGAATGGAATGGTCAGAGGAATGTCTGTAACTAGCACAAAGAAACCTGTGTGTGAAAGCTGCATATTTGGAAATCAGTCAACCATTTCCAAAGGCACATGTTCATGAGTCATTCTACGTAACTAAGTGCATCAGTTCACCATTGCTTGTAGTCTAGAGCAAAATGTAGTTAGTGAATGAGCAAACCGTATGCTTGCTAATGGAAAAAGCAAGGTGTTAGTAGAGGAGTCTGCTACTGCGCAAATGACTCCTCAAGCAATGCTTTATATCCTTAATAAGATAGCTGTCTGTACAGCAGCATCTTGCCACTGTGTAAGAGCTGCATTGTGGAGGATGCATGTACTCCTTTTAGCTCAGAAGGCCCGCGATGTTACCTGATAGATCTGCTATTCCAGAGCCCTGCACTACTATCCGAACAGACAGGACAGTCGCCGTATGGTGATCTGTCAGAATACCTGCTTGGCTACAGGCATTGCCCCATCTACATCCAGACCTACAGTATGTAACAGTGAATATGGCTATACCTTCACTACTGCTAAATAAACTACAAAACCTGAGTGGTCATAACCTTCAATACATCTGCTGGTGTGTACAGTACTCTGCTTAGCACCAAGGCTGCACACGGATTACCAGCAGATATTACTGCTCTGTCTTACTCCACCTTGTCCCTAGCAGCTACTGAGACCTGTGCTGGTATGACTTCGCCGGGTAGTATAACTTTTTTTCCTAAGTCTCTTTATGTCTTCCTTTAAGAAAAAATAACATTAAAATAAATAGATAGGACTTTCACTTGGAAGCATATTGGACCTTGGTGTGCTACAGCTGACTCTAATAGATCTCCAATATTTGAAGCGTTACTAGAGCCAGTTAAGTATAGTAAGTGCTATAAGATTCACTTTAAGGGATTTCTCTGTTAGAGGAGCATAGTGACTAAATAGGAACGGAGAGGGTTAAACATCTGAGACTGGGAATGGCGATGTGGGTATCAGGTGATAGGATTATCCAATAGGGATACAGGGATAGAAGGGGTAGTTTCATTCATTAGGACTAGCTGGAGGAGGAGTCAGCCTTTTTTTTCTTGTCTTAAGTTTTTTTGTTGTTTGGGTGGGTTTTGCGTTAACTGTTTTGGTGGGAAAGAACAGCAGGTTACCTGTTTTGGGTCATAGATGGATTGTTTTGTTGATTGATTCATAGTTGTTTGGTGCGCTCACCATCGTTGACTGTGTATAATAGCTAGACGGGGGCAGCGACATCAACCAGATGGTGGGTAGTCATGGTAAATGGTTGAGTGGATACCTTTTTGTTGTTAGTTTGTTTGGGAAGTATGTTGCAGTTTTGCGCTTTGGGGAATGAGTTCTACCTGTTCTTTCTTTGCCACCATTATCTAATCATTTTCTTTACAGCTAGTTAAAGTGTGCAGTTGTTTAAATAAATCAGCTAACATTTTTCTGCCAAACCTAAGTCTCTGTGTCTTTATTTTATGTAAGATAAAGTGTTTGGGTTATGATTCATGCACAAGTCAATCATCAGCCATTAGGATGTTTATAGTTTTGCATGGAGGGCTTGATTTAGGTCTCATGTACTTAATAGGGCTTTCACACCCTTGTATGTAAATTCTGGAAATATCACTAAGATTTACTCTTACAAATGTGGACTTTACATTTAACACACAGTATTCATATTGAATGTGTGTAGTGACCACAAGACCAGGAAACTACTCCGTACGGTATGTGTCCGTGTTACAGCATTATGGCAGAACTATTTTCTTGTGCTACTTATCTATGAAATTAGGAAATAAAAACAAAGCCCGTCCACCGCATATATCAGCGATTTAAACATATATCAATGGTTACACACACACACACACACACACACACACACACACACACACACACACACACACACACACACATACATAATTGCCAATGCAACGTGAAATCTTAATGCTTTTTTTTTTAGATACAATACTCTCTGAGTAATCTTGGAATTCCTTAGACCAGTGGTTCTTAAACTGTGGGTCCTGAACCCAAAGTGGTTCGCGATCATCTCAGCATGGGGACTTGACTCCATGTTGCTGACTGTCAGGTTGATGACTTCTCTGATCTCTCAGCCTGTGATCCAAGAAGTCTGAAAAAACAGGTGAATTGTCTGTTACTTCAGACTGCTTGGATCACTGGCTTAGAGATCCAATGAGTCATCAGGCAGCTCTGCCCCCACTTCACTGCTCTGCCTCTCCTGTACCTCCCAGCAGCCGCTGCACTCCTGACTCCCTCATCTACATGCAGATATCCATTGGGGGCACATGGCTGGCAGCAAGGATGCACCCTGGTCCTGGGGCTTCCGAGATGTAGGAAACTTGAAGATTAAACAGACAGCCAGCAGCGGACCGCAGTCAGTCTCAGAGGAGCCAACTCTCAGTGAACAGAACTTTGAGTCTGTGAAGAATTTCTTGTAAGCGCAGTATGGGGTCACCTGCGGGCGCCATGGGGTTTCTGGGAAGCAGTAGCAGGTGAGCATGAGGGGGAAGGAGAGGAAGCACAGAATACACATTTAAAGAATGTGTTTTCCCTGCCACCCTCTGCCTCCTTCCTGTCACCCACTGCCTTCCTGTGTAATCCACTTCCTCCCCCTGTCACTCATTCGCATTAATATATTAAAAACATATGCAGGACAGGAAATCAGAGATTGTGTAAGAGATGAACTGATCACATTAACGGTCACTTCACTTCTGTTTTGTGCCTCTGCAATGTTACTGTGCATGTGCGTTCTGCTGACCACACAGTGTAGCGGCCATTCCACAGTAACTTGCTGGGGTCCTGTAATAATTTTTATTGTCTGACGGGATCCCAGAGCAAAATAGTTTGAGACCCCTGCTTTAAACTATAGAAATTATGCTGCCAAAAAATTCCAGTTTGTGCTTTATAGATAAAATAAAGGAAGCATCATGTTTTTGCTAGAGATGTGCACCGGAAATTTTTCGGGTATTGTGTTTTGGTTTTGGATTCGGTTCCGCGGCCGTGTTTTGGATTCGGACGCGTTTTGCCAGAACCTCCCTGAAAATTTTTTGTCGGATTCGGGTGTGTTTTGGATTCGGGTGTTTTTTTACAAAAACCCCTCAAAAACAGCTTAAATCATAGAATTTGGGGGTCATTTTGATCCCATAGTATTATTAACCTCAATAACCATAATTTACACTAATTTTCAGTCTATTTTGAACACCTCACAATATTTTTTTAGTCCTAAAATTTGCACCGAGGTCGCTGGATGGCTAAGCTAAGCGACACAAGTGGCCGACACAAACACCTGGCCCATCTAGGAGTGGCACTGCAGTGTCAGACAGGATGGCACTTCAAAAAAATAGTCCCCAAACAGCACATGATGCAAAGAAAAAAAGAGGCGCACCAAGGTCGCTGTGTGACTAAGCTAAGTGACACAAGTGGCCGACACAAACACCTGGCTCATCTAGGAGTGACACTGCAGTGTCAGACAGGATGGCACTTAAAAAAAATAGTCCCCAAACAGCACATGATGCAAAGAAAAATGAAAGAAAAAATAGGTGCAAGATGGAATTGTCCTTGGGCCCTCCCACCCACACTTATGTTGTATAAACAGGACATGCACACTTTAACGAACCCATCATTTCAGCGACAGGGTCTGCCACACGACTGTGACTGAAATGACTGCTTCTTTTTTGGTGGGGGCCCAAACCAACCAATCAATCTCTCCTTGCACAAACTGGCTCTACAGAGGCAAGATGTCCACCTCATCATCATCCTCCGATTCCTCACCGCTTTCACTGTGTACATCCCCCTCCTCACAGATTATTAATTCGTCCCCACTGGAATCCACCATCTCAGATCCCTGTGTACTTTCTGGAGGCAATTGCTGGTGAATGTCTCCACGGAGGAATTGATTATAATTCGTTTTGATGAACATCATCTTCTCCACATTTTCTGGAAGTAACCTCGTACGCCGATTGCTGACAAGGTGTGCGGCTGCACTAAATACTCTTTCGGAGTACACACTGGAGGGAGGGCAACTTAGGTAGAATAAAGCCAGTTTGTGCAAGGGCCTCCAAATTGCCTCTTTTTCCTGCCAGTATACGTACGGACTGTCTGACGTGCCTACTTGGATGCGGTCACTCATATAATCCTCCACCATTCTTTCAATGGTGACAGAATCATATGCAGTGACAGTAGACGACATGTCAGTAATCGTTGGCAGGTCCTTCAGTCCGGACCAGATGTCAGCACTCGCTCCAGACTGCTCTGCATCACCGCCAGCGGGTGGGCTCGGAATTCTTAGCCTTTTCCTCGCACCCCCAGTTGCGGGAGAATGTGAAGGAGGAGCTGTTGACGGGTCACGTTCCGCTTGACTTGACAATTTTCTCACCAGCAGGTCTTTGAACCTCTGCAGACTTGTGTCTGCTGGAAAGAGAGATACAACGTAGGTTTTAAATCTAGGATCGAGCACGGTGGCCAAAATGTAGTGCTCTGATTTCAACAGATTGACCACCCGTGAATCCTGGTTAAGCGAATTAAGGGCTCCATCCACAAGTCCCACATGCCTAGCGGAATCGCTCTGTTTTAGCTCCTCCTTCAATGTCTCCAGCTTCTTCTGCAAAAGCCTGATGAGGGGAATGACCTGACTCAGGCTGGCAGTGTCTGAACTGACTTCACGTGTGGCAAGTTCAAAGGGTTGCAGAACCTTGCACAACGTTGAAATCATTCTCCACTGCGCTTGAGTCAGGTGCATTCCCCCTCCTTTGCCTATATCGTAGGCAGATGTATAGGCTTGAATGGCCTTTACTGCTCCTCCATCCTCTGAAGCATATAGAGGGTTGAATTCCACCTCGTTACCACCTCTTGCTTCAGATGATGGCAGGGCAGGTTCAGGACTGTTTGCTGGTGCTCCAGTCTTCGGCACGCGATGGCTGAATGCCGAAAGTGGCCCGCAATTCTTCGGGCCACCGACAGTATCTCTTGCACGCCCCTGTCGTTTTTTAAATAATTCTGCACCACCAAATTCAGTGTATGTGCAAAACATGGGACATGCTGGAATTTTCCCAGATGTAATGCACGCACAATATTGGTGGCGTTGTCCGATATCACAAATCCCCAGGAGAGTCCAATTGGGGTAAGCCATTCTGCGATGATGTTCCTCAGTTTCCGTAAGAGGTTATCAGCTGTGTGCCTCTTATGGAAAGCGGTGATACAAAGCGTAGCCTGCCTAGGAATGAGTTGGCGTTTGCGAGATGCTGCTACTGGTGCCGCCGCTGCTGTTCTTGCTGCGGGAGGCAATACATCTACCCAGTGGGCTGTCACAGTCATATAGTCCTGAGTCTGCCCTGCTCCACTTGTCCACATGTCCGTGGTTAAGTGGACATTGGGTACAAATGCATTTTTTAGGACACTGGTGACTCTTTTTCTGATGTCTGTGTACATTTTCAGTATCGCCTGCCTAGAGAAATGGAACCTAGATGGTATTTGGTACCGGGGACACAGTACCTCAATCAAGTCTCTAGTTGCCTGTGAATTAACGGTGGATACCGGACACACGTTTCTCACCACCCAGGCTGACAAGACCTGAGTTATCCGCTTTGCAGCAGGATGACTGCTGTGATATTTCATCTTCCTCGCAAAGGACTGTTGGACAATCAATTGCTTACTGGAAGTAGTACAAGTGGTCTTCCGACTTCCCCTCTGGGATGACGATCGACTCCCAGCAGCAACAACAGCAGCGCCAGCAGCAGTAGGCGTTACACTCAAGGATGCATCGGAGGAATCCCAGGCAGGAGAGGACTCGTCAGACTTGCCAGTGACATGACCTGCAGGATTATTGGCTTTCCTGTGTAAGGTGGAAATTGACACTGAGGGAGTTGGTGGTGTGGTTTGCAGGAGCTTGGTTACAAGAGGAAGGGATTTAGTGGTCAGTGGACTGCTTCCGCTGTCATCCAAAGTTTTTGAACTTGTCACTGATTTCTGATGAATGCGGTCCAGGTGACGTATAAGGGAGGATGTTCCTAGGTGGTTAACGTCCTTACCCCTACTTATTACAGCTTGACAAAGGCAACACACGGCTTGACACCTGTTGTCCGCATTTGTGTTGAAATAATTCCACACCGAAGAGGTGATTTTTTTTGTATTTTGACCAGGCATGTCAATGGCCATATTCGTCCCACGGACAACAGGTGTCTCCCCGGGGTGCCTGACTTAAACAAACCACCTCACCATCAGAATCCTCCTTGTCAATTTCCTCCCCAGCACCAGCAACACCCATATCCTCATCCTGGTGTACTTCAACAGTGACATCTTCAATTTGACTATCAGGAACTGGACTGCGGGTGCTCCTTCCAGCACTTGCAGGGGGCGTGCAAATGGTGGAAGGCGCAAGCTCTTCCCGTCCAGTGTTGGGAAGGTCAGGCATCGCAACCGACACAATTGGATTCTCCTTGGGGATTTGTGATTTAGAAGAACGCACAGTTCTTTGCTGTGCTTTTGTCAGCTAAAGTCTTTTCATTTTTCTAGCGAGAGGATGAGTGCTTCCATCCTCATGTGAATCTGAACCACTAGCCATGAACATAGGCCAGGGCCTCAGCCATTCCTTGCCACTCCGTGTCGTAAATGGCATATTGGCAAGTTTACGCTTCTCATCAGACGCTTTCAATTTTGATTTTTGGGTCATTTTACTGAACTTTTGTTTTTTGGATTTTACATGCTCTCTACTATGACATTGGGCATCGGCCTTGGCAGACGACGTTGATGGCATTTCATCGTCTAGGCCATGACTAGTGACAGCAGTTTCAGCACGAGGTGGAAGTGGATCTTGATCTTTCCCTATTTTAACCTCCACATTTTTGTTCTCCATTTTTTAATGTGTGGAATTATATGCCAGTATCAATAGCAATGGCCTACTACTATATATACTGCGCACAACTGAAATGCACCACAGGTATGGATGGATAGTATACTTGACGACACAGAGGTAGGTAGAGCAGTGGCCTTCCGTACCGTACTGCTATATATACTGGTGGTCACTGTCTGCAAACTGCAAAACTAAAATGCACCACAGGTATAGAATCTAGATGGATAGTATACTTGACGACACAGAGGTAGGTAGAGCAGTGGCCTACCGTACCGTACTGCTATATATACTGGTGGTCACTGTCGGCAAACTGCAAAACTAAAATGCACCACAGGTATAGAATCTAGATGGATAGTATACTTGACGACACAGAGGTAGGTAGAGCAGTGGCCTTCCGTACCGTAATGCTATATATACTGGTGGTCACTGTCAGCAAACTGCAAAACTAAAATGCACCACAGGTATAGAATCTAGATGCATAGTATACTTGATGACACAGAGGTAGGTAGAGCAGTGGCCTTCCGTACCGTACTGCTATATATACTGGTGGTCACTGTCAGCAAACTGCAAAACTAAAATGCACCACAGGTATAGAATCTAGATGGATAGTATACTTGACGACACAGAGGTAGGTAGAGCAGTGGCCTTCCGTACCGTACTGCTATATATACTGGTGGTCACTGTCGGCAAACTGCAAAACTAAAATGCACCACAGGTATAGAATCTAGATGGATAGTATACTTGATGACACAGAGGTAGGTAGAGCAGTGGCCTTCCGTACCGTACTGCTATATATACTGGTGGTCACTGTCAGCAAACTGCAAAACTAAAATGCACCACAGGTATAGAATCTAGATGGATAGTATACTTGACGACACAGAGGTAGGTAGAGCAGTGGCCTTCCGTACCGTACTGCTATATATACTGGTGGTCACTGTCAGCAAACTGCAAAACCTAAAATACACCACAGGTATAGAATCTAGATGGATAGTATACTTGACGACACAGAGGTAGGTAGAGCAGTGGCCTTCCGTACCGTACTGCTATATATACTGGTGGTCACTGTCGGCAAACTGCAAAACTAAAATGCACCACAGGTATAGAATCTAGATGGATAGTATACTTGACGACACAGAGGTAGGTAGAGCAGTGGCCTTCCGTACCGTAATGCTATATATACTGGTGGTCACTGTCAGCAAACTGCAAAACTAAAATGCACCACAGGTATAGAATCTAGATGCATAGTATACTTGATGACACAGAGGTAGGTAGAGCAGTGGCCTTCCGTACCGTACTGCTATATATACTGGTGGTCACTGTCAGCAAACTGCAAAACTAAAATGCACCACAGGTATAGAATCTAGATGGATAGTATACTTGACGACACAGAGGTAGGTAGAGCAGTGGCCTTCCGTACCGTACTGCTATATATACTGGTGGTCACTGTCGGCAAACTGCAAAACTAAAATGCACCACAGGTATAGAATCTAGATGGATAGTATACTTGATGACACAGAGGTAGGTAGAGCAGTGGCCTTCCGTACCGTACTGCTATATATACTGGTGGTCACTGTCAGCAAACTGCAAAACTAAAATGCACCACAGGTATAGAATCTAGATGGATAGTATACTTGACGACACAGAGGTAGGTAGAGCAGTGGCCTTCCGTACCGTACTGCTATATATACTGGTGGTCACTGTCAGCAAACTGCAAAACCTAAAATACACCACAGGTATAGAATCTAGATGGATAGTATACTTGACGACACAGAGGTAGGTAGAGCAGTGGCCTTCCGTACCGTACTGCTATATATACTGGTGGTCACTGTCAGCAAACTGCAAAACTAAAATGCACCACAGGTATAGAATCTAGATGGATAGTATACTTGACGACACAGAGGTAGGTAGAGCAGTGGCCTTCCGTACCGTACTTCTATATATACTGGTGGTCACTGTCAGCAAACTGCAAAACTAGAATGCACCACAGGTATACAATCTAGATGGATAGTATACTTGACGACACAGAGGTAGGTAGAGCAGTGGCCTTCCGTACCGTACTGCTATATATACTGGTGGTCACTGTCAGCAAACTGCAAAACTAAAATGCACCACAGGTATAGAATCTAGATAGATAGTATACTTGACGACACAGAGGTAGGTAGAGAAGTGGCCTTCCGTACCGTACTGCTATATATGCTGGTGGTCACTGTCAGCAAACTGCAAAACTAAAATGCACCACAGGTATACAATCTAGATGGATAGTATACTTGACGACACAGAGGTAGGTAGAGCAGTGGCCTTCCGTACCATACTGCTATATATACTGGTGGTCACTGTCAACAAACTGCAAAACTAAAATGCACCACAGGTATAGAATCTAGATGGATAGTATACTTGACGACACAGAGGTAGGTAGAGCAGTGGCCTGCCGTACCGTACTTCTATATATACTGGTGGTCACTGTCAGCAAACTGCAAAACTAAAATGCACCACAGGTATACAATCTAGATGGATAGTATACTTGACGACACAGAGGTAGGTAGAGCAGTGGCCTTCCGTACCGTACTGCTATATATACTGGTGGTCACTGTCAGCAAACTGCAAAACTAAAATGCACCACAGGTATAGAATCTAGATGGATAGTATACTTGACGACACAGAGGTAGGTAGAGCAGTGGCCTTCTGTACCGTACTGCTATATATACTGGTGGTCACTGTCAGCAAACTGCAAAACTAAAATGCACCACAGGTATAGAATCTAGATGGATCGTATACTTGACGACTGTTATGCACACCAGTGCCAGCAGGAATGTACTGGTGTCTGAACAGAGAGGGATGCAAAACAAATGAACTCACAGACAGACTGGGGAATATGACATTACATACACAGAAGGTGATCGGGTAACAAAATAAACACAAAGTGAACAGAGAAGCCCAAAGGCTAAGAAACTGGGTGTCTCCCTAGTATTAGGAATGCTCAGATGAAAAGAAGCGAGATGTTGTGATTTAATACGTAGAGAACCCGAAATGCTGTTGCTAAGGGCAACAGCAAAACCCTAAAGGGTTACCAACGGGTGTGGCAGTAAACTCCTTGGTCAGAGATGGAATAATAGACACAAGGAGAGTCTCCACAATCCTAGTCCTCACTTGCAGTGCACTGGTTCAGTTTACTGCCACTAAACTGACACCTGAACACCCTGCACAGTGAGAAAGGATTTTGGCAGGCAAGTCTGAGAATACAGCCGCAAACTTGCTAGGTTCACAGAGTAGCAAAAGAACCCCAGCAGGTTAAACGACTGACTCCAGTCTTACTGCTAGGTCTGGATTGGCAGAGTGTAATACCAAATCCCAAGGCCTATTTGCAGTAAGCAACAAACAAATACAAAGTTTACACAGTACTAGCTAGCTTTCAGGAACTGACTAACCAACAAAGATTCAGCAGCATCTGCCTAACCTGAGAAGAGGGTTTATATAGCAGGTGCTGTCCACGCCCCACTCAGACCTCACAGACTGTGAGCACAAAAACCAGCACCGGATCCCCTGCCGTGCACAGAGCCTGTAACCACTGCACAGCAAAAGACCCGAACCGGAGTATCAGCTACGCTCCGGTTACTCCGCTAGCACTTGTCTCCCGGTTGCCATGACGACGTGGCAGCACAGAGCAGGAGACCCTAACAGTACCCCCCCTCTGACGAGGGGTCAAAGAACCCCTACCACCGGGTTTATCGGGGAACTGCGAGAAGAAAGAGCGTAACAGTCTGGGGGCATGAAGATCACAACTGCGCACCCACGACCGCTCCTCCGGGCCATACCCCTTCCAGTGCACCAAAAATGACAGCCGACCCCGAACCATCTTGGAGTCAAGAATCCTTTCAACAACAAACTCCCTCTGGCCACGTATCAGAAGAGGGGAAGGTCTTCCACTGGAAGAAGGATTACTAATCGCCCGTTTTAAAAGGGAACAATGAAATGTTTTATTGATACCCAAAGAACGGGGTAGATCTAACTGAAATGCCACCGGATTGATAACCCTAGTGATCTTATAAGGACCGATGAACCGGGGGCCTAACTTATGAGATGGCTGTCTCAACTTCAAATTCTTGGTAGACAACCAGACGAAGTCTCCTAATTTGAAGCTGCAGGGTCTTTTCCGCTTATCAAAAACCCTTTTGGTCACTAATGACACAGACACAAGGGCTTTCTTCACTTTCCTCCAAATACCTCTAAGGACCGAAACCACAGAGGAACCACCAGGCGTGGAGTCCAGGGGGTCAAAAGAATTGGCCTTAGGATGATGCCCATACACACAAAGGAAGGGAGAGATCCCTGTAGCAGAGTGAGCCGCGTTGTTATAGGCAAACTCCGCCATGGACAGATGAGCAACCCAGTCAGTCTGACACTTGGAGACATAACACCTGAGGAACTGCTCCAAGGACTGGTTCACCCTTTCAGTCTGCCCATTAGACTGCGGATGGTAGCCTGACGACAAGCTGACAGAAATCTGGAGATCGGAACAAAATGCCCTCCAGAATTTGGCCACAAACTGGGATCCGCGGTCAGAGACCACATCAAGTGGCAACCCGTGGAGGCGCACAACATGCAGCATAAATAATTCAGACAGGCGTCTGGCCGATGGCAGCCCAACCAATGCAACGAAGTGCGCCATCTTCGAAAACCTGTCAACGACAACCCAGATGGCTATCATCCCCGAGGATTTGGGCAAGTCCACCACAAAATCCATTGAAATGTGGGTCCATGGCTTAGATGGAATAGAGAGTGGATGTAATGGGCCAACAGGAACCCCTCTAGGAGTCTTATTTCGGGCACAGATGTCACATGCCCGAACCCACTGATCCACATCCCTAGCCACCGAGGGCCACCACACCGCCCTAGATAGCAACTCCCGAGTTCTGGCAATACCCGGGTGACCTGCCGACTTCTTGGCATGGAATTCCAGGAACACTCGCTGTCTTAACCTAGGAGGCACAAACAAAAGACCTACCGGAATGTCTGGAGGAGCCTGCTCCTGTGCTCTAAGGACTAATGACAAGAGGTCCTGGGTAATGCCCACTTTAATACATGATGGGGACACAATGGGCAATGGCTCCTTGGTGGTCTCCTGGATTGGAGCAAAACTCTGCGAGAGCGCATCAGCCTTGATGTTTTTTGACCCAGGGCGATATGTTATCAAAAAATTAAAGTGAGCAAAAAACAAAGCCCATCGTGCCTGCCTGGCATTGAGGCGCTTCGCTGACTCTAAATATGCCAAATTCTTATGGTCGGTGAGAATTGAGACCACAAACTTAGCCCCCTCAAGCCAGTGTCTCCACTCCTCGAGTGCATCCTTAATAGCCAACAATTCCCGGTTACCCACATCATAATTCATCTCGGCAGGCGAAAATTTACAGGAAAAGTAAGCACAGGGATGAAGGCGATTATCAGACACCCCCATCTGAGAGAGCACTGCCCCAATACCCATCTCAGAGGCATCCACCTCCACCACAAAAGGACACTCTGGATCTGGGTGTCGCAGCACCTTGGCCGAGACAAATGCCCTTTTGAGACGGGCAAAAGCCGCTTTGGCCTCACAAGACCAGTGAGCAACATCCGCCCCTTTCTTAGTGAGTGCCACCAAGGGCGCCACTATAGACGAAAATCCAGCGATAAATCGTCTATAAAAATTCGCAAAGCCCAGAAAACGCTGAAGCGCCTTCAAACTAGTGGGCTGCATCCAATCCAGGACTGCCTGTACCTTGGAACCCTCCATTTGGAAACCTTCTGGGGAGATAATATATCCTAGAAATGCGATTTGCTGAACTTCAAATTCGCACTTCTCCAGCTTCGCCCCAAGCCGGTGGTCTCTGAGTTTCTGGAGGGCTAAGCGTACATGCTTCCGATGTTCCTCCAGGGAATGAGAGAAGATTAGGATGTCATCTAAGTATACAACTAAGAATCTATCCAAATATTCCCTGAGCACATCGTTCATGAAGTCCTGGAAGACTGCCGGGGCATTACAGAGCCCAAAAGGCATCACCAAATATTCATAATGCCCTGAGTGGGTATTAAAGGCAGTCTTCTATTCATCCCCCTCTCTTATTCGGATTAGATTGTACGCACCGCGTAGGTCAATCTTAGAAAAAATGGTGGCAGTACGAAGCTGGTCAAACAAGACCGAAATGAGAGGCAGTGAGTATGAGTTTTTAATCGTGATACGGTTCAGTTCCCTGAAGTCGATGCAGGGTCGCAACGAACCGTCCTTTTTACCCACGAAGAAGAACCCCGACCCAACTGGAGACTGTGAAGGTCTGATAAATCCCTTAGCCAAGTTCTCCTGAATGTACTCTGCCATAGCCTGAGTCTCAGGACGTGACAGGGAGTACAACCTGCTCTTGGGAAGCTTAGCATTCGGCAACAAATTAATGGCACAGTCATAGGGGCGATGGGGAGGTAGTACCTCTGCAACTCTTTTGGAGAACACGTCCGCAAAATCTGTATAACATCCTGGCAATCCTGGCAAACTTAGCTGCGAAAGCCTGACTGGAAGGCTCAAGCAACTCCTGAAACAATCAGTACCCCAACTAAGAATCTCCCCAGAGACCCAGTCAAATTGAGGATTGTGGGCCCTTAACCAGGGTAACCACAACACCAATGGGGCAAAAGTACAGACAGTCACATAAAAGGACAATTTTTCAGAGTGTGTAGCTCCAATAAACAAAGAAATCTGGCTAGTGCAAGATGTAATTTTACCCTGGGATAATGGTTCCCCGTTTAACCCACAAATCTCAATTTCCGATGCCAAGGGTACTAAGGGAACAGAGTGTTTCAGGGCGAATTGGCGGTCCATAAAAACCCCGTCGGTCCCAATGTCCACAAAGGCCTCAGTCTTGACAGTTTGACCGAGGATCTTCAAGGTCACCGGAATGATAAAAGTCTTCTTGGGAAATTCTGACTTCTGGCCTGACAGGATATTTCCCATCACCCTCAGGCCCTGAAGTTTTCTGGCTTTTCTGGGCATGATACTACCACATGACCTTTATTCCCACAGTACAAACATAACCCCTGCTGTCTCCTCCGCGTCTTCTCACGCGAGGAGAGGCGGGTAGCCCCAATCTGCATAGGCTCCTCGGAAAATTCCTCAGAGTCTGAGGTTCCCTTGGGAAAGAAGGAAACCTCGGTCTCCCTTTCAAGCCTGCGCTCTCTCAGCCGTCTATCCACCCGAATGGATAACTGCATGAGCTGATCCAAGCTATCAGGCAAGGGATATTGTACCAGTTGGTCTTTTAACTGGTTAGAAAGACCTCTTCGGTACTGGTGTCTCAGGGCTGGGTCATTCCACTGGGTATCATGGGCCAACCTCTGAAACTCCGTACAATAAACCTCAACTGGCCTTCGCCCCCTTGCTTAAGGATCGAAATCTGAGCCTCGGCTGAGGCCGTCTTGTCAGGGTCATCATACAACATGCCCAGTGCCGTAAAAAAAGCATCAACACTTTTAAGCGACGGACAGTCAGGCTGCAACCCATATGCCCAGACCTGTGGGTCTCCTTGTAGCCAGGAAATCACTATGCCCACCCGTTCTATCTCCGACCCAGAAGACTGAGGCCTAAGTTGGAAATATAGCTTGCAGCTCTCCTTGAAACAAAAGAACTGCGAGCGATCTCCAGAAAAACGATCCGGGAGATTTACTTTCGGCTCCTTAACCCCTGAAGGTACTGCTGCTGCGGGAGCTCCGCCAGCGGCCTGCGAGGTGTGCATTTTAATGGACAAATCATTAAATTGTCGAGTCAGGACCTGCACCTGATCGACCACCTGTTGCAAAGTATTTTGAGGGGTATGCTCCATATTCCCACAAAATTTCAACAGGAGTATTGGGCTGCTGAATATGTTATGCACACCAGTGCCAGCAGGAATGTACTGGTGTCTGAACGGAGAGGGATGCAAAACAAATGAACTCACAGACAGACTGGGGAATATGACATTACATACACAGAAGGTGATAGGGTAACAAAATAAACACAAAGTGAACAGAGAAGCCCAAAGGCTAAGAAACTGGGTTTCTCCCTAGTATTAGGAATGCTCAGATGGAAAGAAGCGAGATGTTGTGATTTAATACGTAGAGAACCCGAAATGCTGTTGCTAAGGGCAACAGCAAAACCCTAAAGGGTTACCAACGGGTGTGGCAGTAAACTCCTTGGTCAGAGATGGAATAATAGACACAAGGAGAGTCTCCACAATCCTAGTCCTCACTTGCAGTGCACTGGTTCAGTTTACTGCCACTAAACTGACACCTGAACACCCTGCACAGTGAGAAAGGATTTTGGCAGGCAAGTCTGAGAATACAGCCGCAAACTTGCTAGGTTCACAGAGTAGCAAAAGAACCCCAGCAGGTTAAACGACTGACTCCAGTCTTACTGCTAGGTCTGGATTGGCAGAGTGTAATACCAAATCCCAAGGCCTATTTGCAGTAAGCAACAAACAAATACAAAGTTTACACAGTACTAGCTAGCTTTCAGGAACTGATTAACCAACAAAGATTCAGCAGCATCTGCCTAACCTGAGAAGAGGGTTTATATAACAGGTGCTGTCCACGCCCCACTCAGACCTCACAGACTGTGAGCACAAAAACCAGCACCGGATCCCCTGCCGTGCACAGAGCCTGTAACCACTGCACAGCAAAAGACACGAACCGGAGTATCAGCTACGCTCAGGTTACTCCGCTAGCACTTGTCTCCCGGTTGCCATGACGACGTGGCAGCACAGAGCAGGAGACCCTAACAACGACACAGAGGTAGGTAGAGCAGTGGCCTTCCGTACCGTACTGCTATATATACTGGTGGTCACTGTCAGCAAACTGCAAAACTAAAATGCACCACAGGTATAGAATCTAGAAGGATAGTATACTTGACGACACAGAGGTAGGTAGAGCAGTGGCCTTCCGTACCGTACTGCTATATATACTGGTGGTCACTGTCAGCAAACTGCAAAACTAAAATGCACCACAGGTATAGAATCTAGATGGATAGTATACTTGATGGCACAGAGGTAGGTAGAGCAGTGGCCTTCCGTACCGTACTGCTATATATACTGGTGGTCACTGTCAGCAAACTGCAAAACTAAAATGCACCACAGGTATAGAATCTAGATGGATAGTATATTTGACAACACAGAGGTAGGTAGAGCAGTGGCCTTCCGTACCGTACTGCTATATATACCTGTGGTCACTGTCAGCAAACTGCAAAACTAAAATGCACCACAGGTATAGAATCTAGATGGATAGTATACTTGACAACACAGAGGTAGGTAGAGCAGTGGCCTTCCGTACCGTACTGCTATTTATACTGGTGGTCACTGTCAGCAAACTGCAAAACTAAAATGCACCACAGGTATAGAATCTAGATGGATAGTATACTTGACGACACAGAGGTAGGTAGAGCAGTGGCCTTCCATACCGTACTGCTATATATACTGGTGGTCACTGTCAGCAAACTGCAAAGCTAAAATGCACCACAGGTATAGAATCGAGATGGATAGTATACTTGACGACACAGAGGTAGGTAGAGCAGTGGCCTTCCGTACCGTACTGCTATACATACTGGTGGTCACTGTCAGCAAACTGCAAAACTAAAATGCACCACAGGTACAGAATCTAGATGGATAGTATACTTGACGACACAGAGGTAGGTAGAGCAGTGGCCTTCCGTACCGTACTACTATATATACTGGTGGTCACTGTCAGCAAACTGCAAAACTAAAATGCACCACAGGTATAGAATCTAGATGGATAGTATACTTGACGACACTGAGGTAGGTAGAGCAGTGGCCTTCCGTACCGTACTGCTATATATACTGGTGGTCACTGTCAGCAAAACTCTGCACTGTACTCCTCCTATATAATACTGCTGGTCCCCAGTCCCCACAATAAAGCAGTGTGAGCACAGATATATGCAGCACACTGAGCACAGATATGGAGCGTTTTTCAGGCAGACAACGTATACTGGTGGTCACTGGTCAGCAAAACTCTGCACTGTACTCCTCCTGTATAATACTGCTGGTCCCCAGTCCCCACAATAAAGCAGTGTGAGCACAGATATATGCAGCACACTGAGCACAGATATGGAGCGTTTTTCAGGCAGACAACGTATACTGGTGGTCACTGGTCAGCAAAACTGCACTGTACTCCTCCTATATAATACTGGTGGTCCCCAGTCCCCACAATAAAGCAGTGTGAGCACAGATATATGCAGCACACTGAGCACAGATATGGAGCGTTTTTCAGGCACAGAACGGATAAAACTGGTGGTCACTGATCAGCAAAACTCTGCACTGTACTCCTCCTATATAATACAGCTGCTCCCCAGTCCCCACAATTAAGCAATAAGCACAAATATTTGCAGCAACATTAATAAACGGAGAGGACGCCAGCCACGTCCTCTCCCTAACATTTCCAATGCACGAGTGAAAATGGCGGCGACGCGCGGCTACTTATATAGAATCCGAATCTCGCGAGAATCCGACAGCGGGATGATGACGTTCGGGCGCGCTCGGGTTAACCGAGCCATACGGGAGAATCCGAGTATGCCTCGGACCCGTGTAAAATGGGTGAAGTTCGGGGGGGTTCGGTTTCCGAGGAACCGAACCCGCTCATCACTAGTTTTTGCCCACAGTGAAATTTTCAGACATTTCGCATACACATTCTCAGGGAGACAGAAGAAAGAAAATACTGATATTTTCTGAAACTGGCCACTGGAGGCACTGTTGATTTGAAGTTGGTGACTGATTTTACGTTGGCATTTCATGCTGTACAGCAATACCCTCTCCCATTATTTAATAGAATATACAGTATTACATATTTATTTATGCAGAATGACTCATCAACGTGTGCCTTATATTATTATTTATATTTAAGTAAACAGAAAATAATCTTTATTTATAAAGTGGGATTTTTCATTATGCCACTACCCCATAACATCTACTTAACCACAGGAATGTTTACCCTTATTCATGCAGGTATGCCAAAACAAAATCCTTTAAAAACAGAAACATTTTTGTGTCATATTTGTTGGAAACCCGTATCAGGACTCATTAAAGGTATAAAGCACTATGCAAGCGAGATGAAAGTGGATGGATATTTACACTGAGTAAGTAGAGATTTGCTCTGATGAACAGTTTGTATATAAATTGGCTGGTTAGCTGGAAATTTTAGGGAAGGACTGCCTTGAAAGACTTAAGCCACGATTCATTAAAAATGTAAAGATAATGTTTTATTACTATAAATAAAGATAAATCCAAATCATAACTGAAATAAGTGATTGTGTTAAGATCTTTAAGTAAACATAATTTCCTAGTTTAGCTTATTCCTATTAGTTACATGCATGTGTCAGATGATGAAGAGGATTCTCCGCATTGGTGACACAGGAGCAGGGTTCTTGTTCTGGTTTCATTGTGTAAGTAATAGTGATGAGCGGGTTCGGTTTCTCGGAAACCGAACCCCCCCGAACTTCACCCTTTTTACACTGGTCCGAGGCAGGTTCGAACCTTCCCGCCTTGCTCGGCTAACCCGAGCGCGCCCGAACGTCATCATCCCGCTGTCTGATTCTCGCGAGATTCGGATTCTATATAAGCAGCCGCGCGTCGCCGCCATTTTCACTCGTGCATTGGAGATGATAGGGAGAGGACGTGGCTGGCGTCCTCTCCGTTTATTGTTGAAGTTGATTGCTTTATTGCTTAATTGTGGGGAGGACTGGGGAGCAGCTTTTAGGAGGAGTACAGTGCAGAGTTTTGCTGATAAGTGACCACCAGTTTTTATCCGTTCTCTGCCTGAAAAAAACGCTCCATACCATATCTGTGCTCAGTGTTCTGCATAATATATCTGTGCTGTGTGCTCACACTGCTTAATTGTGGGGACTGGGGAGCAGCTGTATTATATAGCAGGAGTACAGTGCAGAGTTTTGCTGACAGTGACCACCAGTATACGTTGTCTGCCTGAAAAACACTCCATATCTGTGCTCAGTGTGCTGCTTTATTGTGGGGACTGGGGACCACCAGTATAATTAATATTATATAGGAGGAGTACAGTGCAGAGTTTTTGTTGTTGTTTTTGCTGTACCTACCTCTGTGTCGTCATCCATTAAGTATACTATCCATCTACATTCTATACCTGTGGTGCATTTTAGTTTTGCAGTTTGCGGACACAGTGACCACCAGTATACTATATATAGCAGTATGGTAGGCCACTGCTGTACCTACCTCTGTGTCGTCATCCATTAAGTATACTATCCATCTACATTCTATACCTGTGGTGCATTTTAGTTTTGCAGTTTGCTGACACAGTGACCACCAGTATACTATATATAGCAGTACGGTAGGCCACTGCTGTACCTACCTCTGTGTCGTCATCCATTAAGTATACTATCCATCTACATTCTATACCTGTGGTGCATTTTAGTTTTGCAGTTTGCTGACACAGTGACCACCAGTATACTATATATAGCAGTACGGTAGGCCACTGCTGTACCTACCTCTGTGTCGTCATCCATTAAGTATACTATCCATCTACATTCTATACCTGTGGTGCATTTTAGTTTTGCAGTTTGCTGACACAGTGACCACCAGTATTCTATATATAGCAGTACGGTAGGCCACTGCTGTACCTACCTCTGTGTCGTCATCCATTAAGTATACTATCCATCTACATTCTATACCTGTGGTGCATTTTAGTTTTGCAGTTTGCTGACACAGTGACCACCAGTATACTATATATAGCAGTACGGTAGGCCACTGCTGTACCTACCTCTGTGTCGTCATCCATTAAGTATACTATCCATCTACATTCTATACCTGTGGTGCATTTTAGTTTTGCAGTTTGCTGACACAGTGACCACCAGTATACTATATATAGCAGTACGGTAGGCCACTGCTGTACCTACCTCTGTGTTGTCATCCATTAAGTATACTATCCATCTACATTCTATACCTGTGGTGCATTTTAGTTTTGCAGTTTGCTGACACAGTGACCACCAGTATACTATATATAGCAGTACGGTAGGCCACTGCTGTACCTACCTCTGTGTCGTCATCCATTAAGTATACTATCCATCTACATTCTATACCTGTGGTGCATTTTAGTTTTGCAGTTTGCTGACACAGTGACCACCAGTATACTATATATAGCAGTACGGTAGGCCACTGCTGTACCTACCTCTGTGTCGTCATCCATTAAGTATACTATCCATCTACATTCTATACCTGTGGTGCATTTTAGTTTTGCAGTTTGCTGACACAGTGACCACCAGTATACTATATATAGCAGTACGGTAGGCCACTGCTGTACCTACCTCTGTGTCGTCAAGTATACTATCCATCCATACCTGTGGTGCATTGGAGTTGTGCGCAGTATATATAGTAGTAGGCCATTGCTATTGATACTGGCATATAATTCCACACATTAAAAAATGGAGAACAAAAATGTGGAGGTTAAAATAGGGAAAGATCAAGATCCACTTCCACCTCGAGCTGAAGCTGCTGCCACTAGTCATGGCCGAGACGATGAAATGCCATCAACGTCGTCTGCCAAGGCCGATGCCCAATGTCACAGTAGAGAGCATGTAAAATCCAAAAAACAAAAGTTCAGTAAAATGACCCAAAAATCAAAATTAAAATCGTCTGAGGAGAAGCGTACACTTGCCAATATGCCATTTACGACACGGAGTGGCAAGGAACGGCTGAGGCCCTGGCCTATGTTCATGGCTAGTGGTTCAGCTTCACATGAGGATGGAAGCACTCATCCTCTCGCTAGAAAAATGAAAAGACTTAAGCTGGCAAAAGCACAGCAAAGAACTGTGCGTTCTTCTAAATCACAAATCCCCAAGGAGAGTCCAATTGTGTCGGTTGCGATGCCTGACTTTCCCAACACTGGACGGGAAGAGCTTGCGCCTACCACCATTTGCACGCCCCCTGCAAGTGCTGGAAGGAGCACCCGCAGTCCAGTTCCTGATAGTCAAATGAAGATGTCACTGTTGAAGTACACCAGTATGAGGATATGGGTGTTGCTGGCGCTACGGAGGAAATTGACAAGGAGGATTCTGATGGTGAGGTGGTTTGTTTAAGTCAGGCACCTGGGGAGACACCTGTTGTCCGTGGGACGAATATGGCCATTGACATGCCTGGTCAAAATACAAAAAAAATCAGCTCTTCGGTGTGGAATTATTTCAACACAAATGCGGACAACAGGTGTCAAGCCGTGTGTTGCCTTTGTCAAGCTGTAATAAGTAGGGGTAAGGACGTTACCACTTCGGAACATCCTCCCTTATACGTCACCTGCAGCGCATTCATCATAAGTAAGTGACAAGTTCAAAAACTTTGGGTGACAGCGGAAGCAGTCCACTGACCACTAAATCCCTTCCTCTTGTAACCAAGCTCCTGCAAACCACACCACCAACTCCCTCAGTGTCAATTTCCTCCTTACCCAGGAAAGCCAATAGTCCTGCAGGCCATGTCACTGTCAAGTCTGACGAGTCCTCTCCTGCTTGGGATTCCTCCGATGCATCCTTGAGTGTAATGCCTGCTGCTGCTGGCGCTGCTGTTGTTGCTGCTGGGAGTCGATCGTCATCCCAGAGGGGAAGTCGGAAGACCACTTGTACTACTTCCAGTAAGCAACTGACTGTCCAACAGTCCTTTGCGAGGAAGATGAAATATAACAGCAGTCATCCTGCTGCAAAGCAGATAACTCAGGCCTTGGCAGCCTGGGCGGTGAGAAACGTGGTTCCGGTATCCATCGTTAATTCAGAGGCAACTATAGACTTGATTGAGGTACTGTGTCCCCGGTACCAAATACCATCTAGGTTCCATTTCTCTAGGCAGGCGATACCGAAAATGTACACAGACCTCAGAAAAAGACTCACCAGTGTCCTAAAAAATGCAGTTGTACCCAATGTCCACTTAACCACGGACATGTGGACAAGTGGAGCAGGGCAGACTCAGGACTGTGACAGCCCACTGGGTAGATGTATTGCCTCCCGCAGCAAGAACAGCAGCGGCGGCACCAGTAGCAGCATCTCGCAAACGCCAACTCGTTCCTAGGCAGGCTACGCTTTGTATCACAGCTTTCCAGAATAGGCACACAGCTGACAACCTCTTATGGCAACTGAGGAAGATCATCGCAGAATGGGTTACCCCAATTGGACTCTCCTGGGGATTTGTGACATCGGACAACGCCAGCAATATTGTGCATGCATTACATCTGGGCAAATTCCAGCACGTCCCATGTTTTGCACATACATTGAATTTGGTGGTGCAGAATTATTTAAAAAACGACAGGGGCGTGCAAGAGATGCTGTCGGTGGCCCGAAGAATTGCGGGCCACTTTCGGCATTCAGGCACCGCGTACAGAAGACTGGAGCACCACCAAACATTCCTGAACCTGCCCTGCCATCATCTGAAGCAAGAGGTAGTAACGAGGTGGAATTCAACCCTCTATATGCTTCAGAGGATGGAGGAGCAGCAAAAGGCCATTCAAGCCTATACATCTGCCCACGATATAGGCAAAGGAGGGGGAATGCACCTGACTCAAGCACAGTGGAGAATGATTTCAACGTTGTGCAAGGTTCTGCAACCCTTTGAACTTGCCACACGTGAAGTCAGTTCAGACACTGCCAGCCTGAGTCAGGTCATTCCCCTCATCAGGCTTTTGCAGAAGAAGCTGGAGACATTGAAGGAGGAGCTAAAACAGAGTGATTCCGCTAGGCATGTGGGACTTGTGGATGGAGCCCTTAATTCGCTTAACCAGGATTCACGGGTGGTCAATCTGTTGAAATCAGAGCACTACATTATGGCCACCGTGCTCGATCCTAGATTTAAAACCTACGTTGTATCTCTCTTTCCGGCAGACACAAGTCTGCAGAGGTTCAAAGACCTGCTGGTGAGAAAATTGTCAAGTCAAGCGGAACGTGACCCGTCAACATCTCCTCCTTCACATTCTCCCGCAACTGGGGGTGTGAGGAAAAGGCTAAGAATTCCGAGCCCACCCGCTGGCAGTGATGCAGGGCAGTCTGGAGCAAGTGCTGACATCTGGTCCGGACTGAAGGACCTGCCAATGATTACTGACATGTCGTCTACTGTCACTGCATATGATTCTCTCACCATGGAAAGAATGGTGGAGGATTATATGAGTGACCGCATCCAAGTAGGCATGTCAGACAGTCCGTACGTATACTGGCAGGAAAAAGAGGCAATTTGGAGGCCCTTGCACAAACTGGCTTTATTCTACCTAAGTTGCCCTCCCTCCAGTGTGTACTCCGAAAGAGTGTTTAGTGCAGCCGCTCACCTTGTCAGCAATCGGCGTACGAGGTTACTTCCAGAAAATGTGGAGAAGATGATGTTCATCAAAATGAATTATAATCAATTCCTCCGTGGAGACATTCACCAGCAGCAATTGCCTCCAGAAAGTACACGGGGACCTGAGATGGTGGATTCCAGTGGGGACGAATTAATAATCTGTGAGGAGGGGGATGTACACAGTGAAAGGGGTGAGGAATCGGAGGATGATGATGAGGTGGACATCTTGCCTCTCTAGAGCCAGTTTGTGCAAGGAGAGATTGATTGCTTCTTTTTTTGGTGGGGGCCCAAACCAACAAGTCATTTCAGTCACAGTGTGGGGCAGACCCTGTCGCTGAAATGATGGGTTCATTAAAGTGTGCATGTCCTGTTTATACAACATAAGGGTGGGTGGGAGGGCCCAAGGACAATTCCATCTTGCACCTCTTTTTTCTTTCATTTTCTTTGCATCATGTGCTGTTTGGGGACAATTTTTTTGAAGTGCCATCCTGCCTGACACTGCAGTGCCACTCCTAGATGGGCCAGGTGTTTGTGTTGGCCACTTGCGTCGCTTAGCTTAGCCATCCAGCGACCTCGGTACAAATTGTAGGACTAAAAATAATATTGTGAGGTGTGAGGTGTTCAGAATAGACTGGAAATGAGTGGAAATTATGGTAATTGAGGTTAATAATACTATGGGATCAAAATGACCCCCAAATTCTATGATTTAAGATGTTTTTTAGGGTTTTTTGTAAAAAAAACACCCGAATCCAAAACACACCCGAATCCGACAAAAAAAATTTCGGTGAGGTTTTGCCAAAACGCGTCCGAATCCAAAACACGGCCACGGAACCGAATCCAAAACCAAAACACAAAACCCGAAAAATGTCCGGTGCACATCACTAGTAAGTAACAGGACAGGAGACAAGAGGCTCTCTTTCTAGCTGCCCCAGGCCAATGGACATGATGTGGGAAGTGTCAGATTAAACAGGGCTGAAGCTAGGATTTCCGTCACCCGGGGCAAGGCAGTAATTCCCACCCCCCATAAATAAATAAATAAATAAATGATATTAAAAAAACAAAAAAAACAAACAAACCCTATCAGACTAACATAATCAGATTATCATTTTTTTTTTTAAAAGGGGATACTACCGGACAATATTCCCCTATGTGCCTCAAATGCCCTATGCGTCACATGCCCCGCCAGCGTGTTTAATTACATGCTCCTCTGTGTGTCCCCATACATTGCACTATATCATAACACTTTATCACTGCACTACATTCCCCTATCCACTGCACTATATCACTATACTACATCCCCTACATGCTAAACTACATCACTGCACTACATGCCCCTATGCACTGCACTACATACCCTATATGCTACACTACATCACTACACGCTACACCACATCAGTGCACTACATGCCCCTATATACTGCAATATATTACTACACTACATAACCTTTATGGTACACTGCATCACTGCACTACACCCCCCTATAATCTACACCAAATCCCCCTATCTGGAAGGCAAAGCGGAGGTTGATACTACTACCTGGGTGCACAGTGCGCTTCTATAGCTTTCATGGTGCACCGCACGCTAGTCGCAGCACTGCATGGCAAAGAAGAGAGTTTAAGACAGTAGCTGACATAGGAGAGATCCCAGGTACTGGAGCTCACTCGCACAACGTCGGAGCCAGCTGCAGGCAAAAATGTGGGTCAGATACATTGCCCTTGGAGCTGTCTGCTGTCTCAATGGAGCAGCACAGCACTGACGGTAAAAAACAAAACATAATCCTGCTCCTCTGTAACTCCTTGGCACCCCCTCAAATCCTGCCCCCGGGGCACATGCCCCCTTAAGCCCCCCCACCCCCCCACCCCCTAGTTACAGCCCTGGATTAAATCACTTCATTGTATATTAAAGAAATAAGGACCATCCAGAAGAAGCAATTAAACAAAGATTAGTTATAGAAGGTAAGAGAAGGCTGATGGTTGCTTTACAGAATCAGCTCCCACCCTAGACTAGTTTTGGCAACGTCACGGGGACTGATTATTGAGATTGAAAGATGACCTTTTACATAGGCCAAAATTGTGACCACAATGCCAACAGCCTGATAATGATTCCATGTCACACACCGCCAGTCCTGGCTTCACTTACTATCTCCAACTGTGCTATTCTCAGCAGCCTGTTCAGCTCAGACGGTGGATTACTATGCTCTGAGCTGGATGGGCCCCCGGCTCTGATTCTCTCATTGCAGCTGGCTTCTTGCTCACTGTATAGGAGTGGGCGCATAGCGCACTGCTGATATGGCACGCAAGGCCAATTTGACTTCACCTCCCCTATTTAAATCTCACTCTGGCACTAGATTAGTGCCAGAGTACCAGGCTCATTTTCCTGTGCTCCAACGTTACTGCGCCGGTCTGATGATTGCTTATAGGTGTGTTCTGACCCAGCCTGTTATTGACTATACTCCTTGCCTTCTCCTTGGGTACCTATGCTGTGCCTTCTGGTATTTGACTTCTTACTTTGAGTGATGATCCTACTGGATGCTCCTCTGGCATTTCTCCTGAGATATCTGGTCCTGTCCATTGGCTCAGCCTGAATTCCCGTATGGGGGTCCCTGGTGAAGACCACTGGTGGGTTAGACTCTGCCCCTCTGTTCTAGATAGTGCCAAACCCAGCTGGCAGTAATTAAGCCATTTACCCTTGAGATTGTGGCATTTCATCAATTCAACAGTTATAGCACGGCAACATGACATGCTATGCAAGGGGCTACCGTAGGCAAGCAGAATGGGGGCATACAATGTCAGGGCATAGTGCTGGATATACGGTAGTGGCATACTCTCTGGGGACACAGTATGTGAGGGATCATGGGTGCTATTGGAAGCGATACTTTGGAAATGTCACAAATGTGTATTACTGTATGAATTGGTGTGTAGACTTTTGGTGTCTTAGTATGGTATATTTGTCAGACATTCATAATGTCGATCTTAGAAGGTTGACATGGTCATAAAGACAACACTGATGATGTCAACATTCAGCATATAGGCACGGACATTGATGCAATGTTGATATACTCTCTTTCCTGTAATTTTGTCTCTAACATTTTGGGGGCAGAGACAATCTCTTCAATACTAAGCGCCGGTTTTTAAATATTTGTTCTGGAAATGCTCCTATGTTTCAGAAATTCACAGTACAATTCCCTGTTCCTTTCTGTAGACTTTATATGTTATCATTTGTTGGTACACAGTATTTAAAATGCACAAAAGTGCCCTAATTATCAAAATTAGGAATGTTGACATAATGGGGATAATAGTGCAGTGAGGTCTGTAGACACATTATCACATTACCTGTAAACAATAATGATGTTACCCGTATGGAGGCATTGGCTGTGCTGCCACATAGGGTGACTCCTACCACAAAAGGGCTCATTTATCAACAAGGGATATGTGAATGATAAAACTTGTATATAAAAAATGGTGCTCCAGCCAATCAACTCCTGCCAGACTGTCATGTGTTTGAAAAATGACACTTAGGAGCTGATTGGCTGGAGCACCATTTATCATACACAATGAGTTTTATCATTCATGATGAGTTTTATCACACTTTGATAAATGTGACCCAAAGTTTGGTCGGTGAATAAGGTACTCCTCATTGGGTGTTCTACTGCTTTATGTAGGGCTAGGCCACATTGTTCCTGCTTTTCTACAGGAAGATAGTAAACACTGGGGGTCATTCCGAGTTGTTCGCTCGTTGCCGATTTTCGCCATATTGCGATTAGTCACTTACTGCGCATGCGCAAGGTTCGCAGAGCGCATGCGCTTAGTTATTTTACACAAAAGTTAGGTATTTTACTCACGGCATAACGAGGAATTTTCATCGTTCTGGTGATCGTACTGTGATTGACAGGAAGTGGGTGTTTCTGGGTGGAAACTTGCCGTTTTCTGGGAGTGTGCGAAAAAACGCTGGCGTTTCTGGGAAAAACGCGGGAGTGTCTGAAGAAATGGGGGAGTGTCTGGGCGAACGCTGGGTGTGTTTGTGACGTCAAACGAGGAACGAAACTTACTGAACTGATCGCAATGGCTGAGTAAGTCTGGAGCTACTCAGAAACTGCTAAGAAATTTCTATTCGCAATTGTGCTAATCTTTCGTTCGCAATTCTGCTAAGCTAAGATACACTCCCAGAGGGCGCGGCTTAGCGTGTGCAATGCTGCTAAAAGCAGCTAGCGAGCGAACAACTCGGAATGAGGGTCATTGTCAGCAGATTCATTTGTAGCTAAGAACAAATCATTAACCCTTAGGCCATGTGCAGCGGTAGCATGAAAGGGAGGATCTCATTATTGTTATACAGGTTGAGTATCCCTTATCCAAAATGCTTGGGACCAGAGGTATTTTGGATATCTGATTTTTCCGTATTTTGGAATAATTGCATACCATAATGAGATATCATGGTGATGGGGCCTAAATCTAAGCACAGAATGCATTTATGTTTCATATACACATTATACACACAGCCTGAAGGTCATTTTAGCCAATATTTTTTATAACTTTGTGCATTAAACAAAGTGTGTCTACATTCACACAATTCATTTATGTTTCATATACACCTTATACACATAGCCTGAAGGTCATATTTAATACAATATTTTTAATAACTTTGTGTATTAAACAAAGTTTGTGTACATTGAGTCATCAAAAAACAAAGGTTTCACTATCTCACTCTCATTTAAAAAAGTCCGTATTTCGGAATATTACGTATTTCGGAATATTTGGATATGGGATACTCAACCTGTATCTACTCCTTCCTCTACCCCCCAACCAACCAATTCATAGATCATTTCTGTGGAGTTGGAGGGTGACTCACAATTCTCTCATGTTATAGGGCATTACTACTGCTGGTAGCATTTGAAACACATACTCTTGTTCTGTCCGCTTTTTACCGTACCATCATTTTAATATTTTTAATTGAAAGGACAATAGTACAGAGCACAGGGATTAGTACGAGATCCCAGCGGTCGGGATCCCAGTGGTCAGGAGACAGACGATGGGAGCCCGACAGACGGGATCCCCACGGCGAGCGCAGCGTGTCCCCTCGTGGGCTTGCTGCGCTCCCCATGCTTCGGGCCTGGTGGCAACCTTCAGTCACCACAGGTTTCTATTCCCTGCCGGGTGGTGGCGTGGACCACCACCCAAGAGGGGTAACCAGCCGGCGGTCAGGACTCCGACCAGTGGTATATCAGCTGGTGTCGGGATTCCGGCATCGGTATCCTGACCGCCGGGATCCCGACAGGCGGTCAATTGACTGCCTCCCAGAGCACATGATGTTTGTGCAATGCACCCATTTTTTTTCTTGGTAATATGTTTTCTTTCTGCCAGGGTGGCAGCATCCCATGATTTGCTTTTATATTTTTCCTGCTGTGGGTTTCTGTTAAATGATGATGCTCTTAAGTAACTCATAAACATGAGAGATTGTATTACCACCTACTCCGCCATCTGTCAGTAATAATAGCCATCAATTGAATATGACTTCTTTTTGTAGGGGTGTCCATATTACTGTATTTTATACCAAAGTCCTCACTACAACAGTGACAACTTCCATAAGTATTATTTGTGCTAGTGACATGATATCTATCTATCTATATATATATATATATATATATATATATATATACATACACTGCTCATATATATATATATATATATATATATATATATATATACATACACTGCTCAAAAAAATAAAGGGAACACTTAAACATCACAATGTAACTCCAAGTCAATCACACTTCTGTGAAATCAAACTGTCCACTTAGGAAGCAACACTGATTGGCAATCAATTTCACATGCTGTTGTGCAAATGGAATAGACAACAGGTGGAAATTATAGGCAATTAGCAAGACACCCCCAATAAGGAGTTGTTCTGCAGGTGGTGACCACAGACCACTTCTCAGCTCCTATGCTTTCTTGCTGATATTTTGGTCACTTTTGAAAGCTGGCGGTGCTTTCACACTAGTGGTAGCATGAGACGGAGTCTACAACCCACACAAGTGGCTCAGGTAGTGCAGCTCATCCAGGATGGCACATCAATGCGAGCTGTGGCAAGAAGGTTTGCTGTGTCTGTCAGCGTAGTGTCCAGAGCATGGAGGCGCTACCAGGAGACAGGCCAGTACATCAGGAGACGTGGAGGAGGCCGTAGGAGGGCAACAACCCAGCAGCAGGACCGCTACCTCCACCTTTGTGCAAGGAGGAACAGGAGGAGCACTGCCAGAGCCCTGCAAAATGACCTCCAGCAAGCCACAAATGTGCACATGTCTACTCAAATGATCAGAAACAGACTCCATGAGGGTGGTATGAGGGCCCGACATCCACAGGTGGGGGTTGTGCTTACAGCCCAACACCGTGCAGGACGTTTGCCATTTGCCAGAGAACACCAAGATTGGCAAATTCGCCACTGGCGCCCTGTGCTCTTCACAGATGAAAGCAGGTTCTCACTGAGCACATGACAGACGTGACACAGTCTGGAGACGCCAAGGAGAACATTCTGCTGCCTGCAACATCCTCCAGCATGACCGGTTTGGCAGTGGGTCAGTAATGGTGTGGGGTGGCATTTCTTTGGGGGGCCGCACAGCCCTCCATGTGCTCGCCAGAGGTAGCCTGACTGCCATTAGGTACCGAGATGAGATCCTCAGACCCCTTGTGAGACCATATGCTGGTGCGGTTGGCCCTGGGTTCCTCCTAATGCAAGACAATGCTAGACCTCATGTGGCTGGAGTGTGTCAGCAGTTCCTGCAAGACGAAGGCATTGATGCTATGGACTGGCCCGCCCGTTCCCCAGACCTGAATCCAATTGAACACATCTGGGACATCATGTCTCGCTCCATCCACCAACGCCACGTTGCACCACAGACTGTCCAGGAGTTGGCGGATGCTTTAGTCCAGGTCTGGGAGGAGATCCCTCAGGAGACCATCCGCCACCTCATCAGGAGCATGCCAGGCATTGTAGGGAGGTCATACAGGCACGTGGATCTCACACACACTACTGAGCCTCGTTTTGACTTGTTTTAAGGACATTACATCAAAGTTGGATCAGCCTGTAGTGTGTTTTTCCACTTTAATTTTGAGTGTGACTCCAAATCCAGACCTCCATGGGTTAATAAATTTGATTTCCATTGATAATTTTTGTGTGATTTTGTTGTCAGCACATTCAACTATGTAAAGAACAAAGTATTTAATAAGAATATTTCATTCATTCAGATCTAGGATGTGTTATTTTAGTGTTCCCTTTATTTTTTTGAGCAGTGTATATATATATATATATATATATATATATAGTCGCTCATCACTTACTGTTGTCAGAATGATTAATGGTTCCAGTGCAACACACTGAAATATGACATATTTTTCTGAGACTTACCAAGTTAGTTTGCCGATACAGCTTTATTGTTACTTTGTACAAGACTTTTTCTTCTTTTTGGCAAACTTAAATAGAATTAGTCAGCATGTTATCTTTTTCAACAGATGATGTGATAGGTAAAGTTATGCAGGTCTTAGTCTTGACAGTCCTGACCACATGGAAACCTACCCACTCATTGATAGTGATACAATACAGTCCGTGTGAACGAGAACAGCCAGATATGTTCAATCATTGTTTCTTATGATTGTTTGCAGCTGAGGTGAGGAGTCTGCTGTCATAGCACAGAATTACTTTTTGATAGGTTTTATTGAGAATCTTAAAAAATGGCATATAGCATTGGGTGACATCTGACGGCAGCTTTGTACACATCTATACGATGCTTATATCCAATAAATTCCTGATTTGGGGAGTTGCAGCCCTTTTGCAAGCACTGTTTGGAACTCATGCACACTTACAGGTTTGATTTAGAGCTAGGAGCCTGTCTGTCTTCTGGGTGGAAACTTTGCAGCAGGGAAAGTCGTTTTGTACTGCAGGGGAAGCAATGTCAAATGCAAAATCTGATTTAGAGACTAGTTGTGAATGGAGCATAGACTAGCTGATCTGTAAAACGCAGTGAGCAAACAGAACTGGCCAGCACATGTCTGCAAGAGCAGGCAGTGTTTGTCCGGAATGCAAGAATCATTTTATTTTAGATGGTTTGCTCTGCTCTCTTTCAGCCCCCACCTCCACATTGCTGTTCTCCATTGCGATTCTGAAAGTTCTAGCATCGGAGTGGGGCACACAAAACCCACCCCTCCAGCCATGTTTTCTGAGGATTTCCTCATAAGTAAAGTGTAACTCTAATGTATAGATGTCTGCTGTGGTCCCTCCTTTTTCGATTACAAAATCAGTCCCATAGGTTTATTTGGGGCCTGTGAAACCGTGATACAGTATGTACCAAGATCTAAAATGCCTAGCTTTAGAGCTTGGCCTCCAATCACCAACTTTAGATGGCGTTAGCCATTGTAAATCAAAGGCTACCAGAAGGATCATTTGTCCCTCTCTCTTATAGACTGTATATGCTCGGTCTGATGACTACACATATATATTGAGAAAGGGGGTCTGAACCAGTACTTAAAGTGAAAGTTATAGTTACAACTTTAAACCTAGATTTATCAAGCCTTGGAAAGTGATAAATAGCACGGTGATAAAGTACCAACCAACCAGCTCCTAGCTGTCATTTTTCAAGCACAGCCTGTGACATGTAAGTTAGAAGCTGATTGGTTTGTACTTTATCACCGTGCAATTTATCACTCTCCAAGGCTTGATAAATCTGGGCCTAAGTTTTCTCGTCGCATGCACTGTCTCTTGTTAGAACCCATGTTCCTACAATAGATGTACAATACATAGCCCTGATAGTAATATATTATTATGTTTATCGGGTGAAAATGTGGGCAATATTACATCAGCTCCTGATGATATAGACCCATGACTCTCATTACTTCAGCGTGACCCAAATTTTTTTTCAGTTGGGGCAATTTGGAGCAACAGCATGTTCCATTTCTATTCATCTTCCTACTGTCTTTTCCTACTGCAATAGTCTTCCTTTTTTTATTTATTCTTCTCTTCTCCCAGTCTGCATATTTAAAAACATAGTATATGAAGACAGGGGCATAACAAGAACTTTGTGGGCCCCATAGAAACATCTTGAAGGAGCCCCTGTCCCGATGCTTCTTGAGAGTCACCTCTCTGCTGCAGTTAGTGCCCTAGTTCATTTTCTGAACCAGCGTAGTGCACTAGTTTACATGATATTACACTGTAGGGCTGCCAGTACACATTATGCCACACAGCATCCCTAGTTCACATTATGATATTTATGTCCAGATTTATCAAGCATTGGAGAGTGACAAATAGCACAGTGATAAAGTACCAAACAATCAGCTCCTAACTGCCATGTTAGAGGCTGTGTTTGAAAAATGATAGGAGCTGATTGGTTGGTACTTTATCACCGTGCAATTTATCACTCTACTAGGCTTGATAAATCTGGCCATAGTGCCCAGTTCATATTGTGTCACATTACAGTGCATCCTGTTCATACTGTGACACAATATAGTGCCCTACAGGTCAAATTATGCCACTCTTGCCCACTATAGTGCCTCCATTTCATATTGTGCCGCATTAAAGTGTCCCAGTTGTGTAACATTATAGTGCCCTCCACATTACAATGAGCATATCAGATTATGACACATTACAGTGCCCTCCATTTCGTATTGTGCCACATTACAGTGGCTTCCAGTGCCCCCTTACCATTATAACATCCACTAACACACCTCACACTGAAAAATATAATGTCACACAATCCAGGCTGGGTAATAGATCAGACCCAATTGCTTAGCAGCAAACCTGGGAATTTGGTATGCAACTTTCTGTCCTTAGTCCAGGCCTCACGGGATCAGTACTAAATCCCGCTGGACGGGATCCCGGTGGTTGAAATACCAACGCCGGAATCCCGACCACACAATCCCGACAGGGGTGGCGAGCGGAACGCTTCGCTCGCCACATAATTTATTCTCCCTCTATGGATGTCGTGGACACCCACGGAGGGAGAATATGTTGGGATTGTACCGGTTGGGATTCCGGCGTCAGTATTTCGACCGCCGGGATTCCGTCCGGCGGGATCTTGACCGCATCCCGGCCTCACTACGCTTCTGGGGCCCATAGCAATAACACCCTTTGCACCCACTATAGTTACACCCATGTGTGAAGGGAAGGAAAGCAGCAAACGTGAGGACAGCAGCACAAAGGACTTCGCTCTGTCAACTAGAAACATAGAAACATAGAAACATAGAATTTGTCGGCAGATAAGAACCACTTGGCCCATCTAGTCTGCCCCTTTTTTTTTTTTTATATTATTTTTATCTCTAACCTTATTTGATCCTTATTTCTTTGTAAGGATATCCTTATGTCTATCCCATGCATGTTTAAATTGCTCTACTGTCTTAGCCTCTACCACCTCTGATGGGAGGCTATTCCACTTGTCCACTACCCTTTCTGTGAAAGAATTTTTCCGCAAATTTCCCCTGAACCTCCCCCCCTCCAGTCTCAGTGCATGTCCTCGTGTCCTATTGCTTCTCTTCATTTGGAGAATGTTTCCCTCCTGGACTTTGTTAAAACCCTTGATATATTTGAAAGTTTCTATCATGTCCCCCCTTTCCCTTCTCTGCTCCAAACTATACATATTGAGATTTCTTAGTCTTTCTGGGTATGTTTTGTGATGTAGGCCATGCACCATTTTAGTTGCCCTCCTTTGTACAGTTTATAATGTATTAATATCCTTTTGAAGATATGGCCTCCAGAACTGAATACAGTATTCTAGATGAGGCCGTACCAATGACCTATACAGTGGCATTATTACTTCTTTCTTTCTGCTGCTGATTCCTCTCCCAATGCAGCCAAGCATCTGACTAGCCTTCCTCATTGCCTTGTTACATTGCTTACCTGCCTTTAAGTCACCTGAAATAGTGACTCCTAGATCCCTTTCCTCCTCAGTAGTTTCCAGTATAGTGCCATTAATACTGTATTTATGCCATTAATACTGTAACTAGCTGGCCTGTGCCAACCCCCCTCCCCCTTCATCCCCATTAGCAGCACCAAATTCCAGATACATAATAACTAATAGTCATATATTACAATACATATTCTTATTATGGGTTTGATATATTACGTCGACATTCATAATGTCATTATGTCCCATAATGCTGGCATTCACCATGCTGACCTTACGCATGACGACACTGCTGAAATTTTACGATGTCAATATTCTGGTGCTCTGAGGTGCACTCAGTGTCTATTTCGGAGGCAGTGAAGTGATTTTTTTGCCACTGCGCATGTGCACGCTCAGCGATTTACTAGCGATAGCCCATGCACAGGATTTAGTTGTAGAGTGTCAAGTAGTCAACTTGTCGGGACCATTATGTGGCCTTTCCTTAGTCTGACACTGACATTTCATTAGCAGCTGGAGAGGCCCAGGTGTCTTAGGAGGGCCGGTCAGTCTGAGACAGGTGGCTCAGAAGTCCTATGGTCTGACAAATGTGCATCTGATGTTCCCGCTTACAGTATGTATGTGAGAGGCGGATGTGAGATGCTGGCAGTGAGCGTCTGTGTGCTGAAACATTACCATATTTTCAAAAGTCACAAGCGAGCAAAATCCCAGCTGTGCATGCAAATGGGTGACCTCTGAATCTGGCCTAAATTGCTGGAGATCACACCCCAATTTGCTAGTCACATATTTACCAGGGACCTCTCTTAGCACTCAGTTACTGCTGTTATATCGGCAATCATCGACTGGCCAGAGAATGGATGCAAAGGAATCAGAATCAGACCCCAAAACATGGGGGGTCATTCCGAGTTGTTCGCTCGCAAGCCGTTTTTAGCAGCTTTGCACACGCTAAGCCTACGCCTACTGGGAGTGAATCTTAGCATAGTAAAATTGCGAACGAAAGATTCGCAATATTGCGAAAAGACATCTCTGTGCAGTTTCTGAGTAGCTCCAGACTTACTCGGCATCTGTGATCAGTTCAGTGCTTGTCGTTCCTGGTTTGACGTCACAAACACACCCAGCGTTCGCCCAGACACTCCTCCGTTTCTCCAGCCACTCCCGCGTTTTTCCCAGAAACGGTAGCGTTTTTTCCCACACGCCCATAAAACGGCCAGTTTCCGCCTAGAAACACCCACTTCCTGTCAATCACATTACGATCGCCTGAACGAAGAAATAACCGTGAGTAAAATTCCTAACTGCATAGCAAATTTATTTGGCGCAGTCGCAGTGCGAACATTGCGCATGCGCACTAAGCGGAAAATCGCTGCGATGCGATGAAATTTACCGAGCGAACAACTCGGAATGACCCCCATGGACATCTGGTATTCTTACTCATTTATAAAAAGGTGTGAATGTATAAACATGCCATTTAACTAGACATTCTAACATTATGAGGCATATTTACTATACAGCGAAAGTGTGATTTTTCCTCAGCTGTAGGGCTTCTTTTTGTTTTGCCATATTGAAATGACAATATATACATATATATAAAGCTAATAATGAATTGGGTTCCTCAAAGAGGTTGCCACTGTGATAACATGGTTATGGAGAAGTCTATATAAGAAGCATGAGAAGACAGCATCTAAAATTAATCTTTTTTCAATGGCATTTTATTTTTAATAATAAATTAAATCTGTTTTTTTATTTTTTTTTATTTAAAACCATTCATCGTGGAATTGAAAGGCCAAATGTGCACTTTCAGTTCCATTGTACATGCACGCCGTCTTGTATGTTGCACTTAGCTGCAGAGGGTGGCCCATTCTGGGTCACTATGGGCAAGGCAGCTCAGTATTGTCCAGTTGCCTGATATTTTTTCCTATGATAACTGATGTTTCATCATCACAATAAGTGCTCTCAATTGCTATATAGACAATATAGGCAGGATGTAGTAGCATCCACGTTTATTGGAGGTGCGGGGTTCCGGAAGAACTCTGACTTTTTTTGTTTGTTTTTAACTGGCAGTCATTTACAAGGCAAAACCATGCTTTTTACATGACTGCTGCTTTAAGAAAACATCTGAGTTCAGTCAGCATCCTGCACCTCCAACAAACTTGGACGCTATTACATCCCGCCTCATATGTTTATTTAAAAGCAATGGTTTTTCTCAATATCAGAAATAACCTATACAATATTACATGCATATGTGGTATGGGTTATAGCAAATAACTTTTTTTTAACATTTTTATCATTATTTTCATCGTTTGTATAAGAGGTACAAATGACTGCAACCTGATGTGTTTATTTGATTATATAAGTTACAAGCAGACAAGACTAACAGTGTTCCATTACTTAAGTTATATAACTACTTTTCCTTTTTTGTTTTTCTTTTAAGTTTACACATCCTCATACTATGCTGTGCTATTTCAATTTAGGGCTCAGGAAACCAGACAAACTATCAACTCTACAAATCTGCTATAACATGGTCAGCCTTAGGCTACAGGACCAAGTTTGCTTCAACTGACTGCCTTGGATGTTTGATGGCTGATTGTACTTTTCTTGGAAATGAGTTGTAATAGCAAACTTTGTACAGAACAGCATACTTGAAGGAAAGTTACCGACTGCAAGAATGACCTTCCTTGCTGTCTTGCAGTTTCCTGCTGGTCACATAACTTGCCCCTCTAAACTTCCATACACTTTTAAAATGTGTAATAGCAATATTGTCAATTGCAAACATGGAATACAATGATTTGTTCTTTTTCTTTGATTTTTAAGAGTATGAGCCAGTGGCTGACATTGGTGGGTTTCTCATTGGCATCTGCCTCAGTATTGCCGAGGGCTGCGCAACTTGATGATATTTTAGACACATTATCTTTAGGTCCTTGTGAGTGAATCTGTATAGCTATGAAGAGGTTTGGTAATGCCTTAGTTCAAACTTGGTAGCAGTGTACAAGTACAAATTGAAATAATAGTGGGAACCAACCACCAGAGAATCTCTCCCTATGTGTATGACAGCTTTATATGCATCATCAATATTACTGTCTAGCACAGTTTGTGATTAAATGACATAACACACAGGCAGAAGAGCTTACAGTCTCACATGATGGGAGGCATTCTTTTACATCTGACCTTAAATGACTGCTGTCACTCCAGGTTCTCTTACTTACTGGGTTCTTATTCATTTGTTCTTATACATTCAGTCTCTAACACTAGTACGTATGATCAGACAGGTCAGGTCAACATTTGCCTACTTGCAGTATCTCCAGGGGCATAGAGAACCACGTCGCGCCCCTATAATAATTGGGTGTGTGGCCTAAAAAGGGGGCGTTAAAAATGACAAACTATGGCATAGTGCCAGAGTCTGTTTTTTCAATGTGCGGACGCCATCTTTCCGAAGATATCACTGGGAAGATATCGAAGGACTTAAGAATAGGTATACTCAGGAGGATGGGGGGGGGGGGGGTCAGTGGACCCGGGCCAGGGTAATAATTAGTACCCGCGCCCCCCTTCTCAGCACCACTGGGTATTATCTTGAGTCTCCATAGCTTCTCACACTAAATCGAAATCCCAGCTGAAGACACAACTACTTAGGGATAAATTTATTAAGAGCTTTTCTCAGCGGTTTTTATTAAGAGAGCAATATTATTTATTACTATATTAAAAAGGCAGAAATATTTAATTGTTAAATGGTGTTAAAAAAGTTTTTATTGTAGTTCAACATTTCTTATTTTATTAGTTACCAGAACGTCAATATGATGGAACAATATAACAGTAATTTCAGCACTGGCGACTGTACGAGCCCGAATGGAGCAACACTTGAATTTCTCCGTTGGGCACCATCTAGTGGCCACGGGCAGGCAAAACACTTAAATTCATCCCATAGAGGAGGCGAGCAGCATTAGTCTTTTATTATATAGGATGATATGGTCTCCATTTATATAGTCATAAAATAATGTTGCCCCATCACAAGAACACTAACAGTATCTAATATTGCCCCTTTAATACAATAAGAAACAATACTGCTCACTTAATAAAATGAAACAATAATTTTCCCCATAATACATTAATAAAACAAATGTGTCACTTATAACAGAATTAATAATGTATTTTTCTTCTTAATTGAATATAATTGCCCTCATATTATTCTTCACCTCCTGATTGGTCACATACTGTAGAAGCGGTATTTATATGGAATTTGTAACCTTCTGTTCATTGTTTGAGAATGACTGTCCAGACCAAATCACTGAATAGTAATGCAGTGGTTTGGAAGACAAAACCCCCAGGCCAAATCCCTATTTAGTTAAATTAGCCCTAAAGGGGGGTACACACGGAGAGATCCATTCTTAAATTCTAAGCAGTCTGACTAGATTGTTTAAAAATTAAGCACAGATCTCTCCTTGTGTATGCCCATAGTGATAGCGATGCGTGGCCCTGAGCGTCGCTATCATTACCTCAAGATTTGGCATGCATGCATGCCAAATCTAGTAGATTGCTCACTTCACTGCTGTGTGAAGTGAGCGCCCCCCCCCACCCCGAGGTGTGATGAGCGGTCAGTGCTAGATCGCTCATCACACATCTCCTTGTGTGTACGGGGCTTTCGTCTCAATAAGGCACTTATCCTGAATTATCTCAAAAGGGAACTTGAGCCTAAATTTTCCCCAAGCTCACACCTCTCTGAAGCTTGAGCCCTCTGGGTGAGTCATTCCTCGTTTCACTCTCGCACATCATAAGCCATTTCACTCTTTTTCATTAGCACTCATGTGGGCATTACAGTTATTTTGTATCAAAAGTACCAATAGCAATAATAACATATAGAATATATAGAAACTAATACAGCAATATGTAATAAGCATCTGAATGCTTGTCGATAGTATTTATACTATTATAAATGTTGTGCTAGCTGGAACTTTAGGTGAGGACTGGTACCTTTTGTCGGAGTACTGGGGATATTAGAATAATGTGTGTATTACAGTGTGCTTATCACACAAATCATACCAGGTCATATCAGATCAAAAGAATTATGTTTTATCACTTACAATTGTGTATGATGCCTCAGAGAAGTCACAAATTCAATTGCGGTACTCAAGGCACTTTAACAGTCCAGGTTTTATAGATATCCATGTTTAAGCACAGATTACTTAATTAGTACCACAGTCAGTTTGAATCTTCCCAGGAGTGGCCAACCTACCAAAGCAATTCACAAAGAACCCAAACATCTAAAAATCTGCAGGCCTCGCATGCCTCAATTAATGTCAGCATGTATGATTCCACCATAAGGAAAGACTAGGCAAAAATATATATTGCAAGGCGAAATCCACTGCTTTCCAAGTGGAACATAAAGGCTTGTCAAACATTTGCCATAAAAACACATCGACAGGCCCCAAGTCTTTTGGGCTAATGTTCTGTTGACTGATGAGTCAAAAATTTATCTTTTTAGAAGACGTGGGTCTTGTTAGGTGTGGAATAAAGCTAACACAGCATTCCACAATAGTCAAACATGGTGTTGGTAATGTGATGCTGTGGAGATGCTTTGTTGCTTCAGGACCTGGGCATCTTACCATAATTGATGAAACCATGAACTCTGTTCTTTACCAGAAATTTTGAGGGAGAATATGTGTTCATCGGTCCATGACCTGAAGCCAGTTGCAATTGGGTTATGCAGCAAGACAAATATCCTAAGCGAAAAGGGCAAGTCCATCTCTGATTGGCTCAGAAGCAACACAATTTAGGATGTAGAGATATCTAGTGAAAGTCCTGATTTGAGTCCAGTTTAGATGCTGTGGCAGAACCTTAAACAGGCAATTCATGCTCGCAAACCCTCCAATGTGGCTGAATTAAAGGCCTAATTCAGAGTTGATCTTAGCAGCAAATTTGTTAGCAGTTGAGCAAAACCATGAGCACTGCAGGGGGGGGGGGGGGCAGATATAACATGTGCAGAGAGAGTTAGATATGGGTGGGGTGTGTTCAAACTGAAATCTAAATTGCAGTGTAAAAAACAGCAGCCAGTATTTACCCTGCACAGAAACAAAATAACCCACCCAAATCTAACTCTCTCTGCACATGTTAAATCTGCACCACCCCCCCCCCCCCGCAGTGCACATGGTTTTGCCCAACTGCTAACAAATTTGCTACTGCGATCAACTCTGGATTACCCCCTAAAGCAATTTATGATTCCTGATAAGTTTGCGGTGTGTTCTGGTAAATAATGATGTTAATGCTTGCAGTAGCTAAAACAAGGTAACATTTATTCAGGCTGACACACAGAGTGTAGTATATTAGCTGAGGCAGACATAGGTGATTTGTAGTCAGATTATGTGGGAATTAGGATTGCAGTATAGCCCAAGAGCAGGAAGCAAGGACTGAAAAGAGCAGCACCGCTAGTTGATTAGTGGTAATGCAGGCAGTATGGATTGTGACATGCAAAGAAGAGTTGGCCAAGATTCCACCACAGTAATGTTAAAGACCTTATCGATCGTTTTGGGTTGCAGTTGTTGCTGCTTAAGGTGGCACAGCCAGTTATTAGGTTTAGGGGGAAAAAAAATCATTTTTCATATACTGTAGGTGTTAGATAACTTTTTCCATCAATAAATGAAATGATCCATTAAAACAGTATTTTGTGTTTACTCAGGTTGTCTTTGTCTTATGTCCAGTTTTGTTTAAAGATCTGAAACAAATAAGTGTGACAAATATGCAAAAATAGAAGATATGAGAAAGGAGACAAATATATAGAGACAAAGTATTAAGGATTCACTTTAGCTTGATGTTTAGTATAAAGAGTTATTTGTATATCCCTGGCACCCTTTTGAATATGTATTAGAAATAAACTTAAATATATATTAATTTACAAAAATAGTGCATACTATATGGGTAATAATTTATTTTATAAAGTATATAAATAAAACATGATATAATTGGAGCTACATATCCCATAATGATGACTGCACATGCATAGTAGGCTGCCCGAGGTCCCGCAGCATTAAGTGAAGTGATCGCTATTTTGATCACTTTACTATATATATGGTAAGGATGCAGGGACATTTTAATAGAGGAGGGGACCTGCGTCCAGCCTCCATCGTGTGCCCCCTCCTCTCCGGCAGCAGGTAGACATTAGCATAATGCATAATGCCAGAGTCTACTGCGCATGAGCAGGTCTCCGGTAATATGGCACCCACGAGTTGTTCCCAGGTACGCGGTGGGCATTTTCCAAGTGATTTATGCCTGCACTGGAGGGCCGCCACCGTGGGACTCCAGAGGGGTAAGTATAATATATGGGTGCAGTGTGTGCGGTGCACCCTTTATAGGAACCCATCCTTGCATAGGCATTTCTATCAGAGCTGATTCCAGAACGGGCTGATGTTTCATCCCAATCTGCCCCTGACACCTATTTTAACGTTTTTAAACAGTTTGCCATTTAAAACCCCCCACAATTAACTGGCCATCCAAACCAGCACTCCCCCGTGATTACTGGCCACTTGGTCCAGTCCTGTTGATCTGGTGTCACAACACTGACACCGCGCAGCACCAGTCCAGCCCTCCCTTGCTTGTCTCTTGCCGCTGTGTCATCCCGGATTTCTCGGCTCTGCTATGTGCTCCATACCTGCAGGATGGGGCAATAATGACGGAGATCACATCGAGGATGAAGGAATGTCAGGTAATAGATATATATATATATATATATATATACACACACACAACAAGAGGTCCGGCTCTCCCAGTAAAGGTACGATACTGCGCCGGGTGCCTGCATACAGAAGATAGATTAGCAAACAAACAAGAGCGGCACTCCAGGCGTCTAATGATACAGAGGCAGTCACGCGATGTGTATGGGACAACGTCTCAATGCCTTTTTATTATGGCATTTTCATCAGGTCTGATGAAAATGCCAGAATAAAAAGGCATTAAAACGTTGTCCCATACACGTCGCATGAATGCCTCTGTATCATTAGACGCCTGGAGTGCCGCTCTTGTTTGTTTGATATATATGTATATATATATATGTGTGTGTATATATATATATATATATATACATAAACATGTACAGTACATGGTGGGCCCACTGCTTGGGGATCAGGTTCCAGATTGTACACTTTAATTATACATTATGCATATGTTGCCTTAAAGTGCACAGGACTGTGATATAGTTTCTACAGTGCGTTACTGTTATTACTCTGGTTCATTATCAAGCATGCACTAGCAGTTCTTACTATAAATATTTTTCAAGGGGCCCAGACTATGCACTCAGTTACGATTAATCAAGCCTCTGTGGCAGCTGGCCACACCCCCTCTGCAGACTGGCCACATCCCTAAATATGGGCCCCTACCATTGCATTCCCCCATTGGCCCTACATGCCCCAGTCCAACAATAGCTAGCTGGCTATAATTAAAGGCCAGACATTCTTCATCAATAAAGATTACCATTTTAGGATGCAGTGTCCTCTACATCTACATGAGTTCTTTAGCCGGTGTCAATGCTTTCTCAGCAATAAAGGCAAATTTTTGGTCGGTTACCGATGCTTGGTAGTGGGTGTGCAATAGGGGCATGCTTAACCTATACATTTTGCCCAATCCAGGGTCATTTATATGAATACATTTAGATATATTTTTTATATACTTTATAAAATAAATTATCGCTCTTATATTATGCAACATTTTTTGGCACTTTAACATATATTTAATTTTATACTAATACACATTCAAAAGGGTGCCAGGGACGTATACTAAGCAGTTCAATGACTGAGATGTATACAAACGTTCACCAGGAAAGTAGGTTTAAAGCTGAAAAGTTTGACTGCTTAGGTTCATGAGGCCTCGTACTTACTAAAGCTGTGAGTGCCAACATTACCCCATTGTACGTTGTCATGGAGGGTAGGCGGATAATATCAAGGAGGGTAGCCGGATAATATCATGGAGGGTAGCCAGATCAAATTAATTACGTACAGGACAGAGGGCCGAGCCCCTTTACAATTGTGTATATATACTTTGCAATAAATCACATCTCAAGACAACCTTCTATCAATGGGATTAAGAATCTTTAAGCAAGAATTTTGTATTGTAATAAAACAGTATATGTTCAGCATGTCAACATTTCGAATGTCGACACAATTATGTTGATATGGCCTGAATGTTGACAATCACAATATTGATATTGGCAGAATCTCAACACTGTGAATGTCGACAATCAATGTTGAGGTTAGTAGATAAGTCAATGGAAAAACACATTGTCGACATCCCAACTGTTAACATCCTGGCAATGTTGAAACTGTGAATGGTGACATGTAGACATTCAGACCATGTTGACAATCTGGTATCTATTATTCTGAATTTCATCATTTTGTACCACACCTATACAAATAGTCCTGATGTTCCATCACTCCTGATTCATTTAATCCCATTTAAAATTGTAACTAAGCTTACTCAAGCAGTATTCAGGATACAAGTGGAAATGGAAACATTTTAATTATTGAAGAGGGTGGTCCAAAACAGGTGGTAGAGTGGGATTTCATCCACCATGCACAATTTATAGACTTACAAAGCCGCATATTGGTAACTATAAGATACTGTTCTTCTCTAACCTAATAGCACAAGTCGACAGACTTGTCTCATATACTAATCTGTGCTGCTGTGATTATTCTGATAATCTGTTGGGGTAAAGTTGTTCTTCAAAACAGAAAACATACGTACAAGCAGGTAATAAGGAGTGATAACAGGTAAGGTACTAAGACCTAGCCAAAGATCAAATCTCCCAAATGTCCTTTTGGTGAAAACGTGCCAAGTTTGTACGACTTTCCCATGGTCCTGTTGCATGGGGTTTGGGAGATGTATTGATGCAAGCAGTGAAGGCAGCATAAAAAATTTATTTTTCTGTAAAAAAGAAATGGTCATATCCCTCCATCCCTCTGCTGAGAACTCCAGTGTCCTCCATGCCAAACATCATCAATTTGCATGGCAAGACTGCTCAACAACAACCTATTTATTCACTTAGTGCAGGCATGTCCAAACTGCGGCCCTCCAGCTGTTGAGAAACTACACATCCCAGCATGCCATGACACAGCTTTAGCATTCTCTGACAGCAAAACTGTGTCAGGGCATGCTGGGATATGTAGTTTCACAACAGCTGGAGGGCCGCAGTTTGGACATGCCTGACTTAGTGGGTCTCTCATCTACATTTAAATATATTTTCTTCACTAAGGAAGTTTTACAGTTAATAACTAAGGCAGAAATGTAATAGCCTACTAGATGCAGGCATCAGCGTGATTCCAGCGAGTATGCCCTTTTTTTTTTTTAAAGTGCCAATAATTTAAAATGCAAAACCATGTTCCCCGTAAAACATCTTCACAGTCCTAAACATAACAAAAACATAGTAACAAACGACATCAAAATGTGCATATTGGGGGTAATTCCAAGTTGATCGCAGCAGGATTTTTGTTAGCAATTGGGCAAAACCATGTGCACTGCAGGGGAGGCAGATATAACATGTGCAGAGAGAGTTAGATTTGGGTGGGGTGTGTTCAATCTGCAATCTAATTTGCAGTGTAAAAATAAAGCAGCCAATATTTACCCTGCACAGAAATAAAATAACCCACCCAAATCTAACTCTTTCTGCACATATTATATCTGTCTCCCCTGCAGTGCACATGGTTTTGCCCAATTGCTATCCAAAATCCTGCTGCGATCAACTTGGAATTACCCCCTTGTTCTAGCAGAATAAATGGAAAAATTCAGTCCAGTGCGCGTGCTATTTTTTTCGAAGACATCACTGAAAAAATAGCAATGTGAGCAGCAGTTAAATGGAGGGGAGCTACAGTGGGGCAAAAAAGTATTTGGACAACCACTGATTGTGCAAGTTGACCCACTTAAAAAGATGAGAGAGGTCTGTAATTTCCATCATAGGTACACTTTAACTGTCAGAGACAGAATCTAAAAAAAACAGGAAATCACATTGTATTGTTTTTAAACAATTTACTTGTATATTCTTGTGGAAAATAAATATTTGGACACCTACCAAGCAGCAAGATTTCTGGCTCTCACAGACCTGTTACTACTTCTTTAAGAAGCTCTTCTATCCTCCACTTGTTACCTGTATTAATGGCACCTGCTTGAACTGTTATCTGTATAAAAGACACCTGTCCACACCCTCAAACAGTCAGACTGCTACCTCTCCACCATGGCCAAGACCAGAGAGCTGTCTAAGGACACCAGGGACAAAATTGTAGAGCTGCACAAGGCTGGGATGAGCTACTCGATAATAGGCAAGCAGCTTGGTGAGAAGAGATCAACTGATGGCGCAATTATTAAAAAATGGAAGAAATACAAGATCGCTGACAATCTCCCTTGACCTGGGGCTCCATGCAAGATCTCACCTCATGAGGTATCAATGATCTTGAGAACGGTGAGGAATCAGCCCAGAACTACACGGGGGGGCCTGGTCAATGGCCTCAAGAGAGCTGGGATCACAGTCACAAAGGCTACCATTAGCAACACACTAAGTTGTCATTGATTGAAATCCTGCAGCGCCCGAAAGGTCCCCCTGCTTAAGCCAGCACATGTCCAGGCCCATCTAAAGTTTGCCAGTGACCATCTGGATGATCCAGAGGAGGATTGGGAGAATGTAATGTGGTCAGATGAGAGCAAAATCAAACTTTTTGGTATAAACTCCACTCACCGTGTTTGGAGGGAGAAGAATGATGAATGGCATCCCAAGGACACCATACCCACTGTGAAGCATGGGGGTGGAAACATTATGCTTTGGGGCTGCTTTTCTGCAAAGGGGATAGGACGACTGATCCGTATTAAGGAGAGGATGAATGGGGCCATGTATCATGAGATTTTGGGCAAAAACCTCCTTCCCTCAGTAAGAGCATTGAAGATGGAACGTGGCTGGGTCTTCCAGCATGACAATAACCCCAAACACACCGCCCGGGCAACTAAGGAGTGGCTCCGTAAGAAGCATTTCAAGGTCCTGGAGCGGCCTAACCAGTCTCCAGACCTCAACCCAATAGAAAATCTGTGGAGGAAGTTGAAAGTCAGTGTTACCCGGCGACAGCCCCAAAACATGACAGATCTAGAGAAGATCTGCATGGAAGAGTGGGCCAAAATACCTGCTACAGTGTGTGCAAACCTGGTCAAGAACTACAGGAAACGTTTGACCTCTGTAATTGCCAATCGAGGTTATATTACAAAGTATTGAGTTAAGGCCTGTACACACTGGTCGATATATCGTCCGTTCTCTTGAACGGCCGATATATCGCGGGACCGTCGGCCAGTGTGTACGGCCGATACGTCTGTGAACTCCGTCGTTCACAGACGTATCACGTCGGCCGCGCAGCACAGCCGACGGCCAATATATCTACCGATATATTGGCGCGTCGCTGTGTGTGTACGGGGCGGTCGGACGACCGCCCGTACACATGCTGCGGCGGCCGGCGGTGATTGACAGCTGAACTGGGCGGGCGTGTGTACACGCCCGCCCAGTTCATGACGTCAGTCCCCGACGGATCGGGCAGTGTGTATGCTCAACACACTGCCCAATCTGTCCATAGATATATCTGCAGATCAATTGATCTGCAGATATATCTATTAGTGTGTACCCACCTTTAAACTTTTTGATTGTCCAAATATTTATTTTCCGCAAGAATATACAAATAAATTGTTTAAAAATCATACAATGTGATTTCCTGTTTTTTTTTTCCAGATTCTGTCTCTCACAGTTGAAGTGTACCTATGATGGAAATTACAGACCTCTCTCATCTTTTTAAGTGGGTCAACTTGCACAATCAGTGGCTGTCCAAATACTTTTTTGCCCCACTGTACATGAAATAATCTGTGTGTACTGGGTGCAGGATGTGCAGCCATTATCAATACACCACTGACCTAATTATATACACAAGCTTCTTTAAGGTAGTGTCCCTTAAGATAAGACCAACCTTGCTTAATCTTCATCAATATTGTTTATACTTTTAGATTTAGTATATATATATATATATATATAATCTAAAAGTATAATATATATATATATATATATATATATATATATATATATATACCAGTCATGCATAAGGCTGACTTAACGTTCTAGCTTTGTGTACAATATATTGTGCTTGTGTTCAGCACCATGACTGTAGTTAAGACCTCGATGGTCAATATATTGAAATTCCCCAGATGGAGGGGGGAAAAACCAACACATCCATTACAGAAGATTGGTGGTTTTATGCATCTTTTAGCGTTGTATGGAAATGAAATAACCAAAACCAGAAGTTAGAGAGTGCACAAAAAAAGTGGCCGCTGAACAAAGTTACATTTATTCAAAATTAGGGGAATATTAGCTTGTCTGACTTTCTCTCCTTGTTATTTTCTGAATATATCAGTCTGACATGTTGCTGCGCTTGAAATTGATAGAGTTCTACCTCTCAGGAGCCGTCCTGTTTTTAATAGTCGGGGCATTAAAGTTTATGTTTCATTATAAGAAGTTTGTCGTTCAACAAAATTTCATCATGCATCACTGGAATAGGTGTACTGTGCTCTGTTTCATTATGTTTTATTTAAATTAATACATACATAGGTGTCATTTCTTTAACTTTGATTTAAATTGTTTTTTTCTTTCATTAGTTCTCAATCTAAAGTAGTTCTGAATAATGTCATTTTGATACATTTTACATTATTTTACTACTGTTTATTTCTTGTGTTTAAAGTTTAAACATTAGTAAAACCTTTCCTCATTCATAGGTTTTTCTGCAGACTTTCTGTATTGTATTTGTTGTTGTTATTTCATGTAACAATTACTGGTGTTGCTACGTACAGAGCAGGAAGAAGACATGAGACAGAAGATTCTGTAGGTAAACATACAATAATATAAAATGTAATGTAAATGAAATTATTATATTTTTCTAATGGTGTTGGGACCAATTAGCCAAATGTACTTTTTCTTAAACATTTGTTTTTTTTCTGACACAGACCTCTTAAGCTTGCCAAACACACCTCATGCATTCATGCACCATAATCATGAAACTACCAGGTCTTTGTCCAATTTAGACACACATAGGAAATATAATATTGTGCAGCTATAATATGGTCATTTAGTTCTCAGATAAAACATCTGCTGGGTCAGTGATTGTAGATGTGGGCAGTGGTGTCGAGAGAGGGGGGGGGGGGGAGGGTACAAATTACCCGGGCCCAGGTCTGATGGAGGGGCCCAGTGGTTGCCTGGGCCCCCTTCCCCTTGCCTGGCAGCAGCAGCTGCAGCTCTCCTCCTCAGCCCAGCACACACTGCTGTGAGCTGGGCTGCAGTGTGGCAAAGGAGGCGCTTAAAATACAATTTTTTTCAGATTTTTTTTCCAAAGGGTGCAAGGCAACGCCTCCTGTGATTAGGCCACACCCCTTCAAAAGTACCTGGGCCCTGCCAGGCTCTCTACTGCCCTGGAGGTGGGCTGTGTGGTTGGCGGAAGTTTCCCCCACCAACCGCTTTGCCACGGAAGTACTCTTGATGGCCATGTTAGTTTGTGCGTACTCTCTGTAAATTCACATTTCTGCAAAGCTCCAGTGTTCTGTTGTGTCTTTCAACAGCAGACAACTCTTCATGGCATCAGAAGTCTGGTTATGATGGCTTTGGCTCTGGGTCTTCACTTCACAGAATCTCTGGTTTTTGACGATCACAGGGCTGACATTCACGAAATAATGGTGCGTTTATTACTGGTCTGGTCTGTCAGACAAGTCTAAAAAGGTACAGGCATACACTCTGTTAAATCTTGCTGGTGCTGAGGTGGTGGACAAAGCAGATACTTTTGGCTCTAAGGAGAGTAATGTGGATCCACTTACACTTCTAAAGAAGTTTGATGAAATATGTTTGCCAGTAAAAAATACATTATGGACGGACAGCAATGCTGCAGTGCAAAGCCCAACTGAAAGTAATGTATTCCAACAAATAACTAGCTATGAAGTATGTATATATACCGCACTCACAAACAAGTTAATCAGAATTTTCGGTGATATTAACACACAACACACTCTCCTTTACCCCACAAGAAAGAGTTCAAAATAGAAGCTGGTGTATAGATAATATGTATGCTAAATAAACAGTCTGATAAAAATGTCCAGGAGTGTAATTGGGAGGCAAATGACCAACATCAACCGCAGCATTTAGTGCTCCATGTGACCTGTAGAAGTGGTCATTCCTATAAGCTTCATAAAAGCCCTGCATTTAATTAATGCTGTAATGCTTATGACAAACCTAACCACTTTGCAAATATGGTGCAGGTCTAAGGACAAGAATGAAAACAGGAAGAAACATGCAGCACGGTCCATCAGGCCATTACACAGGGACAATACCATAGATTCCACACCAGATACCACATCTGTTGCAGGCTTCCAATGTGGGAGTATATATTTGGAAAGGGTGAAATATTCACACTGTCACAGACAGAGACTGAAATGCTTTCACAATAGGCATCGACAATTGGCAAATGTATTTTAATATCAAAGACCAAATCCAAACATTTGACCACAGATTGACTGCACTCATATTGGGGAATTTAATTATGATGATCAAGTAATCAGTGGCGTCAGAAAGGGGTTGCGGCTTGCACCCAGTTGTCACCCTCAGAGGGGGTGAAACCAAAATGCCGGCTTTTCCATACTTACAGGAGCCGGGTGCTGTAGTGTGACATTCTCTTGCAACACCTGGCTCCTGTCATAGAGGAGTAGCTGACAGTGCAGGCATTAGTCTCTGGAGGCTGCCCAGCATCTTTGGTGATACTGGGCTACCCCCGGAGTGATGTCACCACAAGGCCACCCATGAGGCAACGTCCTTTCCAACTTAGGCCACACCTCATTTCCATCTGCAAGTGTGCCTCCAGCGCACGACAGGGTACAGAGTGTGCACCAGACCTGATGACGCCTTTGCAGGTAATCATTGTTGAAAGTGGGGAGCGTAATGCACAAACTCCATGTTGCTACTTCTCCAGGGAATTCCCTGTACCAAGATAGCCACCAAAGCTACTACTGTGCATGTGCAGAACCATCTTGGAGACTGTGTGAGAAGTACCACAGTGGTAAGCAGTAGTCTTCCACTTAGCTCCAGTGAGCCTGAGAATTAGCTGCTAACATAACCACTGTTCCAGCATCCTGCACTGCTGCCCATTACCTACATACACTCACCGGCAGTGTATATAACAGTGAGTAGGGTTGTACCTGCTTTATCTTCAATAAAACCATTCCGCTGGTTAAGTAATTGGGTTCGTAGTTGTAAGGCATCCACTGGTGTGTACAGAAACTATGTTATATCATCTAGCCTGTAGACACATATTTCCAACAATCAAAACCATGGAAGTGGCCACCAGGGCCATCTTAACAGCAGTGTAGGCCCCTGGGCAAAGCAATGTACTGGGCCCCTAATTATTCCTTTACTGCACAGATGGTGGGAGATGGGGCAGGAGGGAGTAAACTATAGTGGGGGCATTGGGCAGAATAAAGGGGACCCGGTACACGACTTCCAGTGTGGTAGGGGGTATTTAATATGCAGGGGAGGGGTGGACAGTGGAGTGGGCTTTATATTAATCTTTTTCCGGTGGAAGGTCTGCTTGCTTGACTGCAGATATCTCCAGTTCCTGGAAATAGATTTCTTAGCTTTCAATGGGATAAAAACTAGAGAGTCCCAGCTTTCAGGAGGCACTGGGGACCTTGGGATCAGAGTCCAGGAGCTAGAACAATCCACCGCTGAAAAAATAAAACTGCATACCAGGCGTGTGCAGCTGGAGCAGGACCAGCTGCTGGAAGGCTGATATCTGGTTCTGGGCATAGTAGAGACAAGCTGCCAGAGTCCACCAAAAAGGGAGAGTCCCAGTTTTTGAAGTATACCCTCAGAAAAACTCTATGTTAGACAGAACCCAAGATATCTGGCTGGGAAGCGCAATTAACAGGCTCGGATGGAGACCACTGCTCTGAAGTCAGATATCTCCAGTTCCCCTGGGCTAATTTTTAAAAATCTGGTACCTCTGGAAAAAGGGTACCTTCAGCTATCAGCCTAAGGCCCCTATACTTCTGCGGCCTTTGGGCAACAGCCCATGAGCCCATATGAATAGACAACCCTGGTGGCCACACTCAAATTCTCATGCCATCCTCTGCAATTTCACATAGTTTAGAGTAATGTTTAACTATAGAAATGTAAAAAATGGTGACAACAGAGTGGAAGAGCTAAGGGGGGTAAATCTAAGTTGATCACAGCAGGAATTTTGTTAGCAGTTGGGCAATACCATGTGCACTGCAGGGGAGGCAGATTTAACATGTTTTCAACGATAATGGACATGTAGAAAAATAGATAGTATAGTATTATTGTGGATATTTATTAAAAAATATTTGCTTTTAAAACAAGCACATAAAAACATATAAAGATATATCCATAGGTAAGGAACGAAATGGAGGTGTTACCAAATCGATGTACTACAGGAGCATGTAGATGTGACTAGTACAAGGTCCCAGCTAACTTGGTGCTCAGCTTGCTTGCTGTCAAAGAAAAGTCACGCTAATGTCCACTTCCACCTGGTGTCCACCTGTCATCAGCCAACGCGTATCGAGCCAAATGCTCTTCGTTAGGACAGTTTGGCTTGATACGTCCCTCAAAGAGATCCATTAATTCATCTATGGATGGCTTGCTACTGTCAATATAGATCATTAGCCACTGATTATGATACTGCAAACCACTACACACTACGTATGCTAGAATATAGCATTTCATGCTTAAACATACCTGTTGTGCTATGACATGTTTGATGATGATGATATGGGTGTAATGAAGTTTGATGTTCTGTCCACCTGGTATCTGAAAGAACTCTGTCAGGCCACACTCCATAGTGGCCTGTGCCAACATGTTTCTCAAGTTGTCCTGAATGGCTGGCCCTTATCTTCCATTGAATTGCCTAATGATTCAAGATCCTGTTTTGCCATGTGGAATGAACTTACACTATCTGATGGTTTACTCTTGTGAGGTAACATTTTATCATCCCCAACTTTCTCCAGAAATTTTATGTCTCCCAGTCCATCAAGTGCACCCTGTGTGTAAAGCTACCAAGCATAGAGCTAAGGATGCTCTTTCTTAGCTTTCCATGTCTGGTGACATTGAATGTGTTGTTGCTGCTTCTGCTTCCTGCAATGCACTATGGGTTTCTCATTTAAAGAAACACCTCTTTCTGCATGTTGTGTCTGACCTTTCCTGGTCTGTTGTTGCTGTGGACATAAATGGAGGGGGTAAGAGCATAAGGTAGGGGTTGATTCATACTTTGGCTGGTTCAGAATGGACTATACCCAACATCACCAGTTAAGCTTAAGAAGTACTTCTCAAACCAAAACAATTCCTCACAAACAATGCCACTCAGTTCATGAGCACAGAGTTTCAGACCTTCACCAAACAATGGGACATTACTCACACCACCAAAAGCCTTTGTGTCATATATTAAAAAAGATAAAGAATGTCAAGACTGGTGCAAAAGCTGCCTTCCTAAAGTGTTACCCCTTAAGATATCACCACAATTTGCAAAATACAGTAGTCAGATATAAACAGGTAGGAGCCACTCTGAAAGAGGGTGCTAATTATGAACACAAGATTTCATACAATGCGATCCTTAATTTGGAATCCATGGTTGTCTTTTTCTTTGTCTCTGTGTTTGGATGATTCTTTCCTTTATTTCTCAAAAGCATGCAAAAAAAGACAATATCAAAAATGTCTAATATGTAGTATAATCTTCAATTAAAATTCACATGAACAGCACCTGGTGTGAAATAGAAGTTAGTGGCAATTAACGCATGGATAGAAGCCCAGACCACAAGCATACACAATCCTTAGGTATAGAAAAGATGGCGTAACCCACTCATACGTTAAACTGGTGTAAAACACATATAAAGGTTTCTTTTACTCTCCAATACACTGTTTCCAAAACCTTGGCCCTCATTCCGAGTTGATCGCTCGCAAGGCGAATTTAGCAGAGTTGCTCACGCTAAGCCTACGCCTACTGGGAGTGTATCTTAGCTTCTTAAAATTGCGACCGATGTATTCGCAATATTGCGATTACAAACTACTTAGCAGTTTCAGAGTAGCTTCAGACTTACTCGGTATCTGCGATCAGTTCAGTGCTTGTCGTTCCTGGTTTGACGTCATAAACACACCCAGCGTTCGCCCAGACACTCCCCCGTTTCTCCGGCCACTCCTGCGTTTTTTCCGGAAACGGTAGCGTTTTTATCCACACGCCCCTAAAACGCCGTGTTTCCGCCCAGTAACACCCATTTCCTGTCAATCACACTACGATCGCCGGAGCGAAGAAAAAGCCGTGAGTAAAAATACTATCTTCATGGTAAAATTACTTGGCGCAGTCGCAGTGCGATTATTGCGCATGCGTACTAAGCGGAATTTCACTGCGATGCGATGAAAATTACCGAGCGAACGACTCGGAATGAGGGCCCTTATGCACTGCATGATATAAGACGGAAGGCGTGCCCCACCCACTCTATTCAGAGGTATATCATGCACATAAAGCAATCTTTTATCACCCCAGAAAATAATGACCATCCCCTCACTCACAGTATCAAACACAGTTTAAGTCCTATAATGGTTTCTTTAGGTCCTCTTCAATTTCTTGAGACTGCCTTGTGAATGTTGTACCGCATAATCATAATTAGAAGGTTAAAAAATATGTTTTTATTGGTATAATTCCTAGCAAAGGAGAAAAAAACTTTGGTAAAATTAAAAGAGAAGAGCAGACTGATTCACAATCAAAAGTTTAAAAAAAATGTAAATAGGGTACAAATATTGTGCTGATACATCCACAATGCACCCCAACAACTGATCCAGACAGTTCAAGAGTGCAAATGGGGTGTACCTCCAAAGATTACCCATGGAAAAAGTAATAGCCGCTCACTTCCATTTGTCAAAGCGTTTCAGTTCTAAACCTTTATCAAAACAAACCGAGAACTTTTTTTATGCAGCCTTTATGTAATGTTTCAGGCTTTTTTCTGAGCCAGGTCCCTAGGTGCTAGTTGAAGCTGAAGTGAGCTGAGGCTGGACAGGTATATTTGAATCTTCAACACTAGATTAACACTGGGCTGATCCCCAGGTCAGGGATTGGACTGGAGTACAGAACTGGGATCTCCAGCACATTGACCTAGAATGGTTCAAGGAGAACTCAGCCCCACCACCTGAACCCATTGATCTGGCTTACTCTACTGGGAACTCATGGACACTGTACTGTAGAAAGCACAGGACTTGATAAGCAACCACTAGAACCAGAACTTAGGACTTAGCGCTAGGGACAGGTTTGAGGTCTGTGCACTGAAGTGTTGGCACACTGGCCTGGAACCTGCACCCTTAGACAGGACTGAACTCAGTTTTAATCCTCACTACCAGATACCCAGAGAAAGGAGACCAAACACCCACTACTGCTGATGTACTAACAGGGGATCCAGAGACTAGGACTTTGGTGGTGATTCTGGTAAAGAGCATGCTGGTCTTTACATGAGAACATTTGTAACAGAAGACTTGTGAGAGTTCCAGATGAGTGAGCTGGAAGTGGAGTCCATTGGGCAAAGTATGCACACAGTACAATGCAGCAGCAGTGTAAACAGGGAGAGAACTAGCACTCAGAGAATATAGCTGGAGTGTTAGTACTAGGGCCCTCATTCCGAGTTGTTCGCTCGCAAGGCGATTTTAGCAGTATTGCACACGCTAAGCCGCCGCCTACTGGGAGTGAATCTTAGCTTCTTAAAATTGCGAACGAAAGATTCGCAATATTGCGATTACACATCTCGTAGCAGTTTCATAGTAGCTTCAGACTTACTCGGCATCTGCGATCAGTTCAATGCTTATCGTTCCTGGTTTGACGTCACAAACACACCCAGCGTTCGCCCAGACACTCCTCCGTTTCTCCAGCCACTCCTGCGTTTTTTCCGGAAACGGTAGCGTTTTTTCCCACACGCCAATAAAACGGCCTGTTTCCGCCCAGTAACACCCATTTCCTGTCAATCACATTACGATCGCCAGAACGATGAAAAAGCCGTGAGTAAAATACCTAACTGCATAGCAAATTTACTTGGCGCAGTCGCAGTGCGGAAATTGCGCATGCGCATTAAGCGGAAAATCGCTGCGATGCGAAGATTTTTACCGAGCGAACAACTCGGAATGAGGGCCTAGATACAGAACTGATGCAGCAAGATCCTAGATCCAGTACTTAGAGAGAATAGAAGGAGTGTTGGCAATTGTGGGTTTAACAGGAGAAATGAAACTTGCAGCAGAGTCCGATTAACCTTTACTAGGAAGTGAGTTCTTCTAGCAATGCTCTGAAGTCCAGAGTAGGTTTAAATATGACACTCCTGTCATTGGATGTAGAGGTCATGTGAGTGCAGCATTCAGAATTTTATTGGATAAAGCAGTCACCTGACTGAATCCAATATGGCTGCTCCAAGTAGTCCAGAACATTATAAACAGGAAATCAGGAATGCTGTAGACGACCACAATATGTGAGTGTCGGAGGGGTATGTGAGGCTAAGACTCTGATGTGTAACACTTTAATACCCACAGTCAAACAGGCTTGCTGAGAGAGTCATTTGCTCTGCTAAACACTTACTTGAAAGTGCTCCAGGGATGGTTCTGATCTATTCATGGCTGCGAATTACCGTAAGTGATAGGCTTCTCTCACCAGCACATGCAACTTCTCTAAAGGCATACTCATACTGTTATCCCTATGACTTTGTTCAAATTACAGCCAAAAGATGAAGACATATAAAGGGTATTAGCAATCTCCAGAATGTTGCTCAAAGCCAGCTATGACAAGTCAGCATACCGGTTGTTTCAACTACATCGAGTCTAGGCTGTGCACATTCAAACTTCTGTAGAAGTGCAGGACCAAGGTGCACAAGACAACAGCCCTGGGTGGAGCAGCTGGTCTGGGGGCATTAGTGCACTCACCAGCAGGGCTGCCCTGAGAAATTCTGGGCCCCGGTACAACCACTTCCTGGGCCCCCCTGCCCCCCACTGGAGGGGGTGTGACCACAGCATGCTGAGGGCATGGCCACTCCTCTTTGGGGGCATGTCTAGCACATCAGAAGCACCCTCTAACAGGAGCATGGCATGACTCCCAGCAAGGATAGTAGAGAGCCTGGCTGGGCCCTGGTACTTTTCAGAGGTCATGGCCTAATCAAAGGAGGCATGGAATTGGGCACAGATAATTTGTACCCTCTCCCCCCTCTCTCGATGCCACTGCTCAGCAGGATCACTGATCAGAATACAAACACATTCTCTGATTGTGGGGGCCAATTGCAACGTCTTTCAGGTCCAACTGTTTGCACCAATAGACTATTCAAATATAATATCAATAATTTCTATAACATTTGGAAAATATAGATTTGTTGCTTTCTTAACAGATTCACTGGAAATACATTCATAAAGTACATACTATCTAAACAACAAATACATTATTTAATGATGTAATGTTTGCATTCTCCTTTTGATATGATTATCATGCTTATGAGAAAGCCCAGCAATCCTTTCTCCCTCTCCAGCCCTGGCACGAGCAGTATCAATGTGATCTGTGGCTGTAGTGATTATGAATAACCCCTGTTTGCATGGAGCCATATGCTTGTTGCCCTTCTAAGCACTGTGAAGGAAATGTAATGTTTTTTTCTAGGAGTGTTTGGAGGAGATTAAAGGGTGACAGATGTGGGTAGGAGAGTATGGGGATCAGCAGTTCTAATTATTATTGTGTTTATCTTTGCATCTATCTCACTGATAGATGAAGGAAATGTGTACTGTCATGATTGGGATCTGTCTTTTATCAACATGAATACTTCACACTAGTATTACTTAGTAATTTCACCATTAAATATCGCCTCATCTATGGGAAGCCCAGATAGCTGTGTTTTTATTACTTCATACTCCCTGTGTTTCTTGTGCTGATATAAATCAGTGCAATATCTCCTTATAGTCTATCTAAGGGCCTCTCTGACTAAAACCATCCACACAATGTGATTGTCAAAACACAAGTAAAATGCATGTAAAGCGCGCTGTTGTTTAAAAAGGTTTAATATGCATTTGATACGTATTTACTTGTTTTTACCATGGCGTTCCATTTGGGTTTTATATATGCGGTTCTATATGAAACAGGAAGTTGATATCTAGTTAAGTTGTACCCGTCCTATTCCCTATAGAATGTAAGCATGTGAGCAGGGCCTTCCTACCTCTATGTCTGTCTGTTATTACCCAGTTTTGTTTTATAATTGTTTTCAGTTGTAAAGCGCAATGGATTTTGCTGCACTATATAAGAAACTGTTAATAAATAATAAATAAATAGTTAAACCCTAACAAATATGAAAATGCTTCTTAAACACATTCTTTATTGCTTTTATAATATAATTCCATAGTATAAAAGGAAGTTTTCAACTGCATTGATACTGTACATATCAGATGCAACAATTGAACAATCATTAAAAAATAACAGTAGTTTAAGTTAAATACATGAAAAAGCAAAAATGTGCAATGTCATTTGGTACAATGATTTTATTTTCAAAGCCATTTACATGCACTTAACTTGCCTAATTGGTGGTGTGCTGCATAGATGGTTGTCCTTCTGGAAGGTTCTCCACTCTCCACAGAGGAATGCTGAAGCTCTGACAGAGTGACCATTGGGTTCTTGGTCTCCTTCCTGACTAGGGCCCTTCTCCCTCGATCGCTCAGTTTAGACCAGGGGTCATGGAACTTTTTTACCTTTTACCCCAAAATATATTTAGATACGCCGACGTTACCCCCTTGATTTGATAGGAAGGAAATCATATAATATTGTGCATATATACTGGTTATCTCTGTTTACATGGCATTTCTGAGATACTGTATATATATATATATATATATATATATATATATATATATATATATATATATACTTATTTATTTAAAAAAAAATTATTATTATTATTTTTGGCAATTATTTTTTGGCAATGAATGGATTAATTAACACTTTCTCCCCAAAACACCAGAATGAATGTAAGAAAGATGGATGAGGGGGGAGACGACTTTTAGGAGACAGATGGTCACATCCTCAGCTCAGTAATGTTAGTGGGAGTTTCCCACTGTTGTGTGGGCCACTGTCTGATCCTGCGGAACTCTATCAGCGGTTCTGTGTGTGGGTTGGTGGGCTGCGGGCGGGAGGACAGGACAATGCAGGACAGGTGGGTATGAGGGAGCACGGTGTGACGTCAGCATGTTACACCGCAGCCAGGAACACAGCATAGGGCTTCCAGGAGCACAGCGCAGGAAGGGCAGGAGGGAGCGTGGTGTGACGTCAGCACGTCACATCACGAGCTGGACGGTGCTGGACAGGGCTGTGTCTCGACAGCGCAACCATCCATTACCCCCAGGAATTTCAATTTACCCCTGTTCACAGACCACTGGTTTAGACGGCCTGCCAGCTCTAGGAAGAGTCCTGGTGGTTCCGAACTTCTTACATTTACAGATGATGAAGGCCACTGTGCTCATTGGGACCTTCAAAGCCGCAGATATTTTTCTGTACCCTTCACCAGATTTGCGCCTTGAGACAATCCTGTCTCAGAGGTCTACAGACAATTCCTTTGACTTCATGCTTGGTTTGTGCTCAGACATGCACTGTCAAGTGTGGGACCTTATATAGACAGGTGTGTGCCTTTCCAAATCATATCTAATCAATTGAATTTACCACAGGTGGACTCCAATTAAGCTGTAGGAACATCTCAAGGATGACCAGTGGAAACAGGATGCACCTGAGCTTAATTTTGAGCTTCATGTCAAAGGCTGTGAATACTTATGTACATGTGATTTCTTAGTTTGATATTTTTAATAAATTTGCAAAAATCTCACAAAAACGTTTTTCACATTGTCATTATGGGGTATTTTGTGTAGAATTTTAAGGGAAAAATGAATTTATTCCATTTTGGAATAAGGCTGTAACATAACAAAATGTGGAAATAGTGAAGCGCTGTGAATACTTTCTGGATGCACTGTATATATGATTGTTAACTATATATTATTATTATTCTTTATTTATATAGCGCCATAAGGGATCCACAGCACCCACTTACAGAGTACATAAGCAAATAAGCAAAGCAAGAAAACAGTGACTTACAATTCAAGACAATATACAGATGGGTCCACGGTTATCTTGGCAAGTTTGATGCGCCTAGGCACACCATGGTTTATTAACATAAACCCTTCATATATTGTACTCAGCTGCAATACAATACACAGAACAATACAGCTGGGGATTAAGTCATTACAGCAAGGGATTAAGTCCGACTGCCCAGTCTCAGTTAATCCTATTAAATGCCAAGATAAACATGGACCCATCTGTAGGACAAGTACAGGGGTATATAAACATTGCTGCATCAGCAGACGACTCTGAAATAAGTATTAGGGTGCAGGAAAACCAAGGCATTTGGTGCCATCGAAGGGAGTATAGAGATGAATATTGTTTCAGGAAGAGAAGGAAATGCACATGAGGGAAGAGGGCCCTGCTCATGAAAGCTTACATTCTAAAGGGGAGGGGCAGATTGGGGGGGGGGTCAGGTGGTAACTTTGTCTGCTATTAGGATTTTTATAGATTTTTATATCACTTAAATAGGGTGTGAACGCAACTGGGATGTAAATATTCTGCCGTGTCATAGGCGTATCTGTAATTGGTGTACCACACACCCTAAACCCATATGATTATATTTACTCCTGCAGACATAAATCACTGGGAAAATGGCCACCTGGGTGACTCCTGCCATTATAGGAACCACCAGCCAATAAGCAGCCACTACAATAACAACAGCCTGCTAATTGGCTGTGTACAGCCAGGATGCCAATCACAGCTTCTACAATGATAAGAACGGCTACACTGAATCCTATTTAAACCTCAAGGATCACCTTTAAAACCTTGTGGTTTCCATCTCTAACCACAAGGTCAGCAGAGGTGAACGTTGTGGTTCACATAGGATTCAATGTAGCAGTTCCATACTCTTCAATGGGAAAACTGTGATTAACAGCCTAACCGTACACTGCCAATTAGCAGGCTGTTGCTATGGTAGTGGTTGCTGATTGGCTGGCTGCTCCTACAATAACAGGAGTCACCCGGGTGCCGCTCAGTCGCTCAGAGAATGTGTATGTGGACACACATATATACATTCTCAGTCCAGTGGCTAAGGTTTTTGTTGTTGTTTTTTGTTTTTTTTAACCCTGTGGATGCCTACTTTGGAATGAAGAGGAACAATCTACACTAGAATAGGTGAGTATATATATAATTTTTTTTACAGGTTACCGTGGATTATACTGGAAAAGAGGACCGAATGGCTACAAGGGATGTAGGTAAATATGTGTAAGTATGTATGTGAGTGTGGGTGTGCATGTATGCTTTAATAAACTTTTACTTTAACAGTGTTTAAGGTTCTGGGTTTGTTTTTTTAACCCTTTGGATGCCTACTTTGGAACGAAGAGGAGAGATGTACACTGGAATAGGTGAGTGTATATGTATATATATATATATATATATATATAATAAAAAGGTTGCACTCTCTTCTTATATAAATGTTGCTCTTTGCAGTCTGTTCCATAACAAGACAGGTATAGATAAAAATATGTAGTAAAGGGCACTCCAACTCCAATTCATTAAACAAGTCAGTTCAATTTAGTTACTCAGTCTCATTGGATAATAAAAGGACAACATCTTCCAGGCTTCCGTGTTACTTTCATCACTACCACAGGAATCACAGAAGTAAACAAATAAAGTTTCTTTTGCATCAGCATTGAATATGCATAGTATACTTAAATCTCCACATCTGTCGACCTTGTTCCTTGTAGAGACGTTCAAAGACTCATGCTCCTAGTCATCCTGCCAGTTCTGTGGTCCAGAGCCATGGTTGTAGCCATTTTAAATACTTACCTAAATGGAAAATCATTACACATCTCCTGAGGAAACCGCTGATTTGCTGTAGTGGAGAAACGCGTTGAGTACATTGCAGAAGGTTGTATGTCCGCTACTGAAAACTGAACTGATTGTGTCTAAGCCTGGGTATGCCCTACCACAAGCCGAGCCGGAACAATAAACCTCAACACCATCGGCTGCAAACCTGCATAGGAGTTGTGCAAAGCATCCAACATCAGCACACGAGTGCGGCAGCGAAATAAGCCGCAAGTACTGGGTGAAAGGTCTGACTGATGGCAGCTTCCTTCAATCATTATGGGTGAGAAACATTAAAGTACAAACAGGGGTCTGAGCATAGCGTACCTGGCTGAATGCCAATTGAAAGTCCAGGACTGTTTTTAAGCAGGATTGCTACTAAGTTGCTTGCTATTAAAACAGACAGTAATCAGATGCAAATAAGCATTATGGACATCAAAACTGCATCTATACCAGTCCAACCACTGATATTGGGATTTTATTATATTTACTTTTTTATATTGAATGTGATTTTATATATTACATTTGTTATTTTTTATTTATTCATTGAAAAAAAGCGCTCTTTCTTGTTGCTGTATAATCAAGTAACAAAGTATTATAGTTTATATATTTGACATCCAGATGGTCATATAGGAGCTGCTAAATTTGATATCTAATTAAGGGGACTATATTGGGACTTTTTTTTTTTATAAAAAGTGCACCCGACTCCTCATAATTCTATAAGAGTTATAGAAGGAGTAAATTGTTTGCTAAAATACAGGTGGACCACAGTCTTTTTTCCTCCTGTATGTTTTCATCCAGGACCGGCTCAAAGAGACTGATGCTGGTTATGCTTTTGAAGGGAGGACCCCCAAATCTAACTAATCTGTGTATGCTTTTGTCAAACTCACAAGCCAGAAACTTTTGTATTTTTGGAGAGATTTTGGTAATGTTTAGGTGCGAGATTACACCTACACTCTATTACATTGCCCGAGTTTTATGTGTGCAATAGTAAAACATCTGGGAGCGAGTTGTGCCATTGCGGGTTGCAGGATTGCAGGAAACATGCGAGTTTGCACGTTCCTGCACCCTATTACATTGTGCAGGTTCTAAAAAACTGCACGTTTATCACTAAGATCACACATTTTAAGAACTCACACTTTATTACATTTAGCTGAATGAATTAATCTGTCTCTGGTCCCAAGACACGTTACCCTGAATGACATTGCCATCCATGATGGTATACTCAGCAGATCGTGGCCTCTATCATTATTCAAGGCTGTCTCTACACAGCATTGTGGACTTTAGGCAGTGTACTAGGGCCCATACCCAACCATTCACAGGAATAAATAATAATACAAAATATATAAATTACCCTTCCTGCTGTCCCACATCCTCTCTCCACATGCTTCCATACAATGAATGACTGTCAGCACTCTGATGGATAGCTCTAACCATCCACCAGTTAGAATGCTGACAACCAAACACTGTCTGGCTGCAGGCTGTAAGGCAAGTAGAGACTAGAGAGTGCTGCCTGACTTCTCTGATAGTGTGTGATTCACAATCAGAGCAGCCAGGCAGCAATCTCTTCGTGCCTCCCAAGAAGCCGAATACCCCTGGCCTAGCCTGCCCCTGCTCAAAGGCAACTTGAACCATGGGGACCTGGGCATCTGCCAAATGAGCCTGTACATTACAGTGGCCCTGTTTTTACTGACCACTTAGAAATGATCCTTTGGAGGTGTGAAGTGACCATTTAGAGGACAGGACAGAAGTGTTTAACTGACTTTTGTTATTTTTATTTGAAAAGGTTCTTATTTGTGACCATATTACTCACAGATCGTGGAAGTTACATAACTATGTTTTATGATACACTACACCATGTTGTGATTTTCTGTGATTAGTTAAAGTTTCTAAATTACATATATTAATGTACCTAATATGAAAAATGACAATAATTGAATTAATAAAACATTGAAGCAAGCCAGAAGGCCAGTGAGGAACGGAATAATTACTCTGGGAATGTAGGAGTTTGGAAAATGACCAGGAATGTTTTATGCTTCTTATCTGCTTTGACTGTGTTTTCTACACTACAATGGAAAATAAGTTTCTAATTACAGGGAAAAGACAATAAATTATTGGACTAGTGCACTGTTCCTATAGTGGAGAGGCTTATATTTGTCAATGAAACTGTGCCTTTGCAGAGCGATCAATCCAATCAGTGTGGCAGTTTCACTTTTTAGGTGACCTTACCATGGCCTTGTAATCTTCAGATTAATAAGATGTTAAAAATCACTACTCTTATCAGTCAGTGAGGACAAAGCTAATGAAAACCACACATAAAAACCAAAAAATGTTTCAGCACCAGTGTATATAATAAGCCCCGGCTTGATGTCCCATTTGGCTGTCTCTCCTCGTTCCAATTGTGCCGCATCACCAGTAGCTGCAGAGAATTGCCAGTTGCCAGTGACTGCTCTATAATACCGCATTCAGATCGCAAATGCCGGATCCCACCCGGTAAAAGAAACGTGTCCTTACCGGGTGGGATCCGGCATTTGCTCCCCTCTGCTGGCTTTCCGACCCGGCAATATACCGGGTCGGTTGCCATAGCAGCGCGGGGGGGGGGGGGGGGTGCAGCAGCAGCAGGGGCGGGGGTGGAGGCGGCGCTGGGAGATGAGCTCATCTCCTGCGCCGCCTCTCCCTATGCTGTGAATGGGAACTGTGTCGCATCGACGCAGCTCCCATTCACACTGCACCTGACCCGGTATTCAATCCGGGTATAATCCTTCTTTTATACCGGGTTGAATTACCGGGTCAGGCGACCCGCTAATTCGCCGAAAGTGCTTTCACATCGCACACTGACCCGTGTCGACACGGCAATATGCCGCGTCGCTACCGGGTTATTTGTGCGATGGGAAAGGGGTATTACTGGTGCTGATAATACTGGGAAGCAATGTCCATAGTGTAGAAAACAAGCAAACAAATATACATAATGCAGGAGGGTACACACTGTGCGATACACTCCATGAGCGATATTGCATAGTGCGTTCCCTACCCTCCCAGGCTGCACGACATTGTGCGTACACACTGAGCGTCACTGCAAATAATATCGCTCAGTGACGTCACTCTGTGCTCGGCCAGTACATGCAGTTTTGGCCGACATAGCCAAAACTGACCTGCATGTACAGCCGGCAGAGGGGGTCATTAACAACCCCCCAGGAAGGCACATCGGCCGTCGTCAGCGGCATACACACTGTGCAATATTTTAGTCAATATCACACAGAAGGGGGAAAATGAGCAATACTGACTAAAATATCGCACAGTGTGCATGAAGCCATGAACCTTAACAAGTACATATTTATAATATATCTCTATAGCTCAATCACATTACATTTTACACATCACACTATACAACTGTACCAATTCCATTAAAATATGTATACAGAGCCTAAAACATGAAAGTCAGCATAGGTACAATATGTTGGCATTATTAATCAAGTGCTCTATTTTGCCAATAGAGGAAATAATTTTGATTTGTGATCTAGTACTTCATATTGGGGCTCTTTAAAATATGTGTTCACTGAATGAAAACAATATTATGGGGCGACTTTCATTCATTTGCATATAAAGCAATGAAGATATGTGTTTGATTAAATTATCACATAATATCTTAATGCTGGGGATAACATAATGGATACAAGGCAATCTAATAAATAATTAGATCTCCATGATATGGTTAAATTAAAACGTACAACAGTAAAGTTGATTTGGTTACTGAAAAAGATTATGAAAATTTGATTATTTATTCAGATATTGAGATATTACCACAAAATTCAGTTTTATATTAAAGTTTACTATGCTCAGTGCCAAACTGGCTATTCTGCTACTTTATTAGAAAATGTATCCAGGTTACACAAATTGTCATAGTTTTAACAAATGTTTGTAGATGTACCCCTAGGATGTCTCCATCTTGCAATAAACTTGTGAAAATCTAGAGTTAATTCTGGAAGGTGAATTTATCAATTTTGTGTGCACACACATAGTAATATGCCGCATGAATGGTGATTCCACAACAGATCTTGAAAGTAGGCTGATTTATCAATACTATCTTACACAAGATAGCACTTCGTCTATTTTGGATGTATTTTACATGGGGTTTATTGTGGGCTCTTGGGTTATGATGATTTATTCACATTAGGGGTGGCAGTTGTATAATGAATAGAGTTTAGCTCTGTAAAAAAAGTGATTCCATTACCTGAGTAATTGCCCACTGGTTGCCACATTTTGCTTCAGTGATTAGATAATTGTAATATTTAATGGAGTCATTCGACTATAATTCTAATCAACAAACAATTTCATGTTCTGATTGACTACAGATTGGTTTATCCCTGCCTACTTCAGAATGGGCTCCTAAGCAGCTAGTAGGAAATAAACTGAATAAATAAAGGTGCTTTTCCCATAATCAAACACACCATAAAAAGTATCAGACTCCTTTCATTGAATCCACAAAAATATATATGTTCATAATAAATAATGTTTGATAATAACATTTGTCAATTTTAAATTTTGAGGGAGATTTATAGCACATCCTGCTTTACCTCATTACCGAGGCAAAGCAAAAAACCACACTGACAAGACGTATTAACATCTTGTCTCCGGAACACGGGAGTATAAGCTCATGCCTCCGGTGTTCCCAGCTCGTGCTGATGCGCTGAGTTTCTCCCCAGGCCAGCTCCACTGGGCATGCACGAGATCTCGCTACTATTGTGAGATCTCACCAGCAGCTACCGCAGCCAGGTACGGCACTGTCCCTGCTGTGGAGATAGGGCAATGCCACCTGCTGCTGTCAAAATCGACAACTGCAGGTGTCGGAACGTTCAGTGCCACCGACCATTCATACATTGCCTGGCATATCTTGTAGATAGCAGCATTGATAATGACAGGTGTCACTGAGCACACTTTACCGTATTCATACATGAGGGATAAGCAGTATCCACGCAAATCATGGCGCTGATACTGCTTCTCCCCCATAACGAGCCTTCATACATCGGCATAACATACTACACCCCTATATTATTTGTATTTGCAAACTTTCTGTGTGACTCAAAGAGCTGAAACATCATTTAAAAGGTTAACAACTTGTTAAAGAATATCATTTATTTTACTTTATATTTCTTAGGGGATTTGTGTTAACACACTACTAAATCATTATGGGGCGAGTATAATACATGGACAAATACAGAAGTCTTTTTGCTGCACGTGAGCTATGATAATGTTTTTCTTGTAGGTGATAAGTCACAGAATTTCTTTTCATTTAACAACACTTTGTGGAGAAGTTAACCTAGGTAAATATCGAAAAATATATCTTGCCATATTAGACTTTACAAGAACAATAAAAAGTCTAAACCAGCACTTAAAAAAGTCTACAATGCATTGATTCTTGTGAACTGGTTTAAATCAATAGAGAAAATAAATCACATCACTCTTTTGTAAGTCCATACGCCTGAGTCTACAAACACTACCTCTAATATATATGATTGAGAGATGGTAAAAATATTTTCTGACATTAGCTTCCTAATGGCACCATGAAACATTTAAACCATGTGACTGACCTCTCTTTTTCTTAATAATTTGTCTTTGAACAGACGCTGTGTTGCAACTTTAAAAATAAACGTTTGCTATGATGACACAACATTAGTGCAGCTGCTTCAGTCATTTTCCTACTTAAGACAAAAAAAAGAAAAGAAAAAGAAAACAAAATTCAGAGGTCTTATCAAGATTTCTAAAAGAAAAACAGATGTTGCCCCATCATTATCATGGAGGTGAAATGTTTCATTCCAAAAATGCAATAAATCCTAATAAAGAAAATTAATGTGGGTTCTGCCCCCATCTACACACAGATACCTTAGATAAATCGACTGATAGATACTTCCAGTGCATATTATGATTATACATTTGAGTGGGAAAAAACACAATAGTTTCATCCCGCAAGCCTTAACGTAATTAGATATGAAACAATTTTCATTTTTGCCCACAAAGACTACTATTCAGATTACCATTCACAATTTTTGAATAACAGTAGGAGGAAAATTTATTTTACAAATCAGTGTTTGTGTACATTAAATGCCTTATTGTCCCTTTCTTTTATGTTATTCCTTATTTGTGCAGAATCAATGTTTAATATATAGGAAATATACATGAAGTCATTTGTGTTGGGCCCCTTAGATATGGCTGCCATTATGAATTTTGAAGACACGCTGTGGAATTTATCCAGAATGGTTAAAGCATTGTTACGTCATTTGCTTCTAATCCCTTAACTAGCCTGTAATGAGTACAATATGTATATTTTCTTTGGGGCTTTGGTGATTTATATGCAGGCTAAGTCTTAAACATAAACTTAAGTCATAAAACAAACTATAAACAATCTAGGTTTGATTTGACATACATAGATTGGAGTAGATTTGTTAAGATTGTGTAGCTAAACGCACTAGCTGCTTGCGAATGTATCGTGAGGCAGCTTTACAAGCACTTATATAAAGCGCAGTCTATAAGTGTGTGTACATATGGACACATCCATACAAACACTCTGAAAGTATGGAATGTCAAGTCACAAATTATTATTATTATGCTTTATTTATATGGCGCCACAAGGAATCTGCAGCACCCAATTACAGAGTAAATAAACAAGTAAGCAAAACAAGAAAACAGTGATTTACAGTTCAAGGCAATATAGGACAAGTACAGGGTATATAAACATTGCTGTATTAGCTGATGACACTGACATACTGTTCGTTTCAAGGTAGCAGAAAACTGAGGGATTTTGTACTGTTGAAGGGAGTATGGAATAAAAGAAAGTTTAAGTAAGAGAAGGAAAAGCACATCAGGGAAGAGGGCCCTGCTTGTGAAAGCTTACATTATAAAGGGGAGGGGCAGACAGACAGGGGTGACACAGATGGAGTAGACAGTGTTACTTGTATTCTGGTATTTATCATGTACATACAGTGCTGCAAGTATGGCGGTACGGTGTACCGATAAGAAAATCCCAGCCGGTACGCCACCTTGCAGACATCGGGTGTTGGAGAGAGGAGAGTGCAGCATGCGCCTCTCCTGCCTGCCCGAGTTCCCTGTCTCCAGCAGCAATGTGCACTGAGCCGGTTCGTGAGCCAATCAGAGCCCGTGGACCGGCAGCCAATCAGGAGCTGCCGCTGCCAGACCGCGAGCCCTAACTGGCTCGCGGACCAGCGCCTGTTCTAATATGCTGGAGACCGGACAGAGGGCAGGAGAGGGGCAGGAGGAGTGCGTGCTGCTCTCTCCTCTCCCCAGCAGCAGACCAGTAGCAGAAGACAGTGCCAACTCCAGGCAGCAGCAACAATGGTGAGTCGCACTGCTGGGGCATATCTGGCACTTTGGGGGCATATCTGGCACTCTGGGGGCATGTGTATCTGGCACTGTGGATGCATGTGTATCTGGCACTGTGGGTGCATATCTGGCACTGGGTGGGCATATCTGGCACTCTGGGGGCATGTGTGTTTCTGGCACTGTGGGGGCATATATGTATCTGTCACTGTGAGGGCATGTATATCTGGCACTATGGGAGCATATCTGGCACTGTGGGGGCATATGCGTATCTGACACTGTGGGGGCATGTGTATCTGGCACTGTGTGGGCATATCTGGCACTGTAGGGGCATGTGTATCTGGCATTGTGGGGGCATATCTGGCAATGTGGAGGCATGTGTATCTGGCACTGTGGGGCATATGTGTATTTGGCGCAGTGGGGGCATATGTGTATCTGACACTCTGGGACAACGTGTATCTGACACTCTGGGGCAATGTGTATCTGACACTCTGGGGCAATGTGTATCTGACACTCTGGGGCAATGTGTATCTGACACTCTGGGGCAATGTGTATCTGGCACAGTGGGGGCATATATGGCACTACTGGGGGTCATTTGTGTATCTGGCACCGTGGGGCATTTGTGCATCTGGCACCATAGGGCATTTGTGTATCTGCCACTGTATGAGCATATCTGGCATGGTGGGGGCATATGTGTATTTTTCACTATTGGTGTCATAAGTGTATCTGGCCCCCCCATATGTGTATCACGCCCCCATTTTCATTGGCCACGCCCCATGTGGCATTTGGCCACACCCATTTTTGGCGCGCGCACACAGTACCTATAAGACATTTTTTCTACTTGCACCACTGTGTACATATTACCAAAAAAGGTGACAACTGTGATTGTACAGTGCAGCATTCAGTACAGTCACAGTGTCACCTGTTTTGGTAGTATGTACATGATAAATAAATAAGATACCAGGCTTAATCATTAATGTAGTTATTTCTACCTCATACTAGATTTAATGTATTTGAGGGATTTCTTTAAACTTAGCGACTTCTAGGCAGCAGTAACGGTTACCTGTTACATACAGTGCTATAATATTTTATGAATGTAAAAATAAATTCTCTTATATTGTTAATTTATCAATACCGCTGAGTTAGGGGCAAACGCAGGATTTTAAAAGGGGAGTTTCCAGATATGATCATATATCTCACTAACACACATCTTATTGTGAAAAGCTGCCACTCAGTTATAGTTGAGGGGTGTATTAAGATTTGTGTTGCTATTACCGGTCTACAAAAAGCAGTTCACTTACCTTGATGCCTATTTCTCCCTTTATTCTAGGGGGTATATTTACTAAGGTCCCGATTTTGACCGAGATGCCGTTTTTTCTTCAAAGTGTCATCTCGGTAATTTACTAAGCAAAAATCACGGCAGTGATGAGGGCATTCGTAATATTTTGGAAGTCCTTGGAAAAAATCACGAATCAATACACCATCGGTCAAATACGCCTGCAATTTGGTAGAAATCGGTCATTTACTAAAAAGTGCAAAACACAAACACTGCCGACAATAGCCAAACACTGCCGTGCTAAAATACAAATCGTGAAAAAGTGCTAAAAAAAAACAGACCTGCTTTTTTATCCCGTGTTTGTATAGGCATGCACGGATCCATGAGATCCGTGCATGTTTATCAGTGGGAAGGGGTGGGAAATGTTATAATTTTTCAAAAAAAAAATGCGTGGGGTCCCCCCTCCTAAACCAAACCAGCCTCTGGCTCTTTGAGCCGGCCCTGGTTGCAAAAATATGGGAAAAAAATTGACAGGGGTTCCCCCATATTTAAGCAACCAGCACCGGGCTCTGCGCCTGGTCCTGGTTCCAAAAATACGGGGGACAAAAAGCGTAGGGGTCCCCCGTATTTTTGAAACCAGCACCGGGCTCCACTAGCTGGACAGATAATGCCACAGCCGGGGGTCACTTTTATACAGTGCCTTGCGGCCGTGGCATCAAATATCCAACTAGTCACCCCTGGCCGGGGTACCCTGGGGGAGTGGGGACCCCTTCAATCAAGGGGTCCCCCCCCCCAGCCACCCAAGGGCCAGGGGTGAAGCCCGAGGCTGTCCCCCCCATCCAATGGGCTGCGGATGGGGGGCTGATAGCCTTTGTGAAAAGTGTTTGATATTATTTTTAGTAGCAGTACTACAAGGCCCAGCAAGCCTCCCCCGCAAGCTGGTACTTGGAGAACCACAAGTACCAGCATGCGGCGGAAAAACGGGCCCGCTGGTACCTGTAGTACTACTACTAAAAAAATACCCCAATAAAGACATCACACACACACCTTGAAAGTATAACTTTAATACATACATGCACACCAACATACATACATACTTACCTATGTTCCCACGCAGGTCGGTCCTCTTCTCCAGTAGAATCCATGGTGTACCTGTAGAAAAAATTATACTCACATAATCCATGGTTGAAGGCTCCTCTGCTTGTAATCCTTTTGTAATCCACGTACTTGAAAAAATAAAAAAACGGATACCCGACCACGAACTGAAAGGGGACCCATGTTTTCACATGGGACCCCTTTCCCCGAATGCCAGAAACCCACTCTGACTGATGTCTAAGTGGGTTTCTTCAGCCAATCAGGGAGCGCCACGTTGTGGCACCCTCCTGATCGGCTGTGTGCTCCTGTACTGTCTGACAGGCGGCACACGGCAGTGTTACAATGTAGCGCCTATGCGCTCCATTATAACCAATGGTGGAAACTTTGTGGTCAGCGGTGAGGTCACTCTCGGTCAACCGCTGAGCTAAAAGTTCCCACCATTGGTTACAATGGAGCGCATAGGCGCTACATTGTAACACTGCCGTGTGCCGCCTGTCATACAGTACAGGAGCACACAGCCAATCAGGAGGGTGCCAAACGTGGCGCTCCCTGATTGGCTGATGGAACCTTCTTGGACTTAAGTCAGAGGGGGTTCCAGGCTTTCGGGGAAAGGGGACCCATGTGAAAACATGGGTCCCCTTTCAGTGCGAGGTCGGGTATCCATTTTTTTATTTTTACAAGTACGTGGATTACAAAAGGATTTACCGAGGAGCCTAAAACACTGGATTATGTGAGTATAATTTTTTCTACAGGTACACCATGGATTCTTCTGGAGAAGAGGACCGACCTGCGTGGGAACATAAGGTAAGTATGTGTATATGGAGGTGTGGATGGATGTATTAAAGTTATACTTTCAAGGTGTGTGTGTGTTGTCTTTATTGGGGTATTTTTTTAGTAGTAGTACTACTACAGGTACCAGTGGGCCCATTTTTCCGCCGCATGCTGGTACTTGTGGTTCTCCAAGTACCAGCTTGCGGGGGAGGCTTGCTGGGCCTTGTAGTACTGCTACTAAAAACAATATCAAACACTTTTCACAAAGGCTATCAGCCCCCCATCCGCAGCCCATTGGATGGGGGGGGACAGCCTCGGGCTTCACCCCTGGCCCTTGGGTGGCTGGGGGGGGACCCCTTGATTGAAGGGGTCCCCACTCCCCCAGGGTACCCCGGCCAGGGGTGACTAGTTGGATATTTGATGCCACGGCCGCAAGGCACTGTATAAAAGTGACCCCCGGCTGTGGTATTATCTGTCCAGCTAGTGGAGCCCGGTGCTGGTTTCAAAAATACGGGGGACCCCTACGCTTTTTATCCTCCGTATTTTTGGAACCAGGACCAGGCGCAGAGCCCGATGCTGGTTGTTTAAATATGGGGGAACCCCTGTCCATTTTTTCCCCATATTTCTGCAACCAGGATCGGCTCAAAGAGCCCGAGGCTGGTTTGCCTTAGGAGGGGGGACCCCACGCAATTTTTTTATTACATTTAAACATTTTTTTTTTTTTTTTACAAGGTGCACAATGAAGCCCAGCACGGATCTCTCAGATCCGGCCGAGATTCATTATATTAAAGTCGGCAGTGTTTTACAAGTCACTCACGTAAAACACTGCCAAAAAAACCGAATGACATCGACATCGGAAAACCCGAAAATGCAGAATACGGCAGCTTAGTAAATTAGTCGTAATCAATTCAAAAAGTTGCATATTTACACTTTCGATGTCATTCGTGATTGAATTTTGACCTCAAACGGGAAAATACGAATCTTAGTAAATTTACCCCTATATATATATATATATATATATATATACCTGTATGCCAGGACGGGCTGGGGGGAGGGGGTTGCCCAGGTGCCTGATGCAGGATGGTTTGAGCAGAGGAGCCTGCTTATTATTATAATAATTGACATATGCATCTGGTGGGGTTTTGGGAATGGTGAAGTGTACGGTGGTGGTGGTGGTGGCGGCGGTGGTGGTGGATGAGGAGAGTCACCTGAAAAATAAAAAAAGCAAATTGATGGCTGGCCCTGCTGCCCCCTCCCCTCCCTTCATAGATAGACAATGGTCATTCCTCCTCTCGTCCACCCCCTGTCCCCTTTCCCGGACTCATGCTTGTCAAGGAGCATAAGTTATTATTGAATACCAGCACATTGAGCACAAGCACCATCAAACCCCCTTTCACCCCCACTAAAGGCAGTCTGCAGACAGACAATGGTCATTCCTCCTCTCCTAACATCGCCCGTCCCCGCGGACACATACTGGTCAAGTATCATAATATTATTATTGAATACCGGCACCCGCCCGCTCCTGGCATATTCTCGCGCTCCTACACAGAAGTTCAGTGCTGTGAGGAGTGCAGCACCGCTAGCATGCACTCTAACCTCTCAGGCCGCACCACACGCCCCATTCATGCCAGAAGCCAGCCTCTCACTTGCAGTAGTGTGTAACGGAGACAGCTGCTGCAACTGCTGCAGACACGCAGGGAGGCTGAGCTCCTGGCGGACTTAAGGAACCATCCACTAGTGCGATATGGCCTGTTTTTATGCGATTGAGACGGATTGCATGAAAAGTGTCACATTGCATGTCCTTTTTGTGTGATTGCGATGCGAGGCGCGCTCCAGTGTGTCTCCCATCGCAATCGCAGATCACACGGGCTGCCCATTACATTTATCTCAATTGCACAGAAATAGGTTTAATAATGTTAGCTTGCATGAGATAAATCACATGTAAAAAATATACTCAAGTAGCAAATCGCAATCGCAGGGCTCCCGGGAAGCTGCCGGCCAGATTACAGGAAAAATGGATCCAACTCATTGCTGAGATAAAACTTTACTCTATTAAATAAACAAATACAAAAAATAAAAAAATCGGTCAGCTGCTGTGTAAGAGGGTGGTGGTGCCGCGTAGTGCCTGCTGCCGTGCAGGTGTAGGTTCACCACTTACCAGGCGCCGCACTCTCTCACCTTCAGGTACCGGAACCTTCCACGGACCTGTAAATCTTCAGTCGGACCCGGACACGGCGATCCCCTCTCGGAACTGACGACGGACGAACTGGGGAGAAAGTAAACTAACTTAAGGGGGGTAGCAACCCTTCTTCCACCGGAAAAGGGGATACCCTAGGGGGTGGCGGCGACCTTCACCGGTTGGGTGTAAGGTCATCACCGGCACAAAGCCTCAGCCACCCAATTCTCACACACTCGCACTCTCGCGCGTAGTGTGATAAAGGGGTTCTCATGTCCGTGAGCAAACCCCTACTCCGGCGCTCGGGGACAGACAAAGGAACGTACGGACACAGATGTTACTCAGCGTTGGTTCCGCACTGCGGACTTCTTCTCCACTTACAGGTCCCTGTAAGGAGGCAAACAAACAACAGCCGTTACACTAACTATAATGGCAGAGCCCTCAAACTAGCTCTGTGTGTGTGCTGCAACAAACTAGACACAAACTTAACAAACTTGGCTCTGCACGGAAACAACACACATCACAATAGCAGTGCGGGTAAAAACCACGGTGCTGTCCCTTTAATTACCCGCTTCAGAACACCAGGCCAGAGGCCTGACTTTACCCTCCGGCCTAGCGCCCGCCTAACTTGGTGCCCGCTGGGTGACCTGGGCCTAATGCCCAGGGTCACCTTATAGAGTGGGGCTCAGGCTTACAAGCCTGCCTACTCTGCGCACGTTGGGGTAGCCTAGGCCTAGCGCCCAGTACCACCCTTATTCATCGGGGGGGGCGCGTACCTATTAACTGGGCCTAATGCCCGCCTAAACTGCCAATTACCGTGGCTTGGGCCTAATGCCCAAACCACCAAATCAGGGGGTGACTGAAACTCCTAACTGCACCACAGGCCTAGTGCCTGAACTGTGCCCCTGGGCCTAATGCCCGTCCCTGGTGGTCTAGGGAGGAAGGGGGGGGGGTGAGGCCTCTCCTGGTCCTGGGGTCTCCAGCACCCTCTTCTGCCGCTGACCCGTCCCTGGCCAGCGGCGTCGCCTCCACTCCTCCGCGTCCAGCCGCTGCTGGACATCTTCTTTCAGGAGCCCGACGTCTTCTGGCCTCTTCAGCGGCCACCAGAGCTCTTCCTCCCACGTCTGCCGTCCTCTTCTTCTGACACGCTGCTTCTCCTCATCCGGCTCTTCGCCGCTCTTCAGCGCGGCCTCCTTCTTCGGCTCCCGCCCGGCGTCTTCTGTGCTCTTCTGCACGGTCTTGACCTTCGGCTCCCATCTGGTGTCTGACGTCAGATGCTGGGGGTGGGGCCTATGACGCGGCAAGCGCCGATTGGCTCGCTGCGCCCACCCATGATTGACCGCCGCTCCGTGATCCGTGATTGGCTCACGGATGGCGCCAACATTCAAACGCCTCCAGTCCGGTGCAGGGAAACGTCTGGTCCCTGCACCGGACACCCGCCGCTCCTGCACACTGACAGGCACTGGGGACAGACAAGCTCCCATGCACCCTGCAGTGCTGATGTGCCCTGGGAAACAGGGCACATCTCTACAGCTGCACGATACATTGGCGTCCAGGGGGGTTTCTAGGTACTCGGAAACCCCCCCTGCTTGCGTGTATGTGAGTGTTGCCCCAGAAAGAGACTGGTGCCTGATAATAATTCTAATTGATTCATTAATTATCTGCATACTTGTAAATGCAATTCATAAAATGACCATTGTCAGCCTCTGTGTGCTGACATCTTCCACCTGAACTAACAGGCCTCATTGAAGCCATGGGAGATCCTGCTGGTTGACCTTTGCCATAACCTGTCCAGAGTGAGGCCAAATTGGACACTGATCCTATAAGGCTAGCTCACTCAGCCTTAGGGTGACTTGCATAATGGTAGCAGAAGCTGCCTGATGGTTCTAGGCTTCTTAAAAAATGTAAATAAAATAACATCTTCTATTAAAATGACTGGTTAATCTGTTTTGTTGGGGAAGTTTCTTTGTGTTTCTTTTGACATTTCAAAACTTTCCACCTGAAATACTTGAGGACTATTCCTTCAATATTTGAGAATGTTGCGATGTACAGCAGTTATTTGTAGAATTCCATTAAAGGATATCTCCATTCACAAAATATTGTTTAAAACATTGCCGTCCACCAAATTGCAGAATTAGATTGCAAGCTCGCAAGAGCAGGGACTTCTTTCCTCATGTGCCTTTCCTTTTCTTACTTATACAATCTTATACTCCTTACTCCCCTTGATGGCACCTAACCCCGGGTTTTCTATACCTGTCCTATATTGTCTTGAACCATAAGTGCTGTTTTCTTGTTTGCTCATTTGATTATGTACTGTGTAATGGGCGCTGTGGATCCCTTGTGGTGCCATATAAATAAAGGATGATAATAATAATAATAATAATAATAATAATAATAATAACTAGGCAGGTCCTAAGTCAGGGACCCACACACACTGTTCAGGAGTACTCAGATGCATCATTAGATCCTCACCATGCTTCAGCAAACGGGGGAAGAGTTGGTGCAAGCAACGCTGGTTTGGTTTCTAACAGAGGTGTTTAATGCATTGAGGTTTTGGCTGTACAGACTCAGCACCTGAATTATACATAAATGCAGAGTTAAAAAAAAAAAAATTCCCCCTGTTGTTGTAGTTAACAGTACCTCTATAAGCAGTGTATCCTCCTGAACTGCAGCATGGACCAACACAGTTCTGCTGCTTGAGGGAACAGGGCCTTACTGCATCATGGGCCAACACAGTTCTGCTGCTTGGGGGAACAGGGCCTTACTGCATCATGGACCAACACAGTTATGCTGCTTGGGGGAACATGGCCTTACTACAGCATGGACCAACACAGTTCTGCTTCTTGGGGGAACATGGCCTTACTGCAGCATGGACCAACACAGTTCTGCTGCTTGAGGGAACAGGGCCTTACTGCAGCATGGACCAACACAGTTCTGCTGCTTGGGGGAACATGGCCTTACTGCAGCATGGACCAACACAGTTCTGCTGCTTGGGGCATGGGGCCTTACTACAGCATGGACCGTCCAACACAGTTCTGCTGCTTGAGGGAATGTGACCTTACTGCAGCATGGACCAACACAGTTCTGCTGCTTGGGGGAACAGGGCCTTACTGCAGCATGGACCAACACAGTTCTGCTGCTTGGGGAACAGGGCCTTTTGAGTAAAAATGTATTTATGACTGGTCATATCCTTGAAGCCATGATCCAAACAAGCACAGATTACCACATGAAATGTAGACAACCATACTCTTCTACGTGAATAGACAGGAGACTATAATATCAATTGCAATATGTCAATTAAAGATCTAAAGACATTGATTAATGGCTGCTTCAAAGGAAAATAAAACTTCCCAACTGCAAACAATTATGGAAAAGAAAGTAGAGATTCTGAAACTGAGCTCAAGTGAGACCTAACAGTACCAATGTAAAAATGTCTCTCTCCCACCTTCTTAGCCTTTTCGGTAAATAACACTATGGTCTCAATTTCGGTGCTGGCAGAGATCTATAATTCCTCAGCCCAAATGTTCTTTTACTGAAATATTAGACCTAGCAAATTTTGTCAAAGTACAAACTAGGCGTTTTTTTTTAATTGATGTTTGAAATATTAAACATTATCTACTGTACAAGGATTAAATGCGTAAGTGTTCCTATTTTGAAAACCAAGTCCACATAATAACCTAATAACACAAATCACATTCCATGAATTTTGTAAACATTGTGGTGTTTTTAGCAATAAATTGATGCAAGATGGATTTTATGTCTTATTTATATATCACAGTACCTTCAAGTAGAGACGTATGATATAAGCAGAGATGGATCAATTACAGCGTAAAGGGATAACTGGACCAAAAGAAATAGGAAGCTCAGTTACAGTTAGGTTTATAGCCATGCAACCATGACATTCCATTTATAGTGATGGGGAGTTCTGGGGAGAAAAATAAACACAGAAGAAAAAACACTACAACAGTCTGAAGTAAGTAGAGCTGGTGTAGGGAAAATCATATATTACTGGAAAATGTAAACCAGAGAAATGGTAATACATGCAATTACTGTGCTAATATAATAAGCACAATACATGGCAATAAAGGATAAATCACTCATTTATACCATGAGGGTGGCAAATCTACAGTAGAAAACAAGAAAATGAGGGCACATAATGGTGAAATACATACATATGTGTGTGTATAGGTGGACATTATACATCATAATGTTGGATGAAAAGTGTCTTCTATTTTCTTCATCACAACAGTGTATTTCATGGATTGGGTGACTGCATTTTATATATAATAAGCAATGGGGTTTTGGTTCATATATATATATCCTGAAACTTTGACATAATCCAGAGTGATGGTCTTTTAATTCTTTGGAGAAGTCGTTGCTGAGTGCTGCTACTGCGAAATATATATATATATATATATATATATACATACATATATACATATACACACACATATATGTATATATGTACTATATAGTACTATATATACACACACACATATATATATATATATATATATATACATACACGCCTCTCTTTCTCTCTCTCTCTCTATATATATATATATATATATATATATATAAATAAAATAAATATAATTTTGTATATTTTGACAGTGACTAAAAACTGCGATTTTTTTTCAATACAGCGTTTAATAAGATCATTTTGTTACTACTTTCTGTCTGCTCCTAAAGTAACTGAAATATCATAAAGTTATAAAACAGGAGAGATTACATGTAAATAATTGCTACTGTTCGGGGAATAATGTAAAATCTACTGCTACAGAGTTTTCTGAAGAATAGGCAAAGATAACTTTTTTTTAATCATTTTTATTAATTCAAGCAGAGTGATACAATAACAGTAGAAGACCACAGACCCGGTAAACATGTATCACCACAGTAAGACTAAGTCAAATGTGGGCAGTATAATTGTCATAAATCATCCACTAATGGTTACAAGAATAACCTATTCAACATTCAATAGCCTCAGACTCTTATTTTTGTGGTCTCCTTGCAAATGGTAGAGCTTAATAGACAGCAGGGCCAGGGGAAAACTAGTCACGTTATAATGAAGTTGTCTAATAAAGTCACATAGGATCTCTGGGGGTAGCCTGTCTAGGTAGAAGGGTGAAAGGAAAGGAAGAAGAGGATGGAATGAGGGGAGTTGGTGAATCTGTTGTAGAGACTTCACAGGTAGCAATTGTAATCAAATTGTGAACTCATATCTTGTAAGGCAGCGATGCTAACCACTGAGCTACCATTCTAACTAATTACATTATGGCTGTGGTGCTGCTTTAAACTTTTTGTGTATTTAAGGTTTTTTTTTTATGAGGGATATGCGATGTTCAAATATAACTAAATAGAAAAATATATTTAGACAAATTATATATTTTAGGGGAAATAAACCCTGGCTGCAGAAAGTTATTCTGGTGTTCATTGAGGTCTGAACTCTTGTAAAAACCAAACAAAAACACAACACATATTTATATGTTTGTTGTATTGTTTTGTTTTAAAGTGAAGGCATTAAACTGATCAGATAATTCTGTCTCGCTGTACTGCATGACACAGATGGGCGATATGGCAGCAAATAGGTGACCAAGTTGCACTGATCTGGGTCTGTGTCCTTCTTTGTTTGAAACAGGTAGTGAAGTGGTCAACACCCCTCTCCGTGACCTTCCCGTTCACATACATTGGAAAGTTACAGCAATAAGCATTGACACACCACTGCCTGTATTAAACATGGAACTGGTTGCTAAATAGAACAGTACCAGGCTATTGGTCGATTTGAGAAACTGGTAGATTTTGGAATGTCACACTTGGGTAAATAAACTCCAAATGCTATCTATGCAGTAACTGCCAATAACTACTATATAGTAAATTGAGGATAGATTTCTAGAAATAAAAACATACAAATAAGTTATCAGTATACTAGTCTTAGGATAGGCAAGGGCACAGTGCCACCTACATCTGCAGGCAGTTTGGTCATATTTTACAAATTTAGTTATACAGTACATCAAGCAGTTAGATTACACAGGATCCAATGATTGTTTTCAGCAGATACCCTCATACAGTCACTGTTCTCCTAAAAATCTAATAATTATGGTAATTGTTGGCACACAGAAAGCAAGGTCAGGTCATTCTGTCAAAATATTCCCATTCAGTTTATGGCATGCTTCAGGAAAACAGACTGGTGTGACATACACAGAGTGCCTTCTGCACGTAGCCTCCTCAGTAAGTGGATTCTCACTGGAGAGTGGCACATTTTCTTATAATTACCTGTTCTATGAGAGCACAGCCATCCTGCATTGCTTCATTTATGTACTTTGCCCACAACCTGCGGAACAGCACAAATTAGAGAATGGACATGTGTAACAATCTGCAGCTCACAATACATGTAGGAAACTCTTATTGGATCTATAACATATAAATGCTACCTATTATACAGGTTGAGTATCCCTTATCCAAAATGCTTGGGACCAGAGGTATTTTGGATATGGGATTTTTCCGTATTTTGGAATAATTGCATACCATAATGAGATATCATGGTGTTGGGACCTAAATCTAAGCACAGAATGCATGTATGTTACATATAGACCTTATACACACAGCCTGAAGGTTATTGTAGCCAATATTTTTTGTAACTTTGTGCATTAAACAAAGTGTGTGTACATTCACACAATTCATGTATGTTTCAAATACACCTTATACACACAGCCTGAAGGTCATTTAATACAATATTTTTAATAACTTTGTGTATTAAACAAAGTTTGTATACATTGAGCCATCAAAAAACAAAGGTTTCACTGTCTCACTCTCACTAAAAAATTTCCGTATTTCGGAATATTCCGTATTTCGGAATATTTGGATATGGGATACTCAACCTGTATCAGAAAATAACTTAATTTTGAGTTTTCTAGGTTTGAACAAACAATTTTACATTTCTGGCTACTTACATTTTTTCAGTAACAACGGGTGTATATATATATATATATATATATATAAAAAGCTAATGGTTCATCAAATATTCTATCCCTGGAAGACAAATATTCTGTCATACATGCCTCACAACACTGAGGTCATGGGTTCGAGTCCCACCATGGCCCAAACTGTGTGGAGTTTGTATATTCTCCCTATGCCTGCATGGGTTTCCTCTGGGTACTCCGGTTTCCACCCAAAATCAAAAAAATATACTGGTAGTTTCATTGAGTCCTAGCTAAAAAAGTAATCCTAGTGTGTATGTATAAGCGTGTACGTGTACGTAGGGAATATAGATTGTAAGCTCCACTGGAGCAAGGACTGATGTGAATGGCCGAATCTGGAAAACACTTCAAATACATGTGTGCTATATAATTAACTGGTAATAAAATAAAGCTTTAGTTGACAATATATTATTTTCAAGGTTACTATTTCTTATTTTTTCATAGCTTTTCTTAGATTCTTTATTATAAAGCATATTTTAATCAGACCATTATATGATACAAAAAAAATGGAAGAAAACCAGATATCAGACTGATCTATACATTATTATATTGATAGCATGCTCGGTTCTAGAAGTGTGACCAGACAAAATAAGAATCATTATCTGACTATAGCAGTGGTTCTCAAACTCGGTCCTCAGGACCCCACACAGTGCATGTTTTGAAGGTAACCCAGCAGGTGCACAGGTGTATTAATTACTCACTGACATATTTTAAAAGGTCCACAGGTGGAGTTTATTATGTCACTTGCGATTCTGTGAGGAGACCTGCAAAACATGCACCGTGTGGGGTCCTGAGGACCGAGTTTGAGAACCTGTGGACTATAGCAACTGTTAATCCAGTCATGCAGCCTTTACGGAGTATAGTAGTTTATAGCTAAGCCTAAGGGCCCTTTCACATGTTCATTAAAGACATTTATTTAGACTACATTTGGGTTTTTAGAAAACGTGTGAAGAACATATAAATGGGTTAACATGCATAGTTACATTCAGATGTACATTTTTAAAATCCAGACTGGTAAGAGCTGATATCCTGCTTTTACAAGGACTCAAGTTTCTACACTGCGTTACCTTGTCAGATGCACACTAGAGTATAATGTGAGAATGTTTTCTGTTATAAATCTCTGTGTACATATTTCTATACTGTACACATTTCTATAAGCGTGCAATGGTTTTATTTTTTACATTTGCAATATAAATAGTGACAAAATGCTAAATATTTTATTGCCATAGTAAATCTCTCTTAATTGTTCAATGACATTTTGGGGCTGTACAGGATAGATATATATATATATATATATACATATATATATATATATATATATATGTGTGTGTGGGTGGGTGGGGGTTTGTCTAGGGTACAAATGGAAATGGCCATTTTCTTTGGAACGTATTATTGTTATCTTTTATTTATGGTACCAAACAGGTCCACATTGCCTTACACAGCACATAAACAATAGCAGTGCAAACTAAGCAAGAATAAAATGAAAGGAGAAAGACAGTATATTGCTTTTCAAAATATATCCAAATTAAAGTTAAACAATAAAAAAGATTAATAAAACTCAATTTTTTTTTAATCCTAGGCGTCATGTACAATCTCAAATATTTCCTAAACAGTGTTCATACCTTGCAGAACTTTAAGCACTACATTTACATTTGCTATGAATCTACTCTGCATGCCTTTGATGTACATTATCAGGCATCATCAAAGTTTATTTATAAGAAATCACAGATTCCGCAGTGCCATAAAGAGTAATACAGATAAGAGATATGACATACAGGGAGACAGTTTAAGCAGAATAAAAAGTACATGGAAGCATTAAGGCAAAATGGGCACAAACCTTTAAGCTTACAATGTCTGCTGCTTGTATCACCACAGTAATAAGGAATATTTCAGGTGTCACACCAGGAATTTATTGACACGACAGCTGCACAGTTTTGAGACCTATTATCTATTTTATGAAGTAACTAGTTACCAGCCTGCCAAAATAACAGAACAACACAACAGTACTGTCAGCGCCGGCGGCTGTGCGCGCCCGAATGAACACTTGAATTGCTCTGTTGGGTGCCATCTAGTGGCACCAGCGCACAAAAACACTTGAATCCCCCACAGAGGTGAGGAGCAGCCGTAGCAATATACTATATAGGATGTAGATTAAGGGCCTAATTCAAGGTTGATTGCAAAACAATATTTTCCTCTAATGGGCAAAACCATGCGCAGAGCAGGTGGGGCAGATGTAACATGCAGAGTTAGATTTGGGTAGGTTATATTATTTCTGTGCAGGGTAAATACTGGCTGCTTTATTTTTACACTGCAATTTATATTTCAGTTTGAACACACCCCACCCAAATCTAACTCTCTCTGCACATGTTATATCTGCCCCACCTGCAATGCACATGGTTTTGCCGGGTGTAGTATGTGATGCCAGCTGTCGGGCTCCCGGCGGCCAGCATACCAGTTCCGGAATCCTGACTGCCGGCATACCGACAGCTGGGTGAGCGCAAATGAGCCCCTTGCGGGCTCACTACGGACACGGTGGCGTGCTACGTGCGCCACGCTATCTATTCTCCCTCCAGGGGGGTCGTGGACCCCCAAGAGGGAGAAAAGCTGTCGGTATGCCAACGGTCGGGATTCCGGCACCGGTATGCTGGTCGTCGGGAGCCCGGCCGCTGGCAAACGGAAGACCACCTGGTTTTGCCCATTAGAGGAAAATGTTGTTTTGGAATCAACCTTGAATTAGGCCCTAAATGGAGTAATTTGTGATGTGCTCTCATATTTGTATATTTTCAGGAAAATGATATCTTCTACTTACAGGGCTGATTCAGAGATATACTGAGTTTGTACAGCAGCATCAGATCCCTCTGTGTGAACAGCGGCCATTTGAGTAATGCTGGGCACCACCTATACCCAGCCATTCACCCAATATTGGCTGATCAGCCAGATGACTGTATAGGTGTGTATGCAGAAGCGTTAGCTGATATACAGCTTAAAAAGTTCCTGCACTGTTCGGACTTAGAGTTTACATCTTATGTGCTGTTTAATATTTTAGATGCCCAACCTCCTGATCCCATAGTAGACCTAACACACTGACATATTTCTCGCTCACTGTGTACAGGGTCACAGGGGGTCAAGATGGGTACACACTACTTGGCTCATCGGGAGTGTTTAACCCAATCAGCCGAGTGATCGCAGAGGCAACACACCCCTGTTTTGTAAAACAGTCTCAGTTGCTGCCCCCTACCCACCCCAAAGGGCCACATCATGCTTATACAGAGTACTACAAGCTTTGGAGATATACGCAAACCATCAGTGTATTTATCTCTGAATAAGGCCCATAGATGTTTCTCTTTATTATTGCAATTAGCAGAGAAAACCATAAATTACACAGCAGAAAACAATACTAGTTACTGTGCAGTCATACAGTTTTAAACCAGCATCATATATGATCTTACTATCCCTTATGTGTCCCCAATTAATTTTTAGATTTGTGCAATAGATCATCTCATAGATGGCATCTCATACTTTACTTATTTTGACCTTGGCCTGGCTGTGTATATTAATTACCAATTTATGATTTTAACAGTATGTAAAAAATATGTTCTTCCTTTCACACATTCAATGACTACTGTCAATGGCGTGACACAAAATATGAACAGCCTCAGTGTTTCCCTGCTTTCATATATAAATTCAAATATTCTGGGAGGAGAAAGTAAAAAGTAAAAGTTCCAAACAATGGGCACAATCTCAGTGGTAGTTGCAGCAACTTAAAGAAAACCCATTAATTACCTAGTGCTCTCCCAAAATCTTTTGTTCCCAGATGGGAGAGCAGAAAAATACAATATAGATGAGGCAGACAGTCAGGAAGGGATGCAATTAGTATACCAGCACTGGGGATGTCGACAGTCATGTGACCGACGCCGGAATCCCGTAAAATGTGTGTGGAGAGTTTCCTTCATTTTATGTCTGGTGCATTTCGAGGATCCAGTCATAATGAAATAAGATCCTCAATGCATGCTTTACATATTCTTGCCTGTCTATCTTTTCTTTACTTTAAATTGACCCCCTCAGTCATCTACACAAAACCATAGTGAATGAAAGAAAGAATGCCAGATTTACTTTTACCTACCATGTTATTCACTGGTGATATCACAGTCATGTAATTGGGGAATGCCTTCACTTGTGTCAGAGGTCAGATGTGTGCAGGAGAGGTTCCCAAAATGTTAGCTGACATATAATACTGATCTTATTGTAGATGATATGTCCACATGAAATGAGAGAGCAGAAAACAAAAAGAGGGAGATTAAACAATAATTAAAGTCATATAGATTTTTTTTTCAAAATATATAAAACATATAACAATGCTAACAGATCAAAGTAATGTGACTATTTTTTCCCATAACATAAAATAGTCATATTTGACCGGAAAAAAAATAAATGTTTTTGAAGCCTACAATGTATAGTAAGTTATTTCTGGTGAAATGTACACATTGTAAAAATATATTGCTTTGGGTAAAAACTGGTGGATATTCTACCAATCATGAAAGGATTATGCGATCGCAGTTCCTTTTAATTATTTTTGTGCATAAATGATATTTCAGCCTGAGAGATTCCTCACTGTACCTTATTGTGCTGTTGTCAATCTTTTAATCTTTTTCAGTGTCTTCACTAACCCCTATATATATGTCATTAACAAAGCCATTGGCTGATAATCTTTCTCCTGGTTCCTAAAGTAGGATAATGCAGCACTGTCGATATATTGTGTAACCCAGTTGACATACAGTATGTATGTATCAGTGCTAATAGTTAAAATGCAATCCATTATGCTTTGTGAAATTCTCTACAATGTTAGTTCGTGGTCATTCTCTGTATTTTTTCTCAGTAACATATATTTTTCTGTATTCTTTTCCCACTAGTGAAATAAACTGTGAGGTGTAAAATCTGGAGAGCATTGAGCTCAGAGAGAGCCAATCAGACAGGAGTTTCCTATAAAAAGTTAAGGGGTGCTAGTTCTGAAGGCAATCATTGTTAGAAAATCTTTCAAACCTTGTCAAAGCCACAAGCTGATCGCTGGGTTCCTCTCGTTAGGTAAACCATTTGTTTTAAAAGCAAATGTGAGTTGTGAGCAAACCTGAGCATCCCTTAGCTGTGCCTCTTACTTTGTAATGTCCCCACATGGGAAAGCCTGGGAGAAAGAAGAGGCTGGCTTTGAGCAGAGGACACCTGTAATCCTTAGCCCTGGAATGTGTGTGATGATTGCTTTGAGAACATTTACATTCCAAGTTTAGGACAACGCAGAATGCATGATTCACAACCCATTGACACAATAAGCACACGAGGAAAGGAGTGCTGGGGATTTATAAACCCTTCTGCATATTATCATAAATTATGGTGGAGGCCCCGCCCAGAATCTCAGCTGAAGCAGATACATTTCCTAGATTATACACCGCTCCCTTCTAACTAAAGAAAGGTTAGCACTCAGCGAAGGGCATTAGCATGATCGATTTCTTTGTAGCAGATAAAGATAATTGCCAAATTTAAAATAGTTTCGTACAATTTAATAATTTCATTATAATGTCAATGTTTTACCTGGCATTGCATTTGTGATTTTCAATTATCTAATTAGCGCTGAAAACTATAGTGCCAGACAGTTACTAAAAAAGAAGAGGAAAAAAATACTATCAAAAATATATAAAAATGTGGAAGCACCACAACATAGCCTATATATCAGAGGTATAGCAATGCTGAGCATGTACAATAAATATATTAGGAGCTGCAGAAGCTGTATTAAGAACAGTAGTATGTGTAGCAAACGTGTAGTGGCTGACCTATAGGCAGTGTATTTATCAAGTTCATTAGATGTCTTCGTTTTTGTTGTATGTTTAAAATGAAGTGGTAATTGTATAGCTTTTTTAAGTAAAGCAAATAACTTTAAACAAAGTTCCAAACAGATTGACGAATTTATACTAGAGTATATATACAGTATAACAATATATAAATGTAAGCATATTAGGCACCGATCAAGATGATATACTTGTACACGTCCTATATCGTCTTCATATGTTATTTCAAAGCATGATGTAACTGTATAATGCCTATATTTTATTGCTATTTTTATGAATGAACATTTACAGCGTTGCACGAAATGTACATCTTTCATCACATACTGGTCCTCTGAGAATTGTTACAGTGTATCCAGCTTGTTTGCAGTTTCCAGTTGATACATGTGCCAATGTCTGGCGACATTAGATATCACCGCCTATCACGTGACCATAATTATACATGCATTAGAGCCCGTATTATACGATGTCTATTTTTAATATATCTAAACGAAAGTTATGTTCCTAAGTGATCAGTTAGTCTGTGAAGCAGTATATAAAAGTATATCATAAAAAATATAATTTAGAATTGTCTCCCGTGTGTGTGTGTGTGTATATGTATGTATGTATGTATGTATGTATATATATATATATATATATATATATATATATAAAATGATATAATGTACTGTACGACTAATTTAGGAGCTGATAGTCACTTATACAAATGTAAGCATTTTTATAAGATAGAAAAAAAACTAGAACTTAGTTATAAAAATGCCTCCAAATACAGTTTCTTTGCCAACAGCAGTTAATACATTCTTGCATATAGTGCCAGAGTGGTTCGGGCTATGGCGTTACTAATAGATATTACATCACCCCCACACCTGACCTAATAACACCTGGCACCAGCGTTACATCAGCAGAGGCGCAAATCCTCCAGTTACTATAGTAGCCATTTGTAGTTTCGTATATGTCTATTTCTGTTGTTTGGATCAGTGAATCTCTGGTTAGGAAAGACAGATCTATGTATCTCCGGTTGTTGTGGAACTACAAGTTTCAGCATTTTGTGTCTTGTCATTTCAGAACAGCTGGACAGCCAGGGGTTGCTAATTATCGATCTGGAGAGAAACATTGCAGTGACACATCTGGGGAGCAGAATTTGTTGCTCTAGTCATCGTGCAAGAGTTACAGGTGGCAATGATGTAGCAGGTCCTACACCTGGGACATCCTCTCCTGTGTCTCCATGTGTTTGACAGACAGCTGCACACTGTTATTATGGCAATGAATTGTATAAAACAGACACATTACCGTCAGCACTTTCTTTGCGACCAGTGGCCCGAATCTGGCTAATAGAAGCCATCAGCGATGTGCACCTGTCCCCCAGCTGCAGGAAGCTGCTCCCAGTGGCCGGGGGCTACAGGCTCCTCTGCCATCAGTGAGGAAATTGCAGGTTCTCCGGGTGATGCATGCGGGACAGGTAGTGGTCACGAAGGAGGTACTGGTGGGAGAAGGAAACACAAATGATCACTGTGAGCTGCCCTCACCTCTGTGTACCTCTGGCCACCTTACTTAGGGAAACCATAGTCCCTACATGTGACACAAATACACATCATTGCAAGTACTGCTGATACTTTTACCTATTTCAACTCGTGTGAAATAAGCTTTATAGTGGATATTCTTCCTTACCTGACTGCTTCCCGGGTTACCTTGATTGAATGGTTAGGATAACGGCATAAAGGGAAAAACCCATTTCTCTTTTAGATACGGGAATTATGTTCAGTGAAGTTCCATCTGTGTCTCATTTCCCCCACTGATCGAATGAGATACATAGCCTATGTTTACATGCTAATGGTTCCCGGGCACAAATAATAATAATAATAATAATAATAATAATAATAATAATAATCGGACGATGGTTTCTATCTCTCTAGATAAATGTTTCCCCCGTTAAGCAGCAACATGCAAGTTGTGGTTATGCTGTGAGTTGTAGTTCTCATGGAGTTGGAAAGTCGCATATTGCTGTGCTTACAGTGGAATTTAGGAGTAGATGGATAACATAGACAGCCGGTAATCAAAAAGGAAGGAAATGGAAAGTGATTTAAAATAAACCTGAAGGTGACCTCTCGGCGAAACCTTACACCTGTATCTGTTTTACCTGATTGTTTTTTCTAGTTAAATCAGATTGGCAGCTTCCCCATCTGGAAGTGCTTTCATCTCGTGTTTTTTCCCGGACTGCTGGGAGACAAAGAGTTAAATTCATCAACTTCATATTTTACTGATTATAAAGAAACTCTGCAAAGGAAAAAAGCAAGAGAATAATCCTGGCTATTTGTTACTTCTTCTAGGGATCTATCAGTCTCTTATTATTGCTCTGTGATGACCACGGACCTGGCAGGATAGTTACAGGGGACTGAACATATGACCTAGTAAGCAGCATTATTATTCCCTAATCAGTGTTGCCCTGGGTCAGGAATAAGCAGTGTATTTGTGCTGTGTAATACTATCAAACGCAATCGGGAGGGACACGAAATCCGCCATGGCACGATACTGAAGCACAAAGGTGGCAGAGAAGTCTCTACTTCTGTCCTATCTATATAAAAGCCTCTGTGTTTGCTCATTGTGATCCCTAGGCGCCCTGCAACCCATCCTCACCACCTTAAACAAACAGGAATGATAGTTACACCTGACCTCAACCCCCCTGTGTGACAATGCTCCATATGCAAGACGTAACAGGACTGCTTGTATTTCCAAATTTGTAATCCCCGCTAAGAGACAGTGACAACGTTATATTTTTAATTAAATATTAGCTTTACTTAATCCCCTTTATTTAAAGAATGATGTTGCAGTAAATACAAAGCTTGCTTTAATGCACTTAGAATCTCCCACAGGATTGTAAATACAAATCTTCCAAACCTTGCAAAACTGATCAGAAGTAAGTAGTACATGTTTGTGTGTGGCCCTGTGTTTGATAAAGATTTCCTTCCACATAGATGCAACGAACCACATTAATAAGAGAGAAAAGACACAGCTCACATGCAGACAGTGCAGACAGGCAGCTAACTTTTATGTCAGGCAATGGGACATGTACAGTAACAGTTTACACTTGAAACTCTTAACAACTCCTAGCTGTCTAGTGTGTACAATTAAGCATGGGCGAGTTTCTTCTGTGTAACGATCATTTGGTTCAAATATGTAGTTTTAACCTAAATAAATCCATTTTTAAACTATTATTCTCCGGTCTGGGTCTGTTGCAGAAAACACATTACGCTTTATCTGCATTATGTGGAATTAGATGGTATGAATAATGGCTTTCATTAGAAATGGGTCCTTTCTAATGTACATATTGTAGTTAATAGCTTCTCTATTGGACTTTGTGCTGGCATAAAAAAAAAAGATCTGCTCTCAGAAAGTTGATTGTCCAGTCTGAATTATTGTTCTGCATTACGGTTTATAATAAATAGCTTATCGGGATGGAAGGAGTTACAGTATGTCTTTACTGGATGCCCGGGGGAGGTGAATTGATGGCCCACAACTCCATCATCAGACTGGACATGCACAAATAGCAGAACACACAGAAAAGGGGTTAATTTAGTCCCAACTCAGTGAAGACTTTGTAATTGAAAATCAATCAACCTGCTGGACTGTTGAGAACAAGGTCAGAGCTCAATGATCAAAGAAGAGAAGGGAGAGTTGGGAAAGAGTGGGGGTAATGTGTATTCAGAGGAGTGTGGAAAATAACGATTTTATACTGCCTGCTAGATGTGGTGCCAGAAAAAATAATACCACAAAATACATTTCTATTTTAAGACAGCTCTGATCATTTAGAAGATATCGGGGATCTCGATCATTTTGTATTATATATTATGATGCCGGCCTGCAGTTGATATATTAACCCTTGTGAAAGTCACATGCTAGTGAGATGGAGAATTTGGATTTACCTGTCAGGTCTACTACGGATGTAAGAGTCGTTAACTCACTTCTCATAGTAGACATTACAATGCTTATATCCTCCTTTTCCCTGTCATTTCTAGTGTAACTTGATGTACAAGTCGCTACCCATCAGTCTATCTATGAGTCCATCTAGCTGTGCTGAGCACTAGCTCTGGTGACGCCACCTTCGATAGCGCCCTAGGTTTATTGACAGGCTGCCATTGTTTCCTGTAAGGGCAGGGCTGGTCCTTGTCTGATGAGCTGCCAATTTCCTGTCATTTACATTGAGTATTCAATTGAATGGTTATTTCTCCTGTCTGATTGGAAATTGCTATACTTCTCCTTATCGATGCCATATGGAAATAGTGCAGACGATTCTAGCTAGAAGGGACTAGCAGTAATGGATTGACCTTTGCAAAGATTCATTCTCATGTCATATCATAAATACATGTTTTTTTTTTTGCAACATATATCCAATCGTATTTATTTATAGGTATCTGAGGGAATCCGTGGGAAATTTCTTGAAGAATTCTGACATTCAGCTGTTAGATACCTATCTACCTACCTACCCCCCCCCCCCCCCCTCAACACACACAAAACACCTGTTTTCGATAGATAGATAGATAGATAGATAGATAGATAGATAGATAGATAGATAGATAGATAGATAGACTATATGAAATGTCAATGATCGTTTAGGAAATCTGTTTAAACCTGTGAAACTCTGGAAATCTTTGTACCTCTGTATATGTATTGTTATTTTACAAGTACACTTATGAAACATTTTATTTTATCTTAAGAGTAACTTGTAAACTGCCTAAAATAATTGTGAAAAGTTGTCACAAATCAGGAGGGAGAAATAACAGAGTATCCCCGCACAATAGCTGTAACTTGCGTCTTCAGGGTAACGAGCTCATAATGATAGCGATGACATGCCTCATTTCTAGCTTGCTTTGTTATAAGGCCGGTTATTGTAAAAAAGAAAACCCGAATTTTAATTATTATTTCAGAAGTGCAGATTGCAAATGACGGAATATTTTATTGTGATTTATTAAGAGTCTCAGGAATAATTGTATTAGATGTTTGGTGTCTAGACTGTTATGATAGTTTTCTTTTCTTTCTTTTTTTTCCGCCTCCCTCTGCGGTTGTCTTTCTATTTTAAGTACTACTAAACAGAGATTGGTTTTACTATATGCAAAGTTGCCCAAGCATAAACCTCACGTTTTAGGACTATTAGAGTGGACGTATTCCTGAAAGCAAGCTTTAATATGCTTTGTGGAAGAGTGGCCAGGATGAGTGGCCTGAACGTCTTTACGCGTTGTCTCATTGTCGTTTGCTAGCGCCCCCCTCTGACTAGATAAGCAGAAAGCTAATACACAGGATACAAGTAAAGAGGATCTCCTCCTATTAACTGATGCTCCCTGCCTGCTGCAGATTGTAGTTGGCTTTAGAGGGTACTGTTACTACATCAAATAAATCCATGCAGAAATCTGATGGGGTGACATGCTATAACTAGATATAACATATTTAAATACAAAGAATGTAACTGTTGCTATACAATTATTTTTAATTCAAGGCAAATGGAACTATGCTAGTGTAATAAATGTATCGAATCTAAATGTACACCTAGGATGTACACACAATGGACCTGGACACATTATTATTATTATTATTATTATTTAAACCCATTTAAAGAAATGGTGTATTATATATTGTAAGAAATATCATATTATTCTGTACTGTTTATATTAGTACTCATTTAAACCCATTTAAAAAAATGGTGTATTATATATTTTGAGAAATATCATATTATTCTGTACTATTTATATTAGTACTCAATCTGCTGGTAATAATTGAAGGAGGCTATTGCTAATAATAATAATAATAATAATAATAATAATAATAGTAAATATATGGTTATTGTAATCCTGTATCAACACTGATTCGTTTGTGGATTTATCTAAATAGTGTCCCTAATTCAATAAAAACACCTTGAATTATGAATTGTTTCAATGACAGTGGAAAAAATAAATAAATAAATAAATAAATAAATAAATAAGATGCTTCCCTTTCAAGAAACAGTTTTCTTTGCCGCTTTCTGATCCTTATTGCAGAGTAACTCAATTTGAGACTTTTTCATGATAAGTGCAAATGTCATGAGAGGTTTCAGTACATATGTGATGTTCTGATAGGGAAATTTGGATGGCTGATGACTGGGCATACTGATTAGTATTATCTATATGTCAGCAATCTTCCATGGATAAACTGTATACCAGCCAAAATTCAAAATCATTCTGAAAACGTTCTAGAATAAAATTCATAAGGGTATTAATAAGCAGATATTCCTCTATGTGGTAATATGCTCTAGCGTATATAGATAGGAATGGAACGCCCACTCACAAAATAAAATAATAATACAAAAAATCTGAAAACAACAAACACAAGTCGTGGCTGAGTCCACGGATACTGGTGAGTAATCACATGCAGGAAGTGATCTATCTATCTATCTATCTATCTATCTATCTATCTATCTATCTATCTATCTATCTATCTATCTATCTATCATCTATCCACAGTACACAGACAGAAATATACTGTAGTTTGTGTGTATGAATGTATATTGTGATTTATAACACACACACACACACACACACACACACACACACACACACACACACACACACACACACACACACACACACACACACACGCGAGAAATATGCTAATATGATTGCATTCACCAAGTCATGCATAGGGGTACAGTAGGAAATGTTCCACAGGAGTTGACACCTGCTGCCCACTTCCTCACAAAACTTCTTTTTCCCTATGTCCTGGGAGCGCACAAAGAACTGTTGTGTGCTGCTGTTTCTGCCCTACAACAAAACAGCACATATAGGTAACACACGGCAGACACACAAACTAAATGTCACCTGTTGCTTCTCCTTCTAATCGTCACATTTAGGTATTTCTTAGCTATTCCACACACACACACAAGTCTCCACAGGAGAGACAGAAATACGTTTCAGTCTTGTTAGATAGTAAACTGCAGCCTGCTTACCTTGTTATCAGCTGCTAGATGCTATATCTACATACAGCACAAGCAGAGATAACAGCTGATAAGTGCCGGCAAGGCTCCCTTTTCCTCACATATCTTAACCACTTAAGTGCAGGGTGGGCCAGCAAAGAGTTCACTAATTGTTATGGAAAATGTTTTGTATATATGTCTGCCAGTCCTCTTTGGATTGTAAGCCCTCAGAAGCAGGGCCCTCTTCCCTCATGTGCTTTTCCTTCCCTCACTTATAACATCATCTGCTCCCCTCTGGCTACTACAGCACCAAACCTTTGGGTTCTGCTGTTCTGCTGCTTATTTGAGTGTTTTGACTGCTGATGCAGCAATGTTTGTAAATCTGTCGGTGTCCTGTAATGTTCGGCACTGTAAGTCACTTTTTTCTTATTTCTTTCATACTGTTTCTGTTTATCTCCCTTGTAAGGTGTTGCAGACCCATTGTTGCACCTTAAATAAAGGATAATGATAATAATAATAATAATAATAATAATAATAATAATAATAATAATAATAATAAGTGTGTGTCCACTTAAAATTATTAAATAATAGTTAATATGCCTCAAAATTAGATCTGCCAGCTTCACTACGTATCTATTAAAAATAAATGACATTCTTCCTAAATAAAGGTATTATGATATATCCTATCATAAGCTGGGAAGCACAATGCAAGAATTGCTTGCTTGGCCACAATGATATCATTCAGTCTGATGGCAAGTAGGCCATATGTTTTGGTTTTGCAAAGATGGATGCAGTCTGATCAAATCCAGCCTGGTTCTGCAGTATTTGCAAGAAGCTGGCTGTATTCACCCAGATCTTACATTATTAAAATGCCAATAAGGATTTAGTCATCTAGGATCCCAAATTACTTGTACAAACCAAGACTTGGGAATTGATCTAAAAGGCAACATGATCCCCAAAAGTACTCCTTACAAAAAAACAGGAACTCTGCATTTACTTAACCTATTTTTCTTCCTTTCAATGTTTGTATTTGCTAATCGTGGCTTTATTGGTAAATTTGATACAAGGGGATTATGCAAATACGTTTATTTAAACAAGCAGGGAACATTTGTGACCCTGCCAGTGAGGGCTGAAAGTGTTTGGGTCTGTTATTTCTGAGATTTCCATTCATTTCCTATAGAGTCTATGGAGCCAGGTCCCAAGCTTGGAGAGGGAGGAGAATGTATGTGAGGGTTGGTTCCTTGTGAGAATTGTTATTTTTCATCAATCACTTGCAATTTGTCTAAGTGAACAGGACAGGACACCAGCAGCCCTGCTGACTGAGGTCACAGTGACAACACAGCAATGGAGAAGAGCAAATTGCGTTTGCTCACAAACTCACAGATCCCAATGACTGCCTGTGCATGCAAGGGGAGAGAAGGAGGCTCCGGGTGACATGGGGAAATATGAAGGACTTTGACAGGTCTTAAACGGCCTGGCGCCAAGGTCTAAGTCTACAGTCTAAAAATAGTAAACTGATGATGAGAAGAGATGGGTAAAGATGAAAGAAAAAAATTAGAGAAAGAGGACAACGGATGGACAACTCTTTTTAAATTGCAGTGAAGTTTGGATGTTTTTCTTAATGTTCTTTTTATTGGCAGTGCAGTGTCCATGTCAACCAATAAGCTTACAATGCAAGACTTTAGGGCATAGTTTAGACTTCAAAGTGAGTGAAAGGAAAGGGTAAAGTATTTCTAAGGCTGCAGCATTAACTATTATCTGAGTGATATTATCATGCTGTTAAATTATCATATATATATCCTATATTGAAAATGTGTTATATTAATTCACCTCTGCCAACCCCATGTAAATTACTGCTATAGCCCATATAGTGTAGGTTGGTCCTGTTTGATTTTACAAATTCCCTCCATATTTGAAGTGTATGTTCTCACAGCAAGTTACCATAGCATTTTGATTATTACAATCTCCCTATTGCAGTGCGGGTGCCAGCAGTTACATAATGCATAAGTCCTTGGAACTTCACAGTATCATTCTGACTTTCACACATACTGATGTGGACGATTATAAATGACAATTAGGAATAAATGTAGTAATGATTTTGTAACATAGGTCCAAAAAAATAAACCAATGACTCTATTATCATATATGCACTTTCAGCATTTGCTTGGTCAGCCAAGATACATTACTTTCAATTTGTCCTGGTAGAACAAGAAGTACTAAAATCGTAAGTATAGGCAAAACGCTAACTAAAAGCATCCACTGTATATTGTAATATAATGTAACGATTTGTTAGCATTTTGCTGCAAATGATGATGACACATTTTAATAACAATTCAGCCTAAAATTTAAATAATTTAATTTCAATAATCAATAAATAAATAAATATATAAAAATACTTTAACCACAATAGATGCCACGATATGGTGTCAAGCAGAAAAGCACACAGGTTAATATTACACTTACATATAATAAACAGTGCACTTTAAATGATATCTATGTCGGCTATTAAACGTTTTATTATGCTTATGGCCTGCTACATACATTCCCATCAGCAACACGTAGCACCGACTGCATTTAAATGGAGAAGTGTTATATGTATAATATACATATATGGGTGCCATTGTGTCACATTGTAGAATATTTATTATTACAGTATAATAACACATTTCTGTATACCGTGCCTATTTCGCATACTCAGGAGCTACCTTCTAAGTAGTAGAATTCTGTGTATTTTGTGTTGCGAGAACCGAGAGCACAGATTTGGATAATGACCTCCAGGATGTCCTACACTAGTGTGTGACTAGGACCCGGCCAGGTAATTCCTCAGCATCTGCAACTACTATATATTACACGTGTATAGAGGTTTGGTGCAAGTGTCTGGTGCCGGCCAGGGAAGGGTAAGGGCAGGCCCGGGAGGAGACATAGGATGACACCTTGTCTGGGAGAGCTGATGCCTATCTCTCTCCTGACACTCTCCCCATATGTTGTCCCTAAATGTCTGAGAGTGCCAGACACAGTCCCTGTCTTATCTGCCTCCGACGTGACGGGAGGGCAGATTTACATGATCAAATCATTCATTTACAGGAGAAAAGGAGAGGACAGAAGTAGTGCTCAATCACAGCGCCCGTGTGCTGTCATGTTAGCTAGATTATGCTATCCCTGGATGTTACAGGGCAGATGGCCGCTAGCACCCAGCCCTCGGAGATTTCACTCCACTGAGCGCACACACATCTAGCCCTATCTAACACACTCACACTCACATATGGCATTAACCCCTGCATGCTGCTGACACACATAAACCTGCAGAGCTAGCAATCTAATGCTGTCCAGCAATGCACCAGCAAAGGTTAATATTAATGTCCTTTTTATTGCATCAGCTGTCCCTTCAGTTACTGCTTTGGGTGTCATGTAAAGGCGACTAATATATATATTATTATTCCAGCACTACAAGTACACTGCTGCACTAGCTGCTTGGGACTGGTGCTCTGCACACCATAGTGTGCTCAGGGCAGATCACACAGGGCAGGGCTGTGATCACTGCAGAGAGAGGCTGACAGACGTCCCCCTGACCTGGAGCAGGGAGTGCAGCGTTTGGAGGGTGCTGTTTGAAGATTTTTTGGGTAAATATGAAGTGACAAGAGACGGTTCTTAATGTAAGACGTCAGCAGACTGGCGCCAAGCGGCTCTTTAACAAACTGAGCCCCAGTTAATCAGAACAGACCTATAAATGGACCTCTTAAAGGGACAAGACACCACTACGTGTTGAACATGGCAAATTACAGCTGAAAGAACACGCAGACATGAAATAAAATGAAACAAGTAAATGTGTGTGTGTGTGTGTGTGTGTGTGTGTGTGTGTGTGTGTGTGTGTGTGTGTGTGTGTGTGTGTAGAAATCCATTTATCACTCTGATCACACAAATATACATTATGAACATAATTAACTTATTTTTATTAATGAACCCCCATGTGGTCCCTGTGCATATAGCAGTACACACAAGGCTTCCTTTGTTGCGCTAAATAGGAACTTGTAATTATTTCCCCTAAAGTGTGTCACTCAGCCTTCTGCTAAGACACCTTTGTGCTGTGAACTTGCACGGAACTCTTCCCAGGCTTCAGGGGAGAAGAAACCTCTTGTTGCCGGGGAAGCTGGAAGCGGTGTCCTTTTCACCCTCATCTGGAAAATAGACACTCTCCAGACATATGCTGTGAGTGATGGGGTCTTCTATTACAAGCATATATAGGAAAAGGAATATTCTTCCGTGGCACTGTATTACGTATGTGTAAATTGTAGAATTCAATAGACGTGTAGTAACAGCTTTGTCTTTTGCAAAATATATATCTATACATATGTGACACAGCTTTAATAGCCATCACTCACCCAAGATTTGGCTTATTATTCTGGAAATCCATTCACTTGTGCCTGCTTCCCATCCGAAGAATGCTGCTCTCCTATCTCAACTGTGCAAATGACCTCGGGGCTTACATTTAAAGCGGCGATGCCCCAAAGCGTACAAAACAGTCCTCTCGCAATTCCCCCTATACACAGCAGAGAGGTGTACCCTGGACCAAACAGAATAAGGGGAGAGAAAAAAAAAACCTCTCATACAACAATAACACTGCCAGCTAGTTTTCTGGATTCAGATTTCTACCACTATGTGCCAGTCAGTTGAGTTTTCATACAAGCAAACATACGTTGTACTTTGTGTACGGTGGGCCCCACCTCTATCCAGTGTCTATGCATCCTGCACCTAAAGTAATAGAGAGCTCAGCTCTGTGTCACTGCAGTCCCCAGGGTAAAGCTTGTACAGTACATGCACTGGGGGGAGAGCTATCGTCCTGACCTTGTTCTGTATGGTACATATATATATATATATATATATATATATATATACATACACACACGTCTATGTATCATACATATGCATAATACATATATTTACTCTTTTTGCACACTACATTTAATATCTACCCGCAGGCATACACATTTTTATATACACCATCTGTGTCCATGAGGTTGTGTATGTTTGTATACAATGTGCAAACTACATGTGTGTGTGTGTGTGTGTGTGTGTGTATATATATATATATATATATATATATATATATATATATAAATTTTTTTTGGTTTTTCTTTTCCTACACGAGGCCTAGAAAGTGTAAAGTGTATGGGTTTGGACCT